>NC_140081.1:77456255-78656255 GCF_964194135.1 Talpa europaea
ACATAGTTTCCAAGCAAGGAAAATAAATGTGTTAAATTCAGTGCCTATTTCTGAAGCTCTTCCACATTGTGCTCTGCACTGTCCACAACTTGTGCATGTTTACTTATGAGGTGGGTGCTTGAGATATTTTTCACCATCATTCAAGGAGTGGCAGCAGTTTCAGATTTAAAATATTTATATATATACAAATGCACATATGTATACTTGTGTGTGCTCAGAAAAATGAAGGATACATAGGAAAAATGTAACCTGTTACTAATGGAGGATGGAAAGGGATGGGAGGCACTTTGCAGGTAGCCTTGTGTTACTATTTCAATTTACCATTAAGTACTTTTTACTTAAAAGCCTTTTAAACTTCACACACTTGTGTATCAATATAAATAAGTATCCATGGTATTAGAGAAGAGGGGAGGCCAAGCATATCAGACTGCAGCAGGCTGAGGGGCCTGTGTGTGTTCTCTTTACATGGTATGTATATGTTTATATGCATGTATGTATTCATGTATCAGTGGTTTGTTGTAAAATCCAGTGTGGTTCTTGTCAGCCCAACTCATAGCAAAGCCGGCCTGATTATTAACATTTCTTCTTTGGTTTTGTCCTATTGTTCTAATATAAGATGGTAAAAATAATATCTATTACTAGTTAAATATTTTTACAAATGTGCTAAGCTTTTGATTATCGAATGAAGTAGTGTAGTGTAGGAAAATAATTTTCTTCTACCATTCTAACATCTAAGCTGAGAAACCTTGTAACTTAAATTAAAAAGTTCAGGTCAGCACAAGAGAAACCAAAAAGTTCAATGACATGTATACGGAAAGACCCAGGAAACTCCCTGAATTGTCTCAGGCCATCACCTTAAATACCATCTTCATTTAAAGACAGAATGTTGAGGCTTAGGATCTGAGACTAAAAGGGGGAAACACAATTTACAGGGAGATGGGGAAACTAACAGGAATTTTTAACAAACTTACTTGGTGAGGTTTCCCCCAATCAGCCACATTTAGTTCATATTCTTGGTAGATACCATCACTGATAATATTTCTTTTTCTGAAACAAGGAAGGAGACACCTTTACAAATGGAGATTTTCCCCTTGTACATGTAAATGTCTCTTGCAGAAGAGTTTCTTCTCAGTTTTCAAAGCTCTTCCTATGGTCACTGTATCTTAAAAATAACCAGCTCAAAATAATCTCTTTTGGTAGTAGCAAGCTATAAAATTTAGGACATCAAATTTGGCATAATAAAAATATCTGAATGTAGAATCTTTGTGGATAAGAATCATTAAAAAAAAATTAAGACCAGGAAGGCCCATGGTGATTCAGCTCTTTTGTTTTTATGAATAGGGTAATTCAGACTCGAAGAAGGAAAAGTAAGTTGCCCAGGTTTTATATCTGATTATTAACAGAACTTGGACTACAGTCTAGGTCCTAGTTCAGTGCCCCTTGTACAACATTTGTAATTTTATTGCTTTCTAGTGCTTTCCATGGCTTGGGCTAGGCTGACAAAGTATTGCTGATTAAAGGTTAGTCAGGCTCATTTCAATAGATAAAAATGATTATAACTGATGTACCAAATAAATTGTATAAAAATTATTATAACTGATGTACCAAATAAATTGTATAGTGTTTTGAAATATTTTAATTACATAAGTGTTCCCCTTATATTTTGTTGTAAATATTAATTTATTTAGTAAATTCTTTGTGTACATTGTAAATCCTTTTTAGATCCTAAATATGGAGTAATGATATTTCCATTTTTCTTTGGTCTAATATTTAAGCCTGGTAGGTAGTGCTAACAGAAAATAATAGTATGTTTTAGAAATAAACATTATTGAACACCTACTATATGCTAGGCCTTATATTATACGGTAAAGTTCCAATGTGGCAAAATAAATGCCCTTGTACTGTTGAGGCTGGGAGATTATCATGAGCTGTCAAATTCTCAAGCTTTTCTCTCTGTGATCTAATCTGATAATAGTATTATAAAATCTAATCTGTAATGCTGTTTAAGGTCATTGTGTGAGTAGTTTAGAGGAGACAAAAACAGTTGTGATAAAATAAGAAATTTATTGACCTCTAATATTTTCACATCTTAGAGGTCATGTACCATGGAGAAGGAGCCCTGGATCCAATGCCTGGGCTCTTGTTTTGATTGTTTCCAACCAGCTGGGGGGTTGTAAGTAAGTCACTAAACCTCTCAGGTGTTTCCATTTCTTTTTCTTTTTTTCATAACTTTTTGGGATGTTTATTACATTTAATTCAAAGCATCAAATAGTATTTTGAATATTTTAAATTATAAAAATATGTCACAGAAAACTTAAGATATTCAGAATAGCACAAACAGAATAAGTCAATATAACCCACGTTCTTTCATATTTCTTTCTTTGAGGGTTATATCATATGAAAGTTGTTTTAATCATTTTTCTCTCATTCAGCATTCTATTTAGCATTCTTTCAAAATGAAGTTCTTATTTAACTGTGTATTATTCCATGCCCTAGTTCCTTCATCTGTAAAGTAACAGGCTTGAGCTAGTTGATTCAAAACCCATTGTAGTATTTTTTTAAAATGATTATCTCAAATTTCATCAAGGAACAAAAAATCCCAGATAACTTTCCCAAATCTGTTTGGAAGAAATATCTCAAGTAAAGGGACAAGACACTAATAACAAGGTGGAGATACAAACCTTCATAATTTTTTGGTTTATCCTTTAAATGTTCATGTGCTAAGTGTAGGTGACCCTTGAACAACGTGGGTTTGAATTTCACAAGTCCACTTATATGCAGATTTTTTTTAATTCCGGGTTCTACATTCAGGGATTCAACCAACCCCAGAGGTCAATTGGTTGTATATGCACTTGTAGAACACATGGATAGAGAGAGCAGACTATAAGGTACCTGAGTACCTTATTTTGGTTTCTAGAGGGGCGGGGGAATTTGGTTTTCCTAAAACCAACCCTCCCTTGCAGATACAAAGAGAACCGCAGTTAAACTTTGGGGGAGGGGCCTCCCTGGTGGCACAAGGGGTTAAGACACAACCTATGAAGCTATCTGCAGCCACTACAGCACGAGTTCCATCCCCGGCATGCCAGGGAGCAACCCACATGGCGCAGCAGACCTCTCCTGATTCGCCTGCTGCTCCCCTCAGCAGAGTTTTTCAGTCATTCTGCCTGTTCTGTTCCCCACTCTGTCTCTGGTGAATCCTCTCACCACCCACACCTCTGGTCTATACCCCAGTTCTTATATGCATAAATAAATAAATCTTTAAAAAAAAATTGGGGGGGGAGTCGGAGGTTATGCACAGAGATTAGGTCACCCCTAGCCTCTGTACTTGGATATTTTTTTTTGGAGGTGCAAATGATGTATATGTCATTACTATGTTAAAAAACGGAACTGTTTAGTTTTATTTTGTAGGGTGGGTATCAATTAGATAATGAGGCAGAACCTGAACTTCTAGGTTGAGATTATTGATCTGAAATTATGTGGAAGCTCAGAAATGTTAAATAACTTTTTTTTTCTTTTTTTTTTTAAGATTTATTTATTTATTTATACAAGCACTGGGTACAGTCAGAAGCACGGGAGGGTGAGAGAATTCACCAGAGCCAGAGCGGGGAATAGAGCAGGCAGACTGACGAAATACACTGCTGAGGGGAGCAGTGGGCACGGCAGGAGAGGTCTGCATGCCATGTGGGACCCTCGCCTGGCGGCCGGGGATCGAACCTGCGCAGCAGAGGCTGCGGGGCAGCTTCACAGCCCAGCGCTCAACCGCTGCACCACCAGGGGAGGCCCAGAAATGTTAAATAACTTGACAAGATCCAAATAGCTATTCTGTTACAGAGGTTAAATTTGTATCCAGATTTCTCTGATTCTAATACTCAACTTTTTCTTCCATTGCATGCTGGATTTCAAAGATGAAGACCTTTTGAACAGGTATCCTGATGATGTTGTTTTGATAAAAATCGGCCAATTAGATATCTTTGAATAAATCGAGAAGCTAAGTTGAGAAATGTTGTGCTAGCAGTTAGCAAAATGGTTTTCAGGCTGAAATAATTCAGCCAACACACCTTGAGCGCCTACTAATTTCAGTTGAGCTCTGGCAGTGGCTGGCATGTAGTAAGTAGGTGCCTGCTAAAAAATTGACTCAATGCTTCTGCGTGTTACAAAGAAATGAATGTATTAGATAAAAAAGGAAAAATTAAAACTTGTAAGTCTTTCCAGATAATCAAAAAGAAAGGCCTTGTGTTCAGAGAAAGTAAGCAAAGCAGTTGATTATTGTATGTACGCTAAGAATTTGAGGTCAAACTTCGGAGTTACGTGTTTTATCTGCTCTGTGTATAGTTAATAGGTTGTCCTTTGTGTGATGAAAGCATATTTATGTCCATTTTGTAGGACTCAGAGTGGACTTCTATTATTTTTTAATTATGGTATAGTTGTAGAGGTGCTATTTGATACATTTTGGGATTTGATTTTGGTATGAATGGTACCCAGTTTTTGTTAAGGATACATTTGATTCTATTACCATGATCTGCTTTATAATATATTTTCAAGGATCTGGGTTGTGGTGAAAAGTGAAGTTTACTTGCATAAACTGAATAGCTTGAACTCAGATGGTCAGAGGACAATGAGTACATTAAAGCTGATTTACTAACTGGGTGAAGCTGGGTGCATTCCCTGTATGTAAATTCTTATATGTAGTTTGAATTTATATACTTATTCATGTAAAGATTTTATTGGCCTCAAAACACAGGCCTCAGCATAAATTGCTTGTGTGCTGGAGCCATAGAAAGGGCAAGAAACTCCGTATTTTCTGCTCCATCACCAAACTACCCCGTCTGCCTATAATCCTTAGTCATTACTGTAGACTAACCACTGGGTTTAATTTTTGACTCATTTAACTCACCATATGATCTTTGATGAGTAACGAGCAGTCAGAACCAGTTTCCCCATATTTCAAGTGGGGCTATGATATATTTTCTAGGTTAAATGAGATGCCAGTTATGAAAATACTTTAAATTGTAAAGCACATTACACATTACAGTTATCATCTTGGTGAAAATAAAGAGGGTGGGCTCTGGAATCAAATCAAGTTCAGGCTTAAATTGTGACCTTATGTTAAAACAAGTGGGGCTAGAAATTTTCAAAATCAATTCAGCATGTTTTACTAGATAAGAGAAAATGTTTACATGTAGCTAAAATGATGGGATGAGGGAAATGAAAATTAGTTTGTATATGTTTAGAACACATGGATACTCATTAAGTATGTCATACTGTGGGCTTCCCTGGTGGCACCAGGGTTAAAGTCTCAGCATTATCAAGCTATTGCCAGCCACTGAAGCTTGAGTTTGATCCTGGTGTGAAGTCCATCCCAGATCAGGTACAACAGACCTCTCCTGTCTCATCTGCTGTTCCCCTCAGCGGTGTATTTCAATAGATTCACTGTTCTGCTCCCCACTCTGTGTCTGGTGAATCCTCTTACCTTTCCCCCCACCCTCTACCTCTGGCCTATATCCCAGTTCTTTTTTTTTTTTAAAGATTTATTTATGCATACAAGAGCTGGGGAACAGGTTAGAGGTGTGTATGTGGGTGGGGGGGTGAGAAGATTCACCAGAGACAGAGTGGGGAACAGAATAGGCAGCTTGACTGAAGTACACTGCTGAGGGGAGCAGCGGGCGAGTCAGGAGAGGTCTGCTGAACCATGTGGGTTCCTCCCTGGCCTGTGGGGGATCGAACTCGTGCTGCAGTGGCTGCAGATAGCTTCATAGGTTGCGTCTTAACCCCTTGCACCACCAGGGAGGCCCTACATCCCAGTTCTTATATGCATAAATACATCTTTTTTAAAAAAAGATGTCTTTTTTTAAAAAAGATTTATTTGATTTATTTATGCATTCAAGAGCTGGGGTGTAGGCAGTGCTGCTGATGGCTTCATAGTGCTGAGACTTAACCCCTTGCACCACTAGGGAGGCCCTAAATAAATAAATATTTTTTTTAAATGTCATATTATTTAAGTCATCTTTGAAAATTCAAACCTAGACATAATACAAACCTACCAGTTGTTAGTGCATAGTCAGCAGAGACTTTCAAATAGAAGTAAATATTTTTGCTGAGGACAAAAAAAAAAAAAGATGTTGGCTTTTTACAGGAACTTGTCTCAGCACTTGCTTGAAGTCCTGTGATCGTGACGAAAATACTTAATTCTGAGAAATATGTAGGGTATTATCTATTCACCTCAGCATGGCCTTTATGGAACCATCTGATTTTTAAGTACTGCATTCTGATCACTGTCTGGATAATTTATCTGGACTAGAATCAAATAGAATTAAGTTCCAGTTCTGTGCCACTAATCATCTCTATTGGCCTTAGTCATTTAACTTCCTTAGGCCTTAGTTTCCTTATCTTTCAAATGAAACTGATTTTCATTATGTTCAGAACCAGTGTACTCAGTTGTGGTGAGTAAGTTTCACTCATGGGTGTCTACAAAATATAATTATTGTACTTTTCAGTGTACTTGATTTTGAGCTGTCCTTTTGTGAAAATAATTTCTGGGAAATTTTTGGCCAAAGATCAGGGGAAATTCTTTTCTGACTACCAGGCTAGGAACTAATTAATACTGTTACAAGGCAGTGACTGAACAGTTCAGAACTCCAGCAATAAATATCACTCAGAAACATTTTTCACCAGAGTTCTCTTATTTTCAAGTCTAGTTAACAGTAAGTAGCAAGCAAATATTACCTGTTTCTCAGCACACTCTGCTGGTGATACACTAACACCCATGCTCTGGACCAAAAGATTCTTGTTCGTGGCCAACCACCATGGACATGACCTGATTACTGCTTTTATCTCTGGCAGGTGGCCTGTATTCCTTTTCTTTCCTTTTTTTTTTCAAATCTGAGGAATGACATTAATTTACCATTTCTCTTTTCTCATCTGGGCTGCTCAGAAGCAATTATCTAACAGTAATATTACAAAGTAGCAAGCTGGCAAAAAAATGAAGACCGAGAACATGGCTTTCCCTCTCCTTGTTGTAAACTATAAAAATTATCTTCTGTGAACGAAAAGCCAAAACCTTGCTATTGATAAGTTTAATGGGCCATTGTATTTACTGATGAAGGATTTACTGGAAAATTTTAGAAAATTAAGAAAAGCACAAAAAAAGGCCTCCCTGGTGGCACAACCCCTGCCAGGGAGCTAACCCACATGGCACAGCAGACCTCTCCTCTTTCGCCTGCTGCTCCTCTCAGCTGTGTATTTCAGTAGATCCACTTGTTCTACTCCCCACTCTGTCTCTGGTGAATCCTCTCACCCTCCCGCACCTCTGGCCCAGCTCTTGAATGCATAAATAAATATTTTAAAAAGAAAGAAAAGCACAAAAAGGAAAATAAAAATAACCACACTGCCCAGAGATAACCACAGTAGAGTTTGCTTTGCTTTGTAATTTAGCCAATCTTTATACATTTGTATTTTTTATAACTGGGATTATAGTGTAAAATATTATTTTGTAGGCAGCTTTTTTCACTTAATGCAATATCATGAGCATAAGTCTATGTCCTTTAGTATTCTTCTACAGCCTGAGTTTTTGATGGTTGCCATAACATCCACATTACCAAAATAGTGTCTTTTTGTTGGACATTCTTTTGTTTTTATAAAAATAACCCTGTATTGAATATCCTTACATACCCCTTTTTTTTAAATCCCTGATCATTTCCTTAGAGTGAGTGCTTAGAACTAGAATGGCTGGTTCAGAAGGTAACTATATATTTAAGACTAAGAACTTGTTGCCAGATTACCTTTAGAAAACATACACAGGTATTTAGTTCCACCAGCCAGAGTGCCTCTTGTCCCCACCACTGTTATGGATCTATGGTTTAGACTGTAGATGATTTGTATTTTAATCAGACTACTTACTGATTAACACTAAATTGTGTTAAGTTCTCAACAGGTTTTAGATAAATGGAAGAGGGAATAATAGTGGTCTTGACCCTTTTTATGCACTTAAGCCGGAAACTTGTTTATTCTTCATGCAAAATATTCTTTGGGAGAACACAGTCTAATAATTTGTTGAAAAGATGAGGGAATACTTTACTGTATGTCCATTCTGAGGGAACAGTACCTGAGGAGTTAATTATAAATAATTTGGCAAAGATTGGAGTTCTGTGCCCAAATTTAGGTATTACTATGATTTTCTAAAGTGTAGACCATGTAATTGATAGTCCCTTTGTTAATTCTCCATATGCCTTTCAGGTGTTTGCAGAAGTACGTTTCATGATCAAACATAAATTGTAGACAGACGTATTAATAAGTTTATATTACTGACTAAGTTTATGGGCTAAGTGCCATTAATGCCATTGAGTTATTTGAATAACTAGTGCTTAATTTTAGGGGAAAAGAACTTTTGATTTGACTGAATGTAATTAAGATCAAAAGATGCTTTATTAACTATTTAACTAACAAAAAGTATGCTTAATGGTTTGAAGAACTCAGTATAAATGAATAAGGATTTTTATGTATTTATCATAGTACAGAAGATGAAATTTTTAAATGATATGCCCTTTTTGTTCAGGATATATCATTTTTTTAAATTCGGCTTTTGTATTCTGTGATACATTTCCATAGATACATTTCCTAGGTAACTACAGATTTGTAAATCTAAACGCTTTTCTAAACGGGGAACTAACTGGCTAATACTTTAAGATAATTAAAAGAAGGATTGACTTCCATTTGGTCAGGGAGAATGTTGCTTATTTGATGAGATCGCTGTGCTGGATCCTCTATGAGGAAAAAAAAATGACTAATGAGAAAAGCTTGCAATATTTCTGCATGTAATGAGCAAAGAGACACCTAAGATAACTTTTAAATCATGATGTTTCTTGGTTAGCACATATAAAATCTTTATTATGTTACCATGAAAAAATTTATGAATCCTATAATATTTTTGCAGTGGGATTTTGGTGTAGGTCTTTGTGACAGAGCAGTTATTTTGTTTGCCTGTGTGCATGTATTTTCTGTTTCAGTCACATTTCCTGGGAACAATGGCCTATTTACAAGTTTTCATACTTACCGTGGTCTCAGGATTCCAGGGGAAGTGGTTGGTGAGATGTGGAATAATAACAGTGATGGCTTAATAAAGGCAGTTCAGCGTTTTGCCTAACATTTATTAAGTACTACTGTATGTCATGCATTGCTTTAGGCATTAGGAATACAAATGTATTAAGACACAGCCCTTGCCATAAAGGACCTTCATTTTAACAACTTACACATAAACACATATATAAACATACATACATGCAGAATTATTAAATCTTGTTATAATACAACTTGGGCCACCAGCAAATTATGTAGACAGTAGAGTGGGAAAAGAAAGAGTAGTCATTTGCTCTTTCTGAGTGGAAAGAATTAGCAAATTGAGTGGAAGAATTAGCAAAGATATAGATGAGATTCTAAATACATGCCTTAGTTTTAAACAGATACCTTTATTTAATTACATAACATGTTTCAGATAGCATGATAGCAGCACAGTGGGAGTTAGCAGGTTTATTTTGCTTGCATAATTTTGGTTATATTTTTAACATTGTTGTATCATTCTTTTTTTTAATTATTATTTTTTTTTTAAATAGAGGCATGTTTTATTTATTTATTTGTTTGTTTGTTTTGTTTATACAAGCACTGGGTACAGTCAGAAGTGCGGGAGGGTGAGAGAATTCACCAGAGCCAGAGCGGGGAGCAGAGCAGGCAGAAGGACTGAAGTACACAGCTGAGGGGAGCAGTGGGCGGCAGGAGAGGTCTGCACGCCATGTGGGACCCTCCTCTGGTGGTCGGGGAGCAGCCGGGGATCGAACCGGCGCCGCAGAGGCCGCGGGCAGCATCGCAACACAACGCTCAACCACTGTGCCACCGGGGAGGTCCTGTTGTATCATTCTTAAGGCTGCCATAACAATGTACCACAAACAAGTGAGTTAAAACAATAGAAATTTATTCTCACAATTTGGGAGACTAAAATACTCCAGGGGAGAACCTGTTCCATGCTTTTTTGTTAGCTTTGGTGTTGCCATTGACCCTTGATGTGACGTGGCTTGAAGATGCATCAGCTCTCTAGATTCTGCCTCCCATCTTCACATGGCTTTCTTCCCTGTGTCTCTGTGTTTCTTCGATTCACTAGGACATCAGTCATATTGAGATGCAACCCTAATGGTTGCATCCTAACTTGATTACTCCCACAATAACCCTATTTCCAAATAAGGTCACATAACGACTTATCTTTTGGGGGGAAGCGCTCTGCCTGCCTGCATATGCAGACATCTCTCCTTTTTCTCTTTTCCTTAAACTTGCCATGAACTTATGAGAAAAAAACATGTATTTTTCAGGAGACACAATAAATATAGTTACTGAAGAAATGATTTTTCATGATGAAAGGGCAACAAAACCCTTGGTTGTAGGAATAATGTTAAGTATTTGTAAAGTGAGCCTGTAGTAATTAGTTGAATTTCTTTCAGAAACCAGAAGGGTGAAACACAGCTTGTAGAGATATTTGTGCTCCTAGAAAAAGACTAAATATTTTGCTACTTATTTGTTAAGAACATTGATTTGTTTATTCAGGGCTATTTTGACTTTAAAAATTTATTTTTTTTTTTTTTTTTAATTTTTTTTTTATAGAGGCATGTTTTATTTATTTGTTTGTTTTGTTTATACAAGCACTGGGTACAGTCAGAAGCGCGGGAGGGTGAGAGAATTCACCAGAGCCAGAGCGGGGAGCAGAGCAGGCAGAAGGACCGAAGTACACTGCTGAGGGGAGCAGCGGGCGGCAGGAGAGGTCTGCGCGCCATGCGGGACCCTCCTCCGATGGCCGGGGAGCAGCCAGGGATCGAACCAGCGCCGCAGAGGCTGCGGGCAGCTTTGCAACCCAGCGCTCAACCGCTGCGCCACCGGGGAGGCCCTGACTTTAAAAATTTAATTGGTGTTTGTAATAGTTAATTTTAGCCACCAGAGATAGTTTCCTAACTAGTTATCTTAAATATTTAAGATTTAAATTCGTATTAATCTTCAGAGTCAAAATTACTTTCTTTGATATCTAGGATACATAGGAAATTGCTTGCTTATTTTTCTAAGATGCTGTAACTGAAATTCATGATATGGAATACTTTTTAATTGCTTAGGTCAATAATAATTGACTAGCAAATAACTTTAGAAAAAAGACAGTTAATCTTCAAGTAAGTCAGATATTAGAAAGCCTAATACTTAAATACATTTTTAAGTAGTGTTCTAATACTAAATACCACAAAAATTATTTCTCTGCATGGAATTTTTTTTCTATCGCTTTAACATTAGAGTGTTTTTTTTTTTTTTTAATGAACCCAGGCCTTATTTCTTTTTTACCATTTAGAGAAGCTATCCTTTAAAACGGGGTCAAGGGCCTCCCCTGGTGGCACAGCAGTTGAGCGCTGGGCTGCAAAGCTGCCCGAAGCCTCTGCAGTGCCTGTTCGATCCCCAGCCGCAGGGTGAGGGTCCCACATGGCGCGCAGACCTCTCCTGCCACTTGCTGCTCCCCTCAGCAGTGTACTTCATCAATCTGCCTGCTCTGCTCTCCCCTCTGGCTCTGGTTAATTCTCTCACCCTCCTGCATTTCTGACTGTCCCCAGTGCTTGTATAAATAAATAAATAAATCTTTTAAAAAAATAAAAATAAAATGGGGTCAGTTGATAGTCATTGTTTTAGTAGCTCACACCTGTTAAGAAGGCATCCATACTAGCCCCACTGTTAGGGGGAAAAGGATGTCCTAAAGCTAATTCCATACTGGCTTTGTGGACTCCACCCCTACCCCAGGCCAAAGCCAAAGACACTGGGAACTCCAAATCCCATCACCACCAAAGGGAAGGTGGCTGGGACCTGAGGGTGGGGTTAAGCAGCCAGGTGGGTATAAAGCCAGACACCTGGGCTTTGGAGGGGTTCCCCATTTTGACTCTCCGCCAGCTCGCAGCGTCTGGCCAGCTCGGAGAGTGCTTTTTGGGTTTCCAGGTCGATGGATCGAGTAGGACGCATTAAAGACTTTATTTCCCTGTTTTCTCCCTGAGTTGTACATTTTCCTTATTTCCTTTTCCCTTGTAAATAAACCTTTTATTAACCTCTTGTGTGTGCCTGTAGTGGAGTATTAATAAGTCCCTTGTAAGCGTGCGGGTGAGGACCCACAGCCAGGCAACCCGTTCAATATCGGGGCTGCCCTATAACACCACCATAAAATTAATTAAGATATAGCTTTGGAGGAATTATCCATAAACCACAGGGAACTTATATACTTCATACTATTACTTGTTGTAAATGGATTGTGGAAAATAGCCTAACAGAATAATATGGATAAACTGCCTTTCAATGGTCAATACCACATCTTTCTTCTTGAGGGTGGGTGATATTCCTAGAATTATTCCCCTTCTAGAAAATCCAAAATCTCTCTATAAAAAAGTATACAAGTTTGTTCTGTGTGCAAAAAATTTAAATCTGGGTGATTTTGTATTTGTTGCCACTCTTAAAAACATTTAAAGAATTCAAAAGCACACCAACTTTGGGCCTCCCTGGTGGCGCAGGGGTTAAAGTCTCAGCACTATCAGGCTATTACTAGCTACTGCAGTAGGAGTTCCATCCCAGGCCAGTGAGCTAACCCACATGACACAGCAGACCTCTCCTGTCTCGCCCGCTGCTCACCTCAGCAGTGTATTTCAGTAGACCCAACTGTTCTGCTCCCCACTCTGTTTCTGGTGAATCCTCTCACCCTCCTGCCCCTCTGCCCTTACATCCCAGCTCTTGTATGCATTAATAAATATTTTTTAAAGATTTATTTATGCATAAAAGAGCTAGGGTACAGGCCAGAGATGCGGGAGGGGGGTGGTGAGATGATCCACCAGAGACAGAGTGGGGAACAGAACAGTCAGACTAACTGAAATACACTGCTGAGGTGAGCAGCGGGAGAGACAGGAGAGGTCTGCCTCACCATGTGTGTTTCTCCCTGGTCAGCCTGGGATCGAACTCGTGCTGCAGAGGCTGTGGATTGCTTCATAGTGAAGTGTTTAACCCCTTGAGCCACCAGGGAGGCCCGCATTAATAAAAAAAAAATTTTAAATAAAATAAAACTTACATAAGAAATATAAAGTATACCTATTTGGAATTAATTCCTAAGTGTATAAACTATGGGGTTGTCAAACACCATTGTAAAAAATTGTTAAAGAATTTCATAATTTAGGAAAATTGCTTTAATGCATAGCCTGGAAAGAAGCCCCTAAAAGCAGTCAGTTGGTTTGATTTCTTAGAAGATAGGAAAAAATGTGTTTGAGAAAATGATTAGTAACAATTAGCCACAGAAGAACAACATTAAGAAATAAATCACTGGGGGGCCTCCTTGGTGGCCTAGGGGTTAAGTCTCAGCACTGTCACCACCCTGGCCTGATGCCCTGAGTTCCATCCCTGGCCAGGATGCTAACCCACATGTCTTGCAGCAGACAGACGTCTCCTGTCTCACCCACTGCTCCTCTTAGCAGTATATTCCAGTAAATCTGCTTGTTCTGCTCCCTACTCTGTCTCTGGTGAATCCTCTCGCCTCCCGCATCTCTAGCCTACACCTTGGTTCCTCTACACAAAAATAAATTTAAAAAATAAATATATCACTGGGAACATAGCAGAGGGACTCAGCATACCAAAAGAGAGAATCAGACTTCACATTAGAATTTAAAGAATGTAGTTAGAGGAAAAATTAAGATCTTTGCAACAGATTAAATATGTAACCACTTCAAACAGAAATTATTTAGTCCTCTCACATAGAAAATGTACTACATCTAGTTTTTGATTATCAAAAGCAGAAAATTTCATTAGTAAAGATCCCTTTATTTTAGACTTAAAATGACAATATTCACTGAAGTTTATACTAACAATTATCAAACTATTTTATTAACATCTAAACAGCTTTATTGTGATATCATTCACATACCATAAAATTAATTCTAAAGTTTATAGTTCGGTGGTTTTTAGTTGTGTAACATTACTATAATCTAATTTTAGAATTATTTTCAGTACTCCCAAGAAGAAATCCAGTAACCATTTGTGGTTATTCCCCATCTGCCTCCTCTGCCAGCCCTGGGCAACCACTAATATCTACTTTGTTTCTATTTTTTTAATAACATTTTAAGCATACAGTATTAGTGTTTTCATGTCTATTCCAAGTCATTGACTCAGGGATTTAAAGGCTCTTAAAACTAGCCAAATTTACAAGCCCGGTGACATTCTCACTCAGAAAACATTCAAATGATGGTTTCATGATGTTGTGATTGTTGTGTCTTCTAAGATTTTTTGATCTGAAACATGTGTTTCAAATTCTGTTTGCTCTACTTATTGGGATACTAAACTCACTTAGAAGAAGGGTCTCTCTTGTGGCGTAGGGGTTAAAGCCTCAGTGCTATCTGTAGCCCCAGCCACTGCAGCATGAATTCGATCCCCGGCCAGGGAGCTGACCTACAAGGTGCAGTAGACCTCTCCTGTCTCATCCGCTGCTCCCCTCAGGTTTCTAGTGAATCTTCCACCCTGCACCTCTGGCCTACACCCCAGTTCTTGTATGCATAAGTAAAAAAAGTAAACTCACTTAGAAGGAATGAAACTGTACTGTTCAGACTCAAAACTGAGTTTGTTCTATTTGTGTCAAACAGTCCAGGCTTTCAGTAGTAGGAACAGCTTTAGAAATCTTATGTAGCACAGTGTTACATTCAATAATAATGTCATCTATATCATTGTCTCATTCTTTGCTTAGTGTTTGGTTCAGTATGCATGCTGTGGATAGCCAAGAAGGCTATTATCAGTAGATTGGCTGGAGCTGCTAGAAGCCCCACTGTTCTAAAACTTCATTCTTCTGATTTACTAGTCTTGCTATTAGGAGGTTACGTTGTTTGCAGTCATCGTATCTGTTAGTTGATCAATTCTTCCCTGAGATGTCTATACCGTTAACTTCTAAAATGTCATCATGAACATCCAATAGTCATGTGCTATTAACCAGACCTAGAATAAACCACAGTAAGATCCCTGGGACCCACTCTAAGCCATGTGGTCTCTCCCTTAGGCTGAAACCATTCCAGCTATAGAGTCTAGAGAATGTTCAATGGCAGGTTTGTAAAAGATAAACCAGCCCTAAGATTGTGTTCCTGGGAGAAGAGCCATTTCTATACTAGAAGACACAGGTCTACAGTCTTGAGGCATACTAGTAACTGGATGTGGCTTTTTTTCTGTGGTTGGCAAAACACAATGCATTAGTTAAAACTTCTTCCTTCATTAGCATGTGTGTACCAAAGGCAGCATTTTCTTCTTCCTTTTATAAAAAATCCTAAGCAGCAAGTTGGCTGTTGGAACATCTTTATGATAATTATTGTTTATAGGTACTAAGTCTCCCTGAATGTCTGTGTAGCTTACTAAAATTCCACTATTAGCTATCTCATAAACATATTGCAGAATGTTTAAGTTTTGCTCTTTCTCATAAAAACCAGTGAAATTCAGTGCCAATCCTGCTCATCACCTCTAGGACGCCCAATAGCCACGGCCATGCAGAGTGCAGGACTGCCCCATGGGAGCCAGGTTGGGTGCATGCGCATTCGTGGCTGCTGCCAAGGAACCTGCAATTTACCAAATGCACCTGTACTGGCAGCCTAGTTATCAGTGTAAGCCCTACTCCACCAGGCTGCCTGCAGTGGCCTGGCAGTACAACAAGTGGAGACAATACTCTCTTCCTTGGCTTTGGCAACTGCAAGGCTCCAGCGGAGGAAAATGGGGTAATTAGCTTACCGACCTCCTTGCTCTTATATTGTGTACAGATACCAGGTTGGATTTTCTATATGTGTTTTTCTCTCTCTTCCATTTTCTCACTAATAGCAGCCTACTTCCTTTCCTTGGCACCTGCCCATGGTTGTCTTAAACCAGTTGACTAGGCTAAAAAATTATGTATGAATGCATATACAATGTATATGCTTTTATTTTAAATACAACACCTCACCACCTTGATGTCTTTCATTCCCTTTCTATAGACATGTGCCTCTGCTTCCTGATACCTTTTGTGCTAGTGTTGGTTTCTGTAATGCCATTTTCCCCAAACATTGCTTCCTTCCAGATTCTTCATTGTCTAGCCTCTTAGGTGGCAAAGCTTTCTTTGACATCTTGGCCTTTAGTCAAGCTGTCCTCCCTGCCCTTCTTTGACACCTTTCCGTGCCTTCTTTTCTGCTTATTCAGTACAAATCTGAAAGGGCTTTCACAAAGAAGTCTTAAATTATCTCAGCATACTTTTATCGCTCAGACTTTTTCACATCCAAAGCCTTTTTTTCCACCCTTCTCCAATATTCATACCCCATTTTCTTTTGTATTCACAATTCCTGTACTCCATATGTACTTATTTTCTCAATAATCTTCCCATCTTCATTTCATTTAAATCCTTTGTTGAAGAATTCTCTCCCATCCCTTTCTTTGGTGTCTTCCTCTAATTCTGAGGTAGCTATCTTTGTCTGTTTTCTCCCTTACACTCTTAACCTTCTCCAAAAGCTTATACTCTGATAATGTATATGTAAAGTTCAGTTGAGTGTTTCTAAATAAATATCTGCTTTTCATTACGGTGAAATCTAAACTATTATCATGGAAATAACCCTGGAAAGATGAGTTCTTCACTTGAAAGGTTCAAATAGAGATTCTCCTGCTGGGAAACAAGAGCCAAAAGTCATAGTCTGTCTTCCAAAAATTGTTATATGCAGATGTAACTCAACTCTTGAGGTGTATGTGAATTAATACTATTATTGTAAGTTAACTTGTACAGGAAAGACGGCATTCCATTGCCAGCCTGCACGACAAAGACCTTGTGCTAAATATTACACCAAGAGGGCCTCCCCTGTGGCACAGTTGGTTGAGTTGTCCGCATCCTCTGCAGCGCGGGTTTGATCCCGGCTGGCCAGGGAGCTACCCACGTGGCACAGCCGACCTCTCCTGCCATCTGCCTGTTTGCTCCATGCTCTGTCTCTGATGAATCCTCTCGCCCTCCCGCGCTTCTGGCCTGTACCCCAGCTCTTCTATAAATAAAATAAATCTTTACAAAAATATAAAAAAATAAATATTATTCCAAGAGAAATGTTTCAAGGCATGTTGTGATCACATAATGCCAAAAAAAGAGCTAATTATTGCTAAGAGATCAATGAATGCAAATGTGAAGTAGAAATAGTCATTGAGCACGTTTACTAGGCACTGAACAAGATTCTGCAGACCAGGTTTGCCTCATAGCTGGGTAACCATATGTTCTGCTTTGCTTGGGCATCCTGATTTAGGTGTATTGTCCCAGTATCATCATTAGTAGCATCATTTTTTACACAGGCTTGGAGGATAAATTATCTGACTATTCTTATCACTAGCCAACCAGTTGCTATTCATAGTTTCTCTGGGTTAAATACTATATAGTTTTAATTTAAGCAGCTCTAATGAGGCTGCAGTTGTACTTCTCTTTCACTTGAACAGATTGTTCCTTGACCATAGGAAATGCATAACAAAAGTAACTGCAAATAAAGCCCACACATATTTTTCCTGAGCCACCTTATAGAGGGCAGTATTATATATATCTGAAATCATCCAGTTCCAACAAAAAATGGACTTTTGCTTAGGCATGAAAATCAGAACCATTTGATGTTCTTTCAGTAACACACTGGAACCAATATTGTAAATAAATCTTATCTAGTCCTAGGAAATATTAAAAATTAACATTCTGAAAATTAGGTTTTTGTAATTATAAAAACTGAACTTTGATGACTTCAATATACAGTGATACATAACAATTATACATAAACTAAGAATGTGCATATTTATGCTTTCATGTTTTCTCTAATAATTTTACCTGCTTAATGTAATATCTTCCGCATTATACATGGTTTTCACATTTATGGAAGATAAGCACTTAAAAATATTTCTGTTCTATATGCTTAAATATTACTTTTCTCTAAAAGAGAAAAACATAAATGCTATTTTTACCGTATGACTTGAAGTATGTGATAATGTAGCAATCTAGTTTTTAGACTTAGAATGTTTCTTAGATATTGTGTAATTTTATGCATCCAGTAGGTAATTTGTTAGCTTCTAATATCAAAAGTATATTGTGTGTGTTTCACGTTTTGGATTTCCTAATGTAATGTTCTCTTTTTAGAAAAGGTGGACAAGTCCTATTTTCAAGAGAAGATGACTTTAAACAGTTTTGAAGGATCTAAAACTTGTGTACCTGCAGACATCGATAAGGATGAAGAGTTTATAGAAGAGTTTAATAGATTAAAAACTTTTTCTAATTTTCCAAGTAGTAGTCCTGTTTCAGCATCAACGCTAGCACGAGCTGGTTTTCTATATACTGGTGAAGGAGATACCGTGCGGTGCTTTAGTTGTCATGCAGCAGTAGATAGTTGGCAATATGGAGACTCAGCAGTTGGAAGACACAGGAAAGTATCCCCAAGTTGCAGATTTATTAATGGTTTTTATTTTGAAAATAATCTCACACAACCTACAGATCCTGGTGTTCAAAATGGTCAGTACAAAGCTGAAAACCATCTGGGAAGCAGAAATCTTTTTGTTTTAGACAGGCCATCTGAGACTCAAGCAGACTATCTTTTGAGAACTGGACAGGTTGTAGATCTATCAGACACCATATACCCAAGGAATCCTGCCATGTGTAGTGAAGAAGCTAGATTGAAGTCATTTCAGAACTGGCCAGACTATGCCCACTTAACCCCAAGAGAGTTAGCTAGTGCTGGACTCTACTACACAGGTATTGATGATCAAGTGCAGTGCTTTTGTTGTGGTGGAAAACTGAAAAACTGGGAACCTTGTGATCGTGCATGGTCAGAACACAGGCGACACTTTCCTAATTGTTTCTTTGTTTTGGGCCGGAATGTTAATATTCGAAGTGAATCTGATGTCGTGAGTTCTGATAGAAATTTCCCTAATTCATCAAATCCACCAAGAAATCCAGCCATGGCAGATTATGAAGCACGGATCAATACTTTTGGCACGTGGATATACTCAGTTAACAAGGAGCAGCTTGCGAGAGCTGGATTTTATTATTTAGGTAAACTTTATTATAAAACTAGGCTAATAAATAACTTTCCAGCTATCCTAGGGTTCTTTAAGAGTAAATATATGCCTTTAGCCATGGTAAATATTTAGGTACAGACTGCCATGATTATGTCAGTATTATTCTGCAAACCCTTATTGTTGAATCTCTACTGTAACCACTGAATTTTTTGTGAAAGACTACCATGTTATATTTATCTTCTTGTAAGTTTTTTTTTGGAGAAGGATGGCATGCAAAAAAATAATCAATATCCATGGTAAAATGGGTCTGATATTAATACTAAATATGACTTTTTATGTTTAATACATATATTACATGCATTTTCTGTATACCTCACAATAATCCTATAAGAAGAATTAACAAGAGTTTAGTTTGGCTAATACTAAAATTGATATCTGTCTTTTGTACATAGACTATGTATTTGAAATCTGCCTTGTATGATACCTTACTGTATGAAATGAGTATTTTTCAAATGGATACCGTAGCCACTGCCAGGAAGAGCTATTAGTATAAGAGCTTCTAGGGATAATCAGAAAAATTATGCCATTATATATCTGACCCATTTACTTTAGGGTTATTTTGCTTTTTAAAATATGAGTCACATTTATTTAGTCTAGTAGTCACATTTTTAAAAGTAAAGGGTGAAAATGATTTTAATGGTATATTTTAGTCCATTATATCCTAGATTATCATTTCACACATATTCAATATAAAAAAATGAATGATTTTAAATTATATTCCTATGTTTACGTCACATGTAGAGAACACCTATCTTATATTTTATTTACATAGTATAATATAGCAAATTTGAAGATTTGTTTAGTGTCATGTATTTATAACCTTCAAGAAATTATTTCATTATGCTAAACTTTATTGTTATAGTATCACAATTTGAAAAAGCCTACATGTAGTAGGGATATCCCCAAATAACATATTTAAAAAGAACATTGCAGTTGTGATTTTTCACATACAAATGGGCAATTTTTTTTTTGTCTTCTGTAAAATACCTCAAATTGGAATCAGTGAATTTAGTGTGTATTTCCTCCTCAAATAATCATATCTGTTACTTAGATGTGAGTTTGAATGTGTTCTTACAAGCTATGAGATTTTCATGTAATTTAGAAGTCATAATTTTATGATACCAAAAAGAGGGTTTTTTGTATAAGTTTCTGGTTGCGCAAATACATGTATTTTTACTCATGTGTTTTCTTAGGTGAAGGTGATAAAGTAAAGTGCTTTTACTGTGGAGGAGGGCTAACTGATTGGAAGCCCAATGAAGACCCTTGGGAACAGCATGCTAAATGGTATCCAGGGTAAGGCTTTTAAATGTTAATACAGTAACGGGCAAGTTGGACAATGTGCAGTGGGAGGACTTGAATAACTTTTCACCTCAACTATTTTTGCCTTCACTGTGGCTTGAAATTCGCACCAGGTTTATAAAAATGGGGTCACCTACTTTATAGGAAAAAAAACACCTAAGCCTTCTCTGGTGACCAACACATTCATTGTTTGTGTATCAGATCTATGACAGTCAGGTGATTCTATTTCTAAACACCAAATTAGGAATGTATACTTTTGAAGCAAGCGCTTTCATGATGGGCACAAGAGAGCCCATTTTGCCAAGAAGATTCTTTAAAAGTTCATTACGCCCCTTAGCAGATATTACTGTATTTCATTGATTCTAAGTAAGATACACATTTGTTCACATTTTCAGATCCGAAATCAGGAACCATCTGGTGGTGGGTCATAGTTTAATTGGTAGCAGTGATAAATAAAATAATCACACTTCCTAAAATCAGTGGTGTCCAAGAATGATGCCATACTAAATGTTTCTTTGCCATCTTGCCTCTTTAAAATAAAGTGCAGGGCCTCCCCGGTGGCACAGCGGTTGAGCGCTGGGTTGCGAAGCTGCCCACGGCCTCTGCAGCGACGGTTCGATCCCCAGCGGCTCCCCGGCCACCGGAGGAGGATCCCACATGGCGTGCAGACCTCTCATGCCGCCCGCTGCTCCCCTCAGCAGTGTACTTCAGTCCTTCTGCCTGCTCTACTCCCTGCTCTGGCTCTGGTGAATTCTCTCACCCTCCCGCACTTCTGACTGTACCCAGTGCATGTATAACCAAAACAAACAAAAATAAATAAATAAAGCATGCCTCTATTAAATAAATAAATGAATGAATGAATGAATAAATAAATAAATAAAAATAAAATAAAGTGCATAGATATATGTCATGTCAATTTTCAGCTTACAAAATAGTACAACTTAAAACTTAAGAGCAGGGCCTTCCCGGTGGCGCAGCAGTTGAGCGCTGGGTTGCGAAGCTGCCCGCAGCCTCTGCAGCGCCAGTTCCATCCCCAGCTGCTCCCCAGCCACTGGAAGAGGGTCCCACATGGTGCGCAGACCTCTCCTGCTGCCCGCTGCTCCCCTCAGCAGTGTACTTCGTTCCTTCTGCCTGTTCTGCTCCCCGCTCTGGCTCTAGTGAATTCTCTCACCCTCCCGTGCTTCTGACTGTACCCAGTGCTTGTATTAATAAATAAATCTTTAAAAAAAATTAAAAAAATAAAATAAAAATAAAACTTAAGAGCAGTCATTTGAAAATAAATCTTAAACAACCTTAAAAGGAAAGGTTGAAATGTCTAAGTACTTCCTTTGAAATGTACAACTGGTTGATCCTCTAAATAAAACTTGTTAAAATTAGACATTTTAAATGTTTTTCAATGTCAAGGTGCTAATTTAATAATTTTCTTAAAAGTTGAAAATTCTCAAGTTTTTTTTTTTGTTCTACTAGCATCAGCATAAGTAGCTTAACAAAGGCACATATTTTTAACCTTAAAGTGACTGTCAGTTGGGGAATTGAGTTGCATTTCATTTTGCAGCTTCTTAGAAATACCAATAAGTAATTTAATGGAATTGAGGATGATTGTGATTATATCTTTATTTATACTTCACTAATTTATCATCTAATAAAGTTTAAATATCTTTTAATTGTTTAGGTGTAAATATCTGTTAGAAGAGAAGGGACAAGATTATGTAAACAATATTCATTTAACGCATTCACTTGAGTCTCTGGTAAGTCACATATGGTAGAATATGTTTTCCAATATTATGCAGTTTGTTCTACAATAATTTTTTGGTGTAAAGTTCACAGTATGGTATTTTAAATTAATAGTGTATGGTAAGTTTTAAAGGGGAAAATTTGAAAAATTTTGTTTTTCTAAACGTAAAATAAATTTGTGAAAAGGAGACCAGGATGAACTGATTAAAGTATCACTATAGGCCTTCTGAAATTAGACTTTTGTATAATTCATTTTGTACTCTTAAGTACTTTCAAACTTTTCACAGATGATATTTAAAATCTCAAATATATGTAAATTGATACCATGAGCTGAGTGGCCAAGGCATCAGAACCAGTAGAAAGAGCTCTGGACTAGAATGTGAGATCAGAGTTGCCTTTATGGCTCTGCTGTGAACTGTGTTGTCTTGATCAAGTAGCTTAATCTCCCTGGACCTCAGCTTCCTGTCTATAAAGTAAATGGATTCAGTTAGATAATCTTTTAACTTCCGTCTGGCTTCATTGGGCTATACCTTTTGTGTATATTCATATGTTGAGTCAGAATAAAGCCAATTTATAAATTCATGATTGGTGTAACTTTTCAAATTAAGGTGATTCCCTTCTATTTTCTATTTTAGGTAAGACCTGCTGAAAAAACACCATCACTAATTGAAAGAACTGGTAAATACTCTTATTAAAACATACTTTTAATTATACTGTCAATTCATTACAGTTGTATTTACAGGATGGGAAGGTAAAGATTTATTTTTTCAGTGTCACCAAAATACATTTATTTGAGGTGAAATTGCTATACATTTAAGAATCTAAGGAAGTACCTATAGGTTTAAGGTGGACATTTATATATTGAGAACATTTGTATAGCCATTGGACAGTTAGGTTTTCCAAGTTCAGGAATTGCAGCTATAGGCTGTCCAAATCACAAAAGGAAGGATTTAGTATTTTTTGTTCCTGGGACTTCTTAGGTCAGTGAGGATCATGACTCCAAGCTGTGCTAATGTGCCGTCACATGACCAGCCCCACCCTCCCTGCTTCCTTATCCCATGCCATCTGTATGCCTTCCCCAGCTTCTTCACAGAAGGGTCCAGCTTGATTTGTTTCCCTCCTATTTCCTCATAGAGAACTAGACATTTTTATCAGAAAGCATGTTTACTCTTCATACACATCTTTAAAAACCAGAAAGTGGGATGAGAAAGATATATTATGTGAAGCAATGAATATTTATTATCCTACTTCTCTGATGAAGCAAACAAGTGAAGTGACCTGCCCACAGTTACATTAAAAACCATTGGTGGAACTACGACAGTAAATAAAGTCTTCTGAATCCTGTATCACACTACAGATTTCATTCTCAGCTTAAGCATCATATTTCAAAACTAGTAGAAAGTTTAATTTACACCTTATCTGGTGATCCCCTGTATTTGTTGCATCATCTATAATATTTAGTATCTTTTTTTTAAATAATAAATTTTATTTTTATATTCCCCATACAATTGCAACCCCCCCATTCTGACCCCAATCCCTCCCCTCCCGCCCCCCCCACCCCCAAAAAGTGTCTCTGGTTCATAGTTTTCCGCCAATCCCGATTTTCACTTTCTTATAGTTATTCATTTTCCTGGTCCCTTATTTAAGTTTTCTAGATTCCTGCTATGAGTGAGACCATCCGGTATTTTTCTTTTTCTTTCTGGCTTATTTCGCTGAGCATGATCCCTTCCAGCGCCATCCATGTTGCTGCAAATTGCATGTGTTTATCTTTTTTGAATGCTGAGTAATATTCCATGGTATATATGTACCACATCTTCTTGATCCAGTCATCTATTTTTGGGCATTTGGGCTGCCCAAATATTTAGTATCTTAAGGATTGCAAGACAATACTATAAATAGGCTTGAGAAGGAAACCACTTTAATATCACTTCATCGGAGTTTTGTAGTGGGCATAAATAATGCAGTTTAAGAAGTTATTTATTATACCTTTTGTTTTTAAAATGTATAGAAACAAAGATTCTGTATCATTTCTTGATAGTATATTTTAGTATTATCCTTAGAATGCATACTATTTTTCTTATGAGACACTTGAGACTAATGACTCTTGCTTTGGTTTAGGGTTCATGTTTTCAAATTGAGATTTAATTCATACATCAAAGTTTCACCCTTATAAAGTGTACACTTTAGGGGCCTCCCTGGTGGCGCAAGGGGTTAAGCGTCAGCACTATGAAGCAGTCTGCAGCACTAGTTCAATCCCCAGCCTGGGAGGTGACCCACATGGCGCAGCAGACCTCTCCTGTCTTGCCTGCTGCTCCCCTCAGCAATGTATTTCAGTCAATCTGCCTGTTCTGTTCCCCATTCTGTCTCTGGTGAATCATGTCATCCCCCCATACCTCTGGCCCACACCCCCAGCTCTTGTATGCATAAATAAATAAATATTTTTAAAAAATAAAGTATACACTTTAATGACGTTTAGTATGTTCACAAAGTTATGCAGTCATCACTACTATTTAACTGTAAAACATAATTCCAAAAGAAACCTTACTACCCATTAGCAGTCACTCCTCATTGCCACCCTCACCTCTCCCCTCAGACCAAGCAATCATTCATTTTTTTTTTCTGTCCAATGGATTTGCTTATTCTGGAGAGTTCGCATAAATGGAGTCATAATATATGGCCTCAAGATTCATCCATTTTGTAGTACTCATGTGAGTACTTTATTCCTTTTTATGCTGGAGAATATGCCTTTGTATAGATAATACCATATTTTACTTATCGATTCATCAATTGTTAGACATTTGGGTAGTTTTCTACTTTTTTTTAAAGATTTATTTATTTATGCATACAAGGCTGGGGTTCAGTACAGAAGGTGTGGGGGGTGAGAGGATCCACCAGAGACAGAGTGGGGAATAGAACAGGCAGATTGACCAAAGTACATTGCTGAGGGGAGCAGCGGGCGAGTCAGGAGAGTTCTGCTGCGCCATGTGGGTTGCTCCCTGGCTGGCTGGGGACTGGGGATCAAACTCATGCTGCAGTGGCTGTGGACAGCTTCATAGGTTGTGTCTTAACCCCTGGCGTCACCAGGGAGGTCCGGTTTCTACTTTTTGGCTATTAGGTGTTGATGTTGCCATGATTATTTGCTTATAAGTTTTTGTGAGAATGTGTTTTTATTTCTTCAGGGTATATATTTGGAGATGTAATTGTCGGTCATGTGGTAGCTCTATGTTTAACCTTAAGATAAACTACAAGACAATTTTTCCAAAGTGACTATACCATTTTACATTCTTACCAGCAGTGTCTGAAGGTTCCAGTTTGTTTTTCCACATCATTTTTAGCACTTAATTATTTTTTTCTTTCTTATTACATCCATCCTAGTGGGCATGAGGTGATAACTCCTTGTGGTTTTGATTTGCATTTCCCTGATGGCTAGTATCTTCTTTGGAGGAATGTCCCTTGTTAGTTATATAATTTACAAATATTTCTTCCTGATTTGTGGGTTCTTTTCACTCTTGTAGGTATCTTTTGAAGCATGTAAATTAAATTTAAAGTTTGATGCAGTACAACTTATTTTTTGTTACTTATATTTTGGCACCATATCTAAAGTCATTTCTATTCTAAGAGTGTTAACTATGGTTCAGGTTTTTGATGCATTTTGAGTTAATTTTTGTTTATGGTAGGAAGTAGGCATCCGTTTAATTCTCTCTTTAATTTTAATTTTTTAAACATTCCTGTTTCCTACACCTCTGGGGTGTAGACCAGAGGTGCGGGGAGTGAGAGGATTCAAGAGAGAGAATGGGAGCAGAACAGGCAGGTGTACTGAAATACACTGCTGAACAGAGCAGCAGGCGAGACAGGAAAAGTCTGATGCGCCATGTGGGTCACCTCCCTGGCCGGCTGGGGATCAAACTCGTGCTGCTGCTGTAGTGGCTGGCAGTAGCTTGATAGTGCTGTCTTTAACCCCTGCACTACCAGGGAGGCCCTCTGTTTATTTTTTCAAGATATAAGATTTTTTCCCCTCATGTGCTATGACATAGTTTAATTCTTTTTCATGTGGAGATGCTGTTGTCCCTGGTTTTGGTTTGTAGCAAGTTGAGTTTACGATACCCACAGATGGATAGTAAAATCTGGAATGCATAGAAATGAGGTTAAATTGTAGTAGAAGTTTCCAGAGAGATCACTAAAAAAAGGGTCAATGAGGGAATGAAAGGAAACCACTAATGTCTAAGGTAGGCAGAAGGAGCCAGCAAACAAACAAAAAGTCTCAGATGGTACAACAAGGAAACATCTAGCTACCCCTGGACGTTTCCTCCTGGAAATCTCAAAAACAACTCAAATTCAGTATCTCTTAAAACTTCTCAGACTGAATTGGGTCATACTCTTTCTCTCCTACTGTTAGTTAATAGTACAACAGTTCACAATGTTGTCTGATAATTTGAGTCATTACAAGCTCTTGCTCTCCTTAATCCCTTTATAATTAATTAGTTTACCAGGTCTAATGATTTCTCCCTTTTTACTGTTGCTTAAAATCCACTGATTTTGCCCTAGTTCTTGCCCTTATTTCTCATCTGGACTATTGTAGTCATCTCCTAACTAGTCCTTTGTTGCGTTATAAGCTCCTGACAGAATTTTTCCTACTTAGAAATTATCTTTTGTTGGGCCTCCCTGGTGGCGCAAGGGGTTAAGTCTCAGCACTATGAAGCTATCTCCAGCCACTGCAGCAAGTGTTCAATCCCTGGCCAGGGAGCTGACCCCACATGGTGCAGTAGACCTCTCCTGTCTCACCCACTGCTCCCCTCAGCAGTGTATTTCAGTAGATCTGCCTGTTCTGCTCCCCACTCTGTCTCTGGTGAATCCTCTTACCTCTCCTCAACCTCTGGCCTACACCCCCAGCTCTTGTATGCATAAATAAATAAATCTTTTTTAAAATGTATTTGTTACTTACCATGTAACATTCCTTAATATATCCCTATATCTCTCTTTCTAACCTCTTCAAAAATGTATATTGAGGTATAATATAATACACATATAATAAAGTGCTTAAAGAGCACTAATCTTAAGTATTCAGTGAATTTTAACACATACAGTAAATCCTCACTGAATGTTGTGGACAAGTTCTTAGAAACTGCTAGTCTTAGGAAAAGAACATATAATAAAATCGATTTTACCACAGACTAATTGATAGGAATAAGAGTTAAATTCTTTCAGCATTTCTGGTCACAAAAACATTGCCAAACTTCTAAATAAAGACCATAAATATTAATTTGTACTCGTTCATTTTCCCAACCTGCTTATTCCAGTTCAGGGTGGTAAGTGGCTGGAGACCTTCTTTGCAATTCAGGGCATAAGGCAAGACCCAGCCCTGGACAGGATTCTATTCCATCACAGGGCACATCATGCACACGCACTCACTCAGATTGGGATAATTGAAACATACCAATGAACCCAACGGATACATCTATAGAATGTGGGAGGAAACCAGAAGACCTGGCAAAAACCCACGCAGACATGGGGAGAATATGTGTACTCCACAGAGATAGTGGCCCTGGCTGGGAATTGATTGTTCTTTTCTCATCGATGTTATAAGGAAACAATATTGAATAAAGCAATATTATTTGAAGATGTTATTTGTACATACCTGTGATACAGGACATTTCTATCACCTCTTAAAAATCCTTCAAGCCCCTTCCCAATCAATACCAAGCCCAAGTTCTATTCTGACTTCTGTTACTATAGATTAGATTTGAACATTTTATGAATGTAATCTTGCAGTATGCACTCATTTTGTCTCTGGTTCATCATCATGATATTTTGCTCATCAAATCTATGAGATTCATCCATGGTATTTTTGACAGTAGTTTGTTCTTTTTCTTGCTGTGTAGTGTTTAAATACCACAATTTATTTATCCATTCACCTGATGGGCATATGAGTTGTTTCCAAACAGGAAACACCTAAGAGCACTTTCTAATAGTATCTTAGCAGCTCTCCTGCTGCCTGTGACTATGCAGGTGTCTCTGCATAGTTTGGGACCATTATAAATAATACTCCTATGAATGTTATGTATGTCTTTAGTGGACATTTGCATTCATTTTTTATACCCAAGGGTGGACTTGATGAGTAAGAAGGTATAGGTCTCTTTTAGCACTTCCCTACTTAACCTGTATTGTTCCTCTTTAAGCATTAAAGCAAGTTTTTTTTTTAAAGATTTGTTTATGCATACAAGAGCTGGGGTACAGGCCAGAGATGTGGGGACTGAGAGGATTCACCAGACACAGAGTGGGGAACAGAACAGGCAGACTGACTGAAATACACTGCTGAGGGGAGCAGCGGGCGAGACAGGAGAGGTCTGCTGCGCCCTATGGGTTTCTCTCTGGCCGGCGAGGGATTGAACTCATGTTGCAGAGGCTGCGGATTGCTTCATAGTGCGGTGCTTAACCCCTTGCGCCACCAGGGAGGCCCTAAAGCGAGTTTTTATTTGCTTTCTTGCCTTATCTATTTCAGCTCTCTTGGCAACGGAAACTAAGTCTGAGAGATAGGAAACTGATAAAGTCAAGGTCACAGACTGGAATTTCTCCCTATTCCTCATGTGTTCTTTCTTTTCCTTTTTTTTTTTTTAAATAACTTAGTAAAGATAACTACTCTTGGGCCTCCCTGGTTGTGCAAGGCATTAAGTCTCAGCACTATGAAGCTATAGACAGCCAGTGCTAACCCACATGGTGCAGCAGACCTCTCTTGTCTGGCCTGCTGCTCCTCTCAGCAGTGTATTTTAATAGATCTGACTGTTCTGCTCCCCACTCTGTCTCTGGTGAATCCTCTCACTCCCCACCCCCTGCGCCTCTGGCCTACACCCCAGCTCTTGTATGCATAAATAAAATAAATTTTTAAAAAAAAACATATTTACTCTTTAAGTACCTTAGGTTAGTTATTAATGAGTCCAGCTGATTTGAACAGCATTAGGACTTTTGAAGCACTTATCCCTTTTCTTATCTGTTCTACCTTATCTTATATTGTTTCATGAGAGTCTTTGCAGCATTTAATCTCAATTCATAGTGCTACAGAATACATACTGCATTTTCAATTGATCGTAGGATTCTCAAAGTCATCATTTAGTGCCTAAATATTTCAGAAGTTTCCTCCCAAAGTAACTTTGGTTGGTTTGCTTGCTGCTTAAATTTTCCTTTTAAACTATATTTTGCCATTGAGTTGTGTTAAAGAAAATACCAGTTTAAATTCTATGTTCTTTTTCCTCACCAATTTTTATTCCAGATGATGCCATCTTTCAGAATCCTATGGTACAGGAAGCTATACGCATGGGATTCAATTTCAGGGACATTAAGAAAATAATAGAGGAAAAAATTCAGACATCTGGGAGCAACTATAAATCACTTGAGGTTCTGGTTGCAGATCTGGTGAGTGCTCAGAAAGACAATACACAAGATGAATCAAGTCAGACCTCCTTGCAGAAAGGTATGTATGGCTATTTTTAAAACAGGAAACATCTAAGAGCACTTTCTAATAGATAGTATCCTAGCAGCTCTCCTGCTGCCTGTGACTATGCAGGTGTCTCTCTTTTTCTTTCTCCTTTTCCTAATAAACCTGTCCTTTTAAAATGCAAGAAACACCTATAGTATCTTATGTGTCTTTGTGACCCACTCATTGCCCTCCTTTCATACCTCTCTTGAATAAGTCTTTACCTTTTATAATGAAAACTTTCAAATATTCTAAAAAATTCAAACATAGTCAGAAGTGGAGAGAACCATATAATGAGTTTTCATGTACCTACCTATCAACCAGCTATAGTAATCCTCAACACTTTTCCAGTCTTGTTTCTTCCCCTGGTTTTTTTTTTTTTTTTTTTTTGGCTATATTATTTCAAGGCAAATCTAAGACATTCTACATATCTTTTACCTACAAATGCTTCAATATATATCTAATAAGTAACAATTTTTTTAAAACATAACCATAATGTGTGTGAGTCTGCGCAGAAGGCTATAATAGAGTACCGCAGGCTAGGTGGCTTAAACAACAGACATTTTTCTCAGTAGTCTCTAGAGGCTGGGAAGTCCAAGATCAAGATGTAGGCAGATTTGCTCTCTGTCGAGGACTCCCCCAGGCTTATAAATGACTGCCTTCTCTTTGTGTCACATGGCAGAGAGAAGAGAACACTTTGTTCCTCTTCCTCTTATAGGACACAGACCAGTCATGGGAGCACCACCTATATGAGCTCATCTAACCCTAATTACCTCACAAAGGCTCCATCTCTAAGTGCCATGACATTGGCTGGGGGTGGAGGGAGTCGGATTCAAGCTTCAACATATGAATTTTGGGGAAACAGACATTTAGTCCAAAACATACTGTTGTCACACTTTACAAAATTACCAGTTTATTCTAGACTATCTGAAACTCAGGTAGTTTTAATTATCCCCATTGTCTTAAAATGTTTTTACAGACTGATCTGTTCTAATCAGGATCCAATACGATTCATCAATTTTGAAAGTGTGAGTTTATACTCTAAATAAAGGACAATAAAGGCTGACATTTATCATTGTGTATAGACTAAGTTTTGTAGTTAAAATCATTTGGATTTAAAGTGTTCTACAACCTTTCATGATGTAAACATATAAAGGGTCATATTACTAAATGGAACTTGAATGAATGGCACCCTAATACTATAAATCATATATAGAAAGTGTATTAAATAGTGTAAGAGATGTATATGAGCTCCTTTTAGGGAAAAAAGATCAAAAATACTAGTTCCTGCTTTAAAGATGACGGCTACTCTAGTGCATGCCAGCACCATTGAAGTTGAAAGAAAATGTTTCAAACTGAATACATTTTTGGATACTTGGGTACAGCATCACATTAATGATTTTTAAAAATTCTATCAGTTGATGTAAAAGATTCAGTAGAAAGTTTACTATTCTCTTCCTAAGGATGCATTTATTTAAAACGTACAATAGCTCCACTTGTCTTAGTGATAGTCAAATAAGCTGTTGATTTGGTCATCTTTCTACTACAGTAGAAATGCGAATGGTTATGTCATTTTCCCTGAATCTTAATCACAACTCAAGCTTAATTCAGTTTGACAGTAAGGTGCTAGCATTTATGCCTGTAGATGTTGTCTACAACAGAGGATCTAGTGGGTTGCAGTTGGAGGAGGACAAGGGACAGAATTTGTTGGGGAATGCGTGTACTGACAAAACAAGCTAAGATGACGTGGCAAAGAAGGAGTGCCTAAGCAAATGGCAGCCTTCAGAGACCAGGGTTGACATCACCATCTCACTAAATTGAGAGGCAGGTAATTGATAACAGGCTCTCTTCACATAATAGAGCTGCTGCCTAGTTCTCTTTCCAGTGGTAATGAGAGTCTTTTAATTTTATACAAAACAGAGCCCTGATTGAAGTAAAGCAGGTGGAAATTATCAGAAATGTATAATGCTGTTGTTGCTTACTGAGAAATCCTGGATTCAGTGGTAGTTTTTATTCCCCCCCAGTGACTGTGTGACAGAATGCCCCAGTAAATGGTCTTCTATAAATAGTGCTAAATCATAGTGTGACATAAAGCCCTCCACTTCATGTGTGTCCTAAAGCATTTATCTTAATCCCTGTGTGTATATTAGTGTATATGGTATAAAAATCAACATATACATATTTCTTATCCGTCTATCTTTCCACATGGATCTGCTCTGATAAAATGAGGAAGTTTATTCTAGAAGTGGTTTAAAATAATGTAGTAGAGGGCCTCCCTGGTCGCGCAAGGGGTTAGGTCGCAGCATTGTAAAGCTACCTGCAGCCACTGCAGCATGAGTTCAATCCCCGGGCAGGGAGCTACCCAAATGGTGCAGCAGACCTCTCCTATCTTGCCCGCTGCTGCCCTCAGCAGTGTATTTCAGTCAATCTGCCTGTTCTGTTCCCCACTCTGTCTCTGGTGAATCCTTTTACCACCTGCACCACTGGCCTGTATCCCAGTTCTTATATGCATAAATAAATGAATAAATCTTTTTTTAAAAAATAATGTAGTAGGAATGTTAGCAAATAACATCCCCACAGTTATCTAGCTATTCCTTTATTATTCATGTGCCCAGCCAGACCCTCCTGACTAGAAGAGGGCCTTATAAGATGTAGAAAGGGAAATGTGCCTTAGGGAAGGTCATGGAATCCAATAGTTAGTTACTGTAAGGCCAGAATGAAGTATTTGTCAAGTCTGGAGGGAGCAGGGAATCTATGCTCAGAGTATCACTATTACAAGCAAGTGGTTACATGTGAAGCTGAATTAAGGTAGAGTTGATGATACCAGTGTTTGGTAGTATGCCATTTCGTTCCATTGTGGCCTCTAAAATGGAATCACAATCAGAACCAAGAACAACCTGAAAGATCACGTAATACCTTTTATCACTTCAGTGAGAAAGCTGCAGTGCAGATGTGCTGTTGCCCAAGATCACTCAGATAGTTGGGAGTGAAATTCTGGTTTCCTAACCTGGCTGGTCCAGTGTTCCTTTTTTTTTTTTTAATTTTTAAAAATAATTTTGAAATATACATAACATAAAAGTTTACCATTTTTACTATTTTTAAGTGTACATTTCAGTAGTGTTGAGTACAATCACATGGTTGTGTGGCCGATCTCCAAAACTTTTTACATCTAGGAAACTGTCACTCTGTCCCCATTAAACAGCAATTCTCCATTCATCCTCCCTAGCCCTTAACAACCACTATTCTATTGTCTGCATAAATGTGACTGCTCTGGGTATCTGGTCCAGTGTTCTTTTTTACTCATTGCATCATCTCATCTAAAAGTAATATGCAAATTACTTAGTTATTTCCCTCCTCTAGATTTTTATTTTTATTCTATTTTGATCAGATGCTCTTATGTAATATAAATCAGTTCATAATGCCATCCCATCACTTACGTTGTTTCTTCTGCTCTGAATGCCTTTCCCCTTTCTGTATATCTAGCCTTAGTCTTCACCCTGTATTTATTTCCCTAAATCCATCTTGCCAACATATCCTTTGAGTTTTTCCCGATACACATAACAGAGCTCAGAACCCCTCCTCGACTCTGTTGGAACATTTGGAACTGTTTTGTGTCCTGGCCATTAGACCTAGCTTTTTGAGGGCTGGTGCTTTATCTTACCTCTGATACATTCAGTGTTTGAGCCTATAGTTTTGATTATGCCCAGGAGGGTGCTTTTTAAGAAGATTAAATAATCCTTTCCTCCACCCCTAGCCAGGAGAATCTTTTTGAAGCACAAATCTGATCCTGTCTCTCTGCAGGTTAAAACCCTTCACTGTAGCAGGGATCTCAGCATCAAGTTCAAACTCCTTTACATCAGTTGCCAAATCTTTCATGATCAGGCTCCTGCCAGCCTTCTGTAGCCTCATCTCATGCTAATTCCCCTCCAGAATTCTCCCAACCCTTACCTGTGCACTTGTGTGCCTGTTATCTCTCCCCTGGAAGCCAGTTTATACCATCTCCTCTAACCAGCACTAACTAGACTAGACTATACCGCCCTCTACTCGATAGCAGCACTTCCCAAATGCCAGTGTGCTCAACCCCAGAAATTTTACATTCAGTACTTAGAGTCCAAGAATCTACTATTAAAAAGTGCCCCAAGTATTTCTCATGTGAGGCCAGATTTGGAAACCACTGATAAACAATTACCAGATTGTTAAAATATGTAGTGCCTTTGGAATAGTGCCTGGCACATAGTAATAAGTGCCGTATTATTGTTAACTGCTATTGATGTTGTCATTATAGTTATATGAAGCACATTTTTGTGACATTGTAGTCACAAAACTGGAACATTTACACAAAAGCTAGTCTGAGAAGGAAAGGCTGAATTAAGCTAGGACTTCAGTGCACCTATACCCGATGTCATCCAAATCTCCTTTCTCTATACCTGCCTTCTGACCTGAAGACTCTCCATTTGCCTACTGAACATTTTTATATGGCTCTTCTGCAAACACCTCAAGAATATCTTGAAAATTCCAAACTTTTTTCTTATTGGGATCACCATCCTATGCTAGAAATCCTGAAATTTATCTATGCTAGAAATCCTGAAATCTACTTTATTTCCTTTTTCTTCCTCATCCTTCCTTTCCAGTCCATCACCAAATCCTACTTGTCCCACTTCAGAAGTGTCCCTCCAATCTATCCCTTCATTTCTGGAATAAGCCATGCCCTTTCCATATGCTACTGCTTTTATCTGACCCTTGCTTCTCTGCCTAGCATATTGCTGGTCATGTTTAAATGTCACTCCTCAACTTCTCCCCTCCCCCTACCCAGCAGCTACCAACTCTTCTGAACAGAAGTACTCTCCTCTGTCCCAGGGCACTTTGTACATAACTTTATTATAGCACTTATCACTTTGTACTTTGTGCTTACCTCTATAGCCTCAGCTCACGTTCTTCTCTCCCACTAGCTTGCAGACTGCTTAAGAGCAGATGCCACGTGTGAGTCATCCTATCACCCAGCACTTGATTAGTGCCTGGCACGTAGTAGGGGTTCAGATGTTTAAATGAATTTAAGCTACTAAAAATGCCTAAAATTAACACATTTCTTTTCTCTTTGTGCAGAGATTAGTACTGAAGAACAGCTAAGGCTCCTGCAAGAGGAGAAGCTTTGCAAAATCTGTATGGATAGAAATATTGCTATAGTTTTTATTCCTTGTGGACATCTGGTCACTTGTAAACAATGTGCTGAAGCAGTTGACAAATGCCCCATGTGCTACACAGTCATTACTTACAAGCAAAAAATTTTTATGTCTTAAAATCTAACTCTACAGTAGGCGTGTTATGTTCTGTCTTATTACCCTGTTTGAATGTGTAATATGAACCAACTTTAAGTAATCAGCATTGAATTCCATTAGCATTTGCAACTAGTTTTAAAAAAATGTAATCTGCAGTGTTGTAAGTTGGCAATGTGAAATTTTAATATCTGGATTTTTCATAATAGTAGCTGTATTATTTATCCAATTTTTTACTATTATTTAATTGAAATCCTAGACTAAGAAGCATCATATTGTAACTGATCACAATGTGTAGTTGTAGTACACTAAGTTAGCTTCTAAGCCTGAGTGGATTAATCGAATGAGTTCTTCATTCTTTTCTGATAGCCTTAGCAAATGGAGTATTCTGTGTAAATGTGGGGCTTAATCTCCCCAGTCACATAATTTGTTTTGTGTGAAAAAGGAACTGATCCACACTGGTAGAAAGATAGAGATTATATTTTGGTATTTGTCTTTATGTTTTAGGATTCTGTCCATTTCCTTTTAAAATTATACACATGTGCTTGGATAAATGATATTTAAAATGATTTTGCCATTGTTAAAAGTATATTTAATGATAGAATACCATCCAGTCACATGTACTAATGTGGAAAAAAAAAAGTCAGAGATATATTAAGTATGAAAAACAAGTGGCAAAACACTGTATTTCATAAGCCAAATGAAGGTGTGTGTGTTTTGAGTGTGTCTAGAACAAAAGATTTGGAAAGATAGGTACCAAACTGTTAAATGTGATTTCTATTGAGGGGGTGGGTGGGGGATGGGTCCCAGAGGGGGTTTATAGGGGTCTTTCACTTTCTACTTTTTTGTTTTATTCTGTTTGAATTTTTTGTAAGTATGTATTACTTTTGTAATCAAAATTTTTAGAAAGTATTTTACTGATTTAAAGGCTTAGGCATGTTCAAACACCTGCAAAACTACTTATTGCTCAGTTTTAGTTTTTCTAATCCAGGAAGGCAGGGCTGTTAACCTTTTTGGTGCCAATGTGAAATTTAAGTGTTTTTATGTTTTTCCTGCTTTGTGGATGAAAAATATTTCTGAGTGGTAGTTTTCTGACAGGTAGACCATGTCTTCTTCTCTTGTTTCAAAATAAATATTCCTGATTTTGTAAAATGAAATATAAAATATGTCTCAGATCTTCCAATTAATTAGTAAGGATTCATCCTTAATCCTTGCTAGTTTAAGCCTGCCTAAGTCACTTTACTAAAAGATCTTTGTTAACCCAGTATTTTAAACATCTGTCAGCTTATGTAGGTAAAGTAGAAGCATGTTTGTACACTGCTTGTAGCTATAGTGGCAGCTTTTCATGTTGAGATTCTCATATCCTCCTGTATCTTAAAGTTTAGTGTGAGTTTTTACTGTTAGGATGATTAAGATGTATATAGGACAAACTGTCAAGTCTTTCCTCTACATGAAATTTTTTTCTTGACTAGTAATAGTAGATACTTCTGAAGTACTTATTCTCTCAAGATCCTTAAAAACCTTTTGGAAATAATAAAATACTGATGAGAAAAGCATTGTTAAAGAGAAAATAAAACTTTAATAAGTCAATATAGGTGAGAAATGGAAGCTTAAAAAAGCTTTGTGGAACACCCAGGGTTTACATGCCAAGATTCCCACAATGATCTATTATAAAGGTGAGTGAGACATTTTACTGCAGAAAAAAGGTTGGGAGTGAAACTGTTAAAAATTATGTATTTTCATTGTATTTCTTTAAAGAAAGAATTTTGTCATGTTCTCACCTCTGTTGATCACTACTGTAAGTGATACCCATTTAAAGCATTGTAAATCTGAAATTTCTTTTAATTAAATTGAGTACCCTGTTTTTGTAAATCTTCAGCTCTTTATCTTTACACTGTATTCCACTTAAGTTCAGTTACATATTCATTAAGTTAAATTTTGTATGTGTAGTCTAAACTTTTAAATTAAAATTACAAAGGGAGGAAGGTGTTAAAATTTTAAAATATGTTTTCCAGGACACATCAGCTCCAGATCATGTCGTTAGCTCAGTGTGTAGTTGGCCATGGACTGAATTGTTTTACCATAAGGCTTTTCTCCTGTCCTGAAAACCTTGGCTCATTAAAACTGTTCTTTTAAAATTTGTAGGTTTAGAGTTAAGCAAGACCTCTTTTCTCCCCATGAGTTGTGAAATTTAATGCATGAAGCTGAAGTGGCTAACAAGTCTATTTTAAGAATTGTTTAGAAATCCTGTTGCTTCATGTTCTTAAATCACTCATCACTCCAACTTCTAATCAAAATTTTAGGACTTAACCACTGTTTGTCTTTGTTCACACTCTAAAAAGCCCTGGAACCTTCCCATCTAACTGTGCAAAAAATGATCACTTGCAAGATCAGAAAGATAACCAGATCCAACTCTGCCCCCTCTTCCCAAAATACTTATCACTATCTACATATAGACATGCCTTTTCTGTATAAAGTTCACTTGAAGATTTTAAAGTCACCATCAATTTTATTACATTTTAGTCATGTGAAAAGTTTAATTGTTTTGTAATAAATAGTTATCTTTATTCATAACAATTTAGTGTGTTGGTCATAAACCTTGTCTTGATTTTTGAGAAATGGACTTAGTGTTTATAAATTCCAGTTTGTTAAGTAATGGCTTTGTATTGCCTTTCTTGCTCCATTGGTTTGTTTTTCTTCTCCCCTTTGGCTAGGGGCTAAGGTGAGGTAGGGTGGGTATAGGGAGTGTATATAATGTGAGTTGGCCCTGTGTGTTATGATCTTTTGTTGTTGTTATATTGTTTAAATTTTGGTAGTTATTTTTTGTTGTTGTAATTTTTTTTTTTCATTTTACTAGGGAAAAATTTGTATTTTAAAAGCTCTGAATGGAGACTACCACCACAGCATTAGTTGCCTGTATCATACCCTTTACATCCAAATTATTATTTCCTGGTTATCCAGGTGTAGGACAGGAAAAAAGGGTGAAAAGGTGGGGAAAATGGGATAGGTTATATATCATTTTCATTCGAGAAATAGGAAAATAAGGTGGAATATATGACAGATATAGCTCTTTTTAGCCAAATATGCTTTAAAAGAAAAATATGTTAATTCTATTCTTTACACTGTAACCCCCTGTGAGTTGTCTTGATCCTGAAAATTTGATCTAAAACTAACTCTGTTACTGTTAGTTATCTTCTCTGTTGCTTAGCATAATTAAGATATAAATTACCATTGATAAATTAGGTCAAGTCCTTTAAAATATTTATATTCCTTTTAACAAATTTGAAAAAATTATTCTCAAATTTAGTTGAACTAATAGAAAATAATTGGCTTATTCCCACCTTCATAGTCAGTTTCAATTTGACTCTTACACACTAAACAATGTGAATTTCACTTGCAGCATAATAGAATCATTGGGTCTCAGAGCTAGAAGTGACCTTAGAGAGTATCTAATTCATCCCCCTCATTTTATAGGTGAGGCAGCTGAGGCTCGAAGGTAAGGTGATTTGTTCAATGCTGTGTAACTAATTAGTGACAACCCAGACTGGGATATAGTTTGAAGGTGAAAAGCTTCAAGCTCCCTCCCCTGGGAGGTCTCATATGTTTATTTTTTTCAACTATTCTTTCTTCTGTATCATAGCCCTCACTACATATTAAATGACACTTTATAACTGATACTTTAGGACAATCTTAAATACATATCTTCAAATTGTACAATACAACATTAATGTTTGAGTGGTAAGATACTATTTTGAAGTCTAAAGTTTGTGTATATGCATATTAGAGTTTTTGGCATTTACTGCATTCTTATTGTATGTCATTAATGTAACATTTAAAAATCCTACATAAGTATAGTTTGTCATTTTGTCTATAGTTAGTATCAAATTTGCATTTTTTATTTGATAGCAAAGGCTTTAATATGGTTTCTGATAGAAGATTTTTGCATTTTTTTCATTACTGTTAAACTTTATCTAACATGACAGAATGACTGATTCTTATGTCATTGTATTAGTGTTGTGAATAGTCATGTGACATGTTTTGAGATAGAGTACTATATTTGTGAATATAATTTTATGGCTTTTATTAGAAACCTTTCCATCAATATGGGGAAACTAAGAAAATTGCTTTCCACTGTATAATCTGGCAGTCATCATAGATTACTTATTTTTCTGTGAATAAAACTTATTCAATAAAGTGCTATTCTTTAAAATGATCTTATTACTTTGCATTTGTTTCCATTTCTCACAAAAAATAGTATAAGTACAGTCCACATTTTTTTCTTACATGTCAACTGTACTTCAATGAATATTGATAAGAATTTTCAAAGTTTTACAGAAATTTTCAAACTTACACAAAAGTAGAAAGTGTAGAGAACCCCAGAGTCCTTATGATTCTGCTTCAACAAATAGCAACATTTTGCTGATCTTGTTTTCATCTGGGATGCTCCCCCTTTTTTTACTGGGTTTGTTCTAGAACAAATCCGAGACATGTCATTTTTCCTGTAGTTGACTTATTATCTACCTATACCAGATAAGGGAGGGGTGGGGAAAGGAAGGACTAGAGTCAAAATAAGGGGGGAGGTGCAACTGTATGGGGAATATAACCAAAATGAAAATGCATACATTGTGCAAAGACGAAAAAAGATGTAAGAATTATATAAAATGAAATATTTAAATAAAAAATATCAAAATCATCAAGCAACTGTAGACCAGAGACACACTACAGTGAGGGGCCGGGGAAGGAGAAGAAGGATTAGGGTCAGAAAAAGGAGGTGGGAATTGTATGGGGAATATAACCTAAATGAAAATGCATGCATTATGCAAAAATGAAAAACGATGTAAGAATTATATAAAATAAAATAATTCATAAAAAATAGTGCTGCTATAAACATAGGGGTGCAGGTGCCCTTTTGAATTAATGTTTCTGTGTCCTTTGGGTAAATACCTAGGAGTGGAATTGCTGGATCATATGGAAGCTCTATCTTTAGTCTCATTCATAGCAGGAATTTAGAAAACCTAAATAAGGGACCAGGAAAAAGACTAACTACAATAAAGAAAAAATCAAAATCAACAAGCGACTATAAACCAGAGAGACACTACGGCGGGGGGCGGGGGGCGGGGGGCGGGGGGGGGCGAGAGAGGAGAGGAGGGATTAGGGTCAAAATAAGGGGGGTGGGAATTGTATGGGGAATGTAACCAAAATGAAAATGCAAACATTGTGCAAATATGAAAAATGATGTAAGAATTATATAAAATAAAATAGAAAAATATTTAAAAAGAACAATACTTTAAAACAGTGTTCACTATTTCATTTGTAGTTTGCTTATAGATTATAGGATAAATGTGTTACATATAAAATGTTAGTAGGCTAACTATGTGGTGTGTGGATACTTAGTAGTTCCCAAAATGTGGTCCAGGGACCAGCAACATCTGTATCATCTGAGAATTTGTTAGTAATGGAAATTTTGTGGCCCTACCTCAAACCTATGTCTGTTTTTTCCTGCTACCAAAACGTGAAAAGCATAAGATGCAACATCTTCAAAGTTCTTTCTGATTCTACTTTTCAACAAGAGTCTTGCATACAATAATCGGACTTTTGTAATGAAAATCAATCTTCTGCCCCTTCATTGCTCAGTTCAGTTTAGCCATAGCCCCACACTACCCATTACTATTAAACTAGCCTCCAATCAAGCAATGAAGGAGTTAAATAGTTGAAGATTCATAAGTGCTAGTGCAACAGCGATCAGTCAGAATTGTACAGAACAGACCTGTACAGAAAGAGCCAAAGCTTTAGCAAAATGTGGGCAGTTCATCTACAATGATAGAATTTAAGAGTTGGAAGGGGTCAGCCTCTTTAATTCATAATAGGTAGCAGTTCTGAATTCTTTTTTACGTGTGAAAATTTTAAAGTAAGTGGCACAAAAGAACTAAAGAAAACTCTCTATATAAAGATCTTAGGTCTCCAAAGACCTTCACAGTTGCATAAATTCACACTAATAAGTTCATCTGAGCTCTTTAAAAAGTGAGTTAGTCTTGTCTTTCCCCCCAAATTGCTGATTTGCTTATAACAAATATTTCAATAACCTAGTCATTTCACTTTATATAGATTTGGTCTGCCTAGAGTTTTTTTCCCAATTGATATGTTTAATTTGAGATTTCTAAGACCCCATATGCACCATAATTTATGACAACTTAAATCTTTTGTGTGAGCCTAAATTTGTTACCCTTAGGCTTATGACTAAATATTGGAGGGAAAAAATGGTTCAAAAAAGGGTAGGGTATCATTAATTGAGTTAATAAAATTTAAACTAATCTTGCTTCAAAATCTAATTTTTACTTTAAACAGACTTTACAAAATATAGATCAAGAAATATAGCTTACATATAAAACTATAGATGTTCACTTGTTACATAAACTTACTTTGAAACTTAATTTTTTTTAAAATCTCTGCACTGTGTTTCTTTTACTTTATTCCGTTACTAGGTACCAGGGAATTCTTTTTAATTCCATTAGCTTGTATAGGGGGTTTGCATTTTTGGCTAAACATCAAAAATGTATTTTCTCATTAAATATTGGAATTTTGGTTAGCAGAGATTAAGCTCTGCTTCTGCCAGATTACTGACAATTGTGTTGAGGAAATAAAGAGACCACATGAGTATGTTCATGAACACTTGCTGATGTTTCAGAGGAACTCATATTACAAACAAAAGACCCCAATTTCACCCCATAAAATTAATCTGAAGTCAAGAAAAACTTGTTTAAATTCATTTTATTTTTCATTAAACAAACATTGTGCATGGATTTCTTAGTAGAATTTTAACAAAGACCTCTGTTAATCATTAAGAGAATGACCTAACTCTTCTGGAAAAACCTGTTTTTCTTTCAACTAGATTTTTTGTTTGTTTGTTTGTTTATTCTTTGATTACCAAAAAGAATGTACTCTTCTGTACTTAAGACCTTTCTTGATTTTTCTACTGTAAATTTTTCAGATATATTGTATTCTTATCTTAGCTATAAAAATTAAGTTAAAAAGCCTATATTATGTAAGAGTTATAAATCACAATTTGATCAGTTATATGAAATGAAATGTAACAAAAATATTAATACATTGGGGCACTATTCCTATTCCATGTACCAGAGGATTGTTGTAAGGATCATATGAGTAAATGTACATGAAAGAACTTCAAAAAGTATAAACCCTGTAAGTAAACCCAAGGAATCATTCTTCTAATTAGAGTTTACTAGACTAATCATGGGTTAGTTTCACACAAAATGAACCTTTGTGGACCAGTATCTGATAAACCAGTGAGGAAATTCATTTGTACAGTTTCTTGGCCGTTTCCATGGCTCTCGAAAACCTTTACATATATTATCTCTATGTGTTCTACTCTCTACACGTTTAGTCCTTGTGTTTAAATCAGAAGTACATGGGTAATGGAGCAGAGATAATTGGAGAGATTGTTGCTGTGTACAATTGTGGAAATTGTGTTCATAAACCCTGCCATTCAAGTGGCTCTCAAATAGATGTACTTGGGCAGTCAGGTCAGCTCTAATTTCTAACATGTGAAAATTAAGAATATATAAAACAGATATATTTAGGCACAATAAAATAATGGATCTGGTGCTCTTGCCCAGTGCCATTGTGTCTGTCATTCATTATATTCCTAACATCTCTGTAATTTGCAGCTGAGGAACCCCAGACAGAGGTTACGTGACTCACCTAAATCATATGGTGAATTACTAGTCAAGCTGTTCTTATAGGCAATGAAAATGTTTCTAGCTAATTTTTGTCATGAATTAGCTAAATTGGCTGCCTCACTGTCTGCACTTAAGGTATGTGTGTCCAAATCCAGGCTGTTTTCGGGTGGGAAGAATATGATACCAAACCACAAAGCCAAGTAGAATAAGCAAGTATATGTGGTCCTTAGTATGTCTACTCAATTAGAATTGAAAAACTCTTAAAACACAAAATTCTAAAAAAACCTGCAACATTTAAAAATTTCTTAGATTTCTAAAAAAAAATCTATGTTTCCGATTTCAAGGGCTTGGAAAAGAGGGAAAGACATTTTTCACTACCTTGCCAAGGCAAGCCTTAGGGAAGAGGAACCCTATCTCCTTAGTCCCTGTGCTCCCAATCACTAGCATACTGTCTATTGTATTAATAAGCATTGAGTTAACTTTTTCAGCACATAGGTATATGAATGAATGAATGAATGAATGAACACATTAATAAATGAATGAAGTGAGAAAACCTCATCTAAAAGTTATGTGTTGGGGTCTCCCTGGTGCCGCAAGGGGTTGAGCACTGCACTATGAAGCAATCTGCAGCCTCTTCAGCACAATTTCGATCCCTGGCTGGCCAGGGAGCAACCCACATGGCGCAGCAGACCTCTCCTTACTCGCCCGCTGCTCCCCTCAGCAGTGTATTTCAGTCAGTCTGCCTGTTCTGTTCCCCACTCTGTCTCTGGTGAATCCTCTCACCCCCCGCATCTCTGGCCTGTACCCAGCTCTTGTATGCATAAATAAATAAATCTTTAAAAAAAATACATAAAAGTTATGTGTTGACAAATAGAATACAATTTGGACTGTATTTGGACTGATCCTCCACAAAATTAATTCTTTTGTATGAACAAACATTAAATACCTGCTATGTGCTAGACTCTGTGCTAGATACTGGGGTATCCATTCATCTTAAAATAATGAAAGGCAATAGAAACTATTGAAATAGTAACTTAAATTTTTTGGGGAAAAGTTTTCTGGAGGAGGTGCCTCAGAAGTAGCCAAAGAGGTGGAGGAAGGGAGAGAAACACCGCGCAGAACTCAGAATCAAGAAAGTCTGGCACACTGAAGAAGTGAAAAAGGTTCTGAATGAGAGGACAAAAGACACATTGAGAATACTCAAGGGCCCTTTATGTGCACAGGTCTCCTTGGGTACACTTTTCAGATAAACTTGGTCTTTCTCCTTACAGATTAGAGAAACTTAAGGTCATATGATGGGTTTTGAATTTCTGAACAGGGAACTAGCAAGTTATTTTCTAAAGTAGGTTTTGTGAGGTATGCTGGGGGTAAGGGAAAGATATTTACTCACCAGGCAACCATCACCTGTTCTAAGCCTTTGCTGGGGCAGCAAGGAATAGACAAGTCTCACATAGGTTCCATTTTTATTTGAAATATATATCCAAATTAAGCCACCTTGTTTAATGAATTTAATGAACCCTTGTTTCACTCCATTGCTGGCCTCCCCCAGTATCTCTTAATCCTATTAAATAAAACTAACAGTGTATATTAAGTGCTTGCAGTGTACTCCCAAATTCTGGGAGGGAGTGATACAAGAAATTATAAGACTCAGGCTGGGCCCTCCTGGAGTCTTGTTAGCAGAAAGAGTTTTACATTCATCATTCATCATTCTAAACATAATGTAAGAGCTACTGGTAACCACTGTGTTGTTTAACTCCAAAAAGCAAAGGAACAAAAGAGTGTAAATATAGTGTGATACAGTGCTAGATTATATGGTATAGACTATCATTATTACAGGAACACAGGGCAAATGAGGGTATGGCCCAATAATTGGAGTAGGTTTCCTGAAAGTGGAGTGATCAAAGCTATAGGATCTGACATTGTTGAAGGCCACTCCAGACACTAAATCTTTATGATTATGTTTATATATTTGTTGTTGCTTTGTTTTTTATGCAAAGTCAATGATAGAAGGCAACAGAACACGGCCTGTTATGCTATTTAAGCTTATGTGTGTTCTGGAATGTGTCTTGAATAATATTTTAATATATTTCCATATACACTCCATTAAATAATAACCCTTTGAACAGTTCCATCTTAAAATGCATCCAAACAAAAAATGGAAGCCAAAATTCAAAGCACTACTCAAGCATTCCCTCTTCATTGGGAAATGGTCAATTAATTCAAATGACAAGTCTGGAAGAAAATCAACTAACTATGCAGGTGATTCATGGTTTGATTGAAGGTGATTAGTAACCTTTCTGTCTCACAGAGGTGTTATGAAAAATAATTAAAGTTGGCAATGTGCTTTGAGATCCCTGGGTTACCCATGCTTTCAAAGTGCATAATTACACACTGTAGTGAGTCTTTCAAATTGACTTCTTTTACTCACTCTTTAATAGGTATTCAAAATGACACAGCTCATTTTGAATCAGGTAGGTTTTCCTTATTTTCAAGTTATGGCTACGTTACTTACCATCTGATACCATTTGCCTTTCAAATAGAAGGCCTCTCTGGTGGTGCAAGGGGTTAAGCATACCACTATGAAGCTATCCACAGCCTCTGCAGCACAAGATTGATCCCAGATGAGCAAGGGAGCTACCCACATAGCATAGCAGACCCCTCCTGTCTCACCAGCTGCTTCCCTCAGCAATGTATTTCAGTAGATCCAACTGTTCTGCTCCCCACTCTGTCTCTGGTGAATACTCTTACTTCCCACACCTCTGGCCTATACCCCAGTTCTTGTATGCATAAATAAATACAGTAAACCTTTAAAAATAAATTTGTATGGGGCCTCCCTGGTGGCATAAGGGGTTAAGACACAACACTATGAAGCTACCCACAGCCACTGCAGCACAAGTTCAATCCCCGGCCAGGGAGGTGGCCCACATAGTGCACCAGACTTCTTCTGACTAGCCTACTGCTTCCCTCAGCAATGTAATTCAGTCAATCTGTGTTCTGTTCCCCACTCTGTCTCTGGTAAATCCTCAAACCCCCCACTCCTCTGGCCTATACCCCAGTACTTGTATGTATAAATAAATAAATCCTTAAAAAAACTGCTTTGAAAACAAAGCAGCCAACAGCTATTAAAAAAATAAAATAAATTAGTACAATTAAAACTAGGGAAATCAGAATAAGATCAATGGATTGTATGACAGTGTTCTCTACTGAAATACACTGCAGATGGGAGCAGCAGGCCAGACAGAAGAGGTGTGCTGTGCCATGTGGGTCAGCTCCCCGACCAGGATTGAACTCATGCCACAGTGGCTGGCAATGACTTGATAGTACTGAGACTTTAACCCCTTTGCCACCAGGGAGGCCCCCAGATAAGAACTTTAAAAATAAACTGATACAAGGCAGCAAGGGGCACTAAAACTGGCCAAGGAGAGTGCCCAAATAGTTTACTGGTCACAGTCTGAGTTCTCCACCCACTTGCACAAGTACAAGACTATTTAGGTTCAGGGAACAACAACAATGGGATTTATTTAACAAACCAGGGGAAAACAAAGAGTTATGTTATGTCTTTTTACCTCACCTGAAGCAGTGTCCAGTGTTTTCCAGTCCAAAACAAAAGAAGCTAAGATGGTGTCTTCCCACCACTGAGGATGCAGAGCTCCTCTCCCAAACAATATGGCATGTGTTCAAGATGCCATCTTCCTGCCACTGCCGACCTGGAGTACACAGCAGCTAAACTCTAGGCCAGGTTCCAACTCATGAAGGCACCAGAAGATGCAACAGGAGATGCTCCCAGAGCTGCCGGGGCAGCACCAGACAAGTGACAGTCAAGACAGCTGCTGCAGCAGCTGAATGACCCAACAAATGGCCACACTCATGCAGTTTAGCAAGGGGTCCAGCTCAGGGTCTTCACCTTCTCTGGCAGGCTGTAACAGCAGCAAAACCAGGAAGAGTTTAAGTCGCTCAGTTACTTGCAAAGCCTCCCAACTTTTCCTCTCTGTGATAGGCTGCTGGAAGCCTCCACCTTCAGAGGCCCTCAACAGCCTTCTGGAAGATCAGCATGGTGGGGGCCGAAACCTGCTAACCCCAAATGTTGAATATTTGAAAACCTCTGAATCCCAACGACTAAAATGAATCCGCGCCCGCTCTGCAGTCCCTTATATTTCTGTTTCGCTCCACCCCCAAAATGCAATACTGTTTGGCATTTTCCCTGGAACTATCTATCCTCACCAGCAACCCCCTCCAGGGGTCACTACCTGTAAGTCTTTCGGCTTCAGTCACTGGTTACAAAACAACTGTACTTTCCAATGCCTATTTAATTATGTCATTGTAGAACTATATTTTTATGAACAAGGGTGGGGAAAGTCATACTGAAGTTTGGGCACAAGTTTGCTCTAATCTAGGTGCCATCACTGCAAAATGAGTGGCTCAGATTTGTCTGGAAAAATAAATCTTATAAAGGTTAAGTCTTCACACTGAGAGCATCGAGTGACAGCAAGTGATGCAGATACAAACACTTGTGGAAATGAAGAAATATTAAGTCTAGGTTTTGAATATCTATTTGAACAACAAAAAAAAGCAGTAAATACAACCAAAATGAGCCAAGACTCTATAGTAGCCACTGATATTCTGTTAGATAATTATTATCCTGAGGGAATAAAAGCGGAAGAACCGGCTCAGCCCATCTGTTTAAGTATTAAAGCCTCCTCCAATTAAATTATTCCATGTGAGTCAATAATGAGGTAATTCAGATAGAACCTAAGTAACAAACACCTTATTTAAAACTGAAAAGAATTCCGGGTCAAAGTCAAATCTGTGCCTTGTATCTGATTAGTATAATAAGCAAGACTAGGTGTGGCTGAACAATAATGATTAATGCATATGCTGAAAGTCCAACTACTGGACCATATTCCTGGCAAATAACAGCAGTCTTTCAAACAATATCCTGAAGGCACAACAGGATGATATTTTCCATCTCCACAAAGACTTGAAGGATATCATCCAAGCAAGAAGGAAAATAATTTCCTGGAGACCAAGTTAGGGATCTCAGGGCCAGCGTGGAATAGTAGTGAATTCATACCTTATCAGGCACATAATCAAGATTACCACTACATTGGGTAAAAACATGGGAGAAAAGGAAAGGCTGGTCTGGAGGATTTCAAAGAGGTGAGCAAAATGAAACTGTCAGATACACTATTAAAAAAATTAAAGGGTTATACAGTAATTTTTAATGAACCAGAAGGAAGACGAGGTGGAGGAAATTGGAAAAGGGATTATTGAAGGCAAGAAGGGGAAAAGAAGCAAGATGGAGCTCCAGATCCAGAGGCGGCAAGTATTAGCACAGCACAAATTCTAAGATTTCTAAGTGGCTGAAAAATTTTACATGAATGAAAAATGCATAGAACATAGAGTAGGTCCTAGGCTGTAAGAAGAAAACAAAAGACAATCAGAGCTTAAAAAATGAGGATCTCAGAAAAGTATTATATAGGAACTGACATGGGAGCCTGATCATAGGTAATCTGGTTTTTTTGGAGCAAAGTTTACATCGACTTTCAAGTATTCTAGGTGGTCTCTAACCAAAGCTAGCTGCACCAAGTAAATCACCGTTCAAAAAACCTAGAGTCTATTATTTCAGAAACAAATAAAGGAGCTTGAAGGTGATGCTTTTGTAAAATCAGTATTGTCTTAGAGAATAATAATTATATGAAACTCTCTTTCCTTGGAGCTAAGCATACAGTGTGGTAATCTCCTACTCTCCGTCAATCTCACTAGAGAGACTATTAACTTCTGAAAGATAAGAAATGTGGCTTACTTTTTTTTTTTTAATAGAGGCATGTTTTGTTTATTTATTTGTTTTTTTGTTTATGCATGCACTGGGTACAGTCAGAAGCGCGGGAGGGTGAGAGAATTCACCAGAGCCAGAGCAGGGAGCAGAGCAGGCAGAAGGACCGAGGTACACTGCTGAGGGGAGCAGCGGGCGGCAGGAGAGGTCTGCGCGCCATGTGGGACCCTCCTCCGGTGGCCGGGGAGCAGCAGGGGATCGAACCGGCGCCACAGAGGCCGCAGGCAGCTTCACAACCCAGCGCTCAACCACTGCGCCACCGGGGAGGCCCTTACTTTTTCTTAACCCCAAGTTCCTAGCATATGCTAGGACCTCAATAAATATTTGCTTCTTTAATAAATGAACAGAAAAGGGACTCCCGGGTGGCACAGCGGTTGAGCGCTGGGTTGCGAAGCTGCGCGGCCTCTGCGGTGCCGGTTCGATCCCCGGCTGCTCCCCAGCCACCAGAGGAGGGTCCCACATGGCGCGCAGACCTCTCCTGCCGCCCGCTGCTCCCCTCAGCTGTGTACTTCGGTTCTTCTGCCTATTCTGCTCCCTGCTCTGGCTCTGGTGAATTCTCTCACCCTCCCGTGCTTCTGACTGTACCCAGTGCTTGCATAAATAAATAAATAAATAAATAAATAAATAAATAAATAAATAAATAAATAAATGACTCTTTTTTTAAAAAAATAAATGAACATAAAAGCAAACAGCCAAAAATGAAAAGCTTCATTAAGCTACCCAGTGGATAGACAGCTAAATTCTAAAGGTGCTTCTTAATAATCTCTACTTGATGACACTGAACAAAACTAGATAATGATTTAATTTCATTGAAGAAGTTTGATAGAAGATAGTTCACAAAAGAAAGAAACAATACAAGAGGGGCGTGATTTCTCTATGATGATCCAAGGTGTGATATAGCTAAGTTCAGCATTAAATCACAATGGTAACGCATTTCCTGTCTGGACCTAGACCCAGCTTATCCTTTGTCAGCTACTCCCTACCTTGTACCTTCTATCTTTTCTTTTCTTGTCTTTTCTTTTTTAAGATTTGTCTATTTTATGCATACAAGAACTGGGGTGTAGGCCAGAGGTGCAGGGGGTGAGAGGATTCACCAGAGACAGAGTGGGAGCAGAAAAGGCAGATTGACTGAAATACACTGCTGAGGGGAGTGGTGGGCGAGACAGGAGAGGTCTGCTGCACCATGTGGGTCCGCTCCCCGGCCTGGATCAAGCTCAAGCTGCAGTGGCTAGTGATCGCTTGATAGTGCTGTGTCTTTAACTCGCATGCCGCCAGGGAGGCCCCACCTTCTCTCTTTTCTTTAACCACACAATACCACTTGCCCTTCCTGGAATAGGCTGTGCACTTCCATTCCCCCACTGCTAGTTCTCTTCAGGTTTACCTGGGCCCTGACATCCCAGAATGTCACTTCTCTGCTGCATTTTATTTGCAAAGCAAGTTACTTTGTCAGCCTAGATTCAAGGGGAGGGAATAGACGCCCCCTCTTGATAGGAGGGCCTGCAGAATCACACTGTAAAGAGACAAGAACTCACGGAGGTATTTTTAACAATCCATGGGGAGCCATTTTTTTTTTTTAAATCTTTGTGGACAAAGTTTGATGATAATCTTTCTTTTTTTTTAATGTATTTTTTTCTTTTCAATTTTTTTTTAATAGAGGCATGTTTTATTTATTTATTTATTTGTTTGTTTGTTTTGTTTATACATGCACTGGGTACAGTCAGAAGTGTGGGAGGGCGAGAGAATTCACCAGAGCCAGAGCAGGGAGCAGAGCAGGCAGAAGGACCGAAGTACACTGCTGAGGGGAGCAGCGGGCGGCAGGAGAGGTCTGCGCGCCATGTGGGACCCTCCTCCAGTGGCCGGGGAGCAGCCAGGGATCGAACTGGTGCTGAAGAGGCTGCGGGCAGCTTCGCAACCCAGCGCTCAACCGCTGCGCCACCGGGGAGGCCCTGGGGAGCCATTTTTAACAATGATACAGCTGAAGTAGCCATATACCTACCAAGGGCCATCACATATAATTATCTCTTTGATATAATCATGTTCCTTCTTTCTATGTCTGTTTCGCTGGCTATGATCTGGCATACCCCTAAATCACTTGAAGGAAGCAAGAGTATAAATGGGAAACAGGTACAGAGTCTAAAAGAACAGCTTTCAGATATCTGATAAGGGGAAAGCTATAAGATGCAGCTGTAAATATAGTTTGCAATCAGACCTCGGACCTTGAACGCCACGCTAAAGAATAGATTTTGTTTTACAAGCACTTAGAACTGAAGTTAAGGACATTTTCTCTACCCAATTGCTTCTCCTGTATCTCTTTTCCGGGTGAATGGCAGAAATGGAGTCTCAAATCTTCATCTACTGCCAAATGCAACCTATCACAATTCCTAAACCTCTCTTGACTCGGTCCCATCCTTCCCTTACAGTATGTGACTTTAGTCCAGAGCCTCTTTGTTTCTCCTCTTACCTGTTGTCACAGCCTGCTAAAAAGTTTTCCTGATACTCTTCTTGTTCCCTTTGCTAACCTCCATACTTCTATTCGAATCAGCTGTGGATGTTAGCCCACTCTTTCTAACCCTTCATGGGTTCCTATCACTCTCAAGATATAAAGTTCAAAGTCGTTATTTTGGCATTGATTACAAGGACCCTTCACCATTTGGTGCCTGCTTAATCTTCCTCTACTATACCCAACCCTGGCCTTTCATAATCCAGCAATCCCAAACTCAGGCCACGGTGGTGATAGCGCTAAGAATTAACCGCTAGGCCACCAGGGAGGCTCCAGATAAAACATCTTTGATTTCCATCGATACAGGAAAAACCCCATGAAATGTAGCCCATTCATACAGTGGGACACACGGATTTTGTACAGTAGTTAAAATTATGAGCTAATATGTATACCAACGCAGATAAATCTCAAAAACGTAATGTTGAATGAAAACCACAAGCTCCAAAAGGATATGGTATGATACTATTTGTGTCAAATACTAAAATATGACAGCATACAATTTTTTTAGTTTAATTTTTTTCATTAAGGTAACATTGGTTCACAATACTATACACAATTTAGGGGAATAAGTTCGCATTATTCCCCTAAAATGGATGTATATCACTACACCACACCCACCACCAAAGAACCCATAGTCCTTTGCCCTGAGCCATTGCACCCCTTCCCCACTTTGTTCCCATCCTCCCCTCTATAGTCTCAATTCTGCAGTCATATTTCTAAGGTTTGTTTTGGGTTAGTTTTGTCGTCAACTGAAATCGTTGGTATTTGTCTTTCTCCTGACTTATTTCACTTAGCATAATGCCCGCAACACTAAATATTTTTCTGTATTTATTCAGGTAAAATATTTAAAAGATTTATCTAGGAGAATGCACATCAACTCAAAAATAGTTATCTATAGGAAGCTGGGAGGTGATCAAGGGGACTATGATGGATAATTTTATGTGTCAATTTGACTAGGCCACAAGGTACCCAGATATTAGGTCAAACATTAATAATGGATTTTTCTGTGAGGGTGTTTTGGACATTTAAATCAGTAGACTGAGTTTAGCAGATTGCCCTCCCTAACGTGGGTGGCCCTCATTCAATCAGTTGGAAACCTGAATACAACAAAAAGGCTGACCCACGCTCCTTCTGGCTACTTGAGCTGCTAAAACTGAAATTTCTTGACTCAAATTTGCCAGATCTGGACTGGAACTAGACTGTGGGCTCTCCTGTGTCTCCAGCTTGCCAACTGCAGATCTTGGAACTTCTCAGCCTCCATAACTGTGTTGAGTCAATTCCTTATAATAAATCTCCTTATATATAATCTTTTAAAAAAAGAATTTATTTTGGCATGGAAGAACTGGAGTATAGGCCAGAGGTGCTGGGGGTGAGATGATTCACCAGAGACAGAGTGGGGAGCAGAACAGGCAGATCCACCGAAATACACTGCTGAGTGGAGCAGTGGGCGAGACAGGAGAGGTCTGCTGCGCCATATGTGGTTTAGCTTCCTGGCTGGGGCTCCAACTCAGGCCTCCACCAAGAGCCATTGCAGTGGTTGCACTGAGACTTAACCCCTCGGCCACCAGGGAAGCCCCCTTATATATAATATTTGTATAAATTACATTTATATATATCTTTATAGGTAATATAATCTCTATGGCATTATATAGTGATTCATTATATTTATTCTTTTTGTTGTTTTTTTGTTTTTCTTTGTGAGACCTTCGCCGGCGGCCGGGGAACGAACCAGCGCTGCAGAGGCTGCGGGCAGCCTCGCAGCCCAGCGCTCAACCGCTGTGCCACCAGGGAAGGCCCTGATTCATTATATTTGTTACAAAATACATTTATTCATGAACATATGCATATGTGCATGCACATATATAGATATGGTTATCAGTGTTGATATAGATATTATCTATATCTATATATACTAAGTTCTCTTCTCTGGAGAACCTTTAGTAACATAGCTTTAACTTTTTCATTTTCTGACTTTTTAAAAGGAAAATGAATTCATGTATTATATTTATTATTAACCTTACCTTCAGAGAGTCAAAGTATATCAAGCTTGTTCTGTTATTCCCAGTTAACGGATCATGAAACTGAAAAGTTAAGTGATTGCTCAAGTCCTTCCTCTTAGCTCCCACATACAGTTCTCAGGGAAGTTGCAAAAACAAATGCAAGATTATAAAATAAAAGCATTTGGAGTTCCTTGTTAGGACATACAAATTAAAGGTATTATAATTTCTTGATTTTTCCTTCTCACCTTCTTTTCTCAGATCTTCCACACCAAAAGGTGAGCTCACACAAATGGAGGAAGAAAGAAGAGGCAACAAATGTCTCATAAACATGGTAATTAACTCCATGTTACTTTCAAGATTGGAGGATGAACCAAAAGTTGTCTGACCCCCAGAGTGTGGAGTGAATACTGCTTTAGAACATTGAGAGTCAATGCTTCAGAAACATAATTTATGGGCACAGTAACTAGACAGCAACATTTGCAGTGGAAAATTCCTCTCACTCCCAGGTTAAAGGCTGGGGATAATTCTCTGGACAGGAAAAATGTGCTTTGAAATATGTAAGTAGGAGAAAGGCAGAAAAAAATTAAGAGGAGGAAAATTAGAATATTACTTATAAAATCCCATGCTCCCTTGCCTGTATTTGTAAGGGGAGATAGAGTGACATGATATCTATTTGGGGGATTATCTGTCTTAAAGTGAGAAAAAGAGAAACAAAAGTGTTTCTTTCCGTTTGCAAGAAACTGAACCCCCCCCCCCTTTCCACCAAACTAAGAAAAACTCACGGCCTCTTAGATATAGGAAGGTCTTGTGTAACTTCTTGGATGTCTGTAAACAGAGAGATAGAATAGCCTCCTTTCTCCTGCCTTGCTCCAAATCAATGGTTTGACCTTTAAATTTAAAATGTTGTATATTTGTTACACAAATAAAGTGTTCTATTATTCAAAAAGAATTATGCATCTTTTCAAACTGGTAGTTTATCAGTATACTTCAGGATGGCTGTTTTCAGAGTTCTTTCTCTTCTCTGATTAAGTGTGACTTTTTAAAAACAATGTAATTTAAATGTGTGAAACTACAGAATTGCATTTAAGGAATTCCAAAATGGTTCCGTGTTATTCTGGTTTGAATTCGGACATGGTCCCTCAAGAGACCATATATGTGTGACTTATGTGAATGTATGCTAATGGTATTTTATTGTGACGCTTTCATTATTTACATCTGTAGAATCTAATTTTTTCAGACCCTATCTCTTAGGTTTTATTAAAAATCCTAGTGCATTTCAAATGAAATGAAAAAGGATTTCTGAATTTCACAGAATGTTCATTTTGCATTATTTGCATAAATATTTAAAATTACAATCAGAATTGTTTATTACACTTGAGAGCCAAGACAAATTGTCTTTGTATTATACCTTTTCATTTTTTCTTTGTAAATTTCTGTTTTCAAAATTATGAAATTTTTTAATATACACAGAAAAATATAGAGAATAATATAATAGATTTCCATGTACCTACCACCCATCATTGTCAAATCTTAATAATTTCTTATGTTTACTGAAGATCTTTAAAAAAAGAAAAAGGGGAAGAAGGCTTTACAGATACAGTTGAAGCTTCCTGCCCCCATTCATTTCCCTTGTCTACCTTTCTCAGAAGCTAGTCACAGTAGTGAATTTGTTGCCTTTTCTTTAGACAAACATTTTCATATTTTTGCCATGTATGCATCTATTCATAAACTGTAGAACATTGCTTTGCATATTTTAAGCTTTATATAAATATTAGCACACTATCAGTACTAGAAGCGGAATACAAGTGTGAATAAGAACACAAACATAAAGCCAGAGACTCTGGCATATCTGCAGTACATGTTACTAGCTGTGTAATTTTGGGAAAATTACATAATCTCTCTGTGCCTCATTTTTGTCACCTATGAAATGGGAGTCATAATGCCTACTTCATAAGGCTGTTTTTTGATTCTTTTTAAGATTTATTTATTTATTTTTGCATAGAAGAACTGGGGTGTAGATCAGAGGCATGGGGGTGAGAGGATGCATCAGAGACAGAGTGGGGAGCAGAACAGACAGACTGACTGAAATACACTGCTGAGGGGAGCAGTGGGGGAGGCAGGAGAGGTCTGCTGTGCCATGTGGGTTAGCTTCCAGGCCGACTGAGGATAGAACTCCTGCTGCAGTAGAGGCTGGAGATAGCTTGATAGTGCTAAGACTTTAACCCCAGCGCCACTAGGGAGGCCCTATCTACTCTTCTTTGATAGACATTTATGTTGTTTCCATTACAAAAAGTGCTGCAGCGAACATCACACATATGAGAAAATTTATCTAGAGTTCTTCATCTTTAATTAACTCTTTCCAGAAAGATATACTTTCAGAAAATATGACTATGATATCTTTTTTACAAGCAAAGGAACCATGTGTCTCATCCATTCCAATGCCATCAAAATCAATAGCGTTTGTGATTTTATAAACATTTGTAGCTATCCTAATGATGTCATGACAGCAAATACTGGTCTTGTTAACTAATTTAATAAAATTGCCTTTTAATTTTCATATACTGATATTTGCAAATTGAATGATAGAAACTAATCAAACAGCATACCATTATTATACTATGTATAAAAAATCTGATTGATCATTAGACTTCAAAGGTTTTTGAGCTCTGTGTCACAAGTTTTGTTATTTTGTCTTGGGAAAGACTGAATTGGTCAAGTGGGTGTTTTATTGGTCTTAACTTGCTGAATGGTAGGTTGTAAACCTTAAGAACATTTCAACAACTCATAAAGGAATAAAGACCCCAGTTAAAAAGTCTGTGATGATTGGCATCCTAGACTATTAACTTCATAAAGTTTCATCTGGTTGTCCTTTGGAAAATGTAATAAAAATTTATCATTTTCTCACTCTAAATTGTAGCAAAGTGTTCTTTAAAAAAAGTGGGATGGGGAAACGAAAAAAATTAAAAATAAAAAAGGTACAAGCACTTCTGGTACTCATTTTTTGCATTTTCTTTTGCTACTAACTGATACAGTTCTCCTTTAAGAATGTCTAAATGACTATAATGTTTTTCCCAGTAAAGTGACTTTAAATTGATTCTTGAAGTGTTCTATAAGCCATATTTAAATCTGAAAGATGAAAACCTCAGTAAAGACTCCAAGGATGATCTCATTTATAATTTGGCACCTAGACATTTGGATGGTCCGCCCTCAGTGAACCAAGTCATCTACTTTTATTGTTGCTAGCCAGCTCTTCATTTACAGCTCTAAGAAAATACATGTCAGGTTATATCGCTTTGTAAATAAAAAGCATCCTTGAAAAAAAAGAGAAGACAATGTGAAAGGCAATCCAAACTAATGGATACATCAAGTGTTTATTGAGCACCAAGTTTTACTGAGTATCTCCGGTGCTAGATAGCTGTTTCTGCTCTTGAAATGAATAAGCAAAAGTTTGGTCAGGAAAAAGCCTCTAGTCTGGTATCTCAATCTGGTCTGGTAAGTGTTCTCTAGTGGTGCAGACAAATAGCCTGGGGCTTGTCTGGGGATGAAAGAACTGGGGTTAGAGAGAACTAACTCTGTCCTTGGACATTGCGGCATACTGGGCATGAAAATCTCTGGACTCGTCAGTTTCTCATCTGAAAAATGAGGGTGTTGGTCTGGATGTCCTTCTATGCAACTTCCACACAACTCTGTGAACTGAAAGGAAGGGGCCAAAGTGGAATGTGGTGTTCAAGAGAGAGCACAATGGAGAATGGGAGACTTCACAAAGTCCTGCAAAGGACTCAGAGGCTTGGGAAACAAGTGTTTGGACAAGGTTAAATCGATTCCTGGGTGATCGCATTTTGTTTACAGGGAATAATACATAAGTTCAAAACTAGGAGAACGTAGATCTTTACCTTCTTTCTTGGAAAGATAAGTTTGAAAGATACTTCCAGGAGAAGGGCATATTAAATATATTATTATTTTACTTATTATTATCATTATTTAACACCACTAAGTTTTTGGAGAATGTATCAGCTCAGGTTAAAAGCAAAGTAGAATAGTGCATACAAAAATTTCATGTGGGCCTCCCTGGTGGCACAAGGGGTTAAGTCGCAGCACTATGAAGCTATCCACAGCCACTGCAGAGCAAGTTTGATCCCTGGCTAGGGAGCTAACCCATATGGCGCAGCAGACCTCTTCTGTCTTGCCTGCTGCTCCCCTCAGCAGTGTATTTCAGTGGATCTGTCTGTTCTGCTCCCCATTTTGTCTCTGGTGAATCCTCTCGCCCTGCCCCCCATGCCTCTGGCCTGCACCCCAGCTCTTGTATGCATAAATAAATAAATCTTTAAAAAAATTTATGAGTTTGGACATTATCTTTGATTTTCATCCACTGGTTTCAGTGGATCTGTCTGTTCTGCTCCCCATTTTGTCTCTGGTGAATCCTCTCGCCCTGCCCCCCATGCCTCTGGCCTGCACCCCAGCTCTTGTATGCATAAATAAATAAATCTTTAAAAAAATTTATGAGTTTGGACATTATCTTTGATTTTCATCCATGGGAATTTTTTCACTATTGGCTCTAGCCCTCTTCCGCTTTGCAAATCTCCATTTGTCCTTTCTTCACACCTCTTAATCTTTCCACAAGCAGTTCTAGCATCAGTTTCTAGTGTCTAACAATAGAAGTGCTATCAACATACAACAGTAAACTTGTTACCAATGATAGACATCAAATGTTGACAGTGGTTCCAGTGTTTGAATTTTACTTAATGTTGGCAGATACCAGCAACAAACACTTTTAATGAATGCACTTACAAGTAATGCACTTAAATTCAAGGGGTAGTCTTTGTTGATACTAATGTTAGTGTCCATCTTAGTTATTAATCTGATCTTTGTTTTATAACCCTGTATGTGTGTCAATAATAGAGGGTCTTATCATCGGTTGTGGGTAATGTTAATTTTAACCAAATCAATATTAGCAATATAAGGAAATAGCCAAAAAAATATTTATTTGGATGGGGGGTATTTCTTTCTGTTATTCTGCTAACAACTATGCTGCTGCTTCCAAAAATTACTGCTATTCCTATAAAAACTAATACCCAGCAATAGTTTCACAGCAGCAACAAACAAAATGAAGACTAATGTAATCATTAAATTGTCTGGGTTTAAAATGATAAACGTCTCCTGAATATACTGAAAAATCCTGCACCTCAATAGGACCTTTAAAGTCATCCACAAGTCTGAGTTGATTGGTCCGCCTGTGCCTTGATAAGTCTTTCTTGTGGCTGTTTATTAAATGTTGGCACTCAAAAAATAATGCAAATGTCATCTCTCTACACAACAAATCCTCTGACATGTTTAACTGCTTAATACAAATAACTAGGACGAGTGCCAGCATTAAGCGGTGGAAGAATTAGCTACTGATCGGAATGAATTATTTTGGCTAGTATTCCTGAAACAATTTAAGCAGAAGGAAGAGGTAGTTTTTTTTCCTTGAAATTTCCACATATTCATACCAAGTTTCGACTCTGCTTCCATGGAGATTTGGCCATTCAGTGAAGGCTGTGCCTTTCTCTGCATGCAAAAAATAAAATAAAAAATAAAAAGGAAAATTGAATGGATTATCAAATAAAGACACAACAAATATGTTCACTGTAATTACCCCTTATTTCAGACTATCATGCACACATACCCTGTCTAAACCCTGACTACATTTTCACTGCCACTGCTTAGTGCAAGCCCCCTCACCTCTCAGTCTATCGCGTTTCAATCCATGCTCCAAAGACTATCTTTCTAAAATGTCAAACAGAGCTTGTCGCTTGCATGGCTTCCCATGCATATGGGATACCCAGTTCCTTTTTTGGCGTGGCATTCCAAGCGCCCTCTGTGATTGGGGTCCTGACTCTGTCTCTGGCATAAACTTCTGCAGCTCTTCTCTTAGTAGGCTTCCTGCCTTTCACTTCCTAGGTGACAGCCAGAAGAACTACTTGTGAAGAGTCTTTTGTTTTGATTTTCCAAGGCTTTGCTCATACTCCTCTCTGGGTAAAGCTTCTGTTTTACTCTGTCATTTCAACTCTTACCTTCTTTAAAAACTCATTACTGACGCCTGCCTATGTTCTCCTTTGTACACACATTATACTTTGTCAATCATCTATAATAGCACCGATAATACTTGATTGGATTTATTTAATCCCTACTATCTTTCCTTAATAGGTTGCAAGCTCTTTGAGGTCAAGGACCATGAATTATTCATCTTTGTATCACCAGCCTGTAGCCTATTCTGTGTCTGGCACATAGGAGGCACTCAGTAAATAACACTGAATGAAGAACAATTGTAACTAGAATTATCTAGCCAGCCACTGTTCATTATGGAGCCACTAGCCACATGTGGCTATTTACATTTAGGTTTTAATTAATTAAAATAAAGAATTGAATTCCTGTGCCACTAGCCACATTTCAAGTGCTCAATAGCTACCTGTGGCTACAGTACTGGACAGCACAGAAGATAGAAATGGCTATGATTAGAACAAAATGTTCTAATGCATAGTGCTGACCTAAATAATTCTCTACTCTTCCAATTCAATTCAATAAACATCGATTTTCTACTATGAGCTAACATTTGTGCTAAGTATGGTGGTCATAACAAATATTAACACACATGATTACTATTTATTTAAAAAGATTTATTTATTTATGCTGACAAGAACTGGGGTACAGGCCAGAGGTGTGGGGGGTGAGAGGACTCACCAGAGACAGAGTGGGGAACAGAACAGGCAGACTGACTGAAATACACTGCTGAGGGGAACAGTGGGTGGGACAGGAGAGGTCTGGGCACCATGTGGGTAGCTCCCTGGCCAGGGATTGAACTCTTGCTGCAGTTATGGGCAGCTTTACAATGCTGTGCTTAACCCCTTGCACCACCAGGGAGGCCCACATGATTACTATTTATGATTATTATTTGCAAGGCATTCAAAATCTAGTAGAAGTCTTGCAAAATGAGAGATTATTTTCATAATGGGACATGGAAGAAGGCTTTGTGGAGATTTTCTCATATAAACTAGGAATTTGGGGCCTCCTTGGTGGTGCAAGAGGTTAAGTCTCAGCATTGTGAAGCTATCAGCAGCCACTGCAGCACTCCCTGGCCAGGGATGTGACCCACATGGCACAGCCGACCTCTCCTGTCTCGTCTGCTGCTCCCCTCAGCAGTGTATTTCAGTTAATCCACCTGCTCAGCTCCCCACTCTGTCTCTGGTGAATCCTCTCACCCCCCTGCACCTCTGGCCTGTACCCCAGTTCTTGTATGCAGAAATAAATAAATCTTAAAAAATGTATAATAGTTCTTTATTCACTTAGTCCTTCAGTCAACAAATATTTTTCAAGCACCTTTTCAGGTTCTGTATTAAGTGTTGGGGGTACAAAAGTGAACTATATTGCACGTTGTCCGAGAGTCTATAATTATGAGTGATGAGATTTGGATAAAACCGTGGAAGGCAGTGAAAGGCACCCAAAGGGTTTGAACTTTGTCCTCCAGGCCTTCACACTCAGTGTGGACTTTAGATCTGTAGCATGGACTGGGCTTGACCTGGGCGTTTGTTAGAAATGCAGAACTTCACGTCCTGCCCTAGCTCTAGACTTAAACTGCAGCATTCTTTGTATTTAGCAGGATTCCCAGGTCACTCTTAAGCACATTAACATTTGAGGAGTATTGTCATAGGCCAACTGAGTCAATAAGAGAGTATGTAAGTGAATGAAAGTAAATAAGGAAGAAGGGAGCAAGTAAGTACAAAAGCAAGGTAGAATTCTAACCAGAATTGCGTTTGGTGCAAAAGCAACTAGACATAGGGACAGTGAATTTTCAGTATATATAGCTTCAGTTCCATTTATTCATACTGGAAATATTGCATGGTATTCAAAATTTTAAAAATCAGCAAATTCAGTAATATGGCATTTGAGATGTCCTAGAAGGTGCCAGCTTTGCTTATTGGTATGTCTATTTTCTGTTGACACAACAGGCCCTAGTCTACTCCTGATTAACAAACTATCAGGCCCTTAATCATGTAAGTTCATACAGGGATGATGAGGATCTTGGAAATTAAGTCATAATATCCAATTTCATACAAAATTGATTTGTAAACTAGAAATTCAATTTATTAATTTAAAACTTATTATTTGCTTTTATTACCAGTACTAAACTTTTTATTATAACATTTTCTTTTGAAATAGTTTAGTACTCATAAAAAGTTGCAAAAATAATAGAAAATTCGGGCCTTCCTGGTGGCACAAGTGGTTAAGTCTCAGCACTATGAAGGTATCGGCAGCATGAGTTTGATCCCCAGCCAGGGAGCTGACCCTCATGACACAGCAGACCTCTCCTGTCTTGCCTGCTGCTCCCCTCAGCAGTGTATTTCAGTCAATCCGCCTGTTCTGCTCCCCGCTCTGTCTCTGTTGAATCTTATCACCCCATCCCCGTACCTCTGGGCCTGTACCCCAGTTTTGGTACGCATAAATAAATAAAAATAAATCTTTAAAAAGCCAGAAAATTCCCATGTACCCTTGACACAGCTTTACCTATAATAATTTATATAACCACAGTATGCGGTCAAACCTAGGAAAGCAACATTGACACCATGCTATCAATTCAAGTATGGATCCTATTTGGATTTCAGTTTTTTTCATGCAGTTGTGTGTGTGTGTGTGTGTGTAGTTCCGTTAAATTGTAGATTTACAAAAACATCATCACAATCAGGATACACAACTATTGATATTCCAGAACCAGAAAAAACCTTGCTCTGATTAGCCCTTAATGGTCACTCTCTTCCCCAAACCTAACCCTTGGCAATCACTAACTGATCTGCTTGTGATCAGTGCACTTTCGTCATTTTGAGATTATATAATGGAGTCATACAGAGTGTAACTCTTTGATACTGGCTTTTTCTCCCACTAAACATGATGCCCTTGTGGTTCGTTCAAGTTGTTAAATATATCAATAGTTCCTTTTATTTTATTTATTTTAAAAAAATATTTTTATTTATTTATGCATAAAAGAGCTAGGGTGTAGGCCAGAGGTGTGTAGGTTGAGAGTATTCACAAGAGACAGAGTGGGAGGCAGAACAGGCAGATTGACTGAGATACACTGCTGAGGGGAGCAGCAGGCGAGGCAGGAGAGGTCTGCTGCACCATGTGGGTCAGCTCCCTGGCCAGGATGGAGCTTGTGCTGCAGTGGCTGTGGATAGCTTCATAGTGTTAATCCTAACCCCTTGTACCCCCAGGGAGGTCCTCAATAGTTCCTTTTAATGCTGAGTAATTTTCCTTTATATGAATGTACTAGCATGTTTGACCATTCACCAGTTGATGCACTTCTTGGTTTTGGTGATCACAAATGTATGAGCATTTATATATAGGTTTTTGTATAAACATAAATTTTAATTTCTCTAAGATAAATGCCCCAGGAGTAAGACTGCTGGGTCATAAGAGATACAATTAACTTCACAAGAAAATGCCAAACTGTTCCAGAGTATAAGATCTTTAAAATCAAGTAACTAATACCAGCTCAAAATTTAACACAAGGTAGAGATGTGCAAAGTGAAAAGTAATATGAAAGCCCTGGGAGTCTCCACCACCTTCCCCTTCCCCTGAGATGCAAAAGTTAGGTTTCTACTATATTCTTTTTTTTTTTTTAATAGAGGCATGTTTTTATTTATTTATTGTTTGTTTGTTTTGTTTATACATGCACTGGGTACAGTCAGAAGTGCGGGAGGGTGAGAGAATTCACCAGAGCCAGAGTGGGGAGCAGAGCAGGCAGAAGGACCAAAGTACACTGCTGAGGGGAGCAGCGGGCGGCAGGAGAGGTCTGCGCGCCATGCGGGACCCTCCTCCGGTGGCCGGGGAGCAGCCAGGGATGGAACCAGCACCGCAGAGGCTGCGGGCAGCTTCGCAACCCAGTGCTCAACCGCTGCGCCACCGTGGAGGCCCACTCTACTATATTCTTAATGAATATTTTAAGCATAAGCAAGCACATATATGTGCATATAAATATACATATTAACAAATTGGATCACATTGTACAAGCTGTTTGCAACTTCATTTTGTACATTTAACACATTTTAGGCATATTTACATAGCAGTAGACAACATATACTTCATTGTTTTAATGGTGTGCATAAGACCCTATTGCATGGATGTGTTAGTTTCTTTAACCAGTACTCTAATGATGGCCATTTACATTGTCTGTTTTTCTTTACTATAAAGCTGTTATGAAAAAATTTCTGTATCTTTGTGTAATTTGTTTTTTTTTTTATAAAGAGGCATGTGTTTTTATTTATTTATTCGTTTGTTTTTGTTTACACGTGCACTGGGTACAGTCAGAAGTGCGGGAGGGTGAGAGAATTCACCAGAGCCAGAGCGGGGAGCAGAGCAGGCAGAAGGACCGAAGTACACTGCTGAGGGGAGCAGCCGGCAGCAGGAGAGGTCTGCGCCCATGTGGGACCCTCCTCCGGTGGCCGGGGAGCAGCCGGGGATCGAACCGGCGCCTCAGAGGCTGCGGGCAGCTTTGCAACCCAGCGCTCAACCGCTGCGCCACCGGGGAGGCCCTCTTTGTGTAATTTGTATGAACATATCTATATGAAAATGGGTTGTCAGAAAAGTCATGACACATTTTTTCTATGTTTTTCAAAGATTTTAAAGCTCTGCCAAGATGGTAGAAGTGGTATTTGTATTTCTTAGTGGTGAATAAAGTTGAGCACTGCTTTATTTACTAGTCCTCTACATTTTTCTTCAAGAAGTTGACTCTATAGAGCCTTTGTCCATTTTTCTTTTTTAAAGATTTATTTATTTATGCATACAAGAACTGGGGTGTAGACCAGAGGTGCCGGGTGGTGGTGGTGAGAAGATTCACCAGAAAGTAGGGAGCAGAACAGGCAGATCCACTGAAAATACAATGCTCAGGGGAGCAGCAGGTGAAGCAGGAGAGATCTGCTGCGCCATGTGGGTTGCTACCCGGCAGGCCAGATATTGAACTCATGCTGCAGTGGCTGGCAATAGCTTGATGGCACTCTGTCTTTCACCCCCGGCACCACCAGGGAGGCCCATTGGGGTATTTATTTTTATCTGATTGATTTGTGACAGTTCTTTGTTTTTTGAGGAAATTAGCCTTCATCATTCATGTAGCAAGTAATTTCTCTTAGAGTTTATCTTTTGAATTTATTTATGGTACTTTGATCTACATAATTCAAAATTTCTGTGAACTCACATTTATCCATATTTAGGCTTATGGATTTGAGGTCAGATTTAGAATGGTGTTAGAAAAAAATATATGTAAGCTATATGGAGACTATCTGGAAAACTGAACTCATCATCAGAAGTGTACTCTATTTGCACAAAGTCAGAGCAAAGAGAATTGTGGGATACTTTATTCAGACTATGGTAAGGCTGGTGGATTATCTCTGCTACACTGTGGGATATGTATTTCTAGTGACCAGAATATTTTTGCATCCAAGTATTTGCCCCTTACACAGTTAATCAAATATTCACAAGTTCCAACTATTCAACTCTCCCTTTTCCATGTCATGAAGGTCATACTACACATAATTAAGCTAAAGCATATTTTACATCAGTGACATATTTCAGTTGATGGCATTTTCTCACTTTGTCCTCAAATTCTAAGGGCATCCTCCTTGGGTTTTCAGTATCCTATGACTTCTTAGGACAGGACCCGGCACATGGCCCTGTGATCTGCACATATTAAAGGTTCAATGTTTTTTCCTGTTGCCCATTTTTTTTAAAAAATATAAACTCTAGGGGAAAAAAGGGGGCTACTGTGGAACATCCTTAAACATCAGTTCAGTTATTTATGTTCTTCAGCGGTACTTTTCACAAAATGAAAGTAAGTTTACTAAACAGTGGAGTTTTCCAATTTGGTTCAAAGTATAAAATTGTTTAAGGAATCAGTTGCTGCTTAGACAATTAACTGAGAATGTAAATTTATAAAACACATGAAAAACTGCTTGTACCATGTACTATAAATGCAGTGTTTGCAGTAGAAAGCACTAGTTTTCTGCTAATACTAAAACAGGAAATCATTTAATATCAATTGATATTAAATTGGCACAATTGAACCAAATTAATGTAAAATGATATGGTATAGAGCCCAACTTTTTATTAGCTTAAGTGGAATTTTGCATAGACTCATATAACTGTAAATTTCCACTACTTCCTATTTAATGTTCTAGCTGCATCACTCTGTAACTCAAATTTATTAAAAACTGTGTAACAGTCTACCAAAGATGGTGTATTAAAGAAATGGAAATTTATCTTGAATAGTATGCCACTCCCCAAAGCTTTAAAGTAAAAATGTCTCAGATTTTATTCCTTATTATTGATATTTAGATCGTTCTGTTTAACTTTTATTATTCAGTTGATTAAATATACCATAACTTTTAAAAAAGTTGCAGGGAAAAATAACAATAGAGGATGGGAGAGCAACTTAGTCACAAGAAAGGAAATAATATAATTTAAGGACTGAAAAGAATCGTTACATTGTATTAGGAATGCTTTGGAAATGATACCGGGTGAAATCGGCATGATTTACATGGGGCGTTCATTATTTCTCATTTGGAAAATTTATCGTTACTAAATTTATCGTTATTCCTTTTCTCCGAATGCGAAATAATTTAATATTAAAGAAATATCTTCACTCAGCATTGAAATGAAGAAAGAGAAACAAAGAGCTCTTAACACTATTGGATGTATCTGGGAACTTCTATAACAGTAATGGAGACGCTGTAATAGGTCACTTCTTCCTGTCCTAGGGAAAGCAGCGCTTCGGCGGGGACGGGCCCGCCCCGAGTTTTTCTCCCCCAGCGTCGAAAGCTCTAGGTCATCGAAGGTCCGGGAAGCTGAATTCGAATACAAACAAACAAAATAATAATAATAAAAAGAAGGGTGATCAAGACGAGCGTTAACTGGGGTGGAAGGATCGAAAGGGGTCCTTCCGCACTTCAAACATCTTGGGGGGGAAGGCAGGCTAAAGAGGAACCCCAATTCTTAATGAGGCGCGAGGCCGCCCCCGCTCCCGGGAAACGGGGAAGACCGGGTGGTTCGGCCTTGACTCTTGTTGCCCAAATTTCGATTTCCCTCCACTTCATCTCCGTCCCGTTTCCTCCTGCCCGCCCACCCCCCTCCTCACGCCCCCCAGTCCAGAGCGGAGACTAAACTGGTGGAGCGCGCGGCCCGGCCGAGGAGTCCAGTTCCCCAGCCCCTGGCAGCAGAGACCACGTTTTCTGGGAGACGGCATAGTGGGTTGTAAAGAAAAAAAAAATTCCCGTGCCAGTTGTTCCTGGTAGAGAACCAGCTCGCTTTTCTCTCCACAGCCGCAGCAGAAGGGAAACCAAAGCTACCCCCAGCCCCCGAGCTCCGGAATCACTTGGGATCAGGTGCCAGAGTTAACGCGAGTTGAGTTGGTTTGGGGAAGGACTAAGGCTTGCGGGGACGCGAAGGTGGGCGCGCTGGGGCCGAGCGGCCGGGGCGTGTCGGCGGGGACGTGGGCGGGTGATGCCCGACGACGCGGCCACCTCCGGGGGCGCAGGGGGCGGAGGGGCCGAGGAAGAGTCCCCCAGCGAGCCCCGTTTCCGATTTCCCACGGCCGGGGGCTCCGCGGGACCTTCCCAGCGCCCTCCTCCCGACCCCCCTCTCCCTCCAATAAAGAGAGGAAACGCGGCCCAAGCGGGCCTGCGGCGGAAGCGCTGCCAAAGGAATGAGTAAGTCAGGCGCGGGCACGGCACCTTGTTTACCCCACTCGGCGGCGCGCCCCTGCGGGCGCCGGGCGGGGAGGCGGCGTCGGAGACGCCGGACCCGGGAGGCTGTCGGCCCCGATTGGCTGGTGACTGGGAGGAGGACGCCGGGTGGGAGGGCTGGGAGCGCGGCGTGGCAGTGGCGGCCCGCTGCCGCTAGATGCCGCTCTCCCCCAACGGGAGCCGGGCGCGGGTTCGTGGCCGACAGATGGCGCCTGCGCGTTCCATTAGCCTCCAAGTCGCCGAAGAGCGAACACCCCAAACAATCCCGAAGCGCCACCAAAAAAAAAAAAAAAAAAAAAAAAAAAAAAAAAAAAAAAAAAAACCCGCCGGATCCGACCGCCACTTTCAAAACCCCCCACCGCTCTAGAACCGCGGGAGCTTCCGTCCCTGAGTAGATTTCGAGGGTGTAAAGAAGAGGAAGGGGAAATTATCTTGTACCAGCCCAGGGGTGAAGAAGCCCCCGGCCTGAGAAAGAAGGAAGGAGGAGTGGGGGAGGCGAACAGTCTCGTTGCTGCCTCTGTGTACGCTGAGGGGGGAGGTAAGTTATAAAATGGCGGAGGCGAAGCTTCTAGAAGTTTGGAGGGGCACCCGGAGGGCGCGGGGCCCACCGTGAGGTGTGTGTGGTGGAAATAGGGCGAGCGAGAGGAGTTGGGAGGGAAGGAGACGGGGCACTCTGGCCATTTAATTTCCGTTCAGCCGCCTTTTGCCCCCCAAAAAGGGGCGGCCCTGGAGCCGGTGGCTAAGTCCCGACGGGGAGAATCCGCCTGGTCCCCGCGTCCCCCCAACCCTTTTTTCTGCCTTCTCTTCCCTCCCCCCAAGTCGCCACCTCCACCCGACCCAGGAACTTCCAGCCCCCTTCCTCCCTACCTCCTACTCCTAGAGTGGCTTTCTACCGCCGGACTCTTCTTTTGCACTACCCTCCTGAAGATTTTCGCTGCCTTCCCTCGCCCAACTCTCCCTTGGGGCCTCTACGGAGACCCCCCCCCCATGGGTGGCCCAAAATGGAGAACGCGGAGCAGCGCAAGATGGAGGCGCCGCTTCTCTGTGTAGCCGTCGACTTAGGTGCCTTTTCTCCGGCCGGCTCTTAAGCCCGGGAGAGGCCAAGCTGGAGGTGGGGTGGGGGGCGAGCCGGGGCCGGGGGCGGGTGGCCGGGGAGGCCGGGGGCGGGTGGGGGAGCGCGCGCTCGGCTGGCGAGGGGAAGGCGGAGAGCAAAATGGTGGTGCTGGGAACGGGGGGAGGGGAGGCCGAGGCTCGCTTGTGTATATTTGGGCCTCGGACCGAGGGAGGCGAGGGAAAATCTACTCTGATCACACCCCTCCCTCGTGCCCCCTCCCTTCCCCTCCTGCCTTTCCTCCCTCCCTCCGCTCCCTCCCTCTCTTCCTCCCTTCCTAGAGAGGGAACAACATTCATGTGACGGGCCCCTCGGCTTCTCCCCCGCCCCATCATCTCCAGCGCGTGGTGGGGGAACTGCTTGGGCCAGCGATTGGCATCGATCTCTCCATCCCTGCCGCGGCCCGACTTCGGTCAGTTTGCTTCGGGCGACAATTTTATAAATCGGTTGGGGTCTGGCGGGGTTGGCCCCCGCGTGCGGACCTGGCCTCGCTGGGGGCCCGGCCTGCCGGGCAGGGGGGAGGGGGGAAGGGCGGGAGTGGAACGCTGTTTGTTGGGGGGTTTTGGCGCCACTTTTGTTTTAGTTTTAGTGCTGCTTTTGGTTCCCACCCCCACCCGCACTGTCTTTCTCCAGGCACGAACTGAGCTGATCCTTGCCCCAGGTAGGCAGCCGCTGCTTTTTCCCTCCACACTTTTATTCTTGCTGGGGGTGACTTTCTTTTTTCTTAACTCACGAACCCACTGATCGGTGGACGGCGATTTTAGGACCAGAAGGGTCGGGATGGGCCTTAGGAGAGTGAAGGTGTGCGAAACAGCATCAAGTAGTTCCGCAAAACTTTGAGCCCCGTTCCCATTTTCTTCTGGCCTACATTCGCCAACGTATTGTTGATTTCTGCCTTTTTTTCCCCCATCGCGAGAATGGCTTGTTTTGCCTTTAGTTTTTTTTTTTTTCTTTCTTGTAACCGCTGTACTTTCGATATTTAGTTTCTGCTCCCCTTGGTCTGTGTCATTTTATTTTTAATCCTGAACTGTGATGGGTTTTATCGTGATTTTTCGTGCTGCAATGTTCAGCTTTAATTTTTAATATTGCATTAGTTTCATCCGGTTTGTGAGAGTTTCTCTTCCGTGGCCTAGAAATGTTTTCAATGTTGTTGCCTACCATCCCCCCTTTTCCGACCCCTCCTTTCTTTTGGATGTAGTTTTTTTAATTGAGGGTCATGGTGTTTTATTCAATGATTATTTACATTCGACACGATATATCTATTAGGAACTTTTGATATGTAGGATTAGGTTTAAGTAAACGAAAAGCTGGCGTTGGTTTGCTGTGTTTCCTTAAAATGCGCGGGCCGTTCTCCCCCACACACCCCCCCCCCCGCCCCATCTTGCCCTTACACTGAAGTGTAAATTCCATACCCCCTTTTCTCCCACGGACCGCCGTATTTCACAGCAGCCACACCCTGTATTTGTCTCTGTGGATTGGACTCATTATCAGCTTAATTTAGTGACTCTTAAACCACCATGATGGGACTTGCTTAAGCACGAAGCTTCTTTTCCTGTTTAGTCCTAGTGGTTAGTGTCGAAAGAGGAATAATCGAGGTTTCTTGATGAAACCTGGTGCGGTCCAACCTCTGCCTTTTTTCTGTTGTCTTTTTTCCTACTCCGGGCTGTTGGCGGTGTCAGCACCGCTGCTGGGGGCGGGGGTGGAGGGGAGAAAGAGTCGGGTTACCGAAGTGCGTCATTCCTGGCTCTAGCAGGGCCTGCTCGGGAGCTGCTGGTGTTTGTTACTGTCCTCGCAGCACTTTCCTGCCAACCTTCTCTCTCTGCGTATTGGTTGGGAGCAAAAGCAGGAGGCGGTCTTCTAATTCTATCTGTAGCCTAGCGCGTTGCGTTTAAGGGTATATGTGAACTTATTAAAAAAAAAAAAACAGCCCTGGAAAGTGGATACATTCTGTTTAATGACATACAATTCAGGTACTTTAGATTTGCTTTCATATATTTTCTAGTGAACGGTGAGGTTAATTTTGAACATTTTAAACCACTTACGTTAAAATGTCTGGTTTTCTTTCTGCGTTGATATCAATCTATAATTAGGGCTCAGAAGGACCAGTTTAAAGGCATAAGTGTTCAGCGGTTTTTCAAGTGGTTGAATTGTAATTTTATGACACATTATGTTAAATAGTCTGTTTTTTTTTCGTTTTGAGCTGAGGTGCTACGTGAATGCCAGCTAATTGTAGGTATTTAAGTTCATTTTCAACACATGTTCCAATATATCCTTTTAGATATACTTTTAAGTAAGTCCATTGGATTTTATACGGACTTCATGAAAATTCTTAAAGTTGGCGATTTGATTTTAACCGGAATCTTAAATTTACCACCTGACAAGGCGTTGTGTAGGGTGACTGTAGTTAAGTTGTTAGATTCTTGACTTATTGATACTTTCGTTATCTTCGGATTTTCCTCAGTGCATTTACTAAGCACGGGTGTCTTCCTCTTAATTCTTTTCTCAAGCTAATAATGGGGGAAGGGAGTGGTAGACATGAAACAAAAGTGTCCTTGAGTTGATTGTAACTGGATGATGAATACATGAGAGCTACATTGTACTATCCTTTTTACTTTTGTGTTTTGGAAATATTTTGTACAGAAAAAAATTTGAAGAAAAACTTCAAATTGTCAGGCAGATTTGGTGTAATAACTAAAGTTTATATTTACCTGTCAGGTATTTGCATGGGAAACTTGACTTCTTGTATAAACTAATTACACAATGCCTGATATACAAACCATCATCAGAAAATATTTAAACGGAACCAGTATAGAATAAGCAACATAAATCCTGACAAAGTGGTTGAACTTTAAGTGTTTATTAGTCTGAATGCACATTACTTTTAGTTTCTTTTTCAATCCTTTGAAAATAGGAAAATTCCATTTGCAAATTCTATGAATTCTGCTTGGTGTCAATTTCATTAACTTGGAGTTACAGTGAGTCAGTATAAAAAGGATTTACTATTAATAGGAGGGGCTTTGGCAGTTGGAATAAGTGACAGTGGAAGGGATTCGTTCTGGTGCCCTAGGGAACATTCCTGGTAGGAAGATCGAGGTAGGAGTTGAATTCAGTTTCAGTATTTGGTATTTAATGAATGGGTAGAGAAGAGAATTGAAAGAGAAATGTACTTATTAGCCATTCTTTCCCACTGTGAAATAACTATATATTCTAAGGTATCAGAAACTGGTAGTGGAGGTGGGGTGGATTCTTTTTCTCAGACTTGAGATTTTAAAATGAGCTAAGATTCCCCTCCCCCCGTGCTGCAATTAGTTAAAAGTTGATACGTAAAATACTTTTTTTTGAATTAATATTCTGGTCATTACCTTTCAGTAAAATAAAAGCGCATTGTAATTAAAACTCTCAGTCTCCTTAATTAGTCTGTTTGAATTGCTTCTAATTTTTGGGGAGGTAAGTGCTTTATTTTCTGCAATTGTGTGTTGTTCACTGTCAGGTTTTCCCCCGTTTTTGAGTGTATGTCAGAGTTCTAAAGGGAATCCAAAATAATGGATATTTAATTTCTGTGTTTCATGAAGTGTGTTTCCTAATTATTAAAGCAAAATTTCACTCCAGTTGGGAATAGACATTTCATAACTTAATATTAGTCTGTTTGTATATTTCATATTCAACATTTTAGCTTTTGAAGGATGTTAAGAGAAGACAGATTACATATTTTGAATTCTTATTCGTATGCAAATACTCTTAAGTGGAAGATGAGGATTGTGGTTTCAGATTTATTTTATCCTGGTTGGCAAGAGCTAAACTACTAACTGCAAATTAACTTTTGAGTTTAAACAAATATGAGTTTGGCAACTTTAAAGTCTATTTAGTTAGAATTTTTAAAAATCCCACATAGTGAAATAAGATTTTAATGAAATTAAAATCTACATTCTTTTTTCATTGTTTTCTTGACTTCCTCGCCTGAGAATTTATGAGTTAAAATGGGTATGGTGGGGTGTTGGGGCCAGTGTCAGATTCAGATCTGTCCTTTGGGAACATAGGGTTAGATGTGAAAATATGCCTTGGACAGCTTAGTAACGCTTAATATTCTGCATGTTTAACTGATGCCACCCACAGTCATGTGTGGGAAGGGAGTAAACAGTGAATAGCATATTTTTTGCTTTGAGTTCTCTATAATAGATGGAAGACTTAAGTTTTTGCTGCAAATTAACTTTTGCGTTTAGAATTTACATTAAATGGACAGTCATTTGTATTACCTCCTAGAACAGCGTTCATATTTTTTTTAATGTTGTGACTTTTTTGCATTTTACATTAAAAAATAACCCTGCACTTGTATTAGCACTTTGAATTAGCAGATTATTCTAAGACTTAAACTTGACCGCTTGCTATATAGCAGAGCACTATTATATACCCTTTTATAAGTTGGGGAGTGTAGCAAAGTGAAGGAAGAGTCTCAGTTAAGCTCTGGATATCAGTACATCCAGAAATGTGATTATAATCGTTGGAGAGTAACAAATTTTAAAGATACAAGCTATTTTAAAAAGTTCTTTACATTTCTTTTGGTAATTTTCTACATTTGCTGTATGTTTAATATACTTTTAATTTGTGTTCTATACTACCCTGTATAATACTTTTTTTATATCTGACTATCATAAGTGGTGGTGATTGCTTGTTCTGTTTGGCAATGATATGTGTGAGTCTGACTTGTTTTCCAGTCTCCCGAGTTGCCTTCTTTGCATTAAATTTAGCCAAATTTTATATTTATTCATTGTAAGTAGTGTTAGCTGGGTAGAGTCTTAGTTTATGTATATGTGCATTTAAACAATCCTCATTTCTTAAGCAGCTGTATTATTCTGCTATCTGAACTTTAATGTATACTTGATATAGTTCTATCTGATACTATCTGGAGGTATTTGCGTATGTCTAGTCTAGTTAAGAAATTATTGAAGTTTTAAACTCCCTTCTCCTCGCAAAGGAAAGAGACTGAATAATCTCAATGTTTGGTTGGAAAATACTTGGCTAGGTGTGATGAGACAAACTAGGGAGATTTCGATGAACTCTTGATAATCTTACAACTCTAAGGTAACATTCCTTTTGTAAAGCAAATTGTTTAAATTCTTTTGCATGTTGTTAGATGGCAAAAAAAAAAAGTAAGTCCTATTTACCCTTTTGAATGGATAACATCTGTTGTGATGGGATTTGACCTATAACTTGAATTCTGAGATATTCTTAGAAACTCTTAATTTAGTTGCCATTTCAGTTCCTTTTGAATGCCAATAGCTGTACTATGTGTTTTAACATGTATTTAATCTTCTCAGGTACTTGCAAGATAGGTGGTTATTATTTTACAGAGGGGAAATTGAGACTCTCAGAATCAATGACATGACACTAATTGACAGCCTGAATTCACACACAAATTATTTTGTCTTTAAAACCTTTGTCCCTTTTTGTTAAGCTCAGTAGTTTGCCTTAACTGGTTTAGGTCTTGGTTAATCTCTCACCAGAAAAAGCATGTGTCATTTTAATTTTGCAAAATGGAGGGTTTTTTTTTTCCTTCCATGTGTAGTGGAAGGTAAATGTAAGTCTTTTTTTTTTTTTTAAAGATTTCTTTATTTATTTATACAAGCACTGGGTACAGTCGGAAGCACAGGAAGGTGAGAGAATTCACCAGTCAGAGCGGGGAGCAGAACAGGCAGACAGATGGAGGACACTGCTGAGGGGAGCAGCGGGCATGGCAGGAGAGGTCTGCGGCACCATGTGGGACCTCGCCGGTTGCCGGGGATTGAACTGGTGCTACAGAGGCTGTGGGCAGCTTCGCAGCCCAGCGCTCAACTGGGGAGGCCCAAATACAAGTCTTTACACAGGGTTAGATGAGTTGCTATCTTATAGGAAGATCTTAATTGTGTTTTATGTTAATAGTTGAAATAGGTGAAATAAATCTGAGCCTTTTTGTTTGAATATGGACATTATACAGACATTTGGGATAATATATTGAATTATAGTCTTGATTTTGGGGGGGATCATACTATGGAAGCTAGGATGGTTTCATTGATTTTTTTTCCCTTTATGTCATTCATGCTCTATACTGAACGAAGTATGTCTCATAAAAGTTCCCCAGTCATTCAGTTTGTTTGAGTTGTTAGGTTTGAATTTAAAATTAAAGTTAGGGACCTCCCTGGTGGTGCAACGCGTTTAAGGTGCAACCTATGAAACTGTCTGCAGCCTCTGCAGCACGAGTTTGGTCCCCCGGCCAGCCAGGGAGCAACCCACATGGCGCAGCAGACCTCTACTGACTCGCCTGCTGCTCCGGTCAGTCTGCCTATTCTGTTCCCCACTCTGTCTCTGGTGAATCTTCTAACCCCCCACCCCCACACACACACCTCTGGCCTGTACCCCAGCTCTTGTATGCATAAATAAATAAATCTTAAAAAAATTAAAGTTACTCTTCTAATAATTCACTGCTTTGATTGGTTATGTAGGGGAATTTCTTTGTTTTTAATGGTATTTTAAAAATACTCTCTTTCCTTCCAAGTGTTAATATCTCCTTTATTTGCTTTTACTTTCTGTTCTAGTTTTATCTTTTCACTTCATTAGTTTTCTGGTTCTTATTTTTATTATGTTATCAGTCAATATTGGGGCCCTGGGTTGTTAGTTTATTAGCGATCAGAATATTGATCTTAGTTTTCCTTGGTTTCCCTCTTTTTCCTTTTTGCTTTTCATAAATTGTATAGGTTTTAGCTGAAGGAAATGCTAGATGTTGTCTCTCTGACCTAAGATAAATTAGTAGAAATGAGGTAAAACTGTATTTCTTAGCCATGAGTCAAATTTATATGTTTTTTTTTTTTTTTTTTTTTTTTTTTTTTTTTTGTTAATCATTCTCTTAAGCTTCGTCTGTAGGAAATAATTTTTCCAGGTAATGAACTGCAGTTTTCTACTTAGACTCTTTATATTCAGTATTGAGTCTTTCTCGCCCACATTTCCCCCTTTGTACTCTAAAAATACCAAGACCCTAGTGTTCTACAACAAGATAATGCCCCAAGGCGTCCATTGTAGTTAATGATTATTTTCTTTCTCCTGTGTATCTAGAAAGATAAAGATACTGGTTATATACCAACCATTCTTGAGGAGAATTCAGGAAATTGTCACTCATCATTTTCTGAGTTCCATGGTTAATGTGAGGAGCCCTGGTTGAGTATTAAGGGACTTGATTGGGCATTAGGCAAACTGCTAATTTTCACAATTACTTTCTCATCAGTGAAACTAACATAACCTCTACTAAAACTGATATATGATATATGTATGCTGTTGATAATATTACCATCTCCGAAATAAATTGGTTAGTGTTGATTTTAAGCAGTTAGTAGCTTCTTGAGTTGTTTTAAGGAATCGAATGTGGGATGTTAAATGCTTAATTGTATTTGTGAAAAGGAATCTTGTAGGAGCACAGTTCATTATACAATTTAAAATCTTTTTTTGTGAAGTCTTTAGCTGTGACTAACAATAACTAACACTAGCTGAACTCTTACTGTATGCTAGACACTGTCACAAATGTCTTTTTGTATATTAACTCACTTAATCCTCATAACCCTATGAGATAGTGTGACCATATGATTTTTTTGTTCAAACCAGAATACTTCTGAAAGGGGCGGGTACTAACCGGATGGCATTCTGGGATAATAGCATAAACTAGGATTGTTGAAAGAGAAATGAGAATGTATGATGACCCTATAATCAAAGCATAAGGTTGGCCAAGTAGCCTGCCCAATTAATGATAGGAAGGGATTTGAAACCCCTATGGAGATTTTTTTGGGTATGAAAGTGATTTGAATTACTTTATTTTTTTTTAAAGATTTATATATTTATGCATACAAGAACTGTGGTACAGACCAGAGGTATGGAGGGTGAGAGGATTCACCAGAGACAGAGTGGGGAACAGAACAGGCAGAATGACAGAAGTACACTGCTGTGGGGAGCAGTGGGTGAGACACGAGAGGTCTGCTGTGCCATGTGGGTTGCTTCCTGGCTGGCCAGGGATGGAACTTGTGCTGCAGTGGCTGCTAATTGCCTCATAGTGCTGCATTTTAACCCCTTGTGCCACCAGGGAGGCCTGATTTGAATTACTTTAAACTGCCAGGTTCTGAGTTTGTTTTTACTCTTTTGAAGACGTTTTTACTGGTTTGGGGTCTTACAGTAAAAGACGAGATGCAGTGTTTTTTAAAGACTAGTAGAATTGGGGGCCTCCCTGGTGGCGCAAGGGGTTAAGCATAGCACTATGAAGCTCCCTACAGCATGAGATAGATGCCCTGCCTGCCAGGGAGCTACCCACATGGTGCAGCAGACCTCTCCTGTCTTGCCTGCTGCTCCCCTCAGCAGTGTATTTCAGTCAGTCTGCCTGTTCTTGTTCCCCAACTCTGTCTCTGGTGAATGCTCTCACCCCCCCACCTTTGGCCTGTACCCCAGTACTCCTATGCATAAATAAATAAATATTTTTTTAAAAAAAGATCAGTAGAATTTCCAGTTGACTTATTTCAAGTTACAATTAGATCTGAGTGGTTATGACTTAATGTTGAGAAGCAATTTCTCTGAGGTCCAACTAACAAAAAGAAAAAAGTGGGGAAAGCTCCCAGATTTTCTCAGATCTACTTACATAAAAGAGTAAACTTAAATTAACTACTATTTACATCAGTTTTCCTTACATATTATTCAGATTCCCTTAATGAAAACCATCCATTATAAAAAACCTAAAGTGAAATGAATCTGCTATTTACTGTTTACTTCTTTCCCATACATGAGGGAAATTTCTTCTGAGACAACAGCTGTAAGAAATTTGTGTCTCGGGAGAAGTGATAATAGAAAAGAAAGACAAGTGGTATTAGAGACTTAGCTGAAGTTCAACTGATTCTGTAATGTAATTTGAGATGTAAGTTTTATAGATATTGAAGTCATTTCATAGAATTAATAGTTCTTTTTCATTTTAAAAAGATTTATGTTTATTTATGCCTACAAGAACTGGGGTGTAGGCCAGAGGTGTGGGGCATAAGGAGATTGACCACAGACAGTGGGGAGCAGAACAGGTGGGTGGATCTGCTGAAATACACTGCTGAGGGGAGCAATGGGTGAGACTGGAGAGGTCTACTGGGTTACCTTCCTGTCTGGGGATTGAACTCATGCCGCAGTGGTTGGCAGTAGCTTGATAGTGCTGAGACTTTAACCCCTGCACCACCAGGGAGGCCCTTTTTTTTCATTTTTGATGATTTTGTAGTTTTGTACTCTTGGTCTATTTGTTTGTGGTACCTCCCACCTTGCCCCAGAAGATTCCTGAAGGTGAATTCAAGCATTTGGAGAAATGATCTCAGTTTAATTGCTCATCTGTATTGGACACTGAGATTTCCCTCCTCTTTTTTTTTCTTTTAATGGAGTTGATTGAGAGCTGATCTAAAGGTGACTTTGAGGTTTTTTTTTTTTTAATTTATTTATGCATACAAGAACTGGGGTACAGGCCAGAGGTTGGGGGGTGAGAGGATTCAACAGAGACAGAGTGGGGGACAGAACATGTGAATTGACTGAAATACCCTGCTGAGGGGAGCAGCGGGTGAGACAGGAGAGGTCTGCTGCGCCCTGTGGGTTAGCTCCCTTGCTGGGGATCAAACTCCTGCTGCAGTGACTGCCTATACCAGGGAGGCCCCTGAGTTTTGTTTTTATACTATTCTAATATTTCATTGAGGAATGTGTTTTTTCCCCTCTTAGCGAGTTCACTTTTGAAGGTTTTGTTGGTATCTTCGTCTTATAAACAGTAGAAATTATTAAGTAGGTCTATTAAAAATTTTAAGTCCTATAGTTCATTAAAGTAATCATGAAACTGGAAGGCAGACTTTCAGGTGAAGAAATTTGTGGGCTGCATAGTGAGTGGTCAACTTTGTGGATTTGATTTATTATATGAAGTTAGTAAAGTTGGTTTTCAAAAACAATATTACTGGTTTTTAATCTGGGACACAAGAATGGGGTGGAACTGTGAGAACCCTTTGAAATTATGCGCGAAGTTATGTTTCTTGAGGTCCTCCAAACAGCTCATTCATTGTTTTAGTAGCTGTTTCTTAAAGTGCCTAAGAAATAGATAATAGTAGGGTAAACTAGATTGCTTACCCTCTGCCCTCAGGTAATAGTGTCAGTGCAGCTTTATTATCCCAAGGGCTTAAAAATAACCTTAAAAAAAACATGATATACTGCGATTACCATATGTTAAAAATAGTAGGCTAAAACCTGTTGCCCTGGTGGCGCAAGGGGTTAAGCACAGCACTACGAAGCTATCCGCAGCCTCTGCAGCATGAGTTCGATCCCGGCCGGCCAGGGAGCTACCCACATGGTGCAGCAGACCTCTCCTGACAAGCCTGCTGCTCCCCACTCTGTCTCTGGTGAATCTTCTCACCCCCTGCACCTCTGGCTTGTACCCCAGTTTTTGTATGCATAAATAAATAAACCTTAAAAAAAAAAACCTAAAGCCATTAATGCAGTTTTGATATGGTGTCCTTAGTTTGAAATTAAGTGACAAGTATTTAAAACAACTCTGAAAAACTTTGGCGGAAAAATAACAACTTAGGACTGTTAATAGCTGTGGAATGCTTCCATCTTTGGTGGTTGTTAATAAACTAAAAGAGCCAATGATCATCTCCTATAACCAGTTACTGTTTATCTAAAGATTGAGCCCTGGTCCTCCCTGGTGGCGCAAGGGGTTAAGTCTCAGCACTGTGAAGCTATGGGCAGCCACTGCAGCACAATTTCGATCTCATGCTGGGTAGGTGACCCACATGGCGCAGCAGACCTCTCCTGTCTGGCCTGCTGCTCCTCTCCAGTGTATTTCAGTCAGTCTGCCTATTCTGTTCCCCACTCTACCTCTGGTGAATCTTCTTACCCTCCCGCACCTCTTGCCTGTACCCCAACTCTTGTATGCATAAATAAATAAATCTTTTAAAAAAAATAAAGATTGAGACTTAACTAATATTGTGATTCTGTTAAAAACAAAAGAGGCAAAAAAGTCACTCTGTTGTATGGGACTCTTGTGTGTCTTTATTTCTCGTTCTGAATCCTTCCTTTAAAATAGGAATTTAAATTTGTATGTGCTTTTGTTTTACTTTTTGACTTTGGATTCTTGGAGTGTTAGCTTTGAAACATCTTTACCAATATGAGACTCATTAAATTCATTTTCTTTATATGATAAATATGATATAGGTTTGGCATGTTTGAGTGAAGTATTTCCATTTTAGGGTATATGATATTCTTTTTTCTTGGATTTCTAATTTTTATTTTCAAAAACAAGGAGAATTTTTCAACACCCATCAATGTGCCTAGTTTGCAAACTTTATGGTAACTAGGATAGTGTCACAAAGAACATGTTTAGTGTCCTTTTAGTAAATAAAAACAGGCCTTTTTATGGTTTTAAGAAATAATATTAAACATAGCAACATGAAAACTTTGAGAATTTCCCTTTTACACTAAAGCAGATGAGAAAATGTAGGAAATATTAGCAGAGCCATAATATTTTCCCTGTGGGATATGTCCTTCCCAGTTTCCACCACTCATTCAGGCCAAAGACATTCCAAAGACTTTATTCCTGGCAGGAGAATTGAGGAAGTGGTGCTAGCCATGGCTGGCAGGGAAGCAGAAGCATGAAGGTATGTTTTTGAAAAGCAGATTTGTCAATGACAAATGGATTTTTCCAGCTCTGAATATATGTATGTACTTTTTTGAGTTTTGGTTAAAATAATCAATGCATAAAGTACTGCTATTCATTGACAAGTATGCAGTATTTACATTCATATTTGGGTGTCCTAAATATACTTGAAAGATTTCAGAGGGATTATTTGGACAATATGGGAATATACTAGAAAAGATCATTTAGTAGGAAATTATTTAATAAGTCTTTGAAGTTAGACTGAAACAGTTATCTGGTTGCTGCAGAAAAACAGCAAATCTAATGTGAGAGGTAGTTATTTGTGTGTATGGGTATGTGTATCTATTAATACATAGTGTTTAAATATACAACATTGGTGAATATCTAAATCTCTTACAACCTGATAACTTTAGGAATAGAAATTATATCTTTAATTTTGAATCTTTGTCTCATTTTGTAGTGTATCTTACTACAGAATTTCATATGGTGTTTGAATTAAGTCTTAAGTTTTCCAGAAATGTAATCCTGCATTGTGATTGCATTATTAGTATTCATGTCAAAGAGCTGTAAGTTGGAAGAAATAGTTTACCTTTGATGGCTTTGCATTAATGATAAAAGTTTTGTTATCTAGGTAGTAGTTATAGCATCTACATGGAAAATTATACTTGGGTCCCTAATATTTTATTTTGTATTCCTGTGAGGAAGTTGGTATTTTCCTTTTCTGATGTTAGAATTGTTGACTTTCCCAAGTTCACTCAGCTAGTCAGTGGTAGAACCTACTTTTGAATCCAATTCTACCTAATTGCCGAACACTTCTTTACATGGTGATACACTGCCTCCCAGTGGGATGATTTATAGATTTCATAGTGATAACTTTTTTTCTTTTTTGTAAAGAGAATAAAAGGAGTTAAGAACCCTAAATTGATGAGACTGAGGGGGAAGTTAAACTTTTCAAAGGAGTCAGAAAACATTTGGTGATTGAGTAGGAGAAATGCTTATTTTCTATCAAGAGTTTATAGAGGGTAAGTTATTCTTAGCCTGAAGTTACATGTGATATGTTTCATATTTGATAATAAGTGTCAAGTAACCCCTAGAAGAGGGTTGAATGGGGTGGGGGGAGAATAAAGTTTGTTACACTGTACTTGTTTTAATTCTAGTGAAGAGACACCTGGATAAATTTTAAGGAATTAAGTTTTAAATTAAATTAAAGCTTGCTATAAAACAAACTTGGAAACAAAATGTTATTCAGAAGACTTTTTGGCTTATGTCTCATTACTAGTGTTCCCAGAAAGGAAAATACTAATAGTGACAGTCTGTTCAGGTTAATTGATCTAAATCTATGCAATGTTATGATACCCCCTGTATTTGTTACTCTGTTTTTCATTTTCCTTTTTGTTTTCCACTTCCTGTATATTTAAAGTTCTCTATAGAAAGTAGAAGCATTTTGATGGTGATTTCCTTTTTTTTACTTTTATGCTATTACTAACTTGATAACTATATGGTAGACACTGAAATAGAAATGATTTAAAAAATTAACCCATTCAGTCCTTCCATAACCCTGTAAAGTAGTTACTATTATTATTTTCTGATTATAGGTGAGGAAACAGGTACAAAGAGAAAACTTAAAACTGCCCAAGGACACATACATAATAGTGTATGAATCCAGGTAACCTGTAGAGACTGTTCTTAGCGCTGCAGCACTACTGATAAGTCCACATAAATGTGAACAGTTTTCTCATCCTGGCAGTGTATTTAAAATAACTCCTCTTTAATTGGGGGCTGTGTTTTCTTCGTCCTTATAGGAAATTTAGGGATCAGGAGAGCAAATCTCTGTTCCTGAGGTTTTCCAGCCATAAAATCTGTCTTACATATTTTTGTGGAAATTAGATAAGTCTTTTTTTCTGAGTGACTTTTGTATGCCAGACAACATTTGGAGGCTTTCGCAGGCATGATAGGTCCTCAGGTAACTGTAGTAATCATCCTAATTTATTGAGTACACTCTGTTAATTACCTTTACTTAAATGGTGTAGGTGATACTGTACCCATTTTACAGATGAGAAAACTGAGGAGCAGGGAGGTTAAGTGATTTGTCCAAGTAGGTTCCAAATTCAGTCTTGGTACCTGCTGGTCCCTGGCTTACTTCCTCGTTTCTTCAGGATGTTTTGCTCAAATAATTAGCCTTTCAGTGAAGCACTTCTTGACCATGTCATGTAAAATATTATCCTTTGTCTCCAGCACTCTCTTTCCTCTTTATTTTGTTTTATGGCTCTTAAAGCCATCAAGCATAATTTTACATAGGTTGTCTCTTTCCTCACACTTATAGGTTCTGTATAATCTCAGTGAGGGGTAAGGATATTTGTCTGTCTTGTTCATTGCCTTAATCCTAACACCTAGACTCGTGCCTGCATAATACGTGCTTAATATTTGAGAAATAAATATGTTATGTGTATCCTGAGACTCACTAAACTTATATGCAAGCTGATCTAGAATTAAACTGAATTAATCTCAGTACACCAAGATGGACATTTCTTGGAACAGACAAGTGCTGTGACATGCGCTTGAGCCTATTTTGAGGTGGAGTGAGGATGCAGTTGAGTCTCATTGTGCTTTTTAGACTCCTAGTTTCCTGAATTACTTAAAATTCCCAGAGTATGTGCCCTCAGCTCAGCTTCTAGGTTCTGTGAAACCATCTGTCTCTTAGTAGAGGTGTGCCTTCAGCTTCTGTCTTAACTAACATTCAGCCCTTCATTTTGCCTAGAGGTTCTTTCATTGACTGTAGTACGTATGTGATGTGCACAGTGGGGAGATAGATGTGAAACAGAGAGCTGGCTACTACTAACAGGAGGATTCCTAGCTTTCCTTTTTATAGTTTAGTAGTAGATAACATACACAAACCATGTACATTCCTGCATACATACATATGTTTGTATGTTAAAAAATTGCCATGAATTGGGCCTCCCCGGTGGCGCAGCGGTTGAGCGCTGGGTTGCGAAGCTGCCCGCAGCCTCTGCAGTGCCGGTTCAATCCCCGGTTGCTCCCCGGCCACCGGAGGAGGGTCCCACATGGCGCGCAGACCTCTCCTGCCGCCCGCTGCTCCCCTCAGCAGTGTACTTCGGTCCTTCTGCCTGCTCTGCTCCCCGCTCTGGCTCTGGTGAATTCTCTCACCCTCCGGCGCTTCTGACTGTACCCAGTGCTTGTATAAATAAATAAAAAAATAAAAATAAATCTTTTAAAAAATAAATAAATAAAAACCATTAAAAAAATTGCCATGAATTGAAACGCTGAATAAAATGTCTTAGTTAATTACTTTGATAGTACATAATTCATTTTGTTTCTACTCAAAAAATTTCTATCAGTAATGTGTTCAGTATTAGGCAACTGGAGTTTAGCAGATTGAAACCAGGAGATATGGTAGAATGTCCCACATATAAAATACATTGGCTTTTACATGGGAGAAGTTATAAATAAAAAAAGAGCAGAGGGGGAAAACCTAATTGTCAAATTAGGCAGGAGGAGGAAGTAGGACCATTCATAGAGTGGTCAGAAAGATAGGAGAAAGTCTAGGAAAATATAGCACAAAATCCATAAGCATCTCAAATTGAAAAGAATCCAGATGGCATGTTCTCCCATCTGGGAGATGCTTTTAAATTGTATACAATATAAAAACTGTTGTTCCAATTATGTCAAGTTAAAATTATCTTTAAAGCTGATAGAATCAGTGATTATCCTTATGTAGATTGTTTGCTTTGTGGCATCTCTTGGGAGTTGGGTTCTTCCACATTGGGTTCCAGGTAAACAAGAACAAGACTAAGCTGGGAAGTGGCCTGGGCAAGAAAACAAGGCACATCTTAATCACATCCTAAAAAGTGAAGTAAGGTTTTATTGGAATTACTTTGTGTGAAACATATTATTAGTGTAGATAATCAAAGAGTTGATACTTGAGTATATTATGTCGCTAGTATTAGAATAACATACTACAATTTGATTCCCTCTTCAGAATAGCTGTGATACAAGTGATTGGAATTGCTGGAATATATGTATTTTGAAAAGGAAAACTGTTTTGTCTTTTTTCCTCCTTTGTACTTCATGTGAAATATGTTTAGGCCCCTTCAGTTTTCCTCGGGATTTGTGGAAAAGCTACCTTTGATAGAAATAATGCCACATGGGCTTCCCTGGTGGCGCAGCAGGTTGAGCGCCACGCTGTGAGGCTGTCCGCAGCCTCTGCAGCGTGGGTTCGATCCCGGCTGGCCAGGGAGAATCCCATATGGTACAGCAGAACTCTCCCGTCGCGTCTGCTGCTCCCCTCAGCAGTGTACTTCGTCAGTCTGCCTGTTCTGCTTCCCGCTCTGTCTCTGGTGAATCCTCTCACCCTCCCGCGCCTCTGGCCTATACCCCAGCTCTTGTATAGAAATAAATCTTTAGGAAAAAAAGAGAAATAATGCCAGACGAGTATCTTATAAAATCTTACTTTTCTGCTTGGGATAATATTTCAAAGAGAAATTGTTATCAATCCGAAAAAAACCACTCATAATTCCACTACTTCATTCCAAAAACTTTACTTCATTTTGGTAAAATATACATAAAATTTTACCACATTAGCTATTTTAATGATATGGTTCAGTGGTATCAAGTACATTCACATTGTTGTGCAACAGTTACCACCATCCGCCTCCAGAATGTTTTTATCCTATAATGAAATCCTGTATCCATTAAACAAATCCCTATTTCCCCTCTGCTTTCAAACAGTCCCTGGTGACCAGTGTTCTGCTTTGCGTTTCTGTGCATTTGACTATTCTAGCTACCTCATATAAGAGGAAACAGAATGTTTGTCCTTTCATGACTGGCTTGTTTTACTTATTACACTTAAAGTGTAATGTTTTCAAGGTGTATCTTTGGGTAAATAGTAAAGAGTGCCATTGCTGGATCATATAGTAAGAGGTGTTTAGCTTTTAAAGAAATCACCGTGCTCTCCTCCAAAGTGACAATACCATTTTGTATTCTCATCAGCAATTAATGATAATTTCTGCTGATCACAGCCTTACCTTTATTTGATGTTTTTAGTGTTTTGGCTTTTGGCCATTCTAATAGGTTTGTGATGATACATAATTTATATTTCCCTGATGACATTCGATGTGGAGCATCTTTTCATATGCTTATTTACCATCTCTTTTTCTCTTTTTAAATTATTTTTATTTATGCATTCAAGAACTGGGGTGTAGGTCAGCGGTGCGGGTGTGGGGGTGTGTGTGTGAGAGAGAGAGACAGAGAGAGGGAGAGGGAGAGGATTCACCAAAGTGGGGAGCAGAACAGGCAGATCTACCGAAATACAGTGTTGAAGGGAGCAGCAGGCGAGACAGGAGCGAGGTCTCCTGTGCCATGTGGGTTAGCTCCCTGGCCAGGGATAGAACTCATGTCGTAGTGGCTGGGGATAGCTTGATAGTGCTGAGACTTTAACCCCTGCGCCACCTGGGTGGCCCCTTTCTTCTCTCTCTCTCTTTCTCTCTCTCTCTCTCTCTCTCTCTCTCTCTCTCTCTCTCTCTCTCTCTCTCTCTCTCTCTCTCTCTCTCTTTGGTATGGTGCCTGTTAAGATCTTTGGCTGTTCATCAATTTGTTTTCATATTGTTGTGTTTTAAGATTTCTTACATGTTTTTGATAAGTCTTTTATTAGATGTATCTTTTGCACAAATTTTAATTTCTCTACTTTTCAGCAATATATTTTGAATATGACTGAAAACACTTAAGTTTTAACCTAAGGGTCTTTTTAAAAATTTTTTAAAGATTTATTCATGCATATAAGAACCGGGGGCACAGGCCAGATGTGCGGGAGGGTGAGAAGATTCACCAGAGACAGAGTGGGGAACAGAACAGGCAGACTGATGAAATACAACTGCTGAGGGGAGCAGCGGGTGAGACAGGAGAGTTCTGCTGTGCCATGGGGGTATCTTGCCGGCCAGCTGGGATTGAACCTGTGCTGCAGAGGCTGCAGACAGCTTCACAGCACTGCGCTCAACTGCCTGCGCCACCAAGGAGGTCTGAGGGTGTTTTATAAGTGCATAGTCTTTTTCTGTTTAATTAAAGGTGTAGTGATAGTAGATAGTTATTTTAAATTGGATTCATATATTATTTTATAATGTCTATTCACCTTATTTTGTAGTATTCTTTCAATTTCCAAATTTAGTGCTTAGGAAATCTGTAATCCATCCTCTTGTCTAGCCCAGTAGTGCTAAATTGCATTCAGTGGACAGTTTGTGGATGACTTGTGCTCAAGTGTTTTGTAAATAAAAAGGTGAGAGAACCAGTGGGGAAAGCCCAGATTTTGTTTTCCTCACTACTGTGTAATCTTAGCAAAGAAACCTACAATGAAATTAAATTTTTATTAGTTCAGCCTATTTCTTGATAGTAATGATTATTTTTAGTCAAGAGTGGGATAAAGTCGACTGTTTGATACAGGTCTTTAAAAAATGTTATGATTGCATTTATGGTTATGCCAGGTCCTTAATAGACTTCTTTCAACCATATACTTCCTGGTTGAAAATTGGCCAGTGTCAAGGTGTTATGAAACCTATAGAAAATGATACTGTTCTTTAAGGTTATCTGAAAATGCTTTTTGGGCTGGCTAACTTTTGAGTAATTGAAGACCCATGAGCAACTTTATAGTAAAGAAACATTCAGGTGTGGGCAGAGAAGTTAGGAGCAAATTGGAATTTCAAGAATCCTTTATATAGACTATGACTTTAGTTGGGAACATAAATATTTACAACAAAAGATGATCATGATTGTTAATGTTTCTGTTCTCCCATGGTGTTCAAATTCTGGGACGGGGGAGAGAACACAAGGAAACAAGAAAATAACAAGTTCAGTGGTAAAGGCTACATGAAAATAAAACAAGGTGATTTTTTTGAGAGGAGAGTAAGACTCCATTCACTACATTGAAACAATGTAACATTAACATGCCTTTTGCATAGTTGGTACTCAAGAAATAATTGTAGAATGAGTGAATAATGATTTATCTGGGTACTGATTAAAATATTTATAGAGATATATTCAGTCATAATTGTGAATGTTAGTAAATTTCTGAACTTTTAGAAATCATTCAGGCTTTGATTTAGTTTTTTTTAAGATTTATTTTGTTTATTTATGCATACAAGACCTGGAGTGTAGGCCAGAGGTGAGGGTGTGTGTGTGTGAGATGATTCACCAGAGACAGAGTGGGGAGCAGAACAGGCGGATCTACTGAAATATACTGCTGAGGGGAGCAGTGGGTGAGACAGGAAAGGTCTGCTGTGCCATGAGGGTTAGCTCCATGGCTGGGGCGTGCTGCAGTGGCTGACAATAGCTTGATAGCGCTGAGACTTTAACCCCAGCGCCACCAGGGAGCCCCTGAATCAGTTTTTAAAACCGTTTGAGAAGCAAGAAGTTTTGAGACCTCAGGGGCTTGTCATTATTAGTAAAGAAAACAAGAAATTAGAGGTAAGGCTGAAAAAATGCCAATCCGAAGTTCATTAAATAAAAACATGCTGTATGTAACTATGTTTGAACTCACTATCTGAGCTGTGATTATTAGCATATTTTCTTCTGATCAGTTTTATCTTCACAAGTTAAGACAAGTTTTTATTTTCAGCACCTGATTTGGTGTATTTCAAAACTGACACAAGTTTCTTTTGCAAATTGTAGAAGATCTAAAGCAGGTAAGAAAAGAGTAGTTAAAACTGTATTGTGTTCTTCCCACCATTTGTAGGAGGGCTGGATGAGAGAAATACCTTTGCTTGCACTGAATTCTCCTATGTTGAAGGTATTAACCTAGTATCAAATTCTGTGTGTTAACCAAATGTATTAGTAGTGATGATTCCACTATAGCCTTAATACTTTGTAGAATTTACATAGAACTTTTACTCTGTCCTCATACTAATCTTTAGGGAGGGGGGCCTGGTGGTATTCCTGCTATTTTGGAAATGAGGAGCCAAACAACGTGACCCAAGGTCACACAACTAGAAGTGGTAAATTAAGCACTAGAACACACATCTGTCTGTGTTCCTGGTTCTGGTTCTGTGTTGTTTAGAACCGTAGAATTTTAGAGCAGGAAGATGCCTTGAGGACTCTAAACTCATATGTGACATTGCAAAACTAATGTGTGGGGAGAGGAACAAAGGTCATATGCTTCCTGTGTAGTGTGCATTGAAGAACAATGCCCGTTAAACATTATGGGGGTTTGCCCTAGGTGTATATTGTTTCCTCTACTTCCAGGAGACTAGAATAGCCTCAGCATCTAACATTTTATTCTTTCAGTTAACTCTTAACACATTATCATTCAACCCCATTGCCTTTTACCATAGAGTTTTAGTGTTCATGAAAATTATAGCCCAAATAAGCAGACCTAAATATAACTATTTTTGTACCTTAATGGATTTATATGAGAATATTCAACTTCTTGGTGACATAAAAGAAGTATGTTTTAAGTCTCAAGTATATGTCCCATTGCTGTGTTAGGAGGGAAACCCATCCTTTGTCATCTTCTGTGCTCATTGCTTTTTGTGTAGCTTGTCAATCAGCAAAGCAAATACTTTACTGCTCTCTGCCTTCTGAATCACTTCATATATTTTATGGTTGATATGTTTTATGGTATGTGTTCTTTTCTGTTTCATTGCGTCCATAAAAAAGACTGGTTGAGGTGTTTGAGTCCTCTTTTTCTATTCTGTGAGTACTGCAAGATACAGTGCACCATTGATTCTTGCATTTCTCATTTATGTTATGATTTTGAAAAAAAGCTTGTTAAAATATGCCTGGATAAATGGTGTCATGGTCTTGGTGGTTTGAAAACTTACAGAATGATTTTTCAGTTGTGTTCCAGTTAAGGATATTGTTAAATTGATTCTTTCTCTGTATCTGTCTCTTCCGTTCCTTTAAAATTAATCTTCATGGAGTATGCAAGTGAAACCATTGAGAGTTCCCTGTACTGTAATTCTTTGTATTGTCTGCCTTTCTTGGGTTAAGTATTTTACTGAAGTAGTATCCAGAGGACTTTCGGGTTCTGTAGCATGGTCCTCATGTTTTTAAAGGGATTTTTAAATGGTTATAGCAAACTGCTTCAAAAGAAGGTGCTTTATTACTGCTTGTATAAAAATAATCCCTTCTTATGGTAAAGATTCAGTACAACAGGGGCATAAAGTGAAAAACTCTAGTCACTCTATTCCCAGTATTAATGTTAGGGGGAAAAGGATGTCCCAAAGCAAATTCCATACAGGCTTTGTGGACTCCACCCCCACCCCAGGTCAAAGCCAAAGACACTGGGAACTCCAAATCCCATCACCACCAAAGGGAAGGTGGCTGGGACCTGAGGGTGGGGTTAAGCAGCCAGGTGGATACAAAAGGCAGACACGTGGGCTTTGGGGATCCCCCATTTTGGCTCTCCACCAGCTCGCAGCATCCGGCCAGCTCTGAGAGTGACTTTGGGTTTCCAGGTCATTGGATCGGGTAGGACGCATTAAAGACTTTATTTCCCTATTTTCTCCCTGAGTTGTACATTTTCCTTATTTCCTTTTCTCTTGTAAATAAACCTTTTATTAACCTTTTGTGTGTGTCTGTAGTAGAGTATTCATAAGTCCCTTTAAAGCGCGCGGGTGAGGACCCACAGCCAGGAACCCGTTTAATATCGGGGTTGCTCTATAACATTAAGAGAAAACCACTGCTGATAGTTTCTTGGTATTCTAGGTATTTTCTGGGTAGAAACAAGTTGGATCATATTTGCACGTATTGCTCTTTAACTTTTTCCCCCTTGAAATGATTTTAGATTCTATAATATCAGCACATTTTTTTTAGCAGCAAGTAGTTTGTATTTATGAATCTAATCACCCTAGTAGCTTTTAAAATTGCACAATTTTTCTGGGCATACATGTCATTTGTTATTTTTTCTCCGAGAAAAAGTGGTATTGTGTATTTCTCTTTCCTAAGTTAGCCTACATATTTTTTGTTGTGAGTGAAGTTCGTGGAGATAGGATTTAGGTCATAACTTTATTTCAAAAGAATGAACTTTGCTATACATGTATTATATTGGTGTCTTCTCAGTGAACTGCATATAAAAGAGGCAGTTTTTGTCCACACAGTGTGTATTTTTTTAAAAAAAAATTATTTATTTTTGTATAGAAGAACTGGGGTGTAGGCCAGAGGAGCACGGCGTGAGAATTCATCAGAGACGTTGGGGAGCAGAACAGCTGGATTTACTGAAATGCATTGCTGAGAGTAGCAGGCACAGGGGAGTTCTGCTGTGCCATATGTGGGTTAGCTTCCTGGTTGGTATCAAACAGGTTGTAGTGATAATAGCGCTGAGACTTAACCTCTAGGCCACCAGGGAGGCCTCCACAGTCTGTATTCTTAATAGAGAAAGTAGCTAAGGAAGCAAAACATTCAACCACCAAGGTCATTGTAATGATGAACGCTTATGTAAAGTATAGGAACAGAAAGGTAGTACTTATCTGGGAGACTACGGGGAGTGTTCCTTAAAGAGAGGGGACAGTGATTGAGGTTCCCTAGTTTATCAGGGCATTCCAAACCAACCAACCTCTCCCCTGTAGTATCCAACTGATCTTAGCTCTTCAATATACAGGGTAGTTTCTTTGCCTACATGTTTCTTTGCTTGAGCTGTTTCTAATGCCTAGAATACGCTTGTACCCACTTGCCAGCATAACAGTACATGTTGTTTCATATTTAGATTGGGGTCACCTGGAAACCATATCAGAGTGCCCCTTTCCCAGTTCAGAGCTATTTTGCTGTGCCTTGGGGTTTTTAATGCATATTTATGCTCATTCAGTGTACTTAATTGTAATTGCTTGTGTGGCACTTTCACTGTACTGTAAGCTCATTTGGGGGGGTGAGTGGCAGTGGCTATGTTTCCTTCATTTTCCTTCAACATTCTATTGTGAAAAATCTTAGAATACTCATAATTGTACAGTGATCACCATAGACCCATCACCTGGATTCTACCTTAATATATTGCTGTAGTTACTTTGTCATGTATCTGTCCATCTAGCCATTACTCCCTTTTATGCATTGATCATCCATTTTTGGGGAATGCATTTCAAAGTAAGTTGAAGACATTAGTATCTTTCACCCCTAAAGACTTTATCATTAAGGTCTTTAAATAGAGCTCATGTTTTATTCATTTTTTTCTTACCTTTTGAAAATTGTGCCTATTTTTAATCCTCATGGCTATCACAGTGCTAGTACAGAGATGCTTAATGTTTGAATTGGAATCCTTAATTTTGTGCATTTGACTGTGAGTGTATTGTACTTGAAAGAAGCAATTCATTAAGGGTTGGAGTAGAGAGAATTTCATAGAACAGAGGTAATTATTAGATTATTATAGAATAATAATGAGATGATTATTAGAATTTATTGTTTAAATACAATGAATTTAGGGGTAAGGTGGGAAGGGATAACTAAGTTGTGAGGATACCAGGAATTGATCCTAGAAGATAGGGTTTTGACTGGACCTTAAAAAATGATTCTAGGTTGAATAGAAGTGGACAGCTACGGTTACAGGATGAAGAAACAGATTGGGAATGAGCACCTTTCATGGGCTAATGAGACAAACATTGTGATTGGAGCCATGGGTTCAATTTCATTAATAGAAAAAGCATTTGTTTTTGTTTTTGCAGCATCTCATCAGGATTGTGAAGGGGCTTGATGATGTTAAAATATAACAAGTACCTAAAGTATTTATCTTGTATTTTTCTTAAACTCATAACTAAAAATAAATACACCCTTTAACTGATACTTTTACAATTGAGTAGACTTTTGTCTTGGGTTATTTAGATTTGTTTAGAAACTGGCAAGAAGAACAGTCCAGTAGTGAGTTCATGTCTATATGGAATGAACTTCTTGGAGAATTTCTCTCTTGTGTAACTTGAACTTTGGCACTCTTAGGAATGGCATGTTTCTTTTTTGTGGAAACAATGGTGTGGTGACCATTGGTGGCTTAGACTCTGGGAAGCTTCTTAAGGACATTCTGGGGAAATGCATCATTGAACTGTGGGTTTCTGTCATTTAAATGAACAAGGTTCAGATGATTAAGTGGCCCAAAGGCAGAAAGGGGGAAGTGTGTGTGTTTCTCTTTCTCAGCAACTCATACTTTCTCTAAAACTGGGTCATCCTGTGTATCAGATGTTGCTGATTTCGTGGTTTAAAGCTGCTTTTCTTTTTTAACTTAGTTTTTATTGACGTAATGTTGGTTTATTACACTATGGTTTTAGGGGTCTAGGGTCACACCTCTTAAGATTGATGTTTCCGCATCATGCCCACCACCTATGCATCAATAATTCTCCACCATAGTTTACTTGACCCCCCTTACCTTTTTGATGCTCATCCTCATCTTCCTCTTCTGATAGTGTCAATTCTATAGTCAGATTACTAGGGGTAGTTTTGGTTCAGTTTTGTCTGTTTCTTTATATTCCACACACGAGTGAAATCATCTGGTATTTGTTTTTCTCCTGACTTCTTAAAAAAGGTTTATTTTATTTATTTATGCATACAAGAACTGGGGTGTAGGCCAGAGGTGCGGGGGGTAAGGGGATTCACCAGAGACAAGAGTGGGAAGCAGAACAGGCAGACTGATGGAAATACACTGCTAGCAGTGGGCGAGACAGGAGAGGTCTGCTGTGCCAAGTGGATTAGCTCCCTGACCGGCTCGAACTCATGCTGCAGTGACTGGCAAAAGCTTGATAGCACTGAAATTTAACCTCTGTGCCACTAGGGAGCGCCCCCCCCCATGAGCTATTTTTAATAGCAAAAAAGAGTTTTTTTTTTTTTTTAAAGATTTATTTATTTATTTATACAAGCACTGGGTACAGTCAGAAGCGTGGGAGGGTGAGAGGATTCACCAGAGCCAGAGCGGGGAGCAGAGCAGGCAGAAGGACCGAAGTACACTGCTGAGGGGAGCAGCGGGCGGCAGGAGAGGTCTGCGCGCCATGTGGGACCCTCCTCTGGTGGCCGGGGAGCAGCCGGGGATCGAACCGGCGCCGCAGAGGCCGTGGGCAGCTTCGCAACCCAGCACTCAACCGCTGCGCCACCGGGGAGGCCCAATAGCAAAAGAGTTTTACAAAGACCAGTGACTTTATGTAATTCATGTTGTGCAAATATCACCATCTATCTCTAGAACACCATCTATCTCTAGAACTTTTGTATTTTTCCCAACTGAAACTGTGCCCATTGAAAACTAATTCCCTTCAGCCCCTGACGAAACACCAAAGTTTAAAATTTCTTTGTATTCCTTTTCGTCAAGATTCACCCACTAAGGATGAAGTGTGTGTTAGTTTTTAAAAATTAAAAAAAAATTAAGTACTATGTTATAAAATCTCTTCCTGCTTTCTCTGTATGCTCATGTTGTTTATTTGATGTCTGTGACTAAGTTTATTTTTGCTTTTCATGTTGAAGAGTACACTTTGAGTACTTGGCCCAAAGTAATAATCTTACAATAACTTGGGAGATAACTTGCATATGAAGATTCTCCTAATGCTGTTTTCAGATTTGGCTACATTATTTGGTAGAAACCTTTTTGTGGTGGGCCATTACAGCATGTTTTTTTGTAGGAAGAATTGAAAGGAAGAATTTTCTTATTTGACTAATAGCAGATAATCATTGGCACAATTACCACTTTAAATCCAAAATTGTAATAACTATAAAATGGTCCAGTTTAAAAATCCGCATTATTGGCCCTGACTGAAGACCAGCAGTTAAACTATAGCTGTTAGTTTCACTCAAATGCCCAAAGATCTTCCTGTGATCTGTTGACTGTTCTGGAACCTCAGCAGAGAATGGCTATTTCATATGGAACAAAAAACCCATGAATCTCCCTTTGGGAGAAGTAATGACTTCTGACTAAGGGATAGATGGAGATAGTTAAGTATAGAGAAGAGCAACTGGCCAGAGTTACTTTATTTCTGCTGTTTTATGTGTGCATTGGTAAGTCAGATTTTTTCTTCACTCCACAGTGAATAAATTTGTAATCAAAGTGCCTCTATTTTAACAGATTAAAAAAGAAAAAAGCCTCTGCATTAGAGTTTACTTTCAGGTTTACCTAATAACGTAGAAACATTAGTCCTATTAGATAATTGCCTTTAATAATATATTGCTCTTAATTAATATTAAATGTTTTCAAACTCATTATTTTGCTTCCTTAGCTTTTAGATAATTTTTTGGGGATATTTTGCAGGATGCTTTAATATACCTGTAATGGTTTTGATATAAAGTAATCTTGTTCTCATCAGTTGCTTTAGGAAAGTTGAAAATTCTTGTCATTCTGGAGCTCAGACTAAGAATTATTCTCTTGTCCCCCTTTTTTCTTTCACTGTTAGAGAGTGGCATACTAAAGTAATGATCCTGGGTGAATAAAGGCACTGAAAATGGAACAGGTTATAGGGCAAAATGTGGCATCTGATACTATCTAGCACTAGTAATCTAACTACATATATGAAACATTTAGGTATCTCTTCTTACTGGTCATTTCAAGTATACTAATAATAAGCTCCTCTCCTGTGTTTAGTGGAATCACATGCTACATTTTAGGGATCAGTAACTCCTAATTCCTAGTGTCATCTAACGAGGTCATTTTGGCATGCTAGACTTTGCAGCTTGCCTGAATTTCTACTAGGAAGTTTTTTTTTTAAAGATTGATTTATTTATGCATACAAGAACTGGGGTGCAGGCCAAAGATGCGGGGGGGGGGTGTGTGTGTGAGAGGATTCACTAGAGACAGAGGAGCAGAACAGGAGGATCTGCTGAAACACACTGCTGAGGGGAGCGGCAGGCGAGACATGAGAGGTCTGCTGCGCCATGTGGGTCAGCTCCCTGGCTGGAATCAAACTTGTGCTGCAGTGGATGTGGATAGCTTCATAGTGCTGCTTCTTAACCCCTTGTGCCACCAGGGAGGCCCAACTACTAGAAGGTTCTTAATGTTTGTTTTCCAGCTATAAGTTCTGTGCTGTTCTCTGGTGAGGGAGCTTTGAGCCTTGTACCAGCATATTTTGAACAAGGGAGAGGAATGTTGAACATTAAATGAGTTTCAATGATAGTTTTCATATCTTGTCAATGAATAACTTTAAATATATCTTTGGGACTACCTCACATTGTTCAACTGTTCCTTTTTTTTTTTTTTAAAGCTACAAATACCTTTGGATTGTTTGCCATTAAGTTACATAAACTTTGGTAATTTTAAACATGTAAAATACACACAAAAAACTCAGTAAAGTTTTCTGAGTGTTGGTATCAATTATCAATGTCAATTTTTAAAATTATATTTCAAAAGATATCAATAGTTGTGTATGTATAGTAGAAAGGTGTTCTTAAGTAATTGGTGATTTGTAAAATCTTGTGAGTAAATTCTAGAGAAACTTGTTTGATAAAAGGGGTATACTTAACCATTTGTAAGTGCACAGTTTAATGTGCTCATTTTTTTAAACTTTTAAAAAAGGTTTATTTTTTTTTTATTTATACAAGAGCTGGGGTACAGGCCAGAGGCGCGGGAATGTGAGAGGATTCCCCAGAGACAGAGTGGGGAACAGAACAGGCAGATTGACCGAAGTACACTGCTGAGGGGAACAGCGGGTGCGACAGGAGAGGTCTACTGCGCCATGTAATTATCTCCTTGGCCAGCCGGGAATCAAACCCAAGCTGCAGAGGCTGAGGACAGCTTCACAGCGCTGTGTTCAACCCGCTGCGCCACCAGGGAGGTCCCTTAATGTGCACATTTTATTTATACATACATACATACATACATACATACATACATACATACAAGCACTGGGTACAGTCAGAAGCACTGGAAGGTGAGAGAATTCACCAGAGCGGGGAACAGAACAGACAGGCAGGAGAGGTCTGGTGCGACTTGTGGGACCCTCACCGGCGGCCGGGGAACTAACCGGCGCTGCGGAGGCTGCAGGCAGCTTTGCAGCCCAGCGCTGAACCACTTCGCCACCAGGGGAGGCCCTAATGTGCACATTTTTAAGTAAATTAACTTTGTTGTGAAGCAGATCTCCATAACATTTTCATCATACAAATCTGAAACTACCCATTTAACAATTTCCCTCTTTTTCATTCCTCACCCCTTGGTAACTACCATTCTCCTTTCTGTTTCTATGAATTTGACTGTTTTAGATACTTCATGTGAGTGGAATCACACAGTATTTGTTTTTATGACTGGCCTATTTTACTAAGCATTTAAGGTCCACAAGGTTCATCCATGTTGTAGCATGTGACAGGATTTCTTTCCTTGTTAAGGATGAATAATACTCCATTGTATGTGTGTCTAATATTTTGTTTGTCCATTCAGCTGTTAATGGACATGTGGGCTGATTCCATCTCTTGGCTATTGTGAATAGTGCTGCTATGAACATGAGTGTGCAAATATATCTTTGAGATCCAGCTTTCAATATTTTGGCTATATACCTGGAAGTAGGATGTCTGGATCATATGGTAGTTTGTTTTTGAGAAACCTCAGTACTGTTAATCCATAAAAGTTGCACAATTTTAGAATTCTACCAGCAATGCACAGGTGTTCCATTTTTTCTACATCCTTGCAGACACATGTTATGTGTGTCTTTTCCATTCTAGCCTCCCCAGAGGGTCTATTTTTTAAATAGTATTTATTTCATTTCATTTTATTTTTTTGCATGGAAGAACTGAGGTGTAGGCCAGAGGTATGGGAGAGGATTCACCAGAAACAGTGGGGAGCAGAACAGGTGGATTTACTGAAATACACTGCTGAGGGGTCAGTGGGGGAGACAGGAGAGGTCTGCTGCGCTGGATCTGGGTTAGCTCCCTGGCTTGGTTCAAGCTCAGGTTGCAGCAATGATAGTGCTGGGACTTAACCCCTACCAACGAGACCCCCAGAGGTTCTAAAGTTGTATCTCATTGTGGTTTTGATTTAGTTCTTTGCCCATTTTTTTATTTGGGCTGTTTGATTTTCTGTTGTTGGAATTCTTTTTTTTTTTTTTTTAAAGATTTATTTATTTATTTATTTATACAAGCACTGGGTACAGTCAGAGGCACGGGAGGGTGAGAGAATTCACCAGAGCCAGAGCGGGGAGCAGAGCAGGCAGAGGGACCGAAGCACACTGCTGAGGGGAGCAGCGGGCAAATCAGGAGAGTTTTGCTGCGCCATGCGGGTAGCTCCCTGGCAGTCCAGGGATTGAACTCGTGCTGCAGAGGCTGAGGACAGCTTCATAGGTTGTGTCTTAACTCTTGTGCCACCAGGGAGGCCCCTATTGGTCTATATTTCTGCCTGCCAGTACCACACTTTATTAGATTACTGTGACTTTGTAGTATGTTTTCAAATAAGGATGTGTGAGCCTTCAACTTACTCTTTTTTTGTAAGTTGTTTTGGTTATTTGGAATTCCTTGAGTTTTATGACTTTGTTTCTGTGAAAAATGCTCTTGTGATTGTGATAGGAATTGTGTTGAACCTGTAAATCATTTTGAGGTTGTGTGGATATCTTAACTATCAAAAAATCCTCCAATCCATGAATACAAGGTCTCTTTCTATTTATATGTATCTTTAATTTCTTTAAGCAATGTTTTGTAATTTTCAGTGTGTAAGTCTTCCACCTCCTTGGTTAGGTTTGTTCCTAAGTATTTCATTTTATTGTTTTTGGTGCTATTTTAAATGGAATTGTTTTCTTAATTTCCTTTTGGATTGTTCATTGTTAGTGTATAGTAATAGCTGATTTTTGTGTGTTGACTTTTTTTTGTATTCTGCCCCTTTGCTGAACTTACTCTAATGGAGCATTTTGGAGAGGGGTATTGAATCTTTAGGACTTTCTACATATAAGACCATATTGTCTCTGAACAGAGCTAATTTTATTCCTTTCTGATTTGTATGAACTGTTAGTACTATGTTGAATGGAAATACTGAGAGCAGTGGGCATCCTTGCCCTGTTTATAATCTTAGAGGGAAAGCTTTCAGTCTTTACCATTGTATATGTTATTAGCTGTGGGCGTTTCACAGGTGGCTTTCATTATGTTTAGCTACTTTCCTTCTATTTTTAGTTTGTTGAGTATTTCTGCCATGGCAAGATGTTGAATTTTATCCAAATGATTTTTTCTGCATCAGTTGAGATGGTCATGAAGTTTTTGTCCTTCATTCTTTTAATGTGGCGCATTACAGTAATTGATTTTTGTTTGTTGAACCAGACTTGCAATCTGGGAATAAGTCACACATGGTCATGGTGTATGATGCTTTTAATATGCTGTTGAATTTGGTTTGCTAGTATTTTGTTGAGGAATTTTTTGTCAGTATTCATCAGGGATATTGGTCTGCGTTTTTTTTTTCCTTGTATCTTTATCACGTTTAGATTTCCTTTTTTAAAAAGTAATGTGCATGCCTTAATCTTTATTAAGGATAGCTTAGGGTTAGAGAGAATTAAAATAATTTCAGATGCAACATGTGTGATTCTCCTGTCACTGTGTAGAATTACCAAATGAAGAACCAAACTCTTAGATCTGAATTAAAGAAATGGGAAGTAATTATACTTGTCCATCAACCTCATTATGAAATCGTATTTGATTTATGAACTTGAATATAACTCAAGCCTGTGAATTGCGTACTGGGAAGCAGAAGAAAGGTTAGTGGTTTGTATCTAGTCGATGCTAATACTAGATATTTATAAGGTATTAGCTAATAATCAGTGGAAGGTACAAAAATTAAATATGCACCATGTATGTTATGTTTTGGGATCACATCAAAATGACAAATATTGTGCTTAGTAGTAGTAACTGCAGGTCTCCAAAGTTGAATTAAAATTGTCCATTCTTTTTAAAGTGTTTTATTTTATATTTTGTTTTTATCTTGTTTTAAATGAATTGCATTTGTTATAACTGAATTTTACCTTTTACTATCATGAATAAATGAACGCAGAAGCTTTTAATGTATTCAGTCTGAGAGTAAGGAAATAAAAATTTGGCTTTCCCTTGAAATCCAGGTAGAATCATCTTCATTTACTTTGCTAAGAAGTTTAGCTTGCTGTCTGCTATTGCTCAGAATCTGCCTGTGAGCCAGTGGTGCCCAGTGTGGTGTGGGTTTGAGAGTAGTAATGTATTATGTTTGTATCACACTGTATATTATTTACAAGTGTTAACACGTGAATTTAGTTCATTGATGTGAATTTTATTTCCAGTTCTAGATAATTCCTTTTATATCAGCTAATTGAATCTTGGCTCTGAAATGTTGATGACCACTACACACAATTGTAATGACGTTTTGTTAACATGCAGAGTGTTATGTCATTGGACTGTGTTTTTAAAAATACTGTGCTGAAATTAGAAGGAAAAAGATAAATAAAGGATGGTCTCAATAATATGTGGAATATGGAGAAACCAAACAAAGGGTCAAGAAAAAGTCAAAACTAGCAAGCTGACCATAGAACTGAGGCAGACAGCAAAAGAGGGAGTGAGAGGGAGGCAGTGCAGGGGAGGGATGAACACAGGGGTATGTGGTGATGGCTAACCAGTGATATTGTGGGAGAACTATGGGGACTACAACAATATAAGAAAAAAAATTTTATAAAAAACTATAAAAAAGGGCCTCCCCTGGTGGCGCAGTGGTTGAGTGCTGGGCTGTGAAGCTGCCCGCAGCCTCTGCAGCGCCGGTTCGATCCCTGGCTGCTGGCGAGGGTCCCACATGGCACGCAAACCTCTCCTGCCGCCCGCTGCTCCCCTCAGCAGTGTACTTGGTCAGTCTGCTTGCTCTGCTCCCTGCTCTGGCTCTGGTGAATTCTCTCACCCTCCCGTGCTTCTGACTGTACCCAGTGCTTAAATAAAAAAAAAAAAAAATCTTTAAAAAAAACTATAAAAAATAAAAATAACTGCAACAAGGTGAGTGCAAATTTTGGTATTTAGGAATAAATGAGATGAAGAATGAGCTGGACAGTACTTTTAAAATTTATTGATGATGTAGCTGTTGACCTTGGCAGATTGAGAGATGATTTTAAGGTCATAGTATGTGGGGGGGGATTTTTTTTTTTTTTTACCTGTTTTGGTAATTATCTTCGGTTAGGGCCAGATACTGTCTGGTTGGCTGAAGCTTGTTAGGGCATACTGGGGAATTAACAGACTTGGAATTAGATAGCTTATATGTGTCCAGTATATCAGGTATGATATAGTATCTAGTGTCTAGCAGCAGTCAGTGCCCCTGTGGTAGACAGATAAGAGGACAGTATTGTGGCATTCAGATTAGGGCAACTGCAGAGACACAGGGAGACTGTTTTGGGGGTGGTGTTAGGGGAAGGATCCAGCTCCTGGGATGATATTGGTAGATACGATACAGAAAGAACAAGGCAGGGTATTGATTGATCCTTGGATAACTGAGGCACAGGGTACAACTGAGGTTGCAACTGAGGTTGTTAGACTAGTGGGTCTGCAGGAATAAGGCAGAAGCTTTTTCTTTCTCCTTTCTCCCCTCCTCAGTTTGGTAGTGCATTAAGTCTTCAGTATTGTTGATAGATTCTTGGAAATTGTAGCTCTAAGCAAAATGATAAGGAATGAAAGCAGGTCCTTGCAGTTTCCATATAAGTGTTAAAGTAAAACAATGTTGAGTGAAACATGTTATTTGAGGACCAGCTGTACTTACCTGTTGCTAAGTTTAGGGGTGGCATGCTAGAATTTCTTTAGAAATCAGAACTGATGGTCAGGAAGTGGGGCAAGCTGAGTATATAGGTTGGACCAGTTGATCCTAATTGTGGTGAGGACTTAATCACATTTGGAAAGTATTGGGAAATGTGTGCAGACAAGGAAACTAGGAAGATTGCTGAGCACCTGCTATAAAATTAATAAAAGGCAAAATTAAGTTCAATTTAAAGATCTTTAAAAAATAGGAGGGAAATAGATGTTTCTAGTTCTATCTGGCTTTACTTTCTGGCAGTGTGTAGTGATGCCTTATCTGTGTGGACTGTGCCCCAGCTTGCTCCTTCCCCTCTTCCTGAAAGTAGGACTTGTTTTTGAAGTGTTATGGTGTTAGTGGGTTTTGATTTTTCTACTTGTTTAAGAAAGCCCTTTTAATTTTGGCTCCCCCCTTCTTTTTTAGTTCTTCAGCTTGTGAGGGCAGATATTTGACCTCCCCTACAATTTGTAGGGATATGTAGACAGTTATTAATTCTTTCGTATGCAGATTTCTTCTAGTTGTAACATCTGTAGATTAGCTGTTCCTGCTTTAGAGCAGGAACTACCATTAGAAATTCTTTAGGGGGCTCCCTGGTGGCCTAGGGGTTAATAAGTCTCACTGTTATCACCACTAACTACATCCTGAGTTGGATCCCACACCCAGAGAGCTAATCCACAAATGACAGAGCAGATCTCACCTGACTCTCCCTCTCCTGTCTCCCCTGCTGCTCCCCTTAGCTGTGTATTTCAGTCAGTCTGCATGTTCTGCTCCCTACTCTGTCTCTGGTGAATCCTCTCGCCCCCAGCACTTCTGGCCTACACCCCAGTTCTTGTATGCATAAATAAGTAAAAAATAAAAAATCTTTAAAAAATTCTTTAGGATTCCATCTAGGTTTGTGGAAAGAATATATTTGCAAGTGATATATGTGGTAACTGTAATATGAGTATGCAGTCAAACTTTCAGGTTAAAATTTTGTTACTTGTCAGAGTATACATCATCTTTGCTCATGTCGTTCTTTTCACCCTGTCATTTGCTCAGAAGATTAGCAGGACTTGGGGAGATAGAGGTGGAAAAATATCTTCTTGAGCAGTAAGTCTTTTTAAAGGTTATTATTCATTAAAGGGACTGTACCTTTTCTTTTGAAAGTGGGTTTTTTGGATGAGCTTTTTCATTTCTTGTCCTGTATACTCAAAAGTTGCCATGTAGCATTTGACATAGGAATTGAGTATCTTTTCCTGTTTTGATCAAATGTGCTACTGAAGGGAACTAATCTACCTTCTAACATCCACTCTCAAACTAATGACAGACTTTTGTCTGCTGTCTTCTAAGAAAGTTGAATAAAAGGAACATTCCTTTGGGTCTTGTCAGGAGTTTGTAAGAAAGTTTCTGTTTTCTGCTAATCTTGAGTAGGTGAACATTAATACAGACAGTTTTATGATAAAATTCATTTTTTGTAGATGCTTAACTTTAAGATTATGGTCCTGAAATATGAATAAATTAGACTTTATCAGCAGATAGTTTTGTATTTCTTTAGGTATGTAAGATTTTTAAGAGGACATTAAAAAACAATTTTCCATCCTCATAATTTCCTTATTTTTATACAAAAAATAAATTTGAAATTTAAAAATTACCCACATTTTCACCCTTCTGATAGATACATTAGCTGTTTTCCTTTGCTTATTTTGTTAATATTGTGTTATAACATGGGCCTTTTACTGTATCAGGCTTTGCACATGTTGCTACAAGTCATCATGTTGCTACAGTCATCTTAGTTTAAGTACATGAATATTATTAATTACATTTTTGTACCATAAATTAATCTGGCCATTTAGGTAGTTCCTATTTTTATGTGTATTATAATCTTAGCATTTCAGAAGGTTATATACATTTCCTAGGTGTGATTTTCACAGATAAAAGGATGGGGGTGAGTGTTAGGAGGGTAGCATGGGAGTATTTGTGCTGGGATTTGCTGCCTTTTACCAGTCTAATGTTTCTGCATTCTTAGGGAAAGAATTAACACACCAGCTACTTGAAGTGCTCTTCCCCAATCCTGAGCATGTGGATTCTGAGGGACCTTGTTAGTGGTGACTCTGTTTTGTGGCTTTTTATTTTCAGTCTTGAGACCACTTGGGAGTGAATTAAAAGGACTTTGAAGCAATTTAAGATTTAAAGACAGTATCAAAGAAACAAATCAGATTTTGTGTGTAATTTGCTTTCTGGGGAGTAATTTTAATGAATTTAGCAAGTCATTATTTGGAGTTAAAGATGCAAACATAATAATACAGTAATACATATTTGTGTTTATATTCTATGGTAGTTGTCCAACAGGCTTTCAGAAGTAGAAGAAGAAAGCTGCTGTTGTTTTGTTTTTATTTATTTTTGTTTTTCTAAGAAGAAAGTTTGTTGCTGATTTTAACTTGGGATCTAAACTTCAGGTAACAGGCCACAAATGTAACATATTCCTTATAGATAACGTAAAGCTTTTTGATTCTATATTAAAAGCAGTGCTGCTGAGAGCATTTCCTTAAACTTAATGCATTGAATTAAAAATATACATCTTATTAGTCCAGTAGTTACACGTGAATGTATTTAACAAACCTTTAATGGCAGAATAGTGTGGACCTGTACCCAAGGATGTGGTTTAACTTTATTACTCAACCTATCTGCAAATGTATTTACTTAGTGTTTTGAAAGGAGAACCAGAAACATGTTATTGCATCTGTTTTTTTATGGAACAGTGATTGAGAGTCGAAGCAAATTTTGTTTCTATGCTTTATCCTCCAAAGTTGTTGGAATATTAACTCTTTTATAGTAGCTACAGAGAATTGGTACACATGATAAAAATCTTTTTCCTTGACATTAGGTGAGAGCTCCACCTTGTGATCTTTGAGCATATTAAACCAAAATTAATAACCTACTGTAGGCTAGGAATGATATAGTGAGTTTGATTATTAAAGTCAATTTCTTACATTTTGGATTCCCAACTTAGGTCAGATGGCATTAAGTATATTTAAAGACCTTGTTTGCAGATTTTTAAATGAAAGACTTCGGGGGAAGCAAATTATATTTATACACAGTATAGGCATTTTAAGTAAAAAGGTTGAAGCTTCCAATTCTTACTGCAGGTAAAGTTGACTTTTTTTTTTTTTTTTAAAGATTGACTTATTTATGCATAGAAGAACTGGGGTACAGGCCAGAGCTGCGGGGAGTGGGGGGGGGGGTGAGAGGATTCACTAGAGACAGAGTAGAGAACAGAACAGGCAGACTGAAACACACTGCTTAGGGGGACAGCAGGCAGGACAGGAGAGATCTGCTGCACCATGTGGGTAGCTCCCTGGCTGGCCGGGGGATGGAAGTCGTGCTGCAGAGGCTGTGGATAGCTTCGCAGTGCTGTGCTGTGCTTAACCCCTTGTGCCACCAGGAAGGCCCATAAAGTTTACATTTGCAAACCCAATGCTAACTTACATATTATCCCTTGCTTTTAAATTATAGAACAACTTTATATATATATTTTTTTAGTTCTATGAAAAACTGTTTTGGAGGCAAATTGGTTATTTAGAGAATGATTAAAATAGTAAAAATCTTAGATACATGGAATTTTGTTATGTTTAGTAATACTAGGTGGCAATAGAGATCAGGAGGTGTACTGTAGAAATAAATGTGTTGTCACATTTACTGTTACAGGTAGTTCTGTTAGGGGGAAAAGGATGTCCCAAAGCAAATTCCATATAGGCTTTGTGGACTCCACCCCCACCCCAGGTCAAAGCCAAAGACACTGGGAACTCCAAATCCCATCACCACCAAAGTGAAGGTGGCTGGGACCTGAGGGTGGGGTTAAGCAGCCAGGTGGATACAAAAGGCAGACACGTGGGCTTTGGGGGTCCTCCATTTTGGGCTCTCCACCAGCTCGCAGCATCCGGCCAGCTCTGAGAGTGACTTTGGGTTTCCAGGTCATCGGATCGGGTAGGACGCATTAAAGACTTTATTTCCCTATTTTCTCCCTGAGTTGTACATTTTCCTTATTTCCTTTTCTCTTGTAAATAAACCTTTTATTAACCCTTTTGTGTGTGTCTGTAGTAGAGTATTCATAAGTCCCTTTAAAGCGCGCGGGTGAGGACCCACAGCCAGGAACCAGTTTAATATTGGGGTTGCTCTATAACAGTTCCATAAGGGCAAGGATCATTGCTCTCTAGTTCACAACTCTATATCCAGTGCCCAGCGCTGCATTTGGCAAATGGTAGATAATTTTAAATGGTTGGATGGATTTTTAATATTTAGAAACATTTTAAAACAAATATTTCACTAGGAAGGAAGGTAGCCAGTTATTGTACCTTAGAAATTTTGTGTTATTTAGACTAATGCAGTGTATTATATACTACTTGTTTAATTTAGTGCTCTTTGCTTTTCAGAACTGATACATTCTTTTTGTCCCTTAAAGAGAATATGTTTATGAATTATCTTTAAAGTAGTTTTGGAAACTGTATTTAAGGAATGCAGCAAGTTGGGTTTATAAAAGTGCTGGGAGAAGGAAGAGTTAGACAGATGAAACAAGCATCACATGACCACTTTATTGCCATCTCTCAGATGACCTGACCTGTTGGTTAGAACTTAATAGTTTTATACCTCTTCAGCTCCTTTTCAAATACAAAATTTGTTTTCTCTTTTTAAAAAAGATTACTTTTAAAAATGAGTTAGGACTTTTTGAGAGGCTGGGGTGTATCCTACATGTGATGGCAAGCCTTAGAACTTACAACTCTGGTGTATTTCTTGTTAGGTAACAATAAGAATAAACCAGATTAACAGTGGTTTTGAAGTGGGACAATCCTAGTACCATGATTTAATGCAAGAAGACCATGCTAACAGTTATGTCAAAAATTCTTAAAATAATAAGTACTCTTCAAGAAAGAAAAACTCAGTGTGGTGGTATAGACAACACTTGATTATTCGGGGCTTAATTTGTGGATTATTCTTTCTTTTTCCTATCTCATTATTTTGCTATTCATGGCAGCTTAGATTGAGGAAATACAGCATTTTGAACTTTGTATGTTAATTAAATACTAGTTGCCACGAGGTGCTTTTTAGAGATTTAAAAGTCATTGAAAAATTGAGCGGTGTTTCTTGTATAATGTCTGTTCTAATGGAAGAGATCAATAGAAATTCATCAGTATGTGATAGCTGAACACTTATAAGTGGGTAAAGTCAGTCTTACCTACTTTTTCTTTTGGTGGTCACCAAGTACTAGATTCACTTGGAAATAAAACAAAAAATAAAATTATAAAAGGAAGTAAGATGTAAGATTGAGAGCTTTACACATCCTATTTTCTCATTTTTGTTACAGACTTGTCATTTGCTTTTAGGCCAGTCTCTCATTTCAGAACTGCAGTTTTACATGTGATGGCAAGCCTTAGAACTTAGAACTCTGGTGCATCTTTGAACTTCAAAACTAGAAATAACACCCTTCTTATGGCATTCATCTGTTATTCAGTATGGTATTATCATGATGAAATGGTTATTTATTGATTTGCCAAACTTTGCACTGTATGTTTCTTCTGTGGTAGAAGAACCTGCTTTTAAAGTGTTTTAAAACCGTATCTTAGGTTTTTAAATATATACTGTCAGTAAAACACCTATATAGAATTTTCAGGAGTCTTTTATTAAGTTTCAAGCTAATCATGAGGACCAGTAAAAGAATCATATCCTGTTTCTAGATAGACCATACATATATCTTTTTAAGGCCAGACTAGAGAATCATAAATTTAAAAAAAAAGCCTATATAATATAAACTTCTTGTATCTGTTACTGTGTGGCCATAGCAGTAGTAACATCCATATCAAGAAAAAGCAGTTAAATGAAAGGGAAAGAAATCGTTATTTACTAAAACACATCTGTAGATACTGGGAGAATTTAATTGTTGAGTTATAACTATCCTTCCCAATGTTTTTGGCATGTCTATAATAAATATGCACCTCCCCCCTTTAAAGGAATTGCCCGTCTTAGAAGAAAGAAGCAAACCATTGTTACACACGTAAATATATGACTATATTTCTGACATTGGGGCGTTCCAGAAGATGATAAAGAAATGATAGCAGCTCCAGAAATACCAACTGATTTTAATCTGCTACAGTAAGTATATTATGATGATTTTTGTTTTTTTCCATAAAATGGGAAATGTATTTAAGTTAAAAGTACTGCTTTCAGATCTAATTTAGAAGATAGTCCGTATAGTTTGATACATTTTATATCAATGCTTCTTGGGCTTTGTAACAGGAATTATCACTGTTAAATTTTAAAAATCAGGCACTACACAGTTATTGCTGTGCAGTTTTTTTGAGGCCATAATTGGCTTTACAGTAGTAACTGTTTTGAGGACGTGTCATGAAATTCTTAAAAAGTAGTGTCATTAGTTAGGGATATGTACCATGAAGTAGTATTTAGGGTGTAATGTCAGGTTTTTGTTATAAAATTAAATGATAGGCTGTGAAACAAATACAGGAGGGTAAGACATGTTTTCCATGTTTTGTGCCAAAACAAATTTATGTACATATTGATCCAGAGTGAATTTAACATATTTTCTTTATCCTTGCCTTAAAAGCTTACCTATATGTCTTACTCAACTTTTATTCTAATTATTCTTTTGTGTTTGATGTGGAAAATAATTTGAACCACTATTTGTAATAGTGGTTTTCATACTTAGCTTCATTTTCACATTGTGCCTCACTGAAAAATGATCTGTTAAACTGTCTGTGCATAACTTTTTTTTTCTCTCTGCTTTTGATGGTATGTAGATTTTCATTTATAAAATTCTATTTTCTTTTTTTAATATTTATTTTACTTATTTTTGCATACAAGAACTGGGGCCTAGGCCAGAGGTGCGGGAAGTGAGAGGATTCACCAAAGACAAGAGTGGGGAGCAGAACAGGCGGATCGACTGAAATGCACCGCTGAGGGGAGCAGCAGGCGAGACAGGAGAGGCTTGCTGCACCATGTGGGTCACCTCTCTGGCAGGGGGTGGAACTCAAGCTGCAGTGACTGGTGATAGCGTGATAGCTTTGAGACTTTAACCCCTGGGCCACCAGGGAGGCCCTATAAAATTCTATATTCATTGAAAGTTGTTGGTCCACCGGGATATTGCCAATATTTCAAAGCATAGTTTTAAAAAATGTGATTTTAATCCCAGTGTATATTGACTATTAAAAGTTTCTTGAGGAAAATTCCTGTTTTTGTTTGTCTGAGGGAGGATATGGAATGGTCTGAAAACATTTTTTGAATTGACTATTGGAAATTAGGAAACTATAAAAATTGTTAAGATTAGAGACAATTAAAAAAAGATTTGTATTATAAACTTGACTGTTGATGATTAGAATATCCTGAGTAATTATGGCCTGGGATAGGATAATGAGTTAAGAGGAAATTGATGTCATGAAGGTAGAGAAGACAGCCAATTTTTACTGGCTATGTGAGGTGGGGGTGCAGTTGAGAAAGGAATGGAAGATTGATTCATGTGATAGATGACTCATGGCCTTTCAGGCCACTAAAAGATTAACCCAGTATGCTCCATAAGCATACATTATTTCACCTAGGAAAGGTTTTTTGTTGTTGATGTTCATTTGGTCTTAAAAGCAGGTAGTATTGGAGAAAGGCAGGCGCACAAGAGTATTTCTTCTGTGATTGGGGGTATTTTAGATTCCCATCCTGATTACTCACTTCAGTTTCGTTCATGTTTTCCATTTAGTAATCAAATCCCTAGTGGCTCATTCTTTTAGTTGGGATAGTCTGGAGATGAGAATTAAGAGTGTAATTGAGCCTTTGATTATTCTGTGGCCATTGGAATATTGTGAAGACTAGTGATTATTTGCAGATTTATAACAATTACTTGAGCTCTCTGAGAAAGTTGGTGTTCTACAAATATCTTTGGAAGAAAGAAGTATTACTTGTACACCAAGATATTTAAATTTATTTTGCAAGGCCATATAGGCATGTGGAAAGAATATTGATGACAATGATCTTTTTAAGATGTAACAGGCATGACTTTCAGGTTATTACTATAGCAGCAATTCAGTTTTTGGTGCTTTAACTCTGGGAAATGGTATTTATTATAGGCCCTCTCCTCACATTTTGGGAGATTGTTAGGATTGCCACTATTTTCAAACGTTGTTTAAATAAGCAGTATAGTTATTTCTCCCCCTCTCCCCCCACTTAGTATCTTAACTATTACTTTAGAGTCATAAAATATTCCTACTTTACATCTACTCACTAATGGTTGTTGTAGTGGTAACAATAGAAATAGAAGAAATTTAGTAAGAAAAGACAAGCTTTACAAAATAGACTTTTACTTTGATTCCTTTTTTTTTTTTTTAAAGCAAAACTGGTACTGGGCTTACTCATAAAGGATGGTTAAACCTGTATTTTTTATGGTTGTGTTTCAACTCTAAATCCACTGTGACACAGATACCAATTTAAAGGTGCTTTTTGCCTTAATAATGGAAGTATGTTATTACTGTTAAGATACATATAGGAAGTATCATACATGTGCATATAGGAAGTATCACACATGTGTATTTAGTCTACTTTCCTTATGTATGAGAAAAACCTGATTTGGGTCTCCCTGGTGGCACTGGCACAAGGGGTTAAGCACTGCACTATGAAGCTGTCCGCAGCCTCTGCAGCAGGAGTTTGATCGTGCTGGCCAGGGAGAAACCCACATGGCGAAGCAGACCTCTCCTGACTTGCCCGCTGCTCCCCTCAGCAGTGTATTTCAGTCAGTCTGCCTATTCTGTTCCCCACTCTGTCTCTGGTGAATCCTCTCACTCCCCAGCATCTCTGGCCTGTACCCCAGCGCTTGTATGCATAAATAAATAATTTTTTTTTTTAAAAAGAAAAACCAGATTTATATAAAACATGCCCTTTTACCCCAAAAGGGGATAATTTCTCGGAATTGTAGATAAGCATCTTAGAGATTGATGAGACATAGAGATTTAATTCCTGCATATACATTTTTAATAAATAGGTTCTTTTTTTAAAGATTTATTTATTTATACAAGAACTCTGGGGTACAGGCCAGAGGTGCGGGAGGGTGAGACAATTCACCAGAGATAGAGTGGGGAGCAGAACAGGCAGACTGATGAAATACACTGCTGAGGGGAGCAGCGGGCGAGACAGAAGAGGTCTGCTATGTCATGTGGGTCAGCTCCCTGGCTGGCCGGGAATCGAACCAGCGCAACAGAGGCTGTGGACAGCTCCACAGCGCTGCACTCAACCCGATGCGCCACTGGGGAGGCCTCTACATTGTTTATAGATGAGAAGATTGAGAAGTTGTCACTTAGCCAAGACCACCATTTCTTAGTAGTAGGACAAGCTCATCTGTCTATAGTTTTTCACCTTTATACTTCTTAAAGGAGTTTGATCAATTAGTATACTTTCCTTACTGTATTTCACATGATTTAGTTGATAAAAATGTTTTAAACATATCCTTTCAGAAACATGTTTTATGTAGTGGCATCTATATTTACAAATAATATTTTTGAATGAAGTAGGAGATTCTCTAATAAAACTTTACATGCCTGGTGTTAAAATAAAGTTTATCTTGGGCACCAAGGTTTTTTGAATCAGAAAATGAAAACAACCATCACAACAAAATAACATAGTTCCTAGGGTTAAAAATTTTGAGAGCCATTGGTTTTAATCTCAGTCTCTCTCTCTCCCCCCACCTCCCCCTTTCTCTATCTCTCTCTCTGTCCCTGTCTGTCTGTCTCTCTCTCTCTTTGGCTCTCTCTCTCTCTCTCTCTCTCTCTCTCTCTCTCTGTGTGTGTGTGTGTGTGTCTCTCTGCCATTAGTTTCATTTTAATGGTTTAGATTATTTTTTTTGTAGTTGGTTATGTGATTTTATATTTGGTAATATGCTTTGGATATGATGTTTTGGGAAACATCTTAATTACATTCAGTCCTAATATGGAGTTGTGTAATTCCGTTAACCAAGTCTTTCTTTTAGAAAATATGGCAAAAATTAGAAACCCTACATTTCTAAGGAAGTTTTAAAATAATTGCTTCTCTTTCTGTCACAGGGAGTCAGAAACACATTTTTCTTCTGACACAGATTTTGAAGACATTGAAGGAAAAAACCAAAAGCAGGGCAAAGGAAAAGTATGTACTGAACATGTGACTTAATTTGGTTTTTAAGACAATTCATTCTCATATGTATGCATATGTGTATATGTAGTTTTATATATATGTATACACACATACTTTTAATTATGTCTCAGATGTTGTCAGTATTTAAAAATACCTTCCCCCCTTACCACCCCCCCCCACTGATGTGGTAAACCTTCTGTGCATATGTGGTTTCTTTGGCTTCTAGATTAAATATCTTTTGATTATCTGTCCCCACTACTGTAAAATTGAAATTAATAAATACACCATTGTTTTTAGTGGTTTATTTTGGAATACCCAATATGTTAAGCAAAATGTCATGTTGACTTATTTTTACTTTCACATGAGTAGTCAAATATAAGGCACCCCAAAAATGTAACATACCAATTGAAGTCTAATGGTTTGACAGTTTTTACTCTTTATAAGTAATTTCTGGGATAAAAACTGACAAGGTGACTTTCTGAGTCAATAGAATGTAAGTTTGGAGTATGAATGAGTAGCCTGAGTGCTATGGATAACTTGGTGAGTGATTAAATCATTTTGCAATTGTGGAAAGTGCATTTCACTCTGTGCATATGTGTAAATACCTTGTGCAACAGATAACTTGTTTTTGTTCAGCATCATCTTTTCCATAATGAATATTGGATTCATATATTCTTAGGAGGTTTTTTTTTAAATGTAAGCAATACAGAAATGGACAACGAACAAAACAAATTTTCCTATAATCCTATTACCCATAGGTAATTTATTTTGCTAATTTGAACACTTATATATATATATATATACACACACACACACACACACACACCTATATATAAAACATGCTCATAGAATTTTACTTAAATGGAAGCATACTATGCAAACTGTTCAGTATGCTTAAAAAAATCAGTAGCAGTTGCCAGCAGCTTTGCTATAGTCAATTTTTCCTGTCTCTAATTTTAATGATGTTGTAGCATCACATTTTGTGTGTAGAGCATAATTTATTTAACTAGTTACTGGAATATTTGTTTAGAGTGTACATAATCCATGTATTTCATAATTTCATATGCTTTCTTAGTCCCTTAAAAGTAGAAGGGGAGAGAGAGAGAATGAATATAAAAATGTCAACTCACGACTATTCAAAGGCAGCCAGTCTTACTGGGTTGTATATGATTATTAAGTAGAAAACTAATTTTTATTCTATAAACCATCTTGCAAAACCAAAATTCTATACTTCTGACTTTGATATAATCTATTATTTTGGGGAAAAACCTGCAGTGGCACATGCATATAGTACTCCTTGAAGTTTTTGTGCCACAGTTTTGTTTGCATAGCCACTGCTATATGTGGGGTGCTAAGGGTCATCAGATCAAGGATTTGTTACAATAAGAGCAAATGTGTTTTGACATTAATATATGTTCCATACACTGTATTACTAATTTTACATATATTACCTAATTGAAGACTTGAACAGTCTTAGGGATTATAAAACTTCCTTACTTTATATAGGAGACTCAGATCCAGAGTTCAGTGGTGAGAATTTGAGCCCATGCATGTTGAAAGATGGTGCTCATAATTCACTATAGTATACTTCCTCATAGTCTTTTGTAGAGATTCTTTTCTTTATAAGATTGTACCCAGGTTAGCATGTTTACCTCTTATACTTCCCTGTATTATCACTCCTTGCACATTGTTTTTTCTAGCACAGTATATCCATTGAGCCATTTTAATTGTACTAATTAGTTTTTCATATCGACTGGAAATATTAAGGCATATAATGAATTGCAAATATCTAACTCCATGTTGATTGGCATTGACATATTTTACTATTCTAGTCTGTTCTTTGTAGTTGATCTTTTCTTTCATACTTTGATATTCTTTTAAAAAAATATTTATTTTTGCATTTTAGAACTGGGTTATAGGCCAGAGTGGTTAGAGGATTCACCAGAGAGAGTGGGATTCAGAACAGGCAGATTTACTGAAATACACTGCTAAGGGTAGCAGTGGGCAGAACAGGAGATGTCTGCTGTGCCACATGTGGATCAGCTCCCTGGCTGGGATTGAAACTGAGGCTTTAGCAGGTCATAGCTCTGAGACTTAATTCCTAAGTCATCAGGGAGGCCCTGAAATTCTTTTTAATGGGGACAAAAGCCTTTCATTCTGCAATTAAGAATTGAATGACTTCCAGAAGACTGAATCTCATTAGCAAAATAATGTAAATTAGCAAGTAACATCTTTCAGTTGTTAAGAAGGGGTTTGAATTGTTAGCAATAAGGTAGGTGGTTTTGAGTTCTTGAAGCAGGCAGGGTTCTCTTTGGAACACAGTACAGAAACATGCAGGCTGTCAGTGGAAATAAATTGTAGACCTGGCCATAGATCAGGGGTCTGCAAACTATGACTTGTTTGCATACTACTCATACACCAGGAATGTTTTTATATTTTTAAAGGGTTGTAAGAAAAAAAGAAAGAATATATGACAAGACAGTGACCCACACAGGCTTAAAGTATTTACTGTTTGGTACTTTACAGAAACTTTGCCAACCCTTGCTCTTGATCATCGAAATATGTAGATTTAAAAGAGGCTTTGGAAATCATGTAATCTAATCTGTAAAGATTTTCCTACAACTGACATTTTAGAAGTGAGGACTCTGGGTTAGAGAATGACTTGCTTTTCTGTAAGAAGGTATTAAAGCTATGGGAGGTATTTTATATCTGAGGCATGAAGGTAATGTTTTCACTGATTTATGTGTGCCTCTCATCCCCCAAATATTGACAACTTACTTATAAAGTGGCTTTATTTTCCATGGTGTTCATTAATGAATTTTCGTAAGTACTGGAGGGAGGAGGACGGGCCCAGGACAAGAATGAGGTTGAATAACATCTATTGGTACTATTTAGAATTCCTTTGTGAGTGCATTGAAATGATGTATAAAACTAACAGTAGAAATCCAGTTAAAATGTTGAAGTAAGTATGAGTTCCTTATATGATAAAAGAGTTTTGTTATTCGTGTTGCCCACGCTAGTCTGCACCCTAAATCACTAATTCCATGAAGTGCTATTTTATCCCCATTTTACAGACAAAAAAATCTCTCTGAAGCAGTGTGGTTAACCAACTTAAATTTAAGATCACACATTAAATAGTAATGGCAATTTGGACCCATATGTTCTGTCAGTATGCAGAGTCTGAGCTCTTAAAAACTACAATATCGTGAGGGGTATAAACAAAGTTGATAACAAAAAGAAACTGCAACAATCATATTTTATTATGACATATGTATCACATTCTCCTTAAGGTCAAGTTTAAGCATGTTATAATTGTGTATCCTATCAGCTGTCTCTACTATAGCTTTATTTTGAACTCCTAATTATGATGATATAAATTAACCAACTTGTATTTTTATGCAGACTTGTAAAAAAGGCAAAAAGGGCCCAGGTGAAAAGGGAAAAGGTGGAAATGGAGGAGGAAAACCTCCTTCTGGACCAAACCGAATGAATGGTCATCACCAACAGAATGGAGTGGAAAACATGATGTTGTTTGAAGTTGTTAAAATGGGCAAGAGTGCTATGCAGGTAATGTTTATTATGTTCTTCCCAGTTTATAGGTGTATTTTATACTTAGTGAGTTATATAAAACACATCCCTGATTTTTCTGATTGTGTTTAAAATATTTCTAGTACTATTAGAAATCAATAACTAGTCAGAAAATTGGAAATCTGTGTATTGTACTTTAAGCTGTATCTTAAGTTATTTTCTTCTGCGTTATTTTTTTAATGACATATAATTTAAAATTATTTGGTCAAAAATATGCTGATGTAAACCGTCACTATAAGGTTTCAATTTCCCCTACATTTATATAGCTGCCATTAAAATACAAATACAAGCTGCCCATATAGAATTCTTGATTGCGTGACATACTATAATCACCCACTTTTGTGAATGGAATTATTTTTGTTACTGTAGTCTATTACATATTTTTATTACTTGTTCTGTTTCTTAGCAGAATAAAAAGTTGGGGTCACATCGATGTCAAATCATCTTAATTTTGTATCTCCATAACTTTATGACAGCAGGGGTAGTAAGACTTTGCAATGTATGTTGAACCCACATGGATTTAAAAAATTAAGTATCACTATGCTCAAAGAACACAAATGCCCAGTAAATTTATTTAATTTATAAAAACTGTAGGAAACAAGTGTTTTCTTTTGCAGACTGTTTATTCAATGAAAGGTACACTGTGAATGGTTTAGCAAGAACTAGCTATTTTAAGCTTTTTGTTATTAATAATAAACCTTGTTTATAAATAAGGATTTATCACAATAAATGTGGTTTTGTGAATAACTTTTCAAGCATCAATTGGGACTAATAAAAACCATTTTTATATGTAAAATATCACCATTTTAGTTTGATCTGTCACCAGTTGTACAAAAGTAATGTGTTTTCTTAAGTTTGAATTCATCTTCATTTATATATGAAAGTTGGCGTTTATATAGTTGTAATTAGAGTATGCATTGTTTCTTGTTTAATATTTATACAGTTATTTTGCATATACCTCAAAATTTAGAATAAGTAATGTTATGTTACTGTGCTATGGTTTGTTTAGTGATTTCTTAATTTAAAAAATCACTCCCCTGTCACTAGTTCCCCCTTCGGGTTAATTTAATCAAATGGGTAATTTATCTCAGGTATATTATATACCATTTCATTACTTTTCTTTTTATATGATACCTTTTCTCTATATCTTGTTCTAAGTAGTTAATGGTAGCAGTTTTTTTTCTGTTGTCTTTCATTTTTGTTAATATCAGAAATCTCAACCTAGTCACTGCTAATTAAGCTATTCTATTTTTGTCTACTTTGTAGGGTTTGTGTTTAACTTTTTAGCTCATCAAACATTTTTAGTACAAAATGTGAGGATTTGGCTTTATATTTAATTCTTTTTGTTAGTGGTATCAGTGTTTAAAGAAGGAACATTTTCCTTATTTTTGTGTTGCTTATGGTTTGTCATATATATTCAGATTATATCTGCATGCCATTTATTTTTGTTTGTAGTTGTGTTTTCCCCTTAAAAGTGGAATGTCCACAGTATCTCTCTATTGATTTCTCTGAAACTTTGCCACCAATTTATTTTGTGTACATCCATTTGTGTTAACTTTCTAACAACAGATTTGATTAAGGAAATGTCCTGTTAACAAACTTCTAAAAGTTCTTCCTTATGTAGAAGTTCCAGCCCAATTTTCCTTATGACATCTTTGGTATTTAATGTCCACAGTATTTACTCTGTACCTAGGCCCCTCTTTTTGTATTTCCTCTTTGCCTAGAATGGGGCTTCTTTTATCCCTTTCATATTACATAGGATTGAGTGTATCAGATATCACTGTTCTTTTGAGGGGTGTTCTTGGGCTCTGTATCCTTCCCCCCTTAAATGTGTTTCTTATGGCACTTAGAATATTATAGTTGTGTATATGTCTGAATTTTCTTCTAGATTGTAAACTCCTTGATCAAAGACTGAGCATTATGTGTTGTTTCTATTTCCAGAATATACCTGTTTTAGTAATTTGAGTGAATAAGTATGAGATTAACTGTTGGTTTTAAAATAGTACTTACATTTTAAGAAAGGAAAAACTGCATCTGCCCCTAGATTTATTAGATAATAGATGTGGAATTTTAGCGACTAAACTCTTAGTTTACTATTTGATCATTTAACGTTTTAAATATATTTCAGTGTAATAGATTACTTTTGTTACAGCAGCCTTGCATTAATTGATCTTCATGAATAACTCTTTAATGTGATATGGTAGTTTTATTTTAAGATTTCATAAAATATTTTGTGTCTTTATTGATGAGAATGGTTCTTGTTTCAGATATCTATTGCCACATAAGAAATCACTCCAAAGGTAGTGATGTAAAAGAACCATTTTGTTATGCTTAATGATTCTGTGGGTCTAGAATTCAGATAGAAATAAGTAAGGATGATTCTGTTCCCATCCAGGATGGTTGGGGCTTTAGCTGAGACCGCTTTTGAGTATTTGAGGGTGACATAAACACCTTGGAGGAAATGTGATCCTCTGGAGGTTTCTTTTCTTTTCTTTCTTTCTTTTTTTTTTTTTAAGATTTATTTATCTATGCATACAAGAGCTGGGCCAGAGGTTGGGGGTGGGGTGGGGGTGAGATGGGGGATGAGAGGATTCAATAGAGACACAGTGCGGAGCAGAACAGGCAGATAGACTGAAATACTCTGCTGAGGGCAGCAGCGGGCAAGACAGGAAAGGTCTACGGTGCCATGTGGGTCACCTCCCTGGCCGGGGGTTGCATTCGTGCTGCAGTGGCTACCAAGACCTTCATAGTCCTTGCACCACTAGGGAGGCCCATCTAGAGGTTTCTTTGCTCATGTTTGGTGCCAAGTCTGGAGTGACTCAAAGGCTGGGCTTAGCTGGCACTTTTTACCAGTAGTACCTACAAGTAGTTTTGTTTCCATGACTTGGGGTTGTTACAGTATAGTTTTTGGGTTTTAACAGTGTTCTGAGAGAAGAGGGAGTGTCCAATTTCTAGTGCTTCAAGGATCCAGTGCAGAAGTTGAAGACTGTCTATAGCCTAATCTTGGGAACATTACTTGTATTCTGTTCTAGGGAATGGGGTAGACCACAGTTCTTGGGTAGTGTTGCCGAACAATTTAATGGCTTGTTTTAAAACTGTCAGAATCCCGTAATTTCTTTTGATATTTATTCCCTGTATCATATTTGGAAATAATCTTAAATGTGTTTCTTTCATACATTGAGTTGGTTAACATACAAAAAGCTGTTGTAAAACATAGAAAAGGATTGAAATCTAGAAATGAAATAAATTTTAGAATATCTCCAATTTCCAAGCCAGGTATTTCATAGATAATATTTCTGATTTATTGGTATAGCTTTAAAACATTTTTCCCTTTGGGATTTTTGTGTTTTATGTTTTTTTTTTTAATCATTTTCTTTTTAAAAATTTTAAAAATTGTTTTTGTCTGTTTGGTGGTTTCCTCTTCTATCACCAACGGAATAAAGTACTGTTTTTGTATTTTAGTTTTGCCCTATTTTTTAAAAAAAAATCATTATTTTCAGATAAACTTAACAAACCATAAATATTCACATTTTCAAAGTGTAAATTGAATGGTTTTTAGTTTATTCACAGCTGCATAGCCATTACCAAAATCTAATTTTAGAATATTTTCAATATCCCAAAGAGAAACCTTGTACTGATTAGCAGTCACTTTCTCCTCTGCTGCACTTGGTCTAGGCTGCTACTACTCTAATTTCTGTAAATTGCCTGTTTTGGACATTTCATATAAATGGAATAACTTTCATGGTCCTTTTTGAGTGGTTTCTTTGACTTAGCATAATGTTTTCAAGGTTCATCCATGCTGTGTATGTATTATAACTTCTGTTTTATTGCCAAATAATATTCCACTTTGTGGATATACCATAATTTGTTTATCCATTCATCTTTTTATGCATCTTTGGTTTGTTTCCACTTTTGGCTTTTTGTGAACCATGCTATTGTGACTATTCTTGTGCAAGATTTTGTGTGGACATGGGTTTTCATTTCTCTTAATATATACCTAGGAGTTGAATTGCAGGATCATGTGGTAACTTGAACCTTTTGAGGAGCTGCCAATTCTTTTCCAAAGTGGCAGCACCATTTTATGTTCTCACCAGTGGTATTGTAGTGTCTCATTTCTCTACATCCTTGCCATCATTAGTTCCAGTCTGAATTTTTTATTATAGCTACCCTAATGGGTGTGTTGTTACAATCTTATTGTGGTTTTGATTTCCATTTCCTTAATAGCCAATATCTTCAGCATCTTTTCATGTTAGTGGCCATTTGTATGTATATTTAGATCCTTTGCTTATTTTTTTTTATTGGGTTATTTTGCTTTTTAAAATTATTGAATCTTAAGCGTTCTTTATATATTTGAACATAAATTGCTTATCAGGTAAAATAAGATATGCAAATATTTTCTCCTATTCTGTGGGTTGTCTTTTTCATTTCTTTTATGGAGTCCATTGAAACACACAGCTTTAATTTTGAATAAGTGAAAATTCATTTTTTCTTCTGTTGTCCTTTTGGTCTTTTATCTAAGTAGGTTTTGCCTAATGTATGGTTATGAATATTTTCTACTGTTTTTTCTATTAGGTCTTCAATCTGTTCTGAGTTACATATTGTATGTGGTGTGAGGTAGGATCCAACTGCATTCTTTTGCATACAGATATCTAATCACTCCCACGTTTGTTGAAAAGGCTACTCTTTTTCCATTGAATTGTTGTGGCATTCTTGTCAAAAATCAAACAATCCACTGTACGGGTTTGTTTCTGGACTCTCAATTCCTGGACATTCGAATTACATATATATCCTTATGCCCGAACTGTATTGTCTTGTTTACTGCAGTTGCTTTGTGGTAAGTTTAGAAATCATGAAGTGTTTGTCCTTCAGCTTTGTTATTTTTCAAGATTGCTATGTCTAGTCTGATCCCTTGCATTAGTATATGAATTTTAGGATCCACTTTTTAATTTTTACAAAGACGTCAGTGGGATTTTGATAGGGCTGGTTTGCCTTTCTTATAAATAATACTAGTGCTTACTGTAGAAAAAAATTGTTATTTTTGTTTTGCTCCTCATTGAGGCATTTACTTGTTTGAAAGTATTTTTATTACATTCCATTACAGTGTTAATATTTAAATGTTACTCAGTGCATATTCTTGTCAAAAAGAAATATGTGACAGTATTTTCTAGGATATTTTAAAGAGAATTATTCCTTTATTGCAAGATTTTTATTTTATTTTGCATAGAAGAACTGGGTGTAGGCCAGAGGTGCAGGGGGGTGAAAGGATTCACCAGAGACAGAGTGGGGAGCAGAACAGGCACCTCCATTGTAATACACTGCTAAGGGGAGCAGCGGGAAAAACAGGAGAGGCCTGCTGCACCATGTTGGTTAGCTCCCTGGCCCAGATCAAACTGTTGATTTCCCAGGCCGCTTTGCCACGGGAGGGCAGTTGTGGTGGTAGCGCTGAGACCCCTAGGCCACCACAGAGGCCCTCTAAGATATTTTTAACGTCATGAAGAAATAATGAGCAATTATAGAGTTGTGGTCTATAGTTTTCAGATTCTTTTTACTGCAAATAAATAGACGATGACCATCTTAATATATACTATTAAGAGGTAATTTTACTGATTTCTTTTATTGTTAAAATTTGACTTTAAAAAGTAGTATGTAAATATGTATATAGCTTGAAGTAATGTAATTACCACTTTTAATATTGAATTTCAATAACTTCAGTCAGACTTAGTTTTAGAACATTAGGTAAAGCTAATGTTTTTTTTCCCCCTCTGCTGTAGTCGGTGGTAGATGATTGGATAGAGTCATACAAGCATGACCGAGATATAGCACTTCTTGACCTCATCAACTTTTTTATTCAGTGTTCGGGCTGTAAAGGTAAGATAAATTTCTTTTGGCAGCAGTGTTCTTAGTTGGTCTCTTCTTTTTGTTCCACCAAACATTTACTAAGAGTTTACATGGAAAATAATGCCAACCTATTGAATTGCTTACATTATCACCTTTAGATGGTATAAGTTAAAAAGAGCAAAGAACAAAGTAAGAACTCTGTTAAGAAAGCTATTTTCATACATGAAAGTTAACTAAACACTTGGGTAATTTATAATTGTTATGTTACTTTTATTAGATACATTTCCCACTTTCAGCATCTGGTTTTAGGAACAAAGAAATGGATTAAGAAGGGAGAAGGAAGATAATGAAGAGATACAGGTTCAAGTGGCAGGGCATTTTAAAGTGTAGGGAATTAAAAGGTGCCATGAATAACAGTAAGTAAGTAAATGTAAGTAGGTAAGTAAGTTAAGGTATTGGTGAATTTGCCAGTTCTTCGTAAAGGTAAACTCTGGAGGTGGGGTCTTAATTAAAATGTTTTTACTTTATTTTAAAGGATTTTACAGTTAGATGGAGAAAACACAGAATACAGAAATATCTTCTGGGACAAAAATATTTAGCACATATTTTGGCAAGGGGGAAAAGATTATGTAAGTTGGGGAGTCATACACCCTGAGCTGCATTAGTAAATGAGTTAGTAAAGATCACGGGCAAGTTCTCATCTATCCTGTGTCTCCCTAATACTTGACCTATACTTGAAATTCTAGAAGATATCCAGGCAAATACGTGTTAACAGAGTTTTCAGGGGAATTACATTTTTTTCTGAATATGGCACCAAAAACATAAGCAATCGAAGTCAGGAGGGAAGGTTGCATAATATATTGAAAAATTAAGATGCTGAAGAATAACTGACTTGAATAAATCTCAAAAAGAATTCCAAGAAGCAGTTTGCTTATGTCTATCCTTTAATTCTGCAACACTTCTTTAAAACTACTGCTATTGGAATTGGAAAATCACATACAAGCTAATGCATTTTATACGAAGTTGATCACAATATTCAGTGCAGTATGCATATTAAACATTGTGTATGTGATACCTGATAGACAACTACATTCTTATTGAGTCTATTGATGACAATATTCAGTGCTAATATTGCCTTTATTTTGCATGTATCCAGTCTTTCTGGAGTAGAAGTTTGCATGTGCCTGTTATTTAAGCAAGGGCCATGTACTTTCTCTTTAGATTCTTTGAAAGGTTGATTGTGGAACAGCTGAGCTGATGCCAGTGTTCTCTGTAACAGCATGGTTTGGTCAGTTTTAAAACATGGTCATAGTCATGTTGTTTTCCTTTTATCAGATTCATTTCTTTTCTGGCATTAGTGTGTTTATAAAGCAAAAGGTTTGTCATTCAATATTTGGATATACATTGTCACAAAGTAGGTTGCAAGTTTTTTTTTTTTTAATTAAGGTGCTGAAAACTTAAATAAGGTAGATTGAAGCACTATTATAATATTTATTTTAGAATTAAGAAATTTCCATAAAAGGAGAGTTTACCATATAATCAAAGTTAAGGTCATTAAGTACTTTAAAAATAATCATTTGAATAGAATCCTTTTATATTCTCTTTAGAAACTTTTCTAAGTAGACTCAGTGTACTTTAACCTTGTCCTATAAACTTGGGATTATCATTACTAGCATCAGTTATTTTACTGTAGTTGTGCCTTATAACATGCACAGTGGGGTGTGGGGGGACGTTTCACTCTACACTGAATGGCTCCAGGCTCTTCTGTGGTTGGTGATACGGTGGCCAGTATTGTTTCCTTCTTTCCTGGTCAGCTCTCTCTTTTCAGTTTACCCATTTTTAGCAGTCTCACTTCATGCTTCTCATACTTTTAAGGCAGTGGACTCTGATGGTGCCCTGATGGTGCCTTCACATCGACCTCAGGAGTTACATGCATGGAGTTTGTGACAGCTAGTTTCTTTTCTGCTTATTTTGGGGTTTGTGGCAGTTAAATGGTCTACAAGATTCAAGAAGAGGTGCTTTAGAAATGGGACATTTGTCAAAATGTATTATATTTGCTTTGAGATTTATATATAAATGTTTAATCTCATTGACATTGTTTTAGGGATTAAGTTCCTTGTCCTTCTCTAGTATTTTGTCAAGTTTCCCATACTTGGGTATAAAGTATAGGAAGATTCTGAAGAGATACGATGAGTCTAGGTTGAAATAAAAAGAAAACCCTTCAAAAGTTTCTTGAGAATGTTTCTTTAGCCAGGGAAATGTTACTTCTTCCAAATGTGCTAATATTTTAAAAACAATCATTTGGTTCTTTAATGTTGTGGTAAGTAAGGGCTTTTCCACACCGCCATTAGATATTGATCTTACCTCAGGGGTATGTAGCATGATGTAGTTCAATAACCTCAGATGTATTATTTAACCTCTTTGATTTAGCCTTAGTTTCCGTATCTGTTACCAGGGCAAAAAGTATGTGAAACGGTTGGTATGTAGGAGGCCCAATGGACATTAATTCCTGTTCTGGTAGTTTAAACTTAGCAAAAGGTTTTAAATTGCATGCCCATAGAGAAGGAACTCAGTAGCTCAAGTATTGGTAGTTCTTTTCAAGTTTGGGATTGAGAAGAGAATGAGGTGTTTTAAAATCTATGTACACACACATGCATATACAATATATAACTCTGGCCAATTGAAATAAATCTTATTATTATATCCAGTTTTTATAACAAATCTCATTCCTGTACCAAGACATTCAGTGGTAAGACTGGCAAGGAATAAACGATCCAGAATTTTGGTTTTGAAAGTCCAGTCTTTACATGTGGTGTTTTTTTTTTTTTTTTTTTTTGGGTAATCTGACACCCCCTTCAGTGGAAATACATGTACATTTTCCTGCATTGTTTTCCTATTCATAACGTTTCCCTAGAAATCTTTTCATTTGATCTCTGCCTGGCTAACTTTTACTACTACTTATAATGTACATTCTTTCCCCTTTTCCTATCTGTACTCCTTTAAAATTCTAAATGTCCTTATCCAATTTTTTCCTCTGTGGAACACCTGACTTAGTATTCATTCCCTTCTCTCTCGCGTGCCCCCCCCCTTCTGTGAATAGCCATTGTCATTCTCATTCAATATGACATTTATTATGTATTACCTTTAATAGTTTATTTTGTCTCCTCTTTATGTTGTTATTTTGTTATTCTTTTAAATTGTGAAGAAGGTTACAGGTTTCTGGATGGGCAGGAACTGAAAGTTATGTTTATTTGAAACTCAGAGGATGAAGACTTTTTCTTTTTTTTCCTTTTGATATAATTTATTTATATATATATATTACATCATAGTTCATTTTTGTGCAATGTTTGCTTTCTCCTCGCAGGTGTAGTTCCCATAGAATTCCCACCTCCAGTTCACCCGTGCACTATCACCATAGTCCCTTGTGCTCTTCCCTCCCCTGTTTTGGTACCTCTCCCTCCTCCCCTGCAGAATATCTCTGATTTGTAGTTGCCTATTAATTTTTTGTTGTTGTTATTATTTTTTCCCCTGATCCCTTATTTGGTTCCCCTATATTCCTCCTATAAGTGAAACCATCTGATATTTTTCTTTTTCCTTCTCACTTACTTCACTGAGCATAATCCCTTCTAGCTTTGATGAAGCCTTTTTAAAGGCTTAGTAAGTAAGGCTTACTTCCTTATATATCTTAGTGTTTAATAAAGATGCCTGACTAAAATGAACTCTTCATATTACTCTTTCCCTTATTATGTTCAGGTTCATCCTTACAGTTTCAAATGTTATCCAGGATGCTGCCTCATACTTGATGACATTTGGTTTATATTAAATGAGCTAAGCAGTATACATATTGTAGGCATGAGTAAAAGTAAGTCAGGTAGTAATGACCAAGGGTGATTGTACTGTAAAGGAAGGACTGTTGTTAGAAGTGTGGGGCTGTGTTCTTGTGCATGTTGAGAGTGACATTTTCTTGTGTTTTATTTATAGCATTGAGTATCATGGTAGATGATACATTCATGTGATAAAGTGTGCCTTATTGTGTGACTGCAGATATTTTAGTGTTGTTTTTTTTCATTCTGCCATGTATTAACTTCTCACACTTGCAAATTTCAGGTGTTGTTACAGCAGAAATGTTTAGACATATGCAGAATTCTGAAATAATTCGAAAAATGACTGAAGAGTTTGATGAGGTAACTTAATACCCTAAATGTTTTTATAAGGTTATGCACATTGGTCTTGATTTACTCTGGAAAGTATTCTTAAATTCTGAGTATTAGTGTTTTGCATAAGTTCTTTGGCATCAGATTCAGTCAGATGATGGTTATGTGATACTGGGCAGATTGTTGCCTTAACATCAGTTTTATGACATATAAAATTGGATTAATAATAGCACTTCATAGATTTTTTTTATGAAGATTGAATTTAGGAATGGGAACAATTTCTTAACATTTTTCAGTGTCTAAAGTATAGTGAAAACTTATTAAATACTTACTGCTATTGTCAAAAAATTAAAATTTAAGGAATAAAATTTAGAGCCAAAGAACATAGGAATGTTTGAAAAGGAAGATTTGGTCAAATTCTGGGAACCAGGTAGTTTAAGCAAAGGAATATATAACTGTTTAAAATCTTCACTTTTCATGAGTAATAATAATGATAGTAATAAAAGTAAATTGTAAATTAGACCTGAGCTGACTTTTTCTCACAGTGATATCTTTGAAGAATTAACCAATAAAAACATACTTAGATTTACTGTAATATGTAACTTCTTCAGGGCATGGGGCTTTTGTTTGTTCTCTTCAGTATCAGTATTCCAGTACCAGTACTTTCAGTCTTCAAAAATTTTCACCGTGAATTTTCAAGTAGTAAGCCTAGTCTCATTTGAATCTTATTTGATCATAATTTTTTTCTTAATCTGTTGAAAGAATTTTCAAAATCTGAAAGATAGGCAAGAGTTGTTAAAACAGCGTTGATGATCATTAAGTTGCTATTAATCAGTCTCCAAGTAGTTGAGAGGTAATTATGGATATTTTAACTTTCTAATATTAAATGTTTTAGTGAGAACCTTCTTATTAAAAGAAACAACTATTTGAGATAGGAATCCTGAAATATGATTTGAAAGTACCAACAAACCAAGTTGCTAATAACATTAAGATTATACATTTCAATATAGTCACTAAATGAATCAGTCAGAAAATATGGAAAAAAACCTTTTGAGGGAGGAATAGGTCCTTTTTCTTAAATAAGAATAATTTGAACTTATGTATGACATGACTTAAAAAATTAGTATTCTAATGAGAGAAGTTAATTGTTAAAAAATTTACTAAACTGTACTGATAAAATGACATTAAGACATTTGGATACTCTTGTTCGAGACTATCAGAGATTCTGTGTATTGGTCTCTGCTTTTATTTATTTTTTTAAGGATTTATTTTATTTATGCATATAAGAACTGGGGTCTAGGCTAGAGGTGAGGGCGTTGAGAGGATTCACCAGAGACAGAGTGAGGGGCAGCACAGGCAGATCTACTGAAAGGAGCAGCCGGTGAGACAGGAGAGGTCTGCTGCACCATGTGGGTCAGCTCCCTGGCTGTGGATGGAACTCATGATGCCACAGTGGCTGGCAATAGCTTGATAGTGCTGATCCTTTAACCCCTGCACCACCAGGGAGGCCCACTGCTTTTATTTTTTAAGGATTTGATTGTTTTTAATGGAGAATCTTAGTGTAATTTCATTGGAAGATGCCCCATCTTTGTATGGAGAGATTTCTGAGTCCTGTCTTTCCCAGGCTTATGCTATCTTCATTTCCTTTTCTTAAAAAAAAATAACTTGGTTGTTTATGTTTATTGACTATTTGATGTCCTGAACTTATGTTTATTCATTTTAATCTTTTGATTATTTATAATTTATATATCATTCTATTAGGCTGGCTGAGATTATGATCTCATTTCTTTGAATCGAAATTTAAAAGAATAGATTTTGTTCTGTTTTTGTTTTAAAGAACTTTAATAAATATGTCTTTGCTCATTGGAATGGCTTGTTTCATCTGAGAGCCTTTTAATTTAACCTCTGAATAACTGGTCTATATTTTCTGTGGTTAAGGTAAGTTCAGAATATCCACTTTGGTCTTAAAATAAAAGAATAGAGATGTTCAAATGTATCTCTGTCTTTGTATACTGCTTAATTTGAGGATTTATAGTAGAAAAAGGGTGAGATGAAGGAGTCTTACCAGCTTTTGCCTAGGGTATTTAAAAAACAAGTAAAATTTTATTAAGTCATGCATTTGAAATGAAATTACTGTTTTAAATTTTTGTTTTAGGATAGTGGAGATTATCCACTTACCATGGCTGGTCCTCAGTGGAAAAAGTTCAAATCCAGTTTTTGTGAATTCATTGGTGTATTAGTACGGCAGTGTCAATATAGTATCATATACGATGAGTACATGATGGATACAGTCATCTCACTTCTTACAGGATTGTCTGACTCACAAGTCAGAGCATTTCGACATACAAGTACCCTGGCAGGTTAGTATTTAGCAACATTTTCTGTTTGTTTCCTTAGATTAGAGATGAAAATGATTTTCACTTGAAAGAAATGAAGTAATGCTATTTATTTTGTTTATAAAGTAATCACTAAGAGCATGCTCTCCTCTCCCCTCCAAGCCCCTGAATTACTGGGAATGTGGTGGTATTTTCAGTTTCAGTTCTGTGAAAGCATTCTATAGTTTGTATATGGAAATTTTCTTGTGGTAAATCTGCTTCATTACTTAGTATACCACAGGAAGAGAAAGTGGTGGTTAGTGATAGAAAAATGAGTTACCAGGTAGGATATTGACAGCAAATTTGGGAAGACTGTCAGTCATTCTGGACATGTAGTCCTAATAAACCTTATTTTTTCTCTGGTTTATGTAGTTCCTCCTCATATGATGGTCCTTACAGGATGATGCTTACTCTTACACAAAAAGTTGATTTTTAAATATTTCTTAGTAAATTTAGACTGAGTTAGGTTTTTGGTTTTTAAATTTTAATGGAACAAATTACATTTCTAAACCTCAAACAATTCTAGAAAAGTGATTTTGGTAATGATGTTAATAAAATTCTTTGGTTTCTTTATGCTAAAGGTATAATTGATACACATTGCTGAATATGTGCTTTCTGATTTGAGTTTGAATAGATCAACTAAGTGTCACTGTAGTATTCTAAGCCTTAGTGAGAGACTACTTCAATTTATATAAAAAATTTTCATTCTCTAAGGGTAGAGATTTTTTTCTTTAGAATATTTTTCCTAAGAATTAAAACTGTGATTAAAGCTGTACTTCTGCTAAGTCCTCTGCTTAAAAAAAAATAAAATATAGTCTCCCTACAGGTTTTGTTTTTGTTTTTAGGTTGAAAGTCACAAAATATGAATGTGACTTTGGTCTGTTACCTTAAGTTATCATTTAATGTCAAGAACTTGGGGTCTCCGTGGTGGCGCAAGGGGTTAAGACGCAACCTATGAAGCTATCTGCAGCCACTGCAGCATGAGTTTGATCCCTGGCCATGGAGCTACCCACATGGCACAGCAGACTTCTCCTGACTCACGCACCACTCCCCTCAGCAGTGTATTTCAGTAGAATACACTGTTCTGTTCTGTTCCCTGCTCTGATTCTGGTGAATCCGTCACCACCCACACCTTTGGCCTGTACCCCTGTTCTTGTAGGCATACATAAATAAATAAATAAATCTTAAAAAAACTTTGATGGCTAAAGTAAATAACAAATATGATGGTATAACATGAGATATTTTATTTTTCAAAGATTTTTTATTTATTTACGCATACAAGATCTTGGGTGTAGGCCAGAGGGATGGGTGGGTGGGGGATGGGGTGGGGTGGGGAAGGATTCACCAGAGACAGAGTTGGGAGCAGAACAGGCATATTAACTGAAATACACCACTGAGGGGAGCAGTGGGCGAGACAAGAGCGATCTGCTGTGCTTGTGGGTTGTCTGCTGGCTGGGGTCTGGATCCAGCTCATGTCATAATGGCTTGCAATAGCTTGATAGCACTGAGACTTTAACCCCTGTGCCACCAGGGAAACCCAAGATGAAAGATTTTAGTTAGAGTAGAATGACAAACTAGTTTGTTGAGGGTGTAAAATAGCTCAGAGCAGATGATTGGGAAACCCCCCCCCTTTTTTTTTTAAGATTTATTTATTTATACATATAGGAGCTGGGGTACAGACCAGAGATGCGGGGGTTGAGAGGGTTCACCAGAGACAGAGTGGGGAACAGAACAGGCAGATTGACTGAAATACACTGCTGAGGAGAGCAGTGGATGAGTCAGGAGAGGTCTGCTGCACCATGTGAGTTGCTCCCTGGCCAGCTCGGGATCAAACTTTTGCTGCAGAGGCTGCGGATTGCTTCATAGTGCGGTGCTTTAACTCCTTGTGCCACCAGGGAGGCCCCTGGGAAATCTCTTTTAAAGAGAGCCAATAGCCACACATTATGATGTAGTTTTGTGTTGTCCTACCATTTAGTGAACCAGGTCTGAGCAACAGTCTTGAGTAAGCAAAAGCGTAAAATGGTGAGACCTTTCAATTAGTAATATAAGGTAGGAATTTGCAGAACGTCTGATAAAAAGCATTTTATTAAATATTTTGCTCTTTGTACTTCTCCCTCCCTCTTTCTTGACTTTTCTTCTAGGTGTGGTATTCATAATTTTACCATTCATTTTCTTTATAATATGTAAACGTGAGATTAAAGGAAATCCTACTGATGTAACTCCAGTCTTTCTGCACTCACAGTGTAACTTGACATAAGGCGCTCAAGCTCCTTTCCCCTTTGGTTTATTGAGATAACTAAATGACTGCTGAGGTGAATCATGATCTGAAAAAGGTCATTGTAGGGGATATGTGATTTGAACATAGTCTGAAGTCTGATTACCTTGTCTTGAATCCTCATTTAATTTCTTGTAACAACTGTAATCTAAAGCACATTTTTTTAGGATTATTTATTTTTGCATAGATGAACTGGGGTACAGACCAGAGGTACGGGGAGGGGGGTGGTGGCAGTGAGAGGATTCACCAGAGACAGAATGGGGAACAGAACAGGTGATTGCCTGAAATACACTGCTGAGGGGTACAGTGGGCGAATCAGGAGAGGTCTGCTGCACCATATGGGTAGCTCCCTGGTAGGGGATCGAACTTGTGCTACAGTGGCTGCGGATAGCTTCATAGTGCTGAGACTTACCCCCTTGCGCCACCAGGGAGGCCCTGAAGCACATTTCTTAGTCTCTGTGCTTCGATTTCATCATGAATGAAGTGGGATAATAATTAATTTTGAGAGCTGTTGTGAGGATTAGAAGATAATCCATGGAGAGAATTTAATATTTAAGTAACTGACATATAGTGTTTAATGCACATTAGTTATTGTTTTACTATTATTTATAGCAGTTGCAGTTTTCCTTTCCTTTAGAAGCAGAGCAGCCCATCTTGCTTATAGTTTATCTTAATTTGATCTTAATTTGTAAATTTTTGCATCTGTGAGACTAATTTCAACATTTTCTATTCAAAAATAGCTATGAAGTTGATGACAGCTTTGGTGAATGTGGCACTAAATCTTAGCATTAATATGGATAATACACAAAGACAGTATGAGGCAGAACGGAATAAAATGATTGGAAAGCGAGCCAATGAGAGGCTAGAACTTCTGCTACAAAAGCGGAAAGAGGTAAACCTTTGTATTGGATATTTAAGCTATTAATATGTGATCAACTTAGTCACCGTTAATTATATTGGTTATAGTTCGTCTGATAAATTTTTTTTGAAGATTTAAATTTAAATAACATTTCAGGTTGTTTACAGGTCTTTTTTGATGACTATTCATGCCAACACATCCTTAATGTCAAAATTTTCTCTCTGTGTCAACTAGGATTGAGTTCAAGGCTTCAAGTAAGGAGTCCAGGACCATTCCAACAAGTTGATGAAATGAGGTTTCACTTATGTGAAATCATTTAGAGAAATAACTTATAGGCTATTTAGGGTGTTTAATTGGTACTTTGTTGTAGTATGGGAAGCAATTGGATAACATTAATGAATGAGGAAAATATTTTTTCAGCCTTATGCTAAATAAGTCAATAAAATCTTGTGATGTATTTGTGATTTAAATTCCTCCTTCATTGGTGATAAATTATTTTGTTATAATTGGGGACTTTTTTTTCCTAATAGGCACAGTCTGAAGTTTCAAAATTAGTAATCAGTGGAGTTAAAATATTTGCCATCGTAATCATAAATTTACTGATCTTGAAATTTGGGGGGCTTGGTAGCTATATGTAATTGTGAATTCATCAATAACTTTTTTAAATGCCCTGCTTCAAGAAAAAGAAGCCAGCAAAATTTTTGTCCACATTTTTCTCCTCCCTAAACTTCTTATATTCTTCATATAGTTTGGAGTTGAAGAATTTTGTTCCTTGGTTTACTTAGTAAATTTCATCAGATAATTTTTATGTAACCATTACACACATCTTAGTCCTAGAAATTACAGCCTATTTCTTAGATGAAAGTTTAATTTTGTGAAAATAGAATGAGTAAATTTAAGAAAGTAGGCTTTGAAATTAAAATTCCTGTATTACAATATTACCTCTAGATGAGAGTTAAGATTTTAAACATTTTGTAAGACCATCTGTACTTTTGACTATGCTAATGAATATAAGAAGTATGTGACCTTGTTGGCATTATTTGCTAATGCAAGGTTATAGTTAGGAAGAGAAAATAATGCATTTAAAAAAGCATAGAACACAATATAAAGGTAATTGATGTTTATATTATGGAAAAGTTTTCTGGTAGCTCTCAATTTCTGAAATAATTTTCTCTTAACTCTCAAGCTCTGAAATTAAAATATGTGGGAGTAGACAAACCAACCAGGATTTGAAATCCTTATTTGATTATTTCACATGAACCTTGTTTCCTTCAAAGTAATTTATTAGACAAATTTCTTACCAAGTGATTTTACCCAACTCACTTTTGTTTTTTGAGCAGGCACTAGATAGCATGACTGTCCTTTTACAGGTAATAAAAACCAAGATAATGAAATATGACTATGCTTTTTTGATATGAACATGTATGTTACATAGTAGATATGTATAGTAACAAGCTAACATTTCTTTACTAAAAATTAATCTACCTGGTAAAATTTAAAAGCCAAGTCAAATAGTCCAGATATCAAGGGACTTTAGTTATCTTATAGGTAACATTTAATTTTTCTATGTGGTTACCGTTGTCTACTGGAATAAAAAATTAGATATAACCACCAAAATGCTGGAAAATCCTCCATTTGCTCCTGGAACAACTTTTAGATGTGCTGTTGGTTGTCTTCTTTATAATTGAAAAGAAATGATGTATTCTTTTCAGCTTCAAGAAAATCAAGATGAAATAGAAAATATGATGAATGCAATATTTAAGGGCGTTTTTGTACATAGATACCGGTAAGTTGGGACACGTTTTTTTCCTGTCTAATTTTTACTTATTCATGTTTGGATATATAGTGGTTTAGGCAGCAAAGAATAGTAGAAAGAGTGCTGGAATAAGGTTATTGCTGGAATTTAAATTCTTCTACTGACTTAGATACTGTGGGTAAGTTATTTAACTGACCCCAAGTTGTTTCCTATCTGAAAAATAGGGTAATGTTTTAGCTGCCGGGCAAATGGAAGCTACTGCTATTGTTAGCAGTCAGGCTACAGAATGCTTCATTGTTTTTGGAAATACTATGTTACTATAAACTATACATGCTGACTCCTGACTCTCCTCCTTTTGAATATTTTTGGAAAATTTATACAGATATAAATGAAGCATTTTTTTGTTATTTTGAGTGAGCACAGAAAAGAAATAAAGTAGTAATCTTACCACCATTTCTGCTGTAACCTTTTCTTAAATTTTGGTGGCATTTTTATTCAACTTCTTCATTTCTCTGGCTTGGCAGTTATTGAATCAGATTAATGATTCCTTTGTAATGTTCCTGTGTCCATTCTTATCTTTTTGCCTATTAGTGTTACCATTACTTCAGTTTATTCCCTCATCTTTCTCACACCTGGAGATTATTGCAGTTTTCCTAAAAATGTCCTTTTGTTGCATTATTTCTTTGCTCAAAAGCCTTCAGTGACTCACCAGTGCCTACAGGATGAATTAAAAATAATTTAGCCTGACATTCAAATCCAAATTGAGCTTGGCCTCAGTGTTGTGTGTAACTAATTCTTGCTTGGAAAATTATGCGCTAACCACAGACTAATATGTCTGCCGTCTTTTGACTATATCATGCCCAGCAGGAGTGATTAAGCTGGGATATGACATGGTATAAAATGTGGGGATTGGATTTTATTTGTGATTTTATTTAATTTTAAATGTTTATGTGGTAACAATTATTCTTTGCCAACTAGACTGTAAGCTCCTGGTGTTCAGGGGCTATACTTCAGTTCTACTTTTATTTATTTATTCATACAAGAACTAGGGTCTAGGCCAAAGGTGCTGGGGGTGAGAGGATTCACCAGAGACAGATTGGGGAGCAGAACAGGCTGATCTACTGAAATATACTACTGAGGGGAACAGCGGGCGAGACAAGAGGTCTGCTGCGCCATGTGGGTTAGCTCCCTGGCCAGGGATTTAACTCATCCCACAGTGGCCAGCGATAGCTTGATAACACTGAGACTTTAACCCCTGTGCCACCAGGGAGGCCCAATTCTACTTTTAAATTCCCAATAATTCTTAAGATAATGGTATATTCATGGTATGTACTGAAGTATTTGTCATGTCTTGAATAAACTACAAGTCCTGTTGTAGCATAGTGGTACTAACATGCACAATTTTCCTTTCTCTCTTCAGCGATGCAATAGCTGAAATCCGAGCTATATGCATTGAAGAAATTGGCATTTGGATGAAAATGTATAGTGATGCCTTTCTTAATGACAGTTATTTAAAATATGTTGGTTGGACTATGCATGATAAGGTAAGATACACCCTATAGACTGCTTGTCTTTCTATAGATAGACATAGCCTATATGTAGCTTTCATTCATGATGAGTTATGTGCATGAAGGTGATGTAGTGGGACCACGTACCTGTGGGCCTTTCCTTTAGTCTTTTCTGTCTGTTTCATGAAAATACATGTTTTATCACAAAGTCCCCTAGATGATTGAATCTTGGCTACAGTTTTAACCTTCAGTCTTGAATTAATATTTGTACTGAATTATTAGAGTCGTGTAGGCTGGTGATGGTTGTGATGGTGAGGCATTTCTTAGAGCAGAAAGAAGAGTCCTTACTCTGTTAATATCTGAGTGCTATATATTTTTATTAAAATTTTCCTTTAATATTCATTCTTTTGACAAACATGTATTTTAACCAGATTATAAGTCACAACTTGGCCTCTGACCTTTTAGATTTTTTTTTATTCTTTACCTTTCTCTTAGGCTGCCTCTTCACTATTGCATATGTCCCTTAAAATATTACTTTCTGTAAAGTAAAACTGTGAAATATGCTATTGTTTTTCACAATAGTACTGCTCTGAACAAGTTTTCAAAACATTAAAGAAGTCAATACTGAATATATCTTGAATGTTCCAGTTGATGGTATGCAGAGTTTTAATGCATTTTCTCCTCTCATGTCATTTAGCAAGGTGAGGTAAGACTCAAATGTCTCACTGCTCTACAAGGGCTTTATTATAACAAAGAGTTGAATTCTAAACTGGAGCTTTTCACCAGTCGGTTCAAGGTTAGTCTTACTTTAAGTATTTAAAATTACTTAATAATTTGAAAATAATTTTCTTTTGCTCCCCTTTTAAACATATTTTAATTTTTTCATTCTTAGGATAGAATCGTGTCTATGACCCTTGACAAAGAATATGATGTTGCAGTCCAAGCAATAAAATTACTCACTCTTGTTTTACAGTAAGTATAATTGTTACTAATGTCCAGATATCTGGTAGTAATACATAAGAGTACTTGATTTAAATTTATCTTGATCTAAATTTTAATAGCTTACATAATGTGGTTTTACAGATAGAAGTTTAATTTTCTCATGTAAAGTTAGAAAGACAGGAAGAGAGAACCATTAAACTAGAAAATTCTGGACTGGGAATTCATGTGTTATTCCCTTGGACAGCTTCCTTTCTGTTTTACTGTCTTAAATGCTCTTGAATTAAAGTTAAGCACTTGAGTTGTATTAGTTATGGTTATTGTATTTTGTCCCTTTTAAAAGTATTTCCTGAAGCCTCTCTGTTAACAAGCTGAATTTAAAATATTCTGTTATGTTAAAATAGAATAGTGATATGTAATTCATTTTTTCCTTTTTAAAAACATTGTGGTAATAGCTATGAATATAACACATTTTAAACACACTCAAGTGTCCAGTTTAGTGGCATTAAATATATTTTCATTGTTCTGCAGCCATCACCATCATGTCTCCAGAACTTTTTAAAAATGATTAGATACTAAAACTCCGTTCCCATTGTACACTAACTCTCCCCATTCATCTGTCTTCTTAGCCCTTCATGACCACGCTTTTACTTTCTATTTCTATAAACTTGACTATTTTAGGTACCTCATGTAAGTGGAATCATAAAGAATTTGACCCTTTGTATCTGGCTTGTTTCACTTAGCATAATGTCTTCAAGGTTTACGTACTGATAGCATATATCAGAATTTCATTCCTTTTTGAGGCTGAATAATATTACATTGTATATTTATACCACATTTTATTTATCCTTTCTTCTGTCAGTAGACATTTAGGTTGTTAACATGAGCCGAACAATAATCATGAAAGGGTCTTTTTAAAAACATAGCATGCTAACAAGTCTGATATTCTCAGGAAAATTCATTGTTTAGAGTAGCCAGTGAAATTCTGAGGACTGTTCAATATGATTTAAAGTCATATACAATACTTACAGTAATTTTTGAATTTTGCTACTGGTTTGTGGATAGCAGAGAACAGTGGAATAGAACAGAGATATACACAAATACATCTGGGAATCTAGTATAGTATGAGGGTGGCATTTCCTTTCAGAAAATAAATGGTTTTGTGACATTTACATTCTGTTTGAGAGAAAAATTGAATTGAATTTTTGTCATTGCTTATACTAGTTTTCAGGTGGATAATATGGTTAAATGCAAATAGATGAAACCACTGAAATACTGGGTGAAAACTCTGAGAATGTGAAATTTTATATGTAAAATGGGCAAGATTTTTCTGAGCGTGACAGAAAATCTAGACAGCCCCCCAAAAAATCATATTCTCAGTAAAACTGGGGGAAAAATCACAGAATTAACTATCATGAACTCAGAAAACAAATGATGGATTCAGCAAAATGTTTGTGTTATAGGAGTCAATTAGTAAACTAAAAAAATGGTAAATACTAAAATTGTCAAAAAATAACGAGATTGGGGCCTCCCCTGTGGCACAGTGGTTGAGCACTGGGGCTGCGAAACTGCCCGCAGCCTCTGCAATGCTGGTTCGATCCCGGGCCACTGGGTGAGGGTCCCACATGGTGCGCAGACCTCTCCTGCCACCCACTGCTCCCCTCAGCAGTGTATTTCGTCAGTCTGTCTGTTCTGCTCCCCGCTCTAACTCTGGTGAATTCTCTCCCACTCCTGTGCTTCTGACTGTACCCAGTGCGCGTATAAATAAATAAATAAATAAATCTTTAAAAAAAAAAATCTTGCCTCCACTATTTAAAAAAAAAAATGAGATTGCTCACAAAAGACAAAAGTTTAAACATGAAAAATTGTTTAGCCACAGTGTAAGAGACATGAATTAATGAAATGAAACCATTTTTAACCTGTTGCTTGACAAAAATACAAAAGTAGTTGGTAATATACTATGTTGTTGAGGCTGTGCAAAAACAGGCCCTTACACACTGTTGGTGGAAATATAAATTTTGGTATATACTCTTCAGAGAAAAGCTTAGCAACATCTGTTCAAAATTTAAAGTTTACAGACTTTCTAACATTGCATTGTTAGTGATAGGATTTTGAAACTAACTGAATGATTATCAATAGAGGAAAAATTAATAGCTAAATAAGCATGTTATATGGATTATCTCATTTAACGAAGTATATGAGATAACATAGCAGTAACTTTGGGCCATGGTGGTGGTTATCCCCATTTATATGAAATGAACTACATTGCAGTCATTAAAAGAAGGCAGCTCTAGATGGAATGACATTTTCTGAGACTGCGCTTAATTGTGTTTGAAGGTGTCTGCCAGTGTGAGCCACAGATTTTAGACCCAGGACTTATTCACTCCAAAGATGTCAAATCTCATCATATGCCATTGTAATTTGTCCTAGTATCTTCCACCAGCTTAGCCAGGGCACTTTCATTTTTGGAATTAACGTATGTGATGACGACAGTGGTAAAAGTCTTCCTGTGGATCAGACACCTCAGCTGGGTCTTTCCCTCGATAATGCAGTAGGATCTGTGACACAAGGCAGCCAGGAAGACAACCAGCTTGATGCAATCCACGTAATGTGCAGTCACCACCAGCAGAACCTTCTTGATCATACCATGGTAGTGACAATACTAACCCCTGCTCGAAGGACAGGTGGCTTCTTAGAGGGGACATAGCCTTTGCCAGCAGCTTTCTTAGCATAGGCTGACAATTGGTGCTGCTGCTTTTGGTCATTCTCTGGTCTGTACGTTTCCGTCATCTCAAGCAGTTGAGTAGCTGTTTGTCAGTACAAGGCGTGGGTGAACTATTGATAGTTAATGGCGAGAGACACTTTCAGCCATTTATATAAGACAGTCCTTTACTGCTGCAGCTGTATGTAGCGGGACCATTTGACAAAGCAGGTGAGGTCTCTTTTGTCCAATGCCAAAGTTCTTGGGCCTTCTCTCAAATTAGGGGATTTACCACCTTCTTGGCCTTCTGCTTCCTTGAATGACTGGGGTCGGGGCTCTCTTCGGAATTCCCCTTGGCCATCTTTCCTTTGGCATCTTGGGTGACTGCAGGAGAGGGAGAGGAGCAGTCTTAACACATTGCAGTTTTTCCCTTTAATTTTTAATTGGATTTAAAAATTATGAGTATGTGTACATCTTTTAAAAATATTGATAGAGTACTGAAATGTGTATAAGAAAGTAATAGTATTCTACATTTACCTCTTTAACTTCTTCCCCTTCCCTCTGTCATACCCTATGGATGTCTTTCTTTCTGATAACTTTGAAGGGTAACAGCCAATCATTTATGTTGATTTGGCCATGTATATACCTATAACTGAATCTTGTTGGAAACTTTCCTTCTCAGACAGCTAACATGAGTAAACTAATGCAGATTTACTATATTTGAATGGATTTTGATAATTCTTTTCATTATAAAACAATACATGTGGTTTCTGCAAAAACAGTCCAGTGTTATATAAAGTCATTTAAATCAAAGTGATTTTGATACTTAAATTTCATCATTATCATTTTGCTTCTTAAAAAGAGGGCTATGTATTTAAATATTAGGCTTTCAGAAATCTTGAGCACAGCAGAAAATGAAAAAGGATCTGAGCTTCTCAACTAGCCATTTAATATTGTTAAGGTTTTCTCTCTCCTGGTGGTTCTGTGATTTTTTTTGTTTTTTGTTTTTTTTTGTTTTGTTTTGTTTTTTTTGGTGGGACCCTCGCCGGTGGCCGGGGAATGAACCGGCGCTGCAGAGGCTGCGGGCAGTCCCGCAGCCCAGCGCTCAACTGCTGCACCACCCGGGGAGGCCCCGGTTCTGTGATTTTTAAATTTACATATAATGGTGAAAACCTAGATTGAAACAAAAAACCACATATTTAGGAGGGTAAGAGGTAGCAGAGACCAGGATCCTGAATGCAGCGGCCCTAAAGAAGGAACCCAGCAAGGTTTATATTGGGGTACTATGTTTACTGGGCCTAATAATGATTTGATTTACCAAGATTTTTTTAGGTTAATTTTATTCTTTTAAAATAAGATCAGGAAAAGGAGCACTACATTTTTGTGAGATTTTTCTCTGTGATAGAGTGTAATAAAATGTTGGTGGTACTTAAATTTTAATTGGAAAAACCATTTGCATTGCCTTATGGTGTTCAGAATGTGGTGGATGCCGTATTAATCATTGTGAGATAATTGGGGTGGTAGTATACTTTAATGTTGTGATATCTCTTTCCTTAATATTACTGTGAAATATAGGCAGTGTTCTCTGATTATTAATGCAAAGCTTTTAGTTGCCACTATATTTATATGATTTAGTCTGGCATTGTCAAATTTTAATATTAATATGTTTTCACTACACACATTCAGTATTTGCTCTAATTTTACTTCCCATTAACCTTAGAATTTAATGAAATACTTCTTTTGTTAGGGCAAACTTTTGCTTACAATAATCAAAGTCATTTTTATTTTTTTAATACAAGTTTGTAAAAGTAATATTTTTTAAGGTCTGATTTTGGGTATCTGTAGTCATGCTTAAAATTATGACACTATTAAAAAAAAACAACTCATTCCTTACTTTTTAGGAGTAGTGAAGAAGTTCTTACTGCTGAAGATTGTGAAAATGTCTACCATCTGGTTTATTCGGCTCACCGGCCAGTAGCAGTAGCAGCTGGAGAATTTCTCTACAAAAAGTAAATCTATATTTGTAATTTATTTTCTAAAGTGTACTTTTATGATATTATCATGTTAAAATGAAATAAAACATACAACTTACTGAAGAAATCATTAAGTATAGGTGAGATTGAAACTTTCAGATTTTACTGTTTGCTTTAAGTTTCAATTTTCCTTTGAAAGTTATTTCTTTAAAGGGAAATGTGTCCATGTCTTAATGGATATGCTTAAAAATATACCTAACTATACCATAATGTTTAAGATTGATCTCTACTAATTTTTCACTCCTTTTTTTCCTCTGATGTCAATTTCCTAATATTGCCCATACTCTAATATTTAATCTTTATTCAGTTTTTGTCTTAGAATACATGAAAACAGGGCCTCTCTGGTGGCACAGCGGGTTGAGCACAGCGCTGTGAAGCTGTCTGCAGCCTCTGCAGTGCCAGTTCGATTCCCAGCCGGCCAGGGAGAGTCCCACATGACACGGCAGACCTCTCCTGTCTCACCCGCTGCTCCCCTCAGCAGTGTATTTTGGTCCTTCTGCCTGTTCTACTCCCTGCTCTGTCTCTGGTGAATTCTCTCACCCTCTGGAGCCTCTGGCTTGTACCCCAGTGCTTGTATAAATAAATAAATCTTTTCAAAAAAAAAAGAATGCATGAAAACATTTTGCTTAAAATGATAATTATGTTTGACATAAAAATCCCAAAAGTCCTGTAGTCTTTACTTTTATAATGCTGTCTGACACCTCAGATTAGGTGGGATGGGTAGCAGTATGAATATCTGATCACAGAACACATTCAGCAAATGTTTATAATGGCTTAAAAAGGGAACAGTATCAACCACGTCGACTAAACAATATTGTAAGATTTTATTAAAATGCCCTTTTGGGGAGAAGCAAGCCTTCATTAGAAAGGATATGTGATATGAAGGAATCATGCTACAGTTCTATTTTCATTGTTAATGCAGTGATAGTTATCCTTTGTTGTTTTTAAGGGTTATGACCATGATATCCATAGAAAGTGGCCATTAAGTTTAAACTTGGGAAAATTTTGTAAGACCTATAGAAGAAAATTATTATATGTTTAGTTTAAAAGAACAATATTTAATACTACAGATTCATATCCATAAATAGTATAGGTTAGTAATTGTAGTACTTTCACAAAAGGACATGATTACATAAAACACATCAGAGTTTTTAAAAAGGGAGCAATTAGCTTAAGAAGGTAATTTAGGAGAACTTTAAAAGTACCATGAAGTGTGAGAGGAAAAAGATTTATAGCAGGGCTTCCCCTGGTGGCACAGGCAGTTGAGCGCTGCGCTGTGAAGCTGTCCGCAGCCTCTGCAGCGCCGGTTTGATCCTGGCCGGCCGGCTAGGGTCCCACATGGTGTGGCAGACCTCTCCTGTCTCGCCCACTGCTCCCCTCAGCAGTGTATTTCGTCAGTCTACCTGTTCTGTTCCCCACTCTGTCTCTGGTGAATCCTCTCACCCTCCCGCGCATCTGGCCTGTACCCCTGCTCTTGTATAAATAAAAAATTAAAAAAAAGATTTATGGCAGTTAATTTGCTTGGGTATAAAGTTGGGCACTATTATACCTCTCTGGTTCCCATTAACTCCTTTGTTGTTGATGTTTTATGTTTGGAATCCATACAGGTTTGGTGATGTTTTTGTTGTTGTTGGGTTTTTTTTGTTTTTTTAATAGGTAAGGGAGTTTTTAAAAAAAAAAATATTTATGCATTTGATAGCTGGGGTGTAGGTTAGAGGTACAGTGGGGCAGGGGGCGGGGAGTAAGAGGATTCACCAGAGACAGACTGGGTAGCAGAACAGGTGGATTGACTGAAATACACTGCTGAGTGGAGCAGTGGGTGAGACAGGAGAGGTGTGCTATGCACTTGGGTTAGCTCCCTGGCCTGGGATTGAACTCATGCTATAGTGGCTGCCGTTAGTTTCATAGTACTCAGACTTAACCCCTTGTGCCAGCAGGGAGGCCCTGTTTCTTTTGCTTTAAAAGTAAATAATTTGTGTTGATTACAGGCTCTTCAGCCGTAGAGATCCAGAGGAGGATGGAATGATGAAAAGAAGGGGAAGACAAGGTCCAAATGCCAACCTTGTTAAGACATTGGTTTTTTTCTTTCTGGAAAGTGAGGTTAGTTGATGTTTACTTTTGTACTTAAGTTCAAAATAGTTTGGATATGGGATTAAAATGTTCATTTTAAAATCTCTCGCATAACAGTCAATAGGATAGAGATCTACCCATTTCACAAAATCAAACAAAATATTTCTACTTTTAATAAGATGTTCAAATAATAAGATTTCAATGTAGTGCTTCAGAGCATGAATTTTGGAGTCAGAAAAACCCGATTATGAATTGGGCTCCTTGCTACTGTATAACCCTGTTTTAGTTAATGTTTATAAGTTTCATTTTCCTAGTAAAAATGTCAGCAAAAATTTCTGAAGTAACACTGAGATAATTCATGTAAAACTCTTTTTAACTCAGAACTAGAATGTAGTTGGTTCTCAGTAGTTGGTATCGGCTATTATTACTATTGTTGTAGGTTTTATATTTGTAGGATTTACATTTAACATCAACTTTTAGGTCTTCCTGCGTTTGAGGATGTATCTGTTTACCAGATTTTGAGAGGCCCCAGCATAAATTTTAGTTGTTCATATTATATGTTACTCAATCACAAAGAGCTTTTAAATTTTCTGTTTTTGTCTACAGAAGTACATTTGGTTTTTTTATGTCGCCACTTTACTAAGTTCACTTAGTCAGTTTTTAATACATCCCTAGGATTGTCTTTAATATAGTCCTTTGCAAATAATGATAATCAGCAAAGGTTCCATTCTTTTGAGTTAAGGCTAATATGCTATTTGTCTAAGCACATTACCCCCTTTTAAATTTTATTTATTTTATTTTTTTAAATTTTAGTTACATGAGCATGCAGCATATCTTGTGGATAGTATGTGGGACTGTGCTACTGAGCTGCTGAAAGACTGGGAATGTATGAATAGTTTGTTGCTAGAGGAGCCACTTAGTGGAGAAGAAGGTAAGAATGTTTAATTACGGTATTTGTTGTCAACAATTTTAAAAACAAATTTTACTTACTCTGTTTGTCTTCCTATGTTAAAATTAAATGATTGAAAATGTACTTTATGAATAATTTTGTTTTTATACACATGAATATTATACTATGTAAAAACAAGTAATTGTCCACATTCTTGAATTTTTTTTTTAAATTTGTGATGATTTTTTTTTGCTCAAATGTGTTCTATTGGTGTACATGCTTGGAATATTTAAGAAGTTCTGATTTGGTTCTGGTACTTTCTGCCATATAGTAAGGGTGTTTTTGTTAGTACATTGGGTCAGATTCTGTTACAGGAAGAATGAACTATTACGTAACAATTTTAAGTGGCAGGGAAAAGAAATAGGTTGACTCTTTCTGATCTCTCCCCCCTACCCCACCCCCAGCGCTAACAGATAGACAAGAGAGTGCTCTGATTGAAATAATGCTTTGTACCATTCGACAAGCAGCTGAATGTCATCCTCCTGTGGGAAGAGGAACAGGAAAAAGGGTAAGGCAGTATATTCTCAGTACTCTAAACTATATTTCTCATATTTTAATATCTTAAAGAAAATTCTTATTTGTAACCATAGAACCAAGTTTTGGAATCTTAAATTTCATTTTTCAAAGAACCTTTGATTATAAATGTGTTCGAAGTCAATTTTAAAGCATTAGCAATTCAGGGAATTTGAATTTCTTCCATAAGATACTTGCTTGGTTACTGTAGTCCATGTTGCATTTGTCCAATTTGGTTTATTTATAGATTTGCTTTCTTTTTCTTTTAATATGAAATTAGAAATAAAGACAAATATTCATTAAAATCAGGAAATTCTTATTTCCTGGAATTAGATTTTAATACATTATCATAAAAATTATATGGATCTGGGGGCCTCCCCGGTGGCACAGCTGTTGAGCGCTGGGTTGCGAGGCTGCCCTCGGCCTCTGCGGTGCTGGTTCGATCCCCTGCTGCTCCCCGGCTGCTCCCCGGCCGCCGGAGGAGGGTCCCACAAGGCGCGCAGACCTCTCCTGCCGCCCGCTGCTCCCCTCAGCAGTATACTTTGGTCCTTCTGCCTGCTCTGCTCCCCGCTCTGGCTCTGGTGAATTCTCTCACCCTCCCGCGCTTCTGACTGTACCCAGTTCATGTATAAACAAAACAAACAAACAAATAAATAAATAAATAAAACATGCCTCTATAAAAAAAAAAATTATATGGATCTGCATTGTAGACCAGTATCATCCATGGCTTTCAAACTTACTGATTATGAAACACAAAAATACATTTTTATATTATGACTTAGAAACATCTGTGTGTGTACGCGCGCGCGCGTGTGCGTGTTGTGTATAACAAAATTTCAAACAACACTGAAACTTACAGATGTGAGACATTCTGTTTTCTTTATATTTCCCCCTTGTTTTTGTGATGATAGTAACCTATGTTGAATTTTTGTAGCTCATGGGTCATGACACAGCTTAGGATAGGCTGAAATGCCACTCTATCCCATTATTATATAAGTTCCTGAAACTACATTTCCTGTTCCTAACTGCTTCTCCTTTCATGCAGAGGTAAAGTTTGGTTAGTTTAATTGATTTTCCTTCTAGAACTACTCAAAAGGTTTGTTTTTTTGTTATTTTAAATTTATTAGAAAAAAATCATGTGTAAGTTATTCTCTATCATGTTTGGGTGTTAATTTTTATACTAGAGATTTTTGTAACTGTCATTTAAAATGCAGTTTTATTGCTTATTTTATATATCTTAAACATTCAGTAGAATGTTGTTTTGTTACTTTAGGTACTGACAGCAAAGGAGAAGAAGACCCAGCTGGATGACAGGACAAAAATCACTGAACTTTTTGCTGTGGCCCTTCCTCAGTTATTAGCTAAAGTAAGTTTATGTCAATATCAGAGTGTTATTAATAAATCATAAATATGTCACATGGAATTTTATCATTATGTTTACTTAGATTTTGATGTTTTTTGACATGATTTTTTTGTTTTCTTTTCAAAGTACTCTGTAGATGCAGAGAAGGTGACTAATTTATTGCAGTTGCCTCAATACTTTGACTTGGAAATATATACCACTGGACGACTAGAAAAGGTATGGTGTTTTTTCAAAACCTTGAAGAAATGTTTAGTTTAGATCATCCCCTCGTATTCTGCTTATTTTGTTTGGAATATGTTTAATAGTAACTTTTAATGTGAAAGGAAACCTATATTTTATGTATCTTGTATATTTTAGATCATTTGGACTTGGATGCTGGTGCTCATGAGACTTCCCTGTGATTTCATGCCCACACCCATGCCCTCATTCCTAGCCATTATGTGACTGTGTCACTAATCATTCATTAGAAGAGATTGGGGGTGGGTAACTGGATAATAACAGTTATAAAACAAAAGCAGTTAATATCCAGTGAATACTGTTTTTGAGGAAATACTGTTAAGTTTTTTTTATATGTATTAACATCCTCAACAAAACTCTATTAGATGAGGTGATGTTCCCATTGAAGTTGAGGAAATAAGTATGGATGAGCTAATATATTATGATTAGAAAAACACCTTAAAATATATGTTGGTTGTAGAGTTACACCTGCTGGTTGTAGAGTTCCTGTATTTGAAGTTTCTTACTGTGGTGGTATAGCTGTTTTATGCCTATCATAGCTACATTAGTTTTAATGAAAACCACTTTGATTTTATAGCATTTGGATGCCTTACTACGACAGATCCGGAATATTGTAGAGAAGCACACAGATACAGATGTTTTGGAAGCATGTTCTAAAACTTACCATGCTCTTTGTAATGAAGAGTTCACAATCTTCAACAGAGTGGATATTTCAAGAAGTCAACTGATAGATGAGTTGGCAGATAAATTTAACCGGCTTCTTGAAGATTTTCTGCAAGAGGTATGTATTACAAGTTTTTTGTCAGTTGCGCCCCTCCTCTTTAGTAACTGAATTAGTCATCAGTTCTGGTGAGAGTCCCTAGTTGTATGTTGAAAAGATGTTCAGATTTTTTTCTCTCTGATTCATCATGCTACTATTACTCCTCTACCAAAACAGGAAGAGGGTAAGAATTTGTGCCTTGAAGAAGGTGAAAGCAAAACTAATACCTTTTTAAAATTTTAAAGACAAGATCTGGGTAGTTACCAAGGTTTAGTTGAGCAGGAGGCTGTTAGGGAGAACAGGTTATTAATGGAACAGAGAAGTAGGGCTAGTGTATCACCATGTACCCTCACAGAATAGAGTATTTCTTAGTGGTTTGTCAGTGTTAGAGAGGTAAGGCTTTTGTGGTCCTGGATAGTATGATAAATTATTGTTATGCCTGCTTTTAATTTTGGGGTTTCATATGTTCTTTTATGTTTCCAAGTGGGCTTAAAGCATGATACTCAGATACACTTATATTTTTATTACAATTTTTATCTCTTCTGGAAATATTTAGGTTATTTTATTTACATAAGCTAATGTCATATTTTTCAGTGCATTTAGCCTTTTCCCTATCACTTTAATTGTTATTAGTGCTGAAGAAATAATGTGAACTTTGTAATTTATAGTTTCCTTGTTTAATAATTAATTTTCTCTTTGTGTATGTGACATTGTTTGCTTGCTAAGTTTTGGTTATTGAGGTTTGTGCGAATGTGTTGTTGTACAATGATCACATTCTTAGTTAAAACTTTCAATGACTGCTCTTGGCTGGATATGATTGGATTAGGGCAGATTAATTTAAAATGAAGCAGTGCTTTGTTAATTAAGCTTGATTACTTTTTTATAGAAAAGTTAGTGTGTAAAAAACCAGTAAGTACATAGAGTTCAATACAGTAAGTTTACTAGTGTTTTGACTTAAGGTGTTGTCTTGCTTGGCCTCAAATATATTTTTCTTTATTGTCCTAATGCATTTATTACTGTGAAAGCATAGATGTCTTTAAGTTCCGTGCCAAGGTTACATAAAGGAAAAAGAGAGAATCTCATTCATTTTTTTCTCTTTTGGGTGTAATTGATAACAGCTCTGTTGTTTCATTACTCCAACCATATTGCTTTTAGTTTCGCTAGTTCCAGGTATTGAATGATAACAAAGTTAACATGTGACTTCTGGGTTTTTCTCTCTTTGCAAAATGGTATCTATGTGATAAGCGTAGGATTTTTCACCTATGGGTTATTTCTTTTTCATATTGTATACAATTACTATTCATAGGGTGAAGAACCTGATGAAGATGATGCTTATCAGGTATTGTCAACCTTGAAGAGAATAACTGCTTTTCATAAGTAAGTTCGATTGTAAGTTTCTTAAAACTAGCAAAAGCAAAACCAACTTGTTTTAGGAGTTGTAGCTTCAAATTATTAGGTTTTTCGTGCATAGGAAAAAATATTTGTTAGAATCATGTTTTGAATTGGGGAATGACTGACAAGTTGAATGTATTAAAAAAAAATTTGGGGGGCGTCATGCTTGTGCTGAGAAGTTTACTATTTTTATTCTAACATTTTAACAGCATTCCCTTAACATTCAGGTTTAAAACAAATGTGATCAAGCTTAACTTTTTAATATACTTTAATTTTTTTTACAGTGCCCATGATCTCTCAAAGTGGGATTTGTTTGCTTGTAATTACAAACTATTGAAAACCGGAATTGAAAATGGAGACATGCCTGAGCAGGTCTTTATTTATTTACATGTTACATATTTAACTTTGGGAATGAAGACCAATGCCTTTTTAATTTTAACTGTTTTCTGTTGGTCCTTTTTACAGATTGTTATTCATGCACTGCAATGTACTCACTATGTAATCCTTTGGCAGCTTGCAAAGATAACTGAAAGCAGCTCTACAAAGGTTTGTGGTGGTTCAGTGGAGTTTTTATTAGACTAAATAGCATTAATTGATTTCAGCAAATGTCCACATTTAATAAGACCAGTTATTTCAGTAGTCTTGCTTATTTTCTAGTCTATTTAGGCATGTATGCCTTTAGCAACAATTGCGTTTGTAGTTTTACGTATATTCAGTGTTAAAGAACTTCAGTATGTTTTGTTTCGGGGTATTATTTTAAATTACAAATTATTCAGATTTGATGATGGCATAATTTATGGATTTCCATATTTTCAAAAGTGTCAAATATGTGTGTGTGTATATATATATATTTTGTATATCATGACCAAGAGCCTTTGAAACAAGCAGATAATAGCTACTATATTTTATAAATTGATAATAACAAGCAGTCTGTCTCTAGATCTCCTTATGCCTTTATGGTATTTTGTGGTAGTCTTCCTCAACTGAGGATCGTCCTACTGATGTTCCAAACTCATGATAACTCTTTCTGATTGAATATAATGTGCTAGCTATCAGGTCATTGACTTTTCAAAACTTTATTCATAATAGTAATCCTTGTACTGCCTTTTCCTTTTGTAAATTAGAAGCTTGAACATGGTATTTGTAGTCATAAATAGTATGATGTTGTTCAGGCACATTTTTAATAAATTAAGCAATTTCTGAAAGTTATACATTGTTTATAGGTATTTTTTTCTCATAAATAAATCTTCTTGGTAATGTTTTACATAAAATGATGGTATAATTTTAAAAATTTAAAATGTTTGAGCTTTTATTAAGTACAAGATGCCACTGTAGCTACAAATGGATATTTTCCCCTTGAAAGCCAATGTAGTAGTATTGTTAAAATAATTTTTTTTTTTTTTGGCCAGGAGTATAGGTCTTAAGTTCTCATCACAAAAAAAATTTTGACTCTCTATAAGGTGATGGATGTTAGTAACTAGACTTATGGTTATAGTTTTGAAATATATACAAGTATTGAGTTATTCTCTCCTCCTGAAGCTAATATAATGTTTTGTCAATTAAATCTCAGTAAAAAATAAAAGCTGAAAATAGTGAACTTCTTGCTAAACATCCAGCAAATTTATTTTTGAAAAGATTTATTTTTATTTATTTATGCATACAGGAAATGGGGTGTAGGCCAGAGGTATGGGGAGTAGGGTGCGGTGAGAGAATTCACCAGAGACAGAGCGAGGAGCAGAATAGGTGGATTTACTGAAATACATTGCTGGGGGTAGCAGTGGGCGAGAAAGGGGAGGTCTATTGTGTCATGTGGGTTGCTCCCTGGCTGGCTGGGTATCAAACTCTTGCTGTAGTAGGTGGCGATAGCATGATAGCGCTGAGACTGTAACCCGTGTCACCAGGGACACCCTAACACATTGATTTAAATTTCTTTTTTTTTAAAAAAAAAAGATTTATTTATTTATGCATACAAGAAGTGGGGATCGAACTCCGTGCCGCAGTGGCTGGCCATAGCTTGACTGTGCTGATGTAATCCCTTGCACCATCAGGGAGGCCCTAAAGACTGTAGATTTGTCAGAAAATTGGTCTAAATAGTTTTTGTTTTCTGATTAATAATAAGACGTTAATGTGTAAGCATAGCTAATATAAATCTGTGCTGTTTTTGTAATTAAAAATACTGAGTGAATTTTTAAAAGTGTTTATATTTTAAAATGCTCTTGTTAAATTTTTTCAAGGAGGATTTGCTTCGTTTAAAGAAACAGATGAGGGTGTTCTGTCAGATATGTCAGCATTACCTGACCAATGTGAATACTACTGTTAAGGAACAGGTTAGTAATTATACATAGCAATCTTTGGTAAGCAATTGTTAATAAATACATCAACTAATATACGCAACTTAATACTGAGATTGAGACAAGTAGAGATATGTATGTCCATCCCCCCCCCCAAATATATTAACATACTCCTTTTGCACGCAATAAAATTGATTGATTTCATGTGGAGTTTATAACTGCATTATAGATTGCCCCAATATTGTAGTTACTTTATGTTGTTTCTTTATGATGCACTTGGTAAACAGACCTATATATAGAAGTTAGGTATATGAAATTGCACAAGTTATTTCTGAAAGTAACATGTATAACAAGTATGCCTTAGGGAAGAAACACTCAGAATATATTCTGAGAATATTATCAGTTGTTGACATTCCTACCCATCCTGAGTGTGTAAGTTATTTTTCCTTATGTGGACTTTGCCTGAAATAAGAATTTTAATCACTTGCCTTCAGAGTTTTATCTTCCCACCTCATATGCTTTTGTTATTCCATTACTGTCAACCTTTTCATTCTGGAAATAAATTGTTACCTGGTGCCATAGGTAGTTTTTCCAAATGTAAAAATGAATTGTGATTCTGGGGCCAAGAGCCTACTCTGTTCTAATTCCCTAATAATTAAGATTTAGTGTACATACTTTTTAAATGCTTCTGTGGGAAAATGTTTTAATAATCATTTTATAAGAAATATTAATGATTTAGTGAAAATGCTTATGATGTTTTTAAGGTTTTTTTGATCATTTCATCCTGCTTCATCTTGATGTATTCAGGTAGAGGATCCCAATAGTCTTCAAAAGAGCAATTTTCAGCCGTTTGTGTTATATTGGGTGCACTACTTATTTTAGTTGAGTATATTTACTTCCTAAAGCTTTCAGGAAGTCATGTAAATTTAGCCAACCCTTTTGCTTATTGCTTATTTTTACTCAATTTAAAATTTCAAACTAATTTTAATGAAACATACTTGGATTTTTTTATAGTTACAAATTTACATTTAATATCTACTCGTTAGTCTCATTTTTTTAGTTACTTCCAACTCTTTTTTGTCCCTCCCATATATACAGCAGGTTCTCAAGTAATGTTTCTTTGAACCCTGTTTCCTTATAATGTTTTTTTTTTTAATTTTTTTTTTTTGTGTAGAGGCATGCTTTATTTATTTATTTGTTTTGTTTGTTTGTTTGTTTGTTTATACAAGCACTGGGTATAGTCAGAAGCACGGGAGGGTGAGAGAATTCACCAGAGCCAGAGCAGGGAGCAGAGCAGGCAGAAGGACTGAAGTACACTGCTGAGGGGAGCAGCGGGCGGCAGGAGAGGTCTGCGCTCCATGTGGGACCCTCCTCTGGTGGCCGGGGAGCAGCTGGGGATCGAACCGGCGCCTCGGGCGCGGGCAGCTTCGCAACCCAGCGCTCAACCGCTGCGCCACCGGGGAGGCCCTGTTTCCTTATAATGTTGATGAGGAGAAAATAGGCCAGGACTATTTGAACAAAAGGGTAGTTTTTAAGGACATGCCTTTATTATACATTGTTTAACTTAAAGTTGTAATTTCTAAGAATCTGTTGATGGCATTAAGTGAGGACTGAACTATGTATGCCCGGGCACATGTAAATTAAAAGATATTAAGTGGCCAAGATCCAATTACTGAATTCTGTGTTTCTCTTGCAAAATTGTATAATATATTGCTGCAAGTATCACATTGCTGATTTAAGTACATAAACTGACAAAAAAAAATTTGAAACTGAAGTTTTTATCTCTACCATTAAGGTAAAAGAAACACGCTTTTTTTGAAGACAGTAAATTGAGTTGAGAGCTAACCTTTTGGAGAGTAGAATTTTTATGAAGTTATCATGTGTAACTTTCTGTATAATCTGTTCAGGCCTTATAGATTAACTATTTGGTCATTAGTTGTCAGTTTTCCTAACAGCTTCTAGGAATATGTCTTGGTCCACTCACTTGATGTGTCAGTTCTCCTAATATAAGTAAATATCACAAGCTTTCACTTTATATTCTTACTGTGTATGTTGCAAAAGTTTTTGTGAATTCAAATATCCTGATAGGCAAATTACTACGGTAGTGGTAAAATGAGGGCAAGAGACTGAAAGAAGGGGGTAAGAGTATAAGGTTAGAGAGGAAGTAAATGTTTTAGTTGTAAAAAGGCAAAACTATTTAAGATCTGCTTTACCTCTATTATAATATGTTTTTCTGGCAGTAGTCTTCCTTTAAATGTAATTTCTTGTTGACTTTGTGACCCCCCCCTCCCCCAATTCTATTTTCATTACCTCTTTCAAAAAGATAACTTCTTCCAGTTAACTTTTGGCTAATTTACTGTGTTTGACTCCATTTAAAACTCCTGGCTGTCTTTTCACTAAGCATATTTGGTTATACTTGTTCTACTTAATTACCAAATATATTGACAATGAAAGTGCTTAAAAAGTGTCATTGGCTTTGTGATCACTCTTCGAAGAGATGTTCTAGGAAATAATCCTCTTCTTGTTATAATTATTTTTTCTTCCATAAAAGAGGATAATGGTATCAAGTCTATATTTCACATTTGAGAATGTATACCGCTAAACATTGTGGGATTTGGAGTCACAAAACCTAAGGGTGAATCCTGACTGTGTGTTTTGGCCATGCTGACATTGTACAAGTCACTTGAAGTTGCAAAAAAAAAAAAAACCAGAAATGAATTTTTGTGAAATTACCAGTTAATATAGCATAATGAAATTATTAGTAATCATTGTTACAGAGATTATACTCCTCAGCTTTAAAGTCTTAAGAAAATGCTAAACATTAATTTTTCCTTAAGGGTTTCAAAAATGAAAAGTTGGAGTCTATTTCTGTTAAATATATAAGTATCTTGTGAAAGTTGATGAGAAACCTTGGTTTTATGACGTGTCTTCTTTTTCTCAATAGGCCTTCACTATCCTATGTGATATTTTGATGATCTTCAGCCATCAAATTATGTCAGGAGGGCGTGACATGTTAGAGCCATTAGTTTACACCCCTGATTCTTCATTGCAATCTGAGTTGCTCAGTTTTATTCTGGATCATGTTTTCATTGAACAAGATGATGATAGTAACAGTGCAGGTAATTTTATTGTATCTTTTTTGTTAAATGTTTGTCTACCATAAATCAAATTTAAGTGACTGACTTAAAGTGTTAACTGTTGCATGATATTTTATTCTTAAAACATGAAACACAGGTACAGGTTGCACATTTTTTTCCCCATTTTGTTCATCATTGTAAAGACAGTTTGATATCTCTTTGGAGTCAGGTCTTTGCTTCTTACTAGGCTGGTCCTGTTTTTCTAATTTGTATAGCTACCTCACAGAACTGCAACTTAATTAAATTCAGCAAAGTAACTAATTACTGTTAATAAAATTTAGTCCCTCTTCATCATAGTCATCAGTAATAGCAATATTTAGTTATTTGAGGAGAATAAAATGCTTAAATGACATTTTAGTTGAATATTTTTATTAACATAGATTTTTCCTGTTTTGGTTGAGAGTATTAAACTGATTTCTCACTGTTAGGAAATGTTTGAAACTTTCCTGTATAAGTCTGGGGCAATACAGAATGTCCTCAGAGAAATAATCAAACAATGTCCTTAACCTATGTTAAGTTACTCTTCACTACTTAAATTGCGTGCACAGATGCCTTATTTGAATTAGAGGTCATGGAAAAACAAGTAGTATTTGGTGTCTCCTTTTTGGGTTTGTTTTTAATTCACTTATGCCTGGGAGGAGATTATAACATCAATATATGTATGTCCATACATAAACTGACACATCACTGCAAACCAGAATCAAAATAAATATATGTATTTCTAGACATGACTTGTAACTTAGTTTGTCAAGAAGAGCTTTGTTCTCTAGTATAAGAAACTTAACCCAGAAGAGAATTGAGAAACCAAGAGTAGCTAAAACAGGTGTGAAGGTCCATTACTAAAGTTTACATACTTAAAAATTTTCACCTTGGGCCTCCCCGGTGGCACAGCGGTTGAGCGCTGGGTTGCGAAGCTGCCTGAAGCCTCTGCAGCGCCAGTTCGATCCCCAGCTGTTCCCCGGCCACTGGAGGAGGGTCCTGCATGGCGCGCAGACCTCTCCTGCCGTCCGCTGCTCCCCTCAGCAGTGTACTTCAGTCCTTCTGCCTGCTCTGTTCCCTGCTCTGGCTCTGGTGAATTCTCTCACCCTCCCGCGCTTCTGACTGTACCCAGTGCTTGTATGTATGTATGTATGTATGTATGTATGTATGTATGTATAAATCAATCAATCAATCAATCAATCAATCAATCTTAAAAACAAACAAACAAAAAAAAAAACTAAGAGTATCTGATATTTAAAAAAAATCACCTTTGCTTTCATCAGTTAATTATGTTTTAACATGTAGCGTTCGTTAGAAATTTATTGGTCAGTAGACAGTATACTTACTAGATGCTGTGGATATCACAAAATTAGACAAGGTGTTTTCCTTTAAGAATTCAATTCAGTGGTGGTGGGAGAACTACGAGACTATACCTGAGGGGGAGATATCAAATACTGTCCAAAAATTAACAACAAACATAAGACAATTAAAAAAAATATTCAAGTGGGAAACATAACTAAAAACAAGTAAATTGTAGTAATATAATTTGATAATAAATAGAAGCATGCACAAATTGTTACAGGGATGTAAAGGAAGTCCTAACTTGTATGTAGCATTTAAAACATTGACAAAAGCGAACATCTGAAATGGACCCCAAAAGTGAATAGTTTTTAAAACTTCATAGAAACTTTCCCAAAGCCGATAGTTTTGATGACTCTCTGTTAGTTGCTATTACCTCTATAGATCATTTAGACCCTGGGAAAATAGAATGAGAATAAGCTAACTGATATGGCTGAGTTTTCTAGGAGCTCCTTGAAATTATGCTCATTGTCTTGGACATTTTCTCGTTATTTTTTGATTTATGCTTTAACAGTGAAGTGTATTCCAGTTCTTTGGGAAAATATTTCACTTTTGTATATACTTAGCCCTAGCATTTGTCAAGTTTTGCTGTTTCAATTTTTTTTTAAGGAATAAAAAGCATAGTTAAAAAAGAAGCCCTTGTTTTGTATCGTTTTCCAACCCCATTCTCTTTGCCTAGAGATAACTGCTGTCTGTAGTTGGTGTTTATCATGCCTTTGCATTTTAATTTTATTTTACTGGGATTTTCTGTCTCTGCTAACAGTTCGTTTTCTATTGGTAACTTCCACCTAAATGGTATATTCAATATTTTATTTTGCATCTTGCTTTTTTTAAAAAATAAATATTATGAAATAATACTGATTTGTAACATTATAACTTGACATCTGTATATACTTCATCACCATCACCAAAAAGTCTAGTTTCTTTTTTTTATTTTATTTAAATATTTTATTTCATATAATTCTTACATTTTTTTTCATCTTTACACAATGTATGCATTTTTGTTTTGGTTATATTCCCCATACAATTGCACCTCCCCCCTTATTTTGACTCTAATCCTTCCTTTCCCCGCGACCCCCCCCTCCCCCCCCAGTGTGTCTCTGGTTTATAGTTGCTTGTTGATTTTGATTTTCTATCAACCATACCCACATTCAAAGCCACATTCCTCTCTGGTAACCACCAATCTATTTTCTGTATATAAGAGTTTGTTTTGTTTTGCTTGGTTGGTTGACTTTGTTTTCCTTAGAGTCCACCTATCAGTGGAATCCTATGGTAGGTGTCTCATTTATTTTACTTAGCATAATCATCTTCAATGTCCTTATATATTTTTTTTGTTATTGGAGATTTTACATTGAAGATCTGATAGGATATACACTACTGTTCACAAAAGAGGAAATATAACTGGCTAATAAATGCACAAAAAAACCTGTCTTCATTGATATGCAAAGAAACTTAGAGCAGTATTTTTAAATAGTTGAATAGTATTCCTGTGTGTGGGTATTTATGTGTATCTCACACATCTTTGTCTATCATCTTACCTTTTTAAATTAATGCTTTTGATGTTTTCAGTGTTGACATGTGGTTATGGAAGATTCATCTTGACTGCTGAATGTTACATAATATGAATTAACCACAATTTACCCATTTTCCTATTGATTGTTTCGACTGTTTCTAATTTTTCTCTTAGAAATACTGTTGCAATATTGTTTGAAAATGAACAATGATGTAAAAAATTAAAAAAAGAAATACTGTTGCAGTATTTTTCTGCTTGAGCATATGTGCAAATGCTTTTCTAGTGTACACCTAAGAACAGGTTATATACTATATCTGCATCTTTTAAAAAAAATGTTTATTGAGGTAAAGTTGGTTTATGTTGTTGTATCTTTTGGGGTTTATAGGCTGAAACCTCTACAAATGTGTATTTTCAGAGCATACTTCTTATCCTTGATCATATGTTGCCAAATTAATACTCCAAAGAAGTTATATTGTATTATCCTCCCACCAGCAACATGATAGTTTCCATTGCTTTTCATCCTCCCTGGTTTTGTCTACACTTGGTTATTTGTTAGCACTTACCAGATTAGAAAGGGAGCATAAATTCAAGAATACATTCGCAGGCACTGACAATACAGAATGCATTCAACATGAAAGGCATGTGTTTTTGACATTATTTAATACCCCCACAAAAGAAAAGGTGCTAATTTTTGATAAATACAAAGTGGGAAAAACTTAAAACCAGGGCTCAAAAACTCTTAAAAATATCTGGGTAATTTAGTCTTTAGGGGGGAAAATGTCTGTATTTCTCTAGTTTCCGGGAGCAGTACTAATCAATGATTAGAAACAGTAGTGCATAGAAATAATCCGTTATATTCACAAAGTCATTAAGAAAAAGTTAGCTTGCAGGAGTGTGTACATCTTTTATTTATTTTTTTTAATTCTTTTTTTTTTAATTTTAATTTATACAAGCACTGGGTACAGTCAGAAGTGTGGGAGGGCGAGAGAATTCACCAGAGCCAGAGTGGGGAATAGAACAGGCAGGATGAGGAAGAACACTGCTGAGGGGAGCAGCGGGCGTGGCAAGAGAGGTCTGCATGCCATGTGGGACCCTCGCTGGCTGCCGGGGATCAAACTGGCCCTGCAGAGGCTGCGGGCAGCTTCGCAACCCAGTGCTCAATGGCTGCGCCACCAGGGGAGGCCCTGAGTGTGTACGTCTTTTAAGAGAGCAACCAATATGTTTTTTTTTTTTTTGTTTCTAAGCAAGTGGCTATAACTTTTTGGAATATGTATTTGTGATTACAAAACTTTTTCTGATGGTCTATTTAAACTCCTATTTTTAAAATTTCAATTTAATTTACTAATGGTTATAAGAATTATCAAAGGCAGTAAAATAAGTGAGACAGGGTAAAATAAATACTTGTGTGACAACATTCTCATTTAAAAAATTTTTTTGTTCCTGGGAATTTTACATTGAAGATCTGATAGAATATGTATTTACTGTTCACAAAACAGAAATATAACTGGCTAATAAATGCACAAAAATTGTCTTCACCGATATGCAAAGAAACTGAACTACATTAAGCTTTATAATTAATTTTATTTGTAACATTTGTCCAGAGGAAAAATACATAACCTTTTATATTTAAAAAGCTTTATCACACTTTTATTCACACTATCAAATAATTAGAAACAAACCTTTGACAGTTAGGCAGCTGTAGTCTATTTTTCTCAATAATGAATTTGGAAATAGGTCTTTCCCCTTGATAGGCAAATGTCAAGATCCCATAGAATGGATCAGAACAAAAGTAAGTAAAGTTATCTTTAAAAGACAAAATGGGGGCCTCCCCGGTGGCACAGCAGTTGAGCGCTGGATTGCGAAGCTGCCCGCAGCCTCTGCAGTGCCGGTTCGATCCCCGACCCACCGGTCCCACATGGTGCGCAGACCTCTCCTGCTGCCCGCTGCTCCCCTCAGCATGTGCTTCAGTCCTTCTGCCTGTTCTGCTCCCTGCTCTGGCTCTGGTGAATTCTCTCACCCTCCCGCACTTCTGACTGTACCCAAGTGCTTGTATAAATAAATAAATAAATCTTTTTAAAAAAGAGAGAGAAAAAGACAAAATAGTTTCCTTGGTCAGTTTAAAGGATTATATGTTGAACATTTTTTCATATGCCTGTTGACCATTTGCATTTCCTCTTTGGAGAAGTTTCTTTTTAGCTCTTCTGCCCATCTTTTGACTGGATTATTTACTTTGTTTTTGTTGAGTCTCATCAGCTCTTTGTAGATTTTTGTGATCAGTCCTTTTATCAACCCAAATGCCCAAAAATAGATGACTGGATCAAGATGATATGGTACATATATACAATGAAATATTATTCAGCAATCAAAAAAGATAAACTCATGCAATTTGCTGCAACATGGATAGAGCTGGAAGGGATCATGCTCAGTCAAATAAGCCAGAAAGAAAAAGAAAAATACTGGATGGTCTCACTCATAGCAGGAATTTAGAAAACCTAAATAAGGGACCAGGAAAAAGCTAATTATAATAAAGAAAAAATCAAAATCAACAAGCAACTATAAACCAGAGAGACACTACGGGGGTGGGGGGAAAAGGGATTGGAGCCAAAATAAGGGGGGTGGGAATTATATGGGGAATATAACCAAAATTAAAATGCATACATTGTGCAAAAAATGAAAAATGATGTAAGAATTATATAAAATAAAAAATAAAGGAATATATGTAATATGTATAAAGGAAGTATGTGTCAGTCAGAGTAGAGTGAGGTGGAATGGGATCATCCTTGAAAGGGATAGGAGAATTTCTGAAGTTGACCGCTCAGGGAAAAAGGATCCTTAACCAACAGAGTGAACATGCATCTCTCATTTATGAGTGTTAAACAAACTTATAGCAGCTTCACTAAGCATTAGTTCTTCTGATGCATTCCAATTGTTCCTGTTTACCAGCCAACCTTCTGATTATTTGACTTCACAAAAATGTTGTCTGTTGAAATTAATGGGCTAGTCATTCACTAAGATATTAAGAGTGATTATAATTTTTATTTTAATTTAAATATTTTCTCCTTATTTTTCAAATTGTCTCCCAAAAGGGTGTTTTATAGTGAGAATTAGAAAAAAAAAAGATACATGGCTGAATTAAAATACAGATGGCTTAGTGTTTGAAACTTTTTCCCCCAGATGGTCAGCAGGAGGATGAAGCCAGTAAAATTGAAGCTCTACACAAGAGGAGAAATTTACTTGCAGCATTTTGTAAGCTAATTGTATATACTGTGGTGGAGATGAATACAGCTGCAGATATCTTCAAACAGTATATGAAGGTAAAGTGGAAAAATGAAAAGCAAGATATTTTTATAATGCTTACAGAGAATGACTGACTGGTTTTTATGCTTGGTTACCACTGAATTTTTTTTTAAATAGTAAATTACATTTCTAGTATAAAAGAAATATCTTTGAATATAGTTAATATTTTTAGCAATACCTCCACAACTCCATTAACAGCCATTATTGGTTTATTGGGTTCATTTAAATTTGGACTATTGGAAATAGCTTATCTTTGAAATTTCCCTTCGTGATTTAAAGATTACATGATGTCCATCCTCTGCTTGATACAACGTAAAATAGTGTTTTAGGAGTAAGAAGACTTACATGATAGTTCTGGCATGTGACCTTGAGGATCTCAATATCTTTTGGTATTATGCCTTTCTTCATCTGTTCCACTGTGATTGCTAAGGTTCCTTTTGGCTCTGATATGATTTGATTCGTAGTAGTTAATTCCCAGTTTCCATATATACATGTGAAATCCTTTCATTGTAAAGTAATGCTGGAAAGGGTATTTATTGTCAATGTACTAAATATAGTAAAATAGGTTTTCTTCCATCCTTTTTCATGTAAAATCCAATTTATAAATGTAACTTTTTTTTACGTCTTTGCTTTCACAAAATAATCATCATAAGTTAATCACTCCTAGTTAGTTCTTGCTTTGGGATACTTTGCTACGTGGCAGAGCTTTAGTACAGTTAAAAATTACTTTAAATTGTAAGCGTTTGGCATGATTGCTAGTTGTTTTTTAACACTAAAGATGTTTATGAAGTAATTTTGCAAGTTTTAGATTTTCATACTTAGGTGTTTTAAAGTTGTATTAGTTGTATTAGTTGTATTTTTTATTTAAAAAAAATTTCATGTGTAATGTAAATTTTCTTTTATTAAAAGACTTTAGTTTCTGTACACCAAATATTAAAGTTAAAAACTACACATGAGCTAATCCCAATAGCAATGAATAAGTTGTGAAAGTGACTGATTATATTGTTCTTTATCATTAAATAGAGAGCACAAGAACTTTGATTATATTGTATTAATTCTGATAATCTATATAACCTATTATTTAATACATATCTCCTTAAAACCAAATCTAGAGCTTAATGTGATTAGATTTTAACTGTTTGATATTTCTGAGTTTGCTGAAGTTAGGGATTATGTTGTGCTTCAAGATAATCTTAAAGTTTCAGTAACATTCTTTGATGTTGTTGAATGCATAATTTCAACTAAATACGTGCTTTGTGACATACATACAAGACTAATATAAAATAGGTCTTAATTGCCCAGTAGTTTTTAGTGACAAAGCTCTAATTTGTGGAAATTTATTTTCTAGTATTATAATGACTATGGAGATATCATCAAAGAAACAATGAGTAAAACAAGGCAGATAGACAAAATTCAGTGTGCAAAGACCCTTATTCTCAGTTTGCAACAGGTAAGACATTGAGTGCTGGCTTTGGGATAATACAATTAACACAGTTGTTTCAAAGTAACAGTAGAAAAATGGACAAAGGATGAAATAGACAAGTCATAAAAGTTGAAATAGAAGATATTCGGTCTTAGTAGTAGATATTGTGCAAGTGAGATCATTTTTTGTTTTCATACTGGTAAAGTTGACACTGTCTAAGGTATGGGGGAAATCGATAACGTCAGTGGGATATGTTGATGAAAACTTCCTGTTGGGCAGTTTATCTGTATGTTAAAATTTATCATGTATATGCCATTTTAGGCATGTTGTTATACTTTTCAAAATTTATCCAAGATGTTAATAGTACAAGTTTGTAAAAATGGGTATACAAAATTGTACATGCTAGCAATACTTGTAATAGCAAGAAATAGAAATAATCCAAATGTCCTTCAGTCAGATATTAGATGAATATATTGTGTAGTACATCTCTGCAGATGTTGTGTAGCACTTAAAATTATAGTTCTATGTTCATTAATTTGTAAAAATACTATAGTTTAAAGTTAAAAGAAAAAACATAGGTCAGCATCCCTGTAAAATTACACATTTCTCTTTATCTAGATATTCAAAATAATGATTGTCATGGTTAGCTTTGTTTGGTAGGTTTTAGGTAAATTTTCCTTTTTTTTTTCATACATTTCTGTATTTATTTTAATAAACATCTCATAATCAAATCATAACATCACTTATTTTGGCAATGGCAGGCAGATTTAATTAAGTCACGGTTACTCTCTTGGTATACTTTTGTTGCTATATACCATTTGTGTGCAATATATAACCTAACTTATTTCAGCTTGCTACACTCTTGCTTTAGAAATCTAGGCATAAAAGTTCTAATTTCATTTGCCTGTTTGGATATTCTTTATTAAAATTAATTGCATTTACAAGGTTTAAAAGTAGCCTTTAAATAACTACTCTTTAGCTGTAAAGTAACAGCTGCTTGCTGTGGAAAGTATTGAAAATACTGGAAAAGTACCTGAAAAAGTACCACTTACCCCTAATTTTTGAGCTTGACAATAACTTGTTTAGTTTCTAGTAGTTAATTCTTAGATGTTTTTATGTCTATATGAAATCTTTTTTTCTTCAAAAAATGGTAACATTATGCATTCTATTTTATAAGCCTGCATTTTTTGGTATTAATAAGTCCCAAACACTTTCATGTCATTAAGTACTGTCATCAGCATTTTAATGACTGTGTATTATTTCATTTTGTAGAGGGACTATAATTTACCCAAGATCTTGTTTAATGTTGAGTTTTCTTTTTTAAATGATCTTTGCCATTATAAATAGTACTAAAACATTTTTGTGGCTCTGCATTGTGTTTAAATATTGCTAATCCTTTTGGATTAACTCTAATGAGTAAAATTGCTTAGTTAAAACGTCTATATTCTAAAAGCTTTCACTATGTGTTGCTAAATTGTTCAATAGAAGGAAAGGTAATCTCAGTTTTTGTTCTAGCAGATCAGAGTGCCCACTTTTTCACTGTATTTTTATTAGTGGTAGCCAATTTACCTGTTAAAAACCCTAGCAATTTGCTAATTGAAAAATTGTTTTTTTTAAATGATGAAAATTCTTGATATAAAGATTCACCACTTAAATGTCGATAATAGAGCATGATTGCCTAATAATTTAATCCCATCCTTTTTCTTTACATTTTTGTGTGCTGTTGTAATAGCCACTTAATACTAAAATAGAATTCTGCAGTTACTAACCTAAAGAGATTCTAATGTCAATAACTGCATTTAGTGTGAATTTATAAATTGCTACAATTGTGGTCATTTGTATCATTTTTTAAGAATACATGTTTCAGGGTGGGGGGAGAGCATAATGGACTGTGGCAGAGGACTATGGATGCTTTGGTGGTGGGAGAGCTGCAGTGAATACACCTGAAGGGAGAAATCCTATACTGTCAATGAATGTATTAACAAGGATGTAAAATAATGGTGCTTCATTAATTATCAACAAGGAAATAGGCATACATACTTTAAAATAAAATACAATGCCTCATTTATGGAACAGTAGTGTATTTTGAAAAGAAAATATGGTAATTTAAAAGATGTTAATAATCCAGTTAATTTGGAAAAAAACACAATTTTAACATGTTTTCCTCACCCCCCCCCCACAGCTTTTTAATGAAATGATACAGGAAAATGGCTATAATTTTGATAGATCATCCTCAACATTCAGTGGCATCAAAGAACTTGCTCGACGTTTTGCTTTAACTTTTGGACTCGATCAGTTGAAAACCCGAGAGGCCATTGCTATGCTACACAAGTAATCTCCACATACTTTATTCTGCTCTCATATTTTTTTTAATGAAATTTTTTTTTATCTAGCTCTTTTGTTTAGACTCACCAAATGCAATTGATGCTTTTTTATTTGTTTACAACTCTGTGACGTATCTCTTAAGAACCATTTGTATTGCTAAATTCATTAACATGAGTTGGAACTAAAGCTCCTTTTTATAGAACATCTTTGCTTTAATTAAAACCATACAAAATCTTTGTAAATTATGTGATGAAAAGCAGCATATGTTCACCAGGTATTACAAAATCTCTTTTTTAGCAGCTTTTGTTATAATCTCACAGCTGGTTAGAGAGATTTTTGGGGTTTGAGTCCATTGTTTCAAGTTTTCTCTTTTTAGTTCTGGTCTCTGTATTATAGTGATCCTTTCTTGTGTTTCGAGCCATAGCCTTCTTTCTGAATATCTTTTGTCCTATCAAAATTGGAAATCGTCTGATTTCTTTTTGGGCATGTACTGTAGTGGTCAGTTGTACTTTTGAGATGAGTCTGTTTTAGAGCTTTAACATAACCAACAATTAATACCCTTTATTTCTTAATTATGGATTAAGGAGTCTTATCTTTGGAAAAAAGGATAGGCTTAGACTCTTTCATTGAAATGTGTTTATTTTGAGCATCTCTTTTACTTCTCTTGCTTATTTAGTTACAAAGTGTTAAACGCGTCATTACAAAACTTTTCCACTCCTTTGTAACTTAGTACCATGCCTCCTTCAACTGTACTCTGACACTATCATATTCCTTTTTAGGCCTTTTTAATACATTAGGTGATAGTTTAGGTGATATTTAAGGATCACATAGGTAATAATTATTTTGACAAGTAATATATAATTTTCTTCATCTCAAAGCCTTTTTTCTTCCCTGGCTTCATCTGAATTTTTTATAGTTCTATTTTTGATAGAGTATAATGCTAGGTTGTTGTCTTGATTAATAGAGATATTTATTGTTAAAAAAGATTAGATAAAATGGACCAAGGATAATGTAATTTTGAGACTTTACTCTTAAATGCATCAGTGTAAATAATCTTTTAATCATATTTTGAAGTTACTCCTATGTGTTATATTAGGTTTCCTTTATGTCTTTAAAAATAAATGTATTCACTATTATGTGAGAGAATTTAGGTTGTTTTCTCAGTATATTTCCTTATTCTCACACTATAGTCTCATTGTTCTCTATTACTCATATTAAACGAATGGCAAAGTAAACATCTTTGTAGTAGAATGAAAGTTTACAGTGAAATTTCCTTTCTAAGTTATTAATTTTGTATTGTAGTCCTTCCTTAAACATTTGTCTTTTTTGTTGCAGAGATGGCATTGAATTTGCTTTTAAAGAGCCTAATCCACAAGGGGAGAGCCACCCACCCTTAAATTTGGCATTTCTTGATATTTTGAGTGAATTTTCTTCTAAATTACTCCGACAAGACAAAAGAACAGTGTATGTATTTGCAAAGATTCTATTCAATTTTGTTTTGGAATTCCTAAAGATCACTTGTTATACTTGACATCTCTCCTTGCTGCATCCACAGATTAGAATTATAGGATTGTATTAACACAAAAACTTTATACTTCAGAAATTTTATAATTTAAGAATTATTAACTATATTTCATACATAATTTCCCATTTTAGTTCTATAATTTTTCTTCATAGTATAGTTGTAAATTTAAGAGGTATAGTTTCATTACCTTATGTATTTTTTTTAAAGATTTTTTTTTATGCATACAAGAACTCGGGTGTAAGGCAGAAGTGCAGGGGGTGAGAAGATTCACCAGATACAGAGTGGGGAGCAGAACAGGTGGATCTACTGAAATACACTGCTGAGGGGAGCAGCAGGTGAGATAGGAGAGGTCTGCTGCACTCTGTGGGTTAGCTCCCTGGCCGGATATTGAACTCATGCCACAATGGCTGACCATAGCTTGACAACGCTGAGACTTTAACCCCTGCACCACCAGGGAGGCCCACCTTACTCTTATTTGCCTTCTGGCCTTAACCTAACTAAGAAGGAAGCTTTTAATAGGCAATATTCGCAATCTATCAGGAGTATCTTATTCTGTGTGTCCTGAGCTGCTTCTATACTGAAAAGTAGAAAGTCTCTTTTTGTGTTTTTATTTTCATTGCTAGTATCATTTAGATGCTCAACAAGTGAAATGCTCATTTCACTAAAGTGAAATGCTCTGAATAATTTAATGTGAGATTCTTAGTAGAAAATTGCTCATCAATGTACTGATGAGGCTGAGGTTCAGTAGTGAAGTAATACACCCATGCTCATACAGCTAAAAATGGGTATTACTGGACTAGAACCAAGTTGTTTGATTTGATTTTTTTTTAAGATTTATTTTTATTTATACAAGCACTGGGTACAGTCAGAAGCGTGGGAGGGTGAGAGAATTCGCCAGAGTCAGAGTGGAGAGCAGAACAGGCAGACTAATGAAGTACACTGCTGAGGGGAGCAGCAGGAGGCAGGAGAGGTCTGCGGGCCGTGTTGGACCCTTGTCCGGCGGCCGAGGATCGAACCAGCGCTGCAGAGGCTGCAGGCAGCTTCGCAGCCCAGCGCTCAACCGCTGCACCACCAGGGGAGGCGCAAGTTGTTTGATTTTTGATCCAGTTCTCTTTCCAGAAATATGACTTGGGTTTGTTCTTCTAGTAGAGGACTTGAAAAGTCACGATAGAACAGAGCCATCTGTAGAAAACACTTAATAGTCTTCAATTGTTACTGTATGCTTTGAGAAATTGTGAATTATCAACTATTATTTTGTTTTCTGCTAATTTACTTTGCCTTTTATTTAGTTCTAATTTTGAATGACAGAATGTTCTATATAGTATGCGAGCAATAAGATAGGAAAGAAACAGAAGAAAAGTCTTATGACAGCTTTATATATTAAAACTAATGGTTTGTACTCCTTTTTAAGGTATGTTTACTTGGAAAAGTTCATGACCTTTCAGATGTCACTCCGAAGAGAAGATGTATGGCTTCCACTGATGTCATACCGAAATTCTTTGCTAGCTGGTGGTGATGATGACACAATGTCAGTCATTAGTGGAATCAGCAGTAGGGGGTCCACTGTGCGGAGTAAAAAATCAAAACCATCTACAGGAAAACGGAAAGTGGTTGAAGGCATGCAACTTGCACTCAGTAAGAACATAGTTATTCTCTTTATATTTGACTTTTACCGATTGAATTATTAAGAATTTTTTTTCTTTTTTGAGGTATGTTATTAAAAATTGTGCACAACGTTCAGTATGTATAAATGTACTGTTTTACGCATTTGCATACGTAAACTCAAAGGCTGGGAACTAAAATCATATGAAGGCATCTTATAAATATATCTGAGGGTAGTTTTTAGCTGGGTTATGTGTCAGAATACCTATATGTGACCTCACCATGTAGCTATTTGACTTCCTCACAGCATGTGGCTAGGCTATCAGAGCAAGTGTCTCAAGAAAAAGGAAAGAAATGGAAGCTGCTAGTTTCTTAAGACCAGAAATTGGTGTTGCATTATTTCTACTTTTATTTTATTGACCTAGCAATCATAGAGCGCAGATTCAAGGGGAAGGGGACGTATCCCGCACCTCTTAATGTGAGGCGTGTCAAAGATTTATGGGCCTTTAAAAATATGGCACATAATTCCTCAGCTGTTATCAGGTGGTATATAAGTGTTTAGAACTTGGTGGTTCTCAGGAATGAATAGTTTTGGTGTCTTTCGTTCACTAATATAATGGTGCAGACTTGAACTCATGTAATCTTAGACTTGATTGGGTATATATAATCCTGACATCTCAGTGGATGGAAACATCTCTTACAGTATCCCCGACTAGTTAAAATAACTAGGTTTGACGGTTTATGGGAAATGGAAATAAATTTTTTTTCTCTTTTTTTTAAAAAGAGTTAATTAAATGTATTTCTGGATATGACTACCAATGTTTAAGATTTCCTTATTTGAACAGATATTTAATAGTTACAGATTTCTGCTAAACCGTCAAATCTCTGTTTCCTTAGATTTCAAGGAATATATTTGAATTGGTATTTATATAACATCTTAAAGGTAGATTAGCTAACCACATTACTTCAGATTTCACAGTAGTCAATGTTCTTTCTTTAGCTTTTTGAAGAAAGCCATAGAAATTGATATATTAGTAAGTTTGAAGGAAAAAGGATAAATACTGAACACTATCTTTGTGTTCTTAAGCCCACCCTCCACATACTTTTGATTAAAACCTGTAACCTACCACATTGTTTCCTGTCTTAAAACCTTCAAAGTAGTTCCTTTTACCTTAGCACAATAAGATTTCCGTAGTTGATTCCTGCCTCTTTATTTAGCCTTACCTTTCCCTGCTTACCCTACTAGTACCAAACTGATTTTGAACCATCCAAACTGCCTTTTTTTTTATGGGTCAAAAATTGCTGAATATCAAGAATTAGTATGGTTTTGTCATTGTTGTTTCATGCCTCAGTGCTTTTGCTTAAGTTCTTCCCCTTGCCTAGAAAACTTCATGGTTCACCCAATCAGTATCTAGTTAGAAGTGACTTTTGGGTAGCTGCCGCTGATCCGTCTAATTGCCCCCATTCTACCTGTGCTTCCCTTTCTTCCAGCACTTTCCACACTGTGTTGTAATTGTATTTTCTTTCTGCACAACTAGATCTAAGGGCAGGGTCTATATTTTACATGCTTTTGTATTCCACTCTTTCAAGCATTAGCATTTGAAAAGCAGTCAGATGTTTGTAGACCTGAACGGGTTGTTTAGACATCTCATCAGTCAGAATCAGTGACTGAACTTTATTGCTGTTTATTTTCTTTTTCAGCTGAAGAAAGCAGTAGTAGTGATAGTATGTGGCTAAGCAGAGAACAAACACTGCATACCCCAGTTATGATGCAGACACCACAACTCACCTCAACTATTATGAGAGAACCCAAAAGATTACGACCTGAGGATAGCTTCATGAGTGTCTATCCAATGCAGACTGAACATCATCAAACTCCTCTTGATTATAAGTAAGTACATTTGCTCATTTTCTGTAGTATAACTTTGTTAATTACATAGAGAAAAGTTAAGTTAAAAGAAGAATAAAATTCTCCTTGAAGCACGCAGGTAACATGGATGTTAGCTCAAAGACAACAAGAGGAAGCAAGGCAACAGCAGGAGAGAGCAGCAATGAGCTATGTTAAACTGCGAACTAATCTTCAGCATGCCATGTAAGTGAGAGTGCCTTATTGTCTGAGTCTAGGAAGTTCACTAATTCATTTTAACATATTGTGTGCCTTACCTAAAAATTTCAGCAAACTCTAGAGTAACTAAGCTGAAATAATCAAGGAACTAAAAATTGGTCTTTCCAACAGAAAAAAAACCTTTTTAACTTAAATATTAACTAGTTAGCTAAAGGACCAATCTTAGGTTGATCTGTTGGAAAAGTTTAACTATGAATCCTTGTTTATTTTGGTACACAGAATTATAGCTATCTTGATTCCCCACCTTAGTTCAGGTTCTCATCTCTCACCTGAACTATTGTTTTGGCTTTCTAACTTGTTTTCTTCCCTCAAGTCTCCCATTTATCCTCTCGCTGAATCCCTCCCCTCACTCCCCTCCCACCACCACTCCATCATTCACACTGCCATCAAGAATTACTATTCTAGAATAAAAATCTGATTACATAACTCTTTAACTTAAAACCTTTTCATGGCTCCCCATTGCTAGCAGGATAAAGTCCAAACTCCTTAGCTCATGGCATGCGAGATCTTCTAAAATATGGCCCCGATTATATTCCATTCCCTGGCAGATAAAATCCTGGTAAAAGAATAAGCTCAAGTGTCACCTTATGTGAAGCTGCGGTCATCTGTGCTCCCATAGCGCTGTGTATATTCATATTTCTTGTAGCACTTACCACTTGTATTGTAATTATTTGTTTATGAGTTTATCCCTTTCTCTAGACTGTGAGCTCCTCAAGGGCAAGGGACCACTTTCATCGCCTTTCAGTGCTTGGCACATCCAAAATGTTCATTGAATGAATAGATGTCAATGCTAAGAAAAATTGTAGTTTAACTTTTAAATACTTTGTTTTCACTGGAATCTGTATGAAGATTTTACAAATCTTTATTATTTTTGGCTCCAAAAGAGCGGCAAGCAATCTTTAGATGATTGGTTATTATTCTAATTATTTAATTTTTTGAGTTTGAAAGCTTTGTATCTGTAAATAATGTTGTATATGTTTTAATACTGGGAGATAGTAATTGTTACCTTTTTAAGGAATTTATATTTTGCTTTGTTGGTTTTTAAATGATGAGAATTTCACCCATTCTTCTAAAGAAATGATCCTTTACCACATGAGTGGTAGCCCATTTAATTTCTTTTTACTTAGTCCTATAGTGAGTAATCTTATGAACCTTGGTAGACAAAACATTATCTATGACATGCATAGATTCTGTTCCTAACTTTATCTAATACGACCATCATCTATACTATTACTTGGTTTTGTCTTCTTTTTCTGTAGCCACATACTTATTAATTGATGTATATACTTGGATACATACATATGCCCTCACTTATTTCATGCTGGATTCAGCAACTCATTTCTTAGCTTCCAATTAGTCATCAATCCAAACCTTTCAGAATCCTGCCATGCAATCATTGGTCCATATCTCTCCCCTGAAAACTTTGTCAGTCCCAACAGCATCTCATTACTCAGTACCATTTATCATTATTCTTTTGTTCATAGTTTAGTTCACCCTTATAGGTAAACTTCCCCAGGCAACTAAAGGAGGTTATGCCAATTAATTGACTATTACCTATCAGAAAATTCTTTTTGTTGTTATATCTTAAGCGGCCTAATGTCTCAAACCATAAATTATTTTTGTTTTGTGCCTTTTCTGTAACATTATCTACCCTGTAAATGAAAATGACCAAATTATCTTTTTTTATAGTTTATAGCACATACTTCTTCCATATAATCCAAATGAAATGCAGAATGGATTTCTAATGTTCTATAACATAGTCCACAGAGCACACATATCCCCTTCACCATCTGCACCACCAAATGCAGGAACACTCATTTATTACCCAGAACTCTTAGGAAATAGTGACCATTGCAACATATCTGTCTGGGTAGCTTGGATTAGACAACATGTTTTACTGTATTTATATTATCTTTTAAGACTCAACATAGTATTGTGTAAATTGTAAGCAAGTATTCAGTTAATAATTGATTTTGGGGAGGGAGTCTTTGAGTGAGAAAAAGAAGGTAACATTGGCCAAAACTGGGGGAACCAAGATACTCCAAATTCACTATTTCATTAACTCCTTTATGCTGATCTGGGCTAATTTATGAACTTGACATTTGAGTTTATTCCTGTTAATTATAACATACAGAACTTTTGGTCTAAATTTTTATTTTACTTGTCTTGATATGTCTTAATTTTGAATTTCATGGGCTGCAGAATCCCAAGTTTCAGCACCAGTGTTGCTCATTTCTTCCTGAAGCAGATCGATTTCTGTCAGTATATATTCATGCCACTTGATGAATACTCTTTGAGTATTTATTGCTTTTTGTTATAATTTTCTCTGTTTCCCATAGTAGACTGTGAGCTCCTTGAGGGCAGGAATCATGTCTTAATCATCTTTATTTTTTTGCATCCATAGTCCACAGTAGAAACTTGGCATGTAGTAGTCACTGTGTGAATGAATGAGTGAGTGAATGCTTGATACATATTGGTTACCTAGTGAATGAGTGAGTGATGGGAAAAATTTAACAGTATATATTAATGAAAATATTTATATATTCTGAAAATGTTATTTCTTTGGTCTCTGTTTTATGTTTGTTTATTAATTTGTACCCTGCCTACTTTCAAAAAGGATTTGAGGTATCTTATCTGTTCCCATGTGGGAAATTCTCATTGAACTTTTATATGGGATATCAAAACTATCAAGCTAAATGTATTCAAGTAATGTAAAATAAACATAATCCTAAGCATTTTTTAGATAAGTAAACATTGGGGTTTTGACATCATTGATGACATGTTCAATGCCTAATCATTCTCCCTGACCTTTAATTCCATCATTTTCCATTACACTTGACTATAGAGTGCCACATAGTTGCTGCCAATATATTAATAGTCACAATATAGGTTCAGATCTTGACTTTCTTTTATATTTCTCTAGTCGGCGTGGTACGAGCCTTATGGAAGATGATGAAGAGCCAATTGTTGAAGATGTTATGATGTCCTCGGAAGGGAGGATTGAAGATCTTAATGAGGGAATGGATTTTGACACTATGGATATAGACTTGGTAAGACACGTAATGCTTTTTATAAGATTTTTAATTTAGATCCTTTGGAAATTATATTGTATGTTTATTAGAAGAGAAAAATACTTGGTATGAAAACAGTTTTGCTAAATTATTAGTTAACAGGTATTTAAGTATATGAGAAGAAATTGGGATAAAGAGGGTGAAGTTGGTAAAAGTGTGGTAGATCCTAGTTTAAGATGATAAATACTATGCCTGTCTTTCAGGCTAATTCATGAAAATACAGTTTAAAGAATACATTTGACTTAATACTGTACTAAGTATCATATTACTTTATAATTTTCCATTTGTTTAACATTGCCATAATAGTACATTATTAACTTGATACTACTCGTTATTGAGACAAATTTCCATATTAGATAATAAAGTAAAATTAACTTAGGAGAAAGTTATATAAATGTAAGGATGTATCCTTTATTAATAATTATTAATTTAATGATTACAGTTTTAATTAATAATTCCATGATTAGGATTGCATTCTATATAAAATGCTTTTGCATATTTCATCTCGTTCAACTTTGTGAAAGAGCTTGGAGACATTTGTGAGGCTATTAAAACTTAGACTGTTTGCCTATCAAAGGAGACAAAACTAGTAAGCAGTAAAACTGAGACTTACAATAAGTCAGGTCTTCTGATTGGGCTTTTCAGTATACCATGATATATTTTTGGTAAAACAAAATTATTCAATATGGCTTCTCTTCAGAATAATGTAATTTGGTCCCCTTAAAGGAAAATTATTTGAGAGAGGCATTTTTAAAGGTAAAGTGAAAAGTGAGTTTTCTAGTTGTCTTTAAGAGTGATTTTCCACCAATGAATTGCTTTTCTAAACATTCTGTAGTTTGAATATACAGTATTTGAAGTATTGTGAGGTATACTTGCAATTACAAAGGCCATGTGAACACCTTTAATGATCATTAATTTCCATATTTTCTGTTACTATCTGACTTTACAGGGATGGCAATTACCAACTTCCTTTTTTTTCTCCCCTTAGCCACCATCAAAGAACAGACGAGAGAGAACAGAACTGAAGCCTGATTTCTTTGATCCAGCTTCAATTATGGATGAATCAGTAGGTGTAATTTAAATATAACCCAGGATTACAAAATCAAAAGTATAGGCAGTCTCTAAGTTTGAAGTTGAAGAACTAGGACTAGGACTCATATTGAGAATAGATAAAAACAATTGAACAGGAGCAAAAGAGGCAGGCAGGCAGGCAGGCTGTATTTCAGGAGTAGGGGACAGGAAGTGTGATGCAGTGGTGGTAACAGATTTAAAGTACCTTTGAATCCTTGACCAACTGGCACTTAAGTATTCTGTTAAGGAATCTGGACTTTTCCTGTAGACCTGAGTAGTTCAGTGTAAGATTTTGAATGAGGAAGCGATATGATCAGAATTGTGTTTCAGAAAAATTTGCTTGGCATTTGTAGATAGTAGAGTGAATGAGAAGAAAAATGACCATAATAATAATAATAATCATAACATGAAGCCATGGTGAAAAATAGAACTTTAACAAAGGCTTTGAAAATTAAGAGAAGGGGATTGAGATATAATTGTTTATTATTGGGCATTATCAATTCAGTTATTTCTTAAGTACTTCTTATAACAGTCTCCACTGTGCCATAGATTTCCCCTATAGTGCCTTGGCTCAGGTTCATCTCAGTTTTCACTTAGGCTATTGCAGTAACCTTTAAAATGGATTGCTGCCCCACTCCTTTTTATATATTTCGTTTGGGTCATTTTTTTCTAAAATGCAAATCTTGTCATTTCACTTATAGTTTTAGGTCTTCTATTGATTGTTTTCCCCCATTGCCATTAAGAAAAAATGCAGCCTACTTAGCCTGGCAAACAAAGCTTTTTGTGATCTGAGTCCTTTGTCAGCTTAACCTTGACCTTTTCCTTACTTGTATCCTGCACTCCAACCATACCAAATCTTTTAGTTCCTTTCGGACACACTGCTCTTTCATGACTCCATGACTCTGTATAAGCTTTTCTCTCTGCCAGAGTTGCCCTTTTCCTTTTTCCTTTAAGTGAATTCTTCCTTTAATAGTCAGTTCTCACATTACTTGCGAAGTTTTTACAGACCTCTTCAGCTCCCACAACATTTTATGTACACTCGTATTTTGATAATTACCATACTGAAGTAGTAAGAAAGGATATTACACATTGTCTAATAGACTGAAATCTGGGCATAAAATAAATTATTTTATTCATTTTGAATTCTGACTACCTTAGGTGTTTGGTTTCATTTGTCAAATGAATAAGTCAGTTAAGTACCTGCCTGTCCATTCACTTTTTAGTGCCTCCACACTTTTTCCAATCCTATCCTCCTAACACCTACTGCCTCAGATGATTGTATCATTCTCTGAGGCCTGGCTTCTGTGCCCCAATTTCTGCTGTTCACTCCTTACCCTTCCTTACCTCATCATCTGTTTTAAGTTAGCTCTTAGAAGAACTTTTAACTCTCAGTTGACATAATAACAAGACCAGTTATTTGAGCTGAAAGCCATAATAAAGCAGCAGGTAGAAAAATCTTTGTACAAACACTTTATAATTCTTTAAATCAGTGCTTAGCCTCTAATGTGCATATGAGTCATCTGGAGAGCTTATTATTAAAGTGTAGGTGCTGCTTCAGTAGGTCTGGAGTGTGGAGTGTGGCCTGAGGTCCTACATCTCTAACAAAGTGCTGTTAATGGTTCAGGTCTGCAGACCATATTTTGAGTAGCATAGGTCACCGAGACCTGCCGATATGACTAGAGTTAAGTGCATATTGAGGGAGAATCATTTCAAGCAGGTATGATGGAGTCCATTATTTCAACAATTTATTGGGATGGAAGTTGGTGCTAAAATAAGATACTCTCCCTGTTGTCAAGAACGTCATCTTCTAGTGTACCTTGACTCATTTTGAAGTGAAAAGGAAAGAAGCCAGTGTTGGAGAACTTACATATCTGACACTATGTTAGGTGATTTAGTTAGATCCACTCAGCAATCTTGTGGGAAAGGTGTTGGAATTCCTACTTTTACTCCTAAGCAAACTTAAACTGAAGTGGTGTTTCAGTTGACTTGCTTACAATTATACAACTTTGGTGTCAGAGTAGTAATTTAATCTGAGCTCCTTTTGACAGAAAAATGTCATGGTGTCTCTACTATTATTCTTCCCAGAACTTAATTTAAGGCCTCATTTAGAAGAACTATCAAGAAAATTAATTTTGAAATTGAAATGATTAACTGTAGTTAAAACTGATATGTGCAATTAAGAGATCTCGGTGTTTTTCAAGTGTTTCACCTGAAGTTAGGAAAATTAGGCATTTTTTTTTACTTTAGATACTGGATTTGTAAAAGCTATATTCTGACTAGCTATTACAAAGTAATGAAACAAATGAGAATCACGTATAAAAATATTTTGACATTTAATATTTAGAGAAAACTACGTTCTGAGTAACGCCAAATAGGGACCTAAAGTTATTTGTTACTTAATAGAAATTTTTTGGCATCCTCATGCTTATTATTTTATAACTAAAGAAAAAGTCATTTAGCTGCTCTGCTACTAAAATTAGGAAGATGAGCGCGTGTCTCTACCTGTAGTTTCACAGTATTACCACATGATGGCAGCATTAGCATAACTGAGTGCTCATCTTTAAAGGCTTAGATATTTTCAAAATTGTATATATATTTAATAATAGTTTTTAAATATGCATTAATCTTTAGCTTGTCTCAAAAACTTGAGAAATGGAATAGAGATTTTTGAATGTGAAAATGCGAGATTACCTTTATATAATAACCTATATCTGTTTTTACTCAAACCTATGATAATGTGAGTCATCAAAAACAATAGTAAAATTGGGATTTAAATCCTTTTATACCCAGTTATAAGAGTCTTCCATTCTGAGTGAATTCAAAACATTCTACTATAGATACTTCAGTTTTTTTACTAAAATATTCTAAATATTATCTTTTGTAACATGATATCATGATATGATTCAAAGTGGTGATACAAAAATTCTGAGCAGATGAGTTTGGGGGTTGCATATACATAAGGTTCTAAATTTATAAATTAATTAGTTTTATATCTTATAACAACATTGATTTATCCCATTATACTAATGATTACTTCCTGATACTAATGGACCAGTATTGCCATCACATACGAACACTTGCTTACTATTTGTACGTTTAAAATACATGCTTAAATGTTCATTAATGTCAACACCACAAGCAGGTGTGGTCTGTGTTGGCTCAGAAAAGAGAGTGTCACCATTGACATTCTTCTCCTGTGTTCATATTATTAGTATTTTCTGTAGTATGAAGTTGGCAAAAGGGTTCAGTGTAATGTATAAAAACAAAAAAAAATCCATTCAGGTGGTTTCTAGTTAGGCTTTCAGTTTGGAAAGAACTTGAGTTCATCTGCATGCCACACGCTACACTAGGAATTGCTAGTTAAGATTTGATCCTTTTATTCATCATCAGACCATCAACCCAAAAGTGTTATGGATAAAAGGGGCCTTTAAACATCATCTAGGCTTCTTTGGTGGAAACATTGAAATAAGCACCCAAACTCTAAATAAAGGAGAACCATGAACCTTGTTGGAGGGTTGGGAGTTGGGTGGGAACGAGGGGTGAAGAGTATGGCTTTGGTGACTGACAGGAAGTGGGGGTGCATTAATTCTTTTTGTTCTCATTACTGGGGATTCTAAACACTTTTCTTGGTAATTTACTACAAGGAGGCTGCAGATAGTTGTTTCTTGGTCTAAAAATAAACAATTCCTTCAGATCAGAACATTTTGTGATTTTCATGGTTTTGGTTAAAATGAGATTTAATTTACAAATAACTGTCATCACAATCTTGGCTCATTATCTTTTCCTTTAGTATTCTTACTAGTCCATTATAGTATCTTAAAATGTGACCTAAATTGTAGTAAGTGCTAGAATTTTAATTGACTAGCCTAACTTTGTGTGTGTGTGTGTGTGTATGTGTATATATATATATATATATATATATACATATATATATATAAGTTGTCTTATTTAACGAACAAGGGGAAGTTGCTCCACTTATCATCTGCTTTTACTTTTTTTTAAAGATTTATTTATGCATACAAGAACTGGGGTGTAGGCCAGAGTTGCGGGCGGTGAGAGGATTCACCAGAGAGAGAGTGGGGAGCAGAACATGCAGATCTACTGAAATATACTGCTGAGGGGAGCAGCGAGTGAGACAGGAAGGGTCTGCTGTGCCATGTGGTTTAGCTCCCTGGCCAGGGATCGATCTCATGCTGCAGTAGCTGGCGATAGCTTGATAGACCTGAGACTCAACCCCTTGTGCCACCAGAGAAGCCCACTGCTTTCACTTTTTTTAGTTAGTGACAATTATTAGATTTTACCTAATATTCTTTTTCCATCTGTAATGTACAAAAACATCAATATAAGTTTGACCAGATTTCACCTTACTTATTTGATATCCTAAAACTTGTAGATTCTCTCAAGCTAGATTTTATATAGAAGCTTTCTGGGTTTTTGTTTGTTTGCTTTTTACATGTATTATTCTTGGATGTTTTTGGCCTGCATTTTCAAATCTCTTTATAAAAACTGTACCCACTTCACAGTGCAAATGGCTAAGTTTGCAACACATTCTTAACTCTTTGTAATGAATCTGTGCCAGAACTTTATGTTCAGAATCACATTAATTCATTTGACAAATGTTGACTGCTTATATTCAGAGCATTATCTAAGTATTAGGGGTATGTGTAAACATAAATGAGACAAGATCCCTAGTCTTAGTTTTATTTGTGAGGTAAGTAGCATCCTGATTAGGTCTGATGTTATTATTTCATTATATATTGATGGCCATTTTAAATTTTAGAATTGTGTATCCTAAGTGGGGAATATTTCAAAGTGAGTTTATTGGCATGTTATTGAACTTATCAATTATTAATGTGATATTTATAGACATATTTTACAAAGAAATGAATGATGATTTTAATGAGTTTTTTTCCCTCTTTCTCATTAGGTTCTTGGGGTGTCAATGTTTTAATACCAGTACACAATTAAATCTGTGGTGAAGTCATTTTCTAAACGGAAGAAGAAATTTTAAAATAAAGTGTGGTAGATACAGTGAAATTCTGTACAGATTTTTCTCTAAGGAGAATATGACATGCTTATGCTTAACAAGATCAAGTGCATTGAAGGGCAGTTTTGTTTGCCTGAAAAAAGTAAAGGACAAGTAAACAATTTGATGATAAGCTACAGTTTTTCTTAGAAAGTAAATATTTTATTTATGCGCTGTTAGTTGGCTTTTGAATCAATTACTTCATGCTTTTTTAAAAGAAAATATAACAATCTGAAGAGGCATTTGGTACAGACATGAATCCTCTCACATTTATTTACTGGGTGTACTAGGTAATGATGACCTCTGCTGGATTTCTGTTTACATCCAAGAAACAAAGTTAAGGATGAATTTATTCCCCTACCCTGAAATTATAGGATAGAATGAATTGTTTTTAGCATTCTAAATTTAAATGCTTAAAACATCAATCAACAAAACTTTCTTTTAAATATTGTAATTGTGGAGAAAGGTAAACTTATAAGCAGAACTTTTACAATTTTTTCATCTAAAATGTATTTTAAGATATTTTTAAAAATCCAAGAGCTTCTCTATACTTTTCAGAAATATCCAGATGCAGTGAACTGCCAGAAGGTAACCAGTCTCAAACATGCTTATCCCATTATCAACCCTGAAAGTTTGCTTGTCCTTTAAGATAAAAATGTAATGTTGTGATATTCCTTCCAGTAGTGCCACTGTATTTTGTCTCCAAATAAAAGAAGCTTATTGTAGTATGTTTGCAGAAAAATTCTAAACAAAAATTATACAGCTTATTAGAGTGTGGGAATAGGGATCTAAATTTTAAATAAAATTATATATATATATAAATTGGTGCTGATTTTATAATTGCGCAGTTTGTTTAGTTTTTTCTTACTTTTAAATTCCAACTTAAAATTATGAGGTTTCAGAAATATATTGAAAGTTTAACAATGTTTAAAAATAGAAAAGCATGAGTGTTCATGCTTTAAAATGATTTTTAAATTTGTATTTTATATTGTTTTATCTATCTGTCTTTGCAAGCAGTCTTCAGGTAAAGATACTTCTAACAGGTTACAGTACATTTCCTCTGTATGTAAATTAGATGGGATAATAGAATTCATAACCCATAATATTCTTTGAAAGCTAAGCTTTAAACTTCATTTTATGTCCTTTCACAAATAATTAGTTTAAAACAGAAAGTGGCTACTTGCCATTTTGACATCAACTCATTTTGCGAGGCTTAGGCAGCTAGACATCGTTTAAAACAAAATATTAACTTATATTACATGTGTATCTATCTTTTGTCAGTCGTCTCTCAGTTCTTGAGGTGTATTATTTTAATCATTCCATGCCTTAATATGCTTGCAATACAAGAATATCTTCGGATGGGTGAATACCAAAAGGCTTCCAGTTCTTAGGGTCAGAAATCAACAAGCATTGGGCTGTGGTAGCCAAAAACCATAGGTTAGTTAAAAGATCATGATAAGATACAATTATTTTATTAAATCATGGTTAATGACAGATGAAACCACACTTGTCTAACAGATTTTCCATCAACATATATTGTTATGTGCAAAAGTATTGCCTATGTTTTTCACACCACTGCATTTACTAGAACTGCTGAGAGGACTGTATATATGATTTTAAAACCTAAGTTGATTTTTTTTCTCACTCTTGAAAGGAGTACTTCTTTGTGAAAGCAGTTCTTACAGCTTTGTTTTCAACCAGCTAAAAAATGTTTTATATATTACTCTAACCTGTTGTCCTCCACATTCTATTGTCCTAATTGTACTGTTTTCTGATTTGTATTTATGTCTTGAGACAGTAACTTTTTGAATAAAAATAAACCTACAGTATGTTGTATGTTTTATCTTTTGCAATTGAGGGAAGAGGGTATCTAAAATGGTATAGAACGTATTCACTGTCACATCTTTTAACATGTTTGGGTGGGAAAATGTATAGAAAACATTGCCGCTCTTGTTTTTGATAAATAATAAAATTTTTAAAATGAGATGAAATCCCTAATTAGATTATTACTTAAAAATAGGAACCTGCAACCATTTTTACTTCGATTTTTATCTAGTATGGGTTAAAATTTCTTTAAAATGTATGTGTTGTTTCACGTAGGATACGTTTTAATACCTGCTATATTCTAGATATGTGTTAACAGATCTGAAAATGAGCAAGACAGGCAATACATCTAATGGGGTAAACAAATAGGGAAAAAAATAAAGCAAACTTGTAGTAAGTGCTAGGGAAGAAACTGGCAGGGTATACTGAGGGAAGGCATGAGAGGGGGAAGAAGGAGAGAAAAGACAGGTGAGTAAAAGTCAACATTTGAAAAAAGTTACATAGCAAAAGCTCTTGTAATCTTTAATGTGTTAGTAAGATTTGCATTGTACTCTCAAAATGATTTATATCTGCACAACACTAGTACATTGGTCATTTAGTCCAGTTTGTAGATCATAAAAGACCAGCCTTCTGTCATTTGTGGTTCAGAGCTGACCAGATTAAATGAAAGCTAATAGCCGGACACTGTTTTAAGTGGTTTACATGCAGTAATTATTATGTGTCAGGACAACAGGTGGTAAGTGTTATTTTCCCTCCCCTATCCTGCTCTACCCCCACTCCTCCCTCCATTTAAAAAGAAGAAGGCAGTGAGGAAAATGAGGCATCAGGAATTTAATATTCCTTGGGCAAGATTATATGGCTAGTGAGTGATAGGATTTGCATTCAATCTCAGCCAGTCTGGATGCATTAAGTCCCAAGAACATTGAAACCATCTGATAGATAAGGATAACAGATAATTGCATAAAGATTAAATGGCCCATTATTCATTGTGCCATGATGAGGAAATGGAGCATCTTTAAGGAGTCCAGCTGGGTATAGAATTGAGTGTTGTGAACAACATTGTTCTTAATATGCTACCCAGCTGGCTTTTATAAAGAGGGTATAAATTAAATCTGAGCCCCAAACCCATCAGTAGTTACTAGTAATAGTTTTTAAAGTTGAGAGACTAGGTAAGAAAGATAAGATAATCCAGAAGAGAGATCCACCATCTTCTGCCACAAAGGGAACTTGAAGGGATTTACATAAATTCCAGGTCAGATAGATTATTCTGATAGTAATGATTCAGCAAAAGAAAATGAGCCGATAAAGTATAAGACCTTTGCTTATGAAGAAACTCAGTGATGTTCATTATCTCTTAAGGTGACCAAATCTTACTGCCATTTATGTGCTTTGTCTTCCAAAGACAAGACTGTCTTTAAGTTGCTTACCAGGTTGGGATGCCGATGCAACTAATAAAATGGAGTAAGTTCAGTGTTTTTGCTGTGTGTTAATGAGATTACAGGAAAGGATCAGTAGTAGGTATGCTATCGGAGGCTTCCTATAAAACTGGCACTTGAGTGTAACCCCCATTTTATGGTGAGAATTTTACAGTGAACACATTTTATTACACATGGTCTAGCACATCCATCTCCCAATCTCTCATTTTTTAAAAATGTATTTAAAAGTAAATTGCAAACATGGGTTTATTACCCCCGGATGTTTCAGCTTGCATGTAAGCTTGCTTATCAGTTTTAATATTTACCTTTTTTTCTTTTGTTATACAATGAAATAAGCTGTATCTATTTGCTGAGGTTTATTGTGTTTACAACTGTTTGACCCAAGACTCCTATTAAAAATACTGAATATATTAATATCAACCCAGTAATCTCTTTTATGGTCCTCACCAATCAATCCCTGCTTTCCTTCCACAGAAAGCAACAACAGTTTTCATTTTCCATCATAGGTTAAACTTGGCTGTTCTAGAACTTCATATGCATGGAATCATACAGTATGTATGCTTTTTATTCAAGGGTTCTTTGAGCATAATGTTTTTGATATTTATCCATTTGGTAGTTGATAGACGTCTGGATTGTTTCCAGTTTTGGATTTTAAGTAAAGCTACTTTAGTTGGATTTTAAAATCTGAGAAGTGGGTTAGGTGAAAGGTAGGCTGAGTAACCAGAAATGAGAATTCAGCAAAGGGACAGCATAAATGATCATGAATATAAGAACTGTTTATTCGCTGGAAGATAGTTGGATAGGCATTACCTCACATCAGCTATAAAAATGAAAAAGGGCCTTCCACAGTTGGTACCTTTGATAACTATTACATGTTATGTTCTCAAAATTGTCATATATCCAAAGTAGTAGTAGTACTACTACTACTACTAATATGGTGCCTTTAAATGTGTTGGATAGGTTGAGTAGCTTAATAATGCTAATGTTTTAGTCACTTGAGGCCTCTTTCTGTCATTGAGAAAATAATACCCTTCCTACAGTTTATCAGTTAAAGTCAGATATGGTGTGATAGTACAAACAAAATGAAAAGGCGGCTGAATTGTTAGTGAATTTTTTTTTAACTTTACCTTGTTTGCCTTCTGCCATCTTAAACTTAGGATAGGTGTGAGTTTATTCTAGTGAATTATTGGCAAGCTAGCTTTTAAGTAATTTTGTAGTACTTATAGCAAGATAACTAATTTGGAAAAAATAATAGCCAATATTTGTTGGGTGTTTACTGTGTGTCAAATGCTATTCAAGATACTGATTAATTCTTGCAGCAAGTTTATAGTTAGTACTACCTACCTTTTACAGATAAGGAAACTGGTACACAGGTCAAATCAACATGCCTATGGGCACATAACTAATAAGTGATGAAACCCACATCATCTGACTCAATAGTCCATGCTTTTAACCATCTTTCTTTGTCATGCTCTAAAATGTACCCATTTCCTTGCCAGTGTATATGCATTCATATAATTGCACTTCCTCTTGTTACAGTGGATAAGCTCTCCCTTTCCTCCTCACTTCAATTCTTAGTTTTCTTCTAAACTGGGTCATTCCTAACAACATATTAAAACATCTCCCATCTTCAAAACTTGGGGGTGGGGAGGAACACACACATTCCCTTGACTAAACATCTCCCAGCCACTGCCCCAATTCTCTCCTTTTGCTATGTGGACTTCCTCTTCTCCCATTCTCTCTTGAATGCCCTCCCATCATGCCTTCATTCCTACCACTCCACAGAAACTTCAGTATCTCAAAGGAACTTCATTTTGTCATATTTTCTTACTAGTTATTTATCTACAGATAACAACAGATCTGGTTTCCTCTTCCAAGTTGGTTCACTCTGTCCCAGGCTAACCCATTGATAGGCTGAGAGTAGTGCCCTTTTGGTGGAGTTACAGGAATACTTTGACAGCCATCTCTCAGGGAACTGACAGAACAGTGTTCCCATGTGGCTTTCCCAAAGTCTACAATAGCAATTAAAGTTGTAATTGCTCTATTAAGTCCCCAACTTCTGTAGCTGTCAGGGTCTGGCTTATGCCACATGAAATCTTCCCCGTTTTCCTGGCTCTCCTTGCTTAGTTCAGTAACCAATGTCATTGTTTTACCCTCCTTTGCAAATGGCTTTGGTAGTGAGTTGAAAGAAGATTGGATGGAATGTTAAGCTTGGAGCAGAGTATGGCACCCAATTTCACACCTGCCAAAACCTGTTTGGGTCAGATTCACATGTTTTGATTCTAAATCTTGTGGGACCAGCATTCTTTGTACCAAGTTTTAGAATAAGTGTAGACACATTTAACCAGCTCTTTATAGCATTTAAAAGTTTGTCTGGCATGTTCTTAGGATTTTGGCACTTTCAAAAGCATTTTGTTAAGAATTGTCTGCTTTGAGAGCCCCAGGGGCCTCTGAATTACTTCAGAAGGCTAATCCGTAATAAGAAGAGGCTCAGTAGCAATTCAGTGACTTGATTCGTACATTTATTTCTCGGGTAGCAATTCAGGGCAGGTCTTCCAAATTGCAGGTGACTTTTCTTCATACAGTTGTTGAAGGACAGTCAACTCTGCCATCTTGCTTCCAAGGTTGTTGGGTCATCACCATTCTAGCCCATAGGAGGTGGAGAGCAAATGGAAGGTTTTCATGGATCAGGCCTGAAAGTGGCACCCATCAATTCCTTTCACATTTTATTGGAGAGCGCTCAGAAATTTGGCATTCCTACCCTGCAGGGGGACTGGGAAATGTATGCTAGGCGTGTGCCCAAAAAGAAAGGAAGAATGGATTTTTGCAGACCACTGGCAGCCTTTGCCTCAGTCTCTGGTCAGTCATGTGCATCCCTGCCATTCTTAGAATACACTTGCCCCGTCCTCCAAGGAAACAACCTGAAGTCCTATCTAGTTACTATTGGTGGCCCAAAATCCAGTTTCTCTTACTTAATGCTCAGTCTTCTCCATCAGATACAGATTGAATATTCTCTAGCACACATAATACAGAGTGATGAAAGGTGGGTAGAATAGCTGCAGTAATTAAAATTTTCAAAAGGGAAGGATGGGGAACGTGGCTGCCTGTGGTGCATAGGAAACCTGTTAGAATCTGTGATGATTCCCTACTCTGGCGGTGAAGAGAGTCCTTTGGTCAGATTCTGGTTTTGCTTGCTGAATGGAATTTCTTTGTACTTCCCTATATTCTCCCTCTGGAAGTTTTTCCTGGTTCATTATACTTCATGATCACTTTGAATGGGGCAATACCTAGTGGTATATTTGATAGCATCTCCTTCTAAGGTACCCAATCTGTATTAGTTGCTATCAGGTAAACTACTGCGGCCGACACACCATGGCTTACACAAGAGATTTTTTTTTTCTGCTTTTCTACAATCTAGGGCAGCTGTTCTTTTTTAGGGTGTCATTCTGCGTGTTTACCCATGCTGACAGTGGGAAGTTCTGTCAGTTTTTGCAACTAGCTTTTTTCAGCCGGCATCTTATTTACTAGAGTTTGATAATTGTAGTTTTTCCTTTTGGTATAAAATTTATATATAAAATGTTTTACTTAGAAATGTCAGACTTAGAGAAATGTGGCAAGAACTAGTACAATAAAGTACTGTATATCTTTTTATCCAGATTCCATAAGTTAATATTTTACCACATTTATCATTTTATGTATACAAACTTTGCTCTGAAAAGTTTATATTGCAGACATGATGGTCCTTTAACTCTCAGTAATGTGTATAGTACAATTAAAAGAAGGAAGTTGACATTGACATAACACTATTTAATCTGTTGTCCTTATTCAGATTTTTCCTACTGTCCAACTAATATTCTTTTATATCAAGAGAAGAAAAATTTCTGGTTCAGAAGCTAATTTATGGTGATGAGCTGCATTTTATCACAGGTCTCTTTAGTCTCTTTTAACCCAGAAACATCACTAGTCTGTTTTTATGACTGGACAGTTTTGAAGAGCATGGGCCAGCCATTTTGTGGAATGTCCCTCAGTTTGGGCTTATGTAGTGTTTCCTAATGATTAGATTGATTTGGCTATGCACATTTGATAGGAATACTACAAAAATAATGTGTCCTCAGTGCATTAAAATAGGAGGCACATGATAATTTATTTGTCCATTTACTGCTGATTTTAACTTTTATTACTTGGTTGAAGTGATGCTAGGTTTCTCCATTTTGAAGTTACCATATTTTTTGATTCGTAGTCAAATATTTTGTGGGGAGATACTTTGAGTCTGTTCATATCCTGTAACTCATTAACGTTCTTAATAAGTTATTTCTGTCAATATGGACTCAGATATTTTATTCCTTGGTTATTAGACTGTATATAGCTATGTGAAAGCTTTGTAAAACTTTGATATTGTCAAATGTATTAATCTCTTGTAACATCTGGATTTTAATCATAGAAAACCTATGGATATATAGGTAGGACTTCACCAAAATTTTCTTGTGGGACTTATGTTGTTAAATTTGCTCAGATCTCTGATTCATTTAAAATTTATTTTTGTGTGTGGTGTGAATTATGAATCTAATTTTATCTGCTTTTAAAAGGCTATCCTCACTGTTTATTGAAAGTTCACTTTTGCCACAATAAGTTTAGATGTTACCTTTATCATTTTTCTATGTACTTGGGTTATATTTCTCAACTTCCCATTGTATTTCACTGACCTATTCAGGTGAGCATTATCAATGTTTTATTTATAAAGAGTTGTACGGTATGCTTTAACATTCTCATGTGTGAGTTCCTTTTCAGTGCCTTCCTAGCTGTCGCTGCATGTGTATTTTCCCATACGGACAGCATCAACTTGTGTAGTTCCAAAAAAAAAAGTTTTTCTTTAGCATTTTACTGGGATGGTATTCAATTGAAAAATTAAGTATTTTATCATAATTGCAATTTGTGTGGGATTTTCCTGTATCATCATCATCTCTGATTATTGTGTATTTGAAGGATATTAATTTCTATATCTTAACTTTATATACTGCTACTTTACTGTATAGAATGGTATTGGAACAACTGGATACCATATGGAAAAACTATTAACCGCAACCCCACTCACACTATGTATAAAATCAGATATGGAATATAGATCTCAAGCTTATGGAAGAAAATTAGAATATCTTCATGATTTAGCAGGCAAAGATTTCCTCGGACATAGATAGCAAAACCTATTAAAGAAAATAATTGATAAAATAGACCTGAAAATAAAAAATTTCTGCTAATGAAATGACACCGTTAAGATAATATATTGGCAACCATAGACTGGAAGAAAATATTTGCAAATCATCTATTTGAAAAAAGAACTGGTATCCAGGTTATATTTTAAAAAAAAACTAGTGATAATGAAATAAATATCCAATAAAAATGACCAAAAGATTTGAATGCACACATCACAATGTAAGATACATGAATGGAAAGGAAACCCCATGTATAATAATGAGGGAAGTGTAAAGAGTCTTGTAGAAGAATGTTCATGGCTGCTCTGTGGATAATGGCACCAAATTGGAAATAGCCCATATGCCTTCAACAGGATAATGGATAAGTAAGCCAACGTTTTATACAATTGAATATGAATTAACAATAGGAAGGAATGGTGAAAAAATAACTAGTTTCCCCTGGTGTATAGAGGCATGAGTTGACTGCAAGGTGACGCAAGCAAACATACGTAGTGATGTATGTAGCTTTGTCCTGTACCTCAGACCCTTAGATGTAAGAGTTGTGCATTTAACATTTTTTACCTAATAAAAAAACATAAGCATTTAATATTTATTCTGAATTGTGTAGTTATAAAATACACTGATTCCTTTAACTTTCAAAGTGCTTCAAAAATAAGATGGATTCATGTGTGAGATGAATAGGCATGTGTAGGTAAAAGGTTAGTTTTAGACTCCTCATGGTGGGTTGAGTGTTCACTGAACAATTCTTTCAACTTCCACATCTGAAAATCTATTACGAAGTGTTGAAGAGGAAGGCATGAGAGGAGGGCATTGTTTTTTAAATATGTACAGTTATAATTGAGCATAAACAATGGCAGCAAGAACATCACTTTCCACTGTGGCAGAACTCCTCAAATTTATTTATTTATATACTAATTACCATGATTTGAATAATGGTTGTGTTTCTACTTTTAAACCACACAGACATACATTGTACATGACACTAATCTTATGTTTGTTTCTTATGAGAGTTATGAGTTTGGTTTTTTTTTTTTAAGATTTATTTATTTATTTATTTATTTATACAAGCATTGGGTACAGTCAGAAGCTCAGGAGGGTGAGAGAATTCACCAGAGCCAGAGCGGGGAACAGAACAGGCAGACTGCTGAAATACACTGCTGAGGGGAGCAGCGGGCGGCAGGAGAGGTCTACGTGCCATGTGGGACCCTCGCCGGTGGCCGGGGATGGAACCAGCACTGCAGAGGCTGCAAGCAGCTTTGCAGCCCAGCGCTCAACCACTGTGCCACCAGGGGAGGCCCTCTTATATGAGTTCTTATATATTTCTTGTATGAGCATTAACAACTAATTAGTCTTGATTTTTGCCCCTTAAATTATGTAGTTTTAAACTAAATAGACCTTCAAAAATGTCAACAGCAGTCAAAGTTAAGTCAATATTAAACAAACCATGGTGGCCTATAGTTAACCTTGCAAACAAGTAAAAACTGACCAATCATATTGCTTGTTTAAATTAACTAAGAGTGAAAAAGGAAAACTATATTTCATACTACATTTTCCTTTGTGGAAGGAAGAAAAAGATTAGGTATTTACATTTTGTATGAAATTAGATTATATTGGATTTGAACCATAAAAACATTTTTAAACCCTCTTCTCACAGTTGGAGATCTGGACAGCGAATATTTTTAAAAAAGTAATTCCTTTCTACATTGAAATTTTGACTACATTGAAATTTTTTAAAATACTTAAAATGTTATTTTTTAAAATCTACAATATCAACTGCCATACTAAAACATTTTAAGGAAGTTAGACAATTCTGAAAGATGAGAATGCCTCAAATTTAAATCAATATAATCTGTTTAAATATGATTTGTCTTATTAAATATTTGGTAGCTCCATTCAGAATGGTAGACCTGAAAACAACCTCAGAAATTTCTAATCCAACTCACCATCCTACACAGAAGGAAGCATGCACAGGGAATAAGAAAGCAGGTTAAAGATAAACCCAAGTTTTCCAACTTGTTCTTGTTTTCCTCACTCTAGAGGTTTTCAGTTTAGCAGAACTATCTCATAAGATGAAACAGACCTTTTTAAGGAGGTCAGAATGCTCTGGTATATTTCAAGAGTTCTATTTCCCCTCCTTTGGCCAGAAGTGTGATGGGATTATTCTTCAGTATTCACTGTGATAACTTGGCAGAGATTCAGGAGGTAAAACAACAAAAGTATGGGGGGCCCCCAATAGCTGGGTCACCATGGAGTTTTTATTTTTTTTTTTATTTTTTATTTTTTTAACATTCTTAAAATATTGAATTTTATTTTATTTTTTTAAATAATAAATTTTATTTTTATATTCCCCCATACAATTGCAAACGCCCCATTCTGACCCCAATCCCTCCCCTCCTGCCCCCCACCCCCCCAAAAGTGTCTCTGGTTCATAGTTTTTTGTTGATTTTGATTTTCACTTTCTTATATTCATTTTCCTGGTCCCTTACTTAAGTTTTCTAGATTCCTGCTATGAGTGAGACCATCCGGTATTTTTCTTTTTCTTTTTGTCTTATTTCACTGAGCATGATCCCTTCCAACGCCATCCATGTTGCTGCAAATTGCATGTGTTTATCTTTTTTGAATGCTGAGTAATATTCCATGGTGTATATGTACCACATCTTCTTGATCCAGTCATCTATTTTTGGGCATTTGGGCTGTTTCCAAAGCTTAGCTATTGTAAACAGTGCTGCTATAAACATAGGGGTGCAGGTGTTCTTTGGAATTGATGTTTCTGTGTCCTTTGGGTAAATACCTAGGAGTGGAATTGCTGGATCATATGGAAGCTCTATGTTTAGTAGGTCCAGAAATCTCCACACAGCTCTCCACCATGGAGTTTTTAGCTTTGAGACTTCACACTGAGCTTCCAGCAAGTCATCAGTTACAGTTCAGGTTTCCCTCTCCCAGTAGTGGTTCCCATGGAGGTATCTGTTCAGGTAAGTTGTGATTCTTTATATTTACCCGTTGTTCTCCAACCATTTTGTGAGCAGAGGTTTGCCTTTTCGCCTCACTGCTCTTACGAATCTAAGAGTTACTGATTTTTCAGTTCATTTTTTTTTTCTTATTGTTAGGATAGAGTGATGAATTCCAAGCTTCTTCCATGCTGGAACAAAAAGCAGACCTGTATTGTTAGTAATCTCTGAGGTTCTTTAGGTCAGAAACTATATCTTAAACTTTGTGCAGTCTACAAATTACATAATTCTTGGCACAAAATAGGTACTCAGTTAATAATTGCAAAGGGAATGAATGAAAGAATGAGTGTTGGCAAAAACAAATTACAGATGTTTGCAGAAAGATCTTCAACAGCTTTATAGCTTTCACCTGAACTCAATTACTTGTCCAATTGTATAGAATCAAATATGAAAGTATAATCCTTTCCCCTTCTAGTGCTGATTCTAATCTTCTTTCATGCTGGACTGAAAACTGGAGGTCTTGCTTTCTCAACGTGTTCAGATGTACTTTTAAGATTATTGTCCTCATTTATGGTTTTTGATATATGTCCTTGGTGTTTTTTCTTTTGATTACTTTTTATTTTAAATTGTATTTATCTTAATTTTTTCTTATTTATAGTAAAATTCACCTTTAGTATACAGTTCTAGAAGGAGTTCATAAACCACCTTATGGAGTCATTTTCTTGAGTTCCTCACACTCTACCACTTTCCCTGGCACGTTCTAGTTCCTGGAGCTTACCTCTTCAATCATCTGGTCAGAAACTGTACCCTGAGTTACTGTTTTCAGCTATGTGCTACTTGTGATTGTGCCCATGGATGGGTGGAAGGAGGAGAAAACAATAGAGATTTGCCTTCTCCTCTTGGGTACCATCTTCTCTGAGGAGAAAAGATCCTATCCCTCAGTTTAGACCCCCGTGTGGCCCTTCTGCTGCTGTTAGTGCTGCTGTCACTATCTCCAAGCATTGCTTAAGTACCATTTGGTGGTACTTTTTTTTTTTAATTAATAAATTTTATTTTTATATTCCCCATACAATTGCAATCCCCCCATTCTGACCCCAATCCCTCCCCTCCCGCCCCCCACCCCCCAAAAAGTGTCTCTGGTTCATAGTTTTTGTTGATTTTGATTTTCACTTTCTTATAGTTATTCATTTTCCTGGTCCCTTATTTAAGTTTTCTAGATCCCTGCTATGAGTGAGACCATCCGGTATTTTTCTTTTTCTTTTTGGCTTATTTCACTGAGCATGATCCCTTCCAGCGTCATCCATGTTGCTGCAAATTGCATGTGTTTATCTTTTTTGAATGCTGAGTAATATTCCATGGTATATATGTACATTTGGTGGTACTTTGAATCCTTGCCTTCTTTTCCAAGATTTCTACTACTACCTGCTTTATAGAGTCCTGCTCCTTCATTCTATCCAGGTGTTAAAGCTGCATTTAGTGGAGAGACAGGGTGGAATGTGTTTCCATACTTTATCAGGAATGGAAACTAGTCCTTGCTATTTTACGAAATCATTTGAGAAAATTTGCCTTTAAAATGTGGATCTGGAAATGACACAATAGAGCAATGTAATTGATGCAAGATATGAAAATCATCTCTGAATCTCCACCTACATCTTAGCATTCATTGCATGTGTACATCCAGTCAAGCCTCAGATACAGATTTGCCTAGCAGCCCCACAGCTGCTCATGGACACATGAAGGAACCCGGCTGGAACCAGAAGAACTGCCAGCTGAGCTCAGAGTAAATTGTTCATCTGAAAAATTGTGTGTCAAATAAATGGTTGTTATATTAAGTCACTATGTTCGGGGGTAGATTTTTTTTTACATAACAATAGATAACTTACTGTAAGCAAGTAAAACAAGCATTAATCTACTGTGTTGTATAATTTGAAAAAAAGATTTCTGGGTGTTTCTGCATTTCTGAGTTTTTTATGCATATACACACACAAATGAGGCACATCTAATAGCATAAGTATTAATTTTGTATACAGTAGAATATAATTTTAACCCTTAAAATGTTTTCCAGTAACAATTTCTAGAAAAAATTTGTACCTTGGATTCATAGCTTGGACAAATCTCAAAAATACTTCAATTTCAATTACTGAAATTTATTGGCAGTCTATAAGCATCATTTCTGCAAGTTTTGTGTAGGTTTTAGAATTCCATACACTGCAAACAACAAGGAAATGTTTTAAAGTATTCTGTTTTGAAGTTCACTTAGTGAGAATCAAACAAGTTTTGACTCTCATTTGTCTACTTTATTCTCGCTAGCATCATTACATTGTTTATTACTATTTTAGATGGGGTATAATTTATCATGGATGTTGTGCATTATTTTGGAGTTTTTCTTAATGACCTTTTGAAAAGTAAAAGTTGACATTTAGCTTTCTTTTTTTTAAAGATTTATTTATTTTATACAAGCACTGGGTACAGTCAGAAGCATGGGAGGGTGAGAGAATCCACCAGAGCCAGAGCAGGGAACAGAACAGGCAGACTGACGAAGTATACTGCTGAGGGGAGCAGCGGGCAGGGCAGGAGAGGTCTGCGCGCCTAGCTTCCATTTTATACGCATAAGCTATGAAGGATTTTGAAGTAAGGCATATTCTTAAACTACTCATGGCCTTATTAATTAAAAATTAAAGAAAATTCTTAAGTTACTTTGTTTACTATTATGAATGCTAATGCAAAAACAATTCTGTAAAGATTAGAATTATGAAAATAATTTTCATTTTGTCTTATATTTAATAAAAATTGATTCCAAAAAGGTATGAAGCTCTTAAATTTTTTGCTCACTGCATGTTTTTCTTAATTTGTGTATTGACTTTATTCAACTCTAAATTCCTAATAATTATGTTTGCACATAAAATTAGTCTTTCATTATCATTATTAATGTATCATACCATTTTACTCTTGCCATAATATGCCCTTATACTTCAAATGATGGAAAGATTTCAATATGAGGAGGTTTTCACTCTAATTAGCATCTAGAATGCTTACCTTTATTTGAAAAGAAATGTTCACCTATTAAAAAGAAATCTAAATGATATTCTTTGTTTATATTACTGACATTTTAAAACTGATTATATGTGATGGTAACATACATGATTATACCCTGCTCATATTCTGGTGTGCAGAAGTGATGTTGAGGTAGACATTCGCCTTTTGAAAGGCTGGGGCCATAGCTGAGAGAAGATTTTGAGCAACTACTTCTTTGCATCCTTACAGTCAACTCAGCTTATTTCTCATCTCTAGAACGTTCCTGTGTGATGTAACTTGGAACAAATGCTAGAATGATTTTAATCCATAATAGTACACAGAGGAACATCATTATATTCTGCTTCATTCTGCTCCACTTCTGCATAGAATCATGTGCCTTCACTAACGCCCCACACGTCCCAAGATGTCCCACATGTCCCAAGAGACACAAATCTCTCCCATTGGTGGTTTCAACCCTTTTAAGACAAAGAAGTGGAAAATGCATAAGTGCATCTGTAATGGGGAAAGAGATACTAGTGGGAAAGATGGAAGAACTTACTAGGAAGCAGGACATGAGAAGGAGAGAAGACTGACTTTCTTTAGAAATGACAAGGCTACAGAGGGAGAGAGTCACGCATTATTGAAGGAGTCATTGCTTCTCATTTCCCTCAGGTATGGGTGTGGAATTTGCAAGTTTCAAGGAATACACTGATGGAAGAAACCAAATTAAATGTTGGAAAACGTTGCTGAGGCAGGATCTCAGGAGTGAGGTGGAAGAAGAACTGACAGAGGAATGGTATTCTCTGAAACCAGTAAAATGCTTTACTAGGCAGACTTTCCAGTTTGAGTGCTCTCTCTGGTTGTATGAAAGTGGCAACCACTTTAATAAAAGCTGTCCTCAACAAGAGATGGTAGCCCCAAAGCTCCTTGTTTTCTATTACAGATTTAAGAGGAAGACCTGCTAAATACAATGCAGTGTCCTGGATTGGGTCCTGGAACAGAAAAGGAACATTAGTGGAAAAAACTGGTGAAATCTAAGTCTGGACTTTAGTTCATAGTAATGTATCAATGTTGGTTCTTGGTTTTGACAAATGTACACATAAGGAGTTAACTCACATGGAATTCCGGGTTCAACTCACATGGAATTGACATTTGCCACTTTTGGTGAGGATTACAGGAAATACGATGTATTTGTTCTGTCTTAGGCATGTGAATTGCAGTTAAATTCTAATTTTTGAATGAAATGGCTCTGTTTTCTTTTAGTATGTTGTTTCATTGTCTCAGATTCCACATTTAGAAAATGTAATATTTTCAAAATGATTATATACTACATCAACCCTTTAAAAAGAATAATACAAGTATGCTTTGGTAGTGAGACAGGGACTTCTTCATGTCTCCTGAGCCTATAAATGATAGTTGGGCCTTGGATGACAACTTCAGGGATTTCTCTATGGTTACTACATGTGTAACAAGTCACAGGCCATTCCACCACCAGCTTGCTCTCCCATGCCAGGTATGTAAGTTGTACCGGTCAACCAATCTGGTCGCCTCACTGCCTTTTGGAGGACTTGAATAATGGGAGGTGGACTGGGTAAGATTCTGGTATTAAGTAGTAAAAAGTATCTGAAAGTCAGTTTAAGCAAAGATCCATGAACGATCACTTACAAAGAGAAAATGGTGGTCTAGTGGAATCCAGAGGCAGGAATGTAGCTGGACCTCCGGAGGAAACTAGAGCCAGGAACCAGGAAGACAGAACAGGAAGGAAGTATCCTCTCTTTCGGTATCTTTTTTTTTTCTGTTTGCAGAAAGACTTATTTGACTTCTCTGACTACAGACTGACTTGCTGACCAGAAAGCCCGTGAAAAATTCCCTAGAGAGAGGATCTGATTGTCTAACTTCCAGGCAGGCATTACCTATAGTCGAGCAAACAAGCAACAAGCGTTGCTTCAGTTTCTCAAAGAATATTTATATTTACTCTGCGCATGGGCTTGGCTAAGTATCATAGGCAGAAAGAAAAGTAATATTAGATATGGTCTCAGTCCTCCCTCGAGTTAGGTGAGTCTAAGAAACTAAACCAACAATAGAGAAGAGTATAATATTAAACTTGAGCAGTACAGATGTGAAGTTCTACTGGAGGTCATCTATGAACTTAAAACTTTTTGCTTATCTTTTTATTCAAAGTCCATTTTACTAATGATGCAAATAACTGGTGTTTGTTTTGCCTTATATATTTCCAACATAATATGATTTATGGACGGCCATTGGGTCAAAAGTCCAACTATCTTAACAAGAAAGTTGTACAATAGTGATCTAATTAAGCTCAGGGCCTGTTCCACTTGTAGGTGAACTGAAATGCACAGTCTTATCTCCCCTCATTATTTTGTAGACATTATCCTCAAAATTTCTTTTATAAAAGAATATTCCTTCTGCATTACCTTACTTGAGTGCAACTACTTTTTGGAATGTGGTGTGATCACGCATTAATTCCTTAGCATGGATTTGGTTTATCTTATCCTACAGACTGGCGAACTTTGATGAGAAACTAGTAAAGATTTTGAGTACAGACTATGAGCATAGCCCCTTTGGGGGGTCTATGGAAGTAAGTAAATTATGAAGTGTAGAACAAGATGGTGAGAGCCTACTGGAAAGTGGCTCACTTAAGATTGTTGCCAAGAGTTCTGAAGGCTCCCTTACCAACTGCAGGTTCTGGAAAACGTCTGTAAAAAATCTTTATAGCAAAGATTAGATCCTTTGTTTTTGCTTTAAACTCCTATAAAGTCTTATATTCATACTGACATTCTTTATTCTTATACAATCTTGTAAATAAATCTTCAGTTGAAGAATTAGGATTAGAGAATGTATGAAGAAAATAAGACATTTTGACTCCATCAGAAGAGCTAGTCATCTGTGTAGCCTCTTCCTCCCATCCCCAAATAGCTTTCTGGCTGGTCTGATGCCAGGAAATTTCTTATTAGTGTCCTTGCTTCCAGGACATTTGGGTCTCATGAACCAATCCTGGCATGTAGATTGTGTTCAATAGTGTTTAATGTAAGACATGGTGATGATATCAGGGATTAGCATGAATGTCTTTTGGTTTAACAAGATCATATTATACATATAAAAGATGTTGGGTGGGGGAAGACATAAGTCATGGTTCTATTTATTTTGTGACAGCATAAATATAGCACATTTTAAAAGACCAAGCTAGAAAGTAAGAGCAGACTGAGTACCATGACATAGCGAGGCTTACCTCTCTTTCATGGCATTCTAGTCACCTGCTGATCCGATGTCTGCTGGTAATACCAGTGGGGGTTGAACTACTCTGCCAAAGTGAAATATACAAAGCCACTGCTCATTCCTCCTCAGCTGCTCCAAACAAATCATCAGAGGGTGGAAATAACTCAGTGGCAAGAGTCCCTGAATTGACTTTGTTCAAATCATTATATCCAGATAAGCCTGCTTTTTTTTCTCCCATCATTCTGGGAAAATACCACCAGAAAATATTATAGAAGATAAATAAACTAGGTTTTTCAGGAAATTTAGATATATTTGACTTTTCAAAATTATGTGTAAAGAATGAATTATGGAATTTTCGTTGCTGGTTTTAACACAAATCAGCCATGCCTGCCTTTATCACCTGGTGATAGGCTCATCTTGTTTCTATAAAATTAGATAGTGCCTGAAGATGGTGGAAAATATGCTGACAAATCTAGAGGAAAATTTTTAAGTGAAATATTGGAATTTTAGAAATTGCACCAATTGGTAGAATTCAAGCCAACCTATGTCATTTATAATACAATTGTCTTCAAGATCTGTGTGTGAAAAACAGGTTAAAATGACTAGTTTGTGGAGAAAAGGGATTTAAATGCTAAGCACTTTTCAACGTCAGTCATGTTTTTAGCAACATTTTGAGAATACTTTAATATCCACATTTGCTATTATAATTTTTATTTTTCAGAATGTAGTTCATGCAAATAAAGATCTCTTTGGACACAAGTGAGCATTATTTTATGAGAGAAACTGTCTCCAGTTTCAAAACTATATCATAGAGTGCCTATTGGTGTAAGAAAACACTTCAATTATTTTTTAATGTTTGTCCAATCAAGGCAGCACCATGTCTGACTTAGTTTCATTATTACAATTTCAATATCTTGCTATTACAGTATTGATATCCTGCTGCTTTTATGGTATGTCTTGTTTTACACAAGCAATAAATTCAGGAAAATGCATATGGAAATAGAATTCTATTACACTCTACCAATATTGTCTAATATGGTTTTGTGACTTTAAGGACACTACTCATTTTCCTCTCCCCTTCTTTATCCTTCTTTTGTCCTTCACACCTGACCAGATTAGAAAAGTGCACTAGATTGATGGGATAGGGAAGAGGAAGGAGTGATACATAAAAGTTGGGGTAAACTTTTTTCCTGCAAAAACACTGAATGCAAAGCACTCAGGGTAGTATAACACCTTTAACAGTTGAAACATTGGCATGTTTTGAATAGAATTTTTCATTCAACAAACATTACTTGAATACCCACCTACTCATAGTTTAAAGTATTGAAATTACAAATATGAATAAGTAGTCCCTGACACAAAGAATTCATTCGTTTTATTTTTTTTAAATATTTTTTTTCACTAAGGATATGCTTTTTTATTTATTTATTTTTTTTTTAGATTTATTTATTTATACAAGCACTGGGTTCAGTCAGAAGCGCGGGAGGGTGAGAGAATTCACCAGAGCCAGAGCGGGGAGCAGAGCAGGCAGAAGGACCGAAGGACACTGCTGAGGGGAGCAGCGGGCGGCAGGAGAGGTCTGCGCGCCATGCGGGACCCTCCTCTGGTGGCCGGGGAGCAGCCGGGGATCGAACCGGCACTGCAGAGGCTGAGGGCAGCTTCGCAACCCAGTGTTCAACCGCTGCGCCACCGGGGAGGCCCTTGAATTCATTCGTTTTAAATGAAAATCATCAAAGGGTAGGAGGAGTGACAGATTATTTTCAGATGTGACTGGGTTTAAAAGATTGAAGAGAAGTTTGCCAAGTGAACAAGGAAGAGAAAGGTTTCCAAGCAGGAGGAATAGTATATGCAAGGAAAGAAGATAGGAAGTGATGTTACAGAGAGGACTCTCCATAAAAAGGGGAGGTTCCAGGTTCTCTGCCCCACCTAATGAAGGGTGGAGCTAACCATGGAGGACTTGGTGAAGGGTATTTGGAAGGAGACTTGGAGGAGACATGTGGTACAGAGAGACATATGAAGGAGGGTGCACTTGCTTCTGGGTCTTGGACTTGCACTAGGGACATGGGGGACTTGGAGGAGAGAAATATAGAGATGCTTGGAAGAGACATGACCGAGAGATTTGTGGGGAGACTGACAACAGCAGCCAACGCTCTAATTTGTGCTTTGATTTTGCTCCTTTCATACCAGACTTGCCTGGCCCCTTCTGCCCCTTTCCTAGGATTCCCTGCCAGAAGGTGCCTTGGCCTTGCAGCAAGCGTTTGGGCCTCAGTGGTTCTGTTTTGGGCCAACACTGTTTGGGCATTTACCCATGAGGGGATGGGTAACTTTGGGTGTTGCACTGGAAACTTATCTTTTCTTCTCTTTCTATGCACACTAATCTATTAGTGTTCTTTCACACTAACAGTATGCTTTGGGGCCTCCCTGGTGGTGCAGGCAGTTGAGCACAGCGCTGTGAAGCTGTCCGCAGCCTCTGCAGCGCCATTTCGATCCCTGCCAGCCGCGGAGATACCCACATGGTGGGGCAGACCTCTCCTGTTTCTCCCGCTGCTCCCCTCAGCAGTGTATTTCGGTCGGTCTGCCTTACTGTTCCCCACTCTGTCTCCGGTGAATCCTCTCACCCTCCCACGCATCTGGCCTGTACCCCAGTTCTTGTATAAAAATAAATAAATCTTTAAGAAAAATTTAAAAAAGAGTATGCTTTGTCTTTATGTGGTAGATGGCAAAACCCATTTAGAGTGTGCAAGTTTGGAGGCTCCAGGGTACCCCTCAGTCTGCCCACTAACAATAACAAGGTGTTTGGGAACTCCTAAGCAAATGGTGAGAGAAGAGGATGGAAAGCAGCCAAAAGTGAATTTGTAAAGGGACAAGTGCTAGGTTACAAAGGGCTTTTTATACCACAAACAAAAATATTAGAAAGAAAATGTAGGTAAATGTCTTGAGAATCTTGAGGTGGAGAAGGTAAAGTAAGATCTGTTGAAGAAAAAAGTCAAAAATGGAGTTGTTCGTGCAGGGCTCCTCCAAGACTTACTAGCTAGCCTAAGTGCAGTATCAGCAGCTCCCAGAAGTGGAATTCTAAATCAAATCAGTCAATCGGGAGTTTCCTGGTTCACACTAGTGAGGTCATCTTCCCTCAGGCTTTGCCTGAAATAATCTTTCTTTTCTTTTGTTAATAACTTGTCCCACCCTCTTTCTGACTATAAACATCTTCAATTTCACACAAATCCTAGTAGAGACTTATCATTTGCTAGATGGGATGCTGTCTAATGAATCATTTAATGTAGTCAATTAGATCTTTAAATTTATTCAGTGGAATTTTGTTTAACAGGTCCTAAATTCAAAAGCCACAAAAGGGCCTCCCTGGTGGCCTAGGGTTTAAATCTTAGTGCTACCACCACAATGGCCTTAATTTGATCCCTGGCTGGCCAGGGAGCTAACACACATGGCACAGCAGACCCTTCCTGTCTCGCCCACTGTTTCCCTCAGCTGTGTATTTCGGTAGATCTGCCTGTTCTGTTACCCACTCTGTCTGGTGAATCCTCTCACTCCCTTTACCTTTGGCCTAGGCCCCAGTTTTTCTATGCAAAAATAGATACAATTTTAAAAATAATCATAAACTAGTGGGAACCACTTAAAAAAACAAACACAAAAACATTAAGAAATTTGACTATATAAACATTTGTAGCTCCCTAATGGCACATGAAAATTGGAAATAAAAATATGCTATGGAAGATATTTACAAAGTTTATGACAAAAGGCAAATTTACTTAATATATAGAGTTCTTTTGAATCAAAAAGAAAAAGCCCAACACTAGAATTAGTAAAATGTCCAGTGTATGATAATCTAATCAGTCTCATGATAATTCCCATAACTTTAAATCATATAGTCAAATGGTAAAAATTCAGCTAAGAATTCCTTCATGTGTTCGTTAATCTACTTTGTTTTTCTGGACAATGATAGTGACTCCCACCCAAATATGAATATCTGATTCTTCATTCAGATGAACTTTTCACTTTTTTGACTGCCATTGCTTTCGAAATGTATACCTGAAGTGTTTTTTAAATGTATATTAACCTATTGAAATATGTTTAGTTGTGAGCACAAGGGCTTCCCTGTGCTGTAGATCCCAAAGCAATACTTGGCAGTAGATATTTATATGCATTTGAAAAGAAATGGAGAACTGATATCCAAAAGCCCGAGGTTGTGAAAGTTGCTGGATTCTGACCGGCAATCAAGCTCTGTCATTTCTTCCTGCCTTTTTTAAAAAAATATTTATTTATTTATGCATCCAAGAACTGGGGTACATGTTAGAGGTGCGGGGGTGAGAGGATTCACCAGAGACAGAGTGGGGAGCAGAACAGGCCCATCCACTGAAATACACTGCTGGGGGGAGCAGCAGGTGATACAGGAGGGGTCTACTGCGCCACGAGGGTCACCTCTCTGGCTGGCCAGGGATCAAAGTTGGCTGCGAGGCTGTGGACAGCTTCACAGTGCTGTGCTGTGCTACACTGTGCTGTGCTTAACCCCTCGCGCCACCAGGGAGGCCCCATTTCTTCCTGCTTGTTGATCCATGACAAAATTTTCAAGTCCATGGTTTTATTTTCCACAACATGTATGAAAGGGCAACACATAAAAAGCCTGACACCCAGTAGAATAAAAATATGTTCAATCCACTGTTAAAGAACCTGACCCAAAAGGGTGGGTCCTTTGCCTTCTAGAGAAACTCACCAGAGAGGTAGAGTTGAACTAGGGAAGGCTTTATTGGAGGCTCATACATGAGGGAAGCAGTGCTGGAAAAGAGAATTTAGCCTGGCTCCATGAAGGGAGTTAGAAGATAAATAAAGGTAGATTTAGAGAGGCAGGGGTGTGGAGAGGGGAAGCAGTGTCATAGCTTGTTCTGGGTTGGGCCCAGACAGGTGATCCTGTTTACATTCCAACTGCCAACTGTACATGCCATGCCTTTGGCCTTCCTCCTCCAGGAAACTAAGATAATCACTAGTCAGGATCGAATGCGTTCTGCCCAGCATGGCGACTTGTGGTCAGTATGGTGGAACGAATTGGTTGGACATGATGTTGGGGGTGGGCTTCTCAGCCCATGATTTAGTCCATTTGTTCAAACAGGACTTGGGGTAACCTTTGCCCTGCTGGCTCCCAACTTCTTTTTACTTAGGCTGCCTCATCAGTAGCTATCAGTGAGCTACAGGTTATCGCAACATTGAGATAGTTTTTATCTCTGAGGTAAAAGATTAACAATAATTGTGTAGACCTAGGGGTAGAGAACTTTCATTCATTTATTTGACATTTATTTTGTACTACTTTATGTACTGGGAGAACAGCAGTGAGGAAGATAGATAAGGTTCCTGCCCTCATGGAGGTGACATTCTGGTTGGGAAGACATAATAAACAGACAAAATGATGAGATAATTCAGATTGTGATTTGTGTTAAGAAAATAAAGCAGGGCCTCCCTGGTGGCGCAGAGGTTGAGCGCTGGGTTGCGAAGCTGCCTGCAGCCTCTGTGGCGCCGGTTCGATCCCCGGCTGCTCCCCGGCCACCAGAGGAGGGTCCCACATGGCGCGCAGACCTCTCCTGCCGCCCGCTGCTCCCCTCAGCAGTGTACTTCGGTCCTTCTGCCTGCTCTGCTCCCCGCTCTGGCTCTGGTGAATTCTCTCACCCTCCCGCGCTTCTGACTGTACCCAGTGCATGTATAAAAACAAAACAAACAAACAAACAAACAAACAAATAAATAAAACATGCCTCTAAAAAAATAAATAAATAAATTAAAAATTAAAAAAAAAAAGAAAAGAAAAGAAAGCAGAATGATGAAGTAGCGACTGGAAGAGGGAAGGCTTGAACGCCGGGCACTCTGAAAGGGATATAAAGAGATTTCAGTCTTTCCTTGTCTAGAGGGGCATCAGGGGCTTCGCAGAGGCTTGACTCCTGCAATTTAATTTTTGAGGCATCTCCACACTGCTTTCCATACTGGCTGCATCAACCTACATTCCCACCACCTGTGTAGAAGGATGCCTTCTCTCCACATTCTCTCCAACACTTGCTGTTTCTCACCTCTTATTGCTGTTTCTCATACCATTCGCACCGGTATGAGGTGATGTCTTATTGTTTTTTTTTTTTTTTTTAATAGAGGCATGCTTTATTTATTTATTTGTTTGTTTGTTTGTTTGTTTTGTTTATACATGCACTGGGTTCAGTCAGAAGCGCGGGAGGGTGAGAGAATTCACCAGAGCCAGAGCGGGGAGCAGAACAGGCAGAAGGACCGAAGTACACAGCTGAGGAGAGCAGCGGGCGGCAGGAGAGGCCTGCGCACCATGTGGGACCCTCCTCCGGTGGCCGGGGAGCAGCCGGGGATCAAACCGGTGCCACAGAGGCCGCGGGCAGCTTCGCAACCCAGCGCTCAACCGCTGCGCCACCGGGGAGGCCCTCTTATTGTTGTTTTGATGTGCATTTTCTTATCAATAAGAGATGATGAACATCTTTTCATGTGTGCGTTGACCATGCATGTCTTCTCTGGAGAAGTGTCTATTCAGATCCTCTATCCAATTTTTAATTGGGTTGTTTGATTTTGTGTTGTTGAATTTTTTAAGTTTTTGGTATATTTTGGATATTGAACCCTTGCCAGATAAATGATGTACATGTATCTTTTCCTATTCAGTAGCGTGTCTTTTTAAAAAGATTTATTTATTTATGCATACAAGAGCTGAGGTACAGGCCAGAGGTACCGGGGTGGGGGGGGGGAGGGGAGAGGATTCACCAGAGACAGTGTGGAGCAGAACAGGCAGATTGACTGAAATACACTGCTGAGGGAAGCAGGGGGCGAGTCAGGAGAGGTCTGCTGTAGCATGTGGGTAGCTCCCTGGCCTGGGATCGAACTCCTGCTGCAGTGGCTGTGGATAACTTCGTAGGTTGTGTCTTAACCCCTTGCACCACAAGGGAGGCCTCTTTTTGTTTTGATTTAAGTTTCTTGTTTGTTGTAGTACCATTTGTTTATTTTTGCTTTTGTGAAACTGAACTTTTCAGACTAGAAAATGTTGCCACCAGAAACCGCTCAATTAAAACAGTTCACTATAGTGCATTGTTTAGGGTTTTGTTCAGTCACTGGCCTAGGCTCAGTCACCAAAACTGGGAGCACTTATTTCAGTCCAATTTTATTTTCTATCTCTTCTGCTTAAGGTAAAGGCCATTCCTGTATGTTCTCTCTGGCTCAATTCCTCATCTCCTATGGGTGATCATTCAAAAAGAGAACATGTATTTTTACAAGAATAAGCAATAGATATAAGGCAAAGAATGTTTTTACCCCAGGGTAAAAACAAAATAAAATGAAACAATCTGCAGAAATATAAGGCAACTCTAGTTCAACTACATCCAACAATTTTTGCAATGATTTACGTTCCCAAACAGAACTCAGTTCATCAGTCTAAAAACATCTTTATTCAGGTCACTTCATAGTTTCCTTCAAGAACAAAGCAACTTGGGGCCTCCCCGGTGGCGCAGCAGTTAAGCGCTGGGTTGCGAAGCTGCCCGCAGCCTCTGCAGCGCTGGTTCGATCCCCGGCTGCTCCCCGGCCACCGGAGGAGGGTCCCACATGGCGCGCAGACCTCTCCTGCCGCCCGCTGCTCCCCTCAGCAGTGTACTTCGGTCCCTCTGCCTGCTCTGCTCCCCGCTCTGGCTCTGGTGAATTCTCTCACCCTCCCGTGCTTCTGACTGTACCCAGTGCATGTATAAACAAAACAAATAAATAAATAAATAAAACATGCCTCTATTAAAAACAAAAAACAAAGCAACTTTACTTCCATGTATGGAACTAAAAAGGGCCCAATCAAGGGTTCTCCCTAGCCTCTCCCCCCAGAAGGAGCAGCTGCAATTAATGATGAATTCACATTTCCACTTTCCAAGTTCTGTGCTTATAACTTTTACATGGTAACGTTTTTGAACAATATTTTCAAAAAATTTCCAAGTCTCACAATTCATCTTAGGCACTTTGTTAACTTCCCAGTATAATTGGCAGATTCCAACCGATTCCTTCCTGCATCATTCCCCTTCTCAATCTTGGATCGTTTAATTGATAGCCTACAATGCTGCCTTTCATAAAAGCTGCCTGCTGCTAAATAGGTCTTGCCAACACATTTGCTTATAAAAACAGGCACCTCTGTAGCAGTATTTTACTCCAATGATGCTTTTTTCCATTCTAACAGGACCTGCCAGAAATGCAATCATTCTGGTTGATGGCTCTTAGTACAATGGAGTTAACTGTTCAGCCTTAAATTTTGGGGTTTTGAGTTCCGACTGAACCCCAAGCTGAGGTGTCTTCACACATCCATGAAACACTGAATCTCTTCTGAAAATAAGGAAGAGGGTAATACTTGAAGGGACTCTTTATTGGTTTTTAAATTTGAAAATTAGTGCTCAGCTTCTGCCCAGCTTTCCTTTATGAACATCACTTGATAGAAATAGAGTTTCAAAGCAGCATCTTAAAATAACTGAATTTTACAACAATCTTTTAATGCAAGGAAGTTTATTATTGGGTATAGATGAGAAATGCAGTGAGACTCGGTATAAAATAGAAAGTGCACCAGAAACATGGATGAAGGAGGGAACGAGACAGCTGCTTTTTAAGTGGAGAAGAACGAATAATTTGGTTAAAGCTGGCCATCTGCTTCCTCCTGACCCCAAATTTTGTAGGGATAATTTGTTGAGGAAATACTGGGCTGTGATATAGTGACAACTCCCACTGTTTTTTTTTTTTTTTTAAAGATTTATTTATTTATTTATTTACACAAGCACTGGGTACACTCAGAAGCGCGGGAGGGTGAGAGAATTCACCAGAGCCAGAGCGGGGAGCAGAGCAGGCAGAAGGACCGAAGCACACTGCTGAGGGGAGCAGCGGGCGGCAGGAGAGGTCTGTGCGCCACGTGGGACCCTCCTCTGGTGGCCGGGGAGCAGCCGGGGATTGAACCGGCGCTGCAGAGGCTGCGGGCAGCTTCGCAACCCAGCGCTCAACCGCTGCGCCACCGGGGAGGCCCGACAACTCCCACTGTTAGTGTCTTAATACAACAAAGATTCATTTGCCCCTCATATCCAATGTGGGTCTGGCGGACTCTCTAGCACAGCTGTACTGCTATGTGGCGACTGTGCCATGCAGGCTGACGGGATAGCACCGTGTTAAACGTTTGGTTGTTTCAAGCTTAATTACAGACCATGGGAGGTAAGAGTTTGAGGCTCTTGCACGAGCAATTGAATATTCCTTTCCAGTACTGATCCATGCTGTTTTGGCCCATAACCCACTGACCAAACTTGCCGTATGGCCATGACAAATGCCGTGGTGGATAGGGAAGTATAGTCGCCTATGGGCGTGGAAGGAGAGCAGAACCAGACCTTAGTGAAAGAGGACCTTGCAAACCACGGAATCATGACTTCGATTTTGTCCTAATGGCAGTAGGTGTTTTATGCAGGAGAGTGTCTATGCCACAGAGGTGCGTGCTTGAGGCTCTTTCCCTGTCTTACAAATAACTAGGTCATAAAAAATAAGTGAAAAATTTTTTTTATTATTTTATTTTATATAATTCTTACATCTTTTTTCATCTTTGCACAATGTATGCATTTTCATTTTGGTTATATTCCCCATACAATTGCACCCCCTTATTTTGACTCTAGTCCTTTCTTTCCCCGCCCCTCCCTCACCACCCCCTACCCCCCCGACCCTCGTAGTGTGTCTCTGGTTTATAGTTGCTTGTTGATTTTGATTTTTACTTTGTATTGATTAGTCTTTTTCCTGGCCTCTTATTTAGGTTTTCTAAATTCCTGCTATGAGTGAGACCATCCGGTATTTTCCTTTTTCTTTCTGACTTATTTCGCTGAGCATGATCCCTTCTAGCTCCATCCATGTTGCTGCAAACTGCATGTGTTTATCTTTTTTGATTGCTGAGTAATATTCCATGGTGTATAATTCCACTCCTAGGTATTTACCCAAATGACACAGAAACATCAATTCCAAAGGGCACCTGCACCCCTATATTTGTAGCAGCACTGTTTACAATAGCTAAGCTATGGAAACTACGCAAATGCCCAAAAATAGATGACTGGATCAAGAAAATAAATTGTTGGGCCTCCCCAGTGGTGCAGCAGTTGAGCGGTGGGTTGCAAAGCTGCCCGCGGCCTCTGCAGCGCCAGTTCCATCCCCGGCCACCAGATGAGGGTCCCACATGGCGCGCAGACCTCTCCTGCCGCCCGCTGCTCCCCTCAGCAGTGTACTTCGGTCCTTCTGCCTGCTCTGCTCCCCGCTCTGGCTCTGGTGAATTCTCTCACCCTCCCGCGCTTCTGACTGTACCCAGTGCTTGTATAAACAAACAACAAATAAATAAATAAAACATGCCTCTATTAAAAAAAAAAGAAAAAGAAAATAAATTGTTTTTAAGTTACAGGATACAAGCCTGTCAGATATATGAGTACTGCACACTGTGGGGAGGAAGAGACCATTTGTCCTTAGAAAAACCCCCACTTCTGAAAGAAGGAATCCCCCCTCCTCTCTCTCTCTCTCTCTCTCTCTCTCTCTCTCTCTCTCTCTCTCTCTCTCTCACACACACACACACACACACACACAAATACCCACAACCTCCATATTGGTTCTGTTTTTCTGCAGGACACTAATTGAAAGAAATAATCCCATGCATGTATGTGAAGCCACAAAATTTGTCTGATGAAAGATTAAGAATCTACCAGTTTGCTCAGACTAGCACTTTCTTCTCTAACTAGCAAGTCATGGGGACTGATTTCTTCATCAAAATGCATCTCTTTTTGTTAGTAAGGCACACAGAGCTTGTGTGAGTCTATGGCCTCTGTATCTCTTTTCTGCAATGCCTATCATGAATAATTTGCATTTGAAAGTTATTTTGCTTTACAACTTCTTTTGTTTATTGCACATTAACAACTTCATCTGAGAGAAGGGGGAAAAGTGTCTCACAGGCAGTTCTTATCTAGAGCCTAGATTTCTCAGTGGATTTGCACCATAGAGCAGTATGTCTCAGACTTTAACATACATACAGGTTTCTGGGATGCTTGGGAGATTTGGATTGAGTAGGTCATGTAGGAGTTGAAGATTCTGCCTTTCTAAAAAACTCCCAGGTAATAATGTCTGATGCTGCTGGTCCCTGGACCACACTTTGAGTAGTAAGGCTAGGTCATTTCACCCATGACTGTGGTTCTGATTCCCACTTATGCTGCTAACTCACACATCTCTGTCTTGGTCGGTCTCTCTCACTTTTATCCCACCCTTTCTTCCCAATGGCACCACCCATTGCTCAAGTCAGAAACCAGAAAGTCATCTATGATCTTGCTTTCCTCTTCTTTGTGTCTAATTGATGACCAAATCCAGTTACGCCTTCTCCAAAACACCTCTCAGATTCATGAACTCTTCTTGGACCCCATGCTAGCCTCTAATATTCTCTCCTAGGACACCATCATTTCTTGCTTGGGCCACCAGAAGCTGCTCTTTGACCGGGCTCCCCTCTTTTACTCCTGCCTTCTTCCTACAATTCCCTTTCTCAGTGTAACCATACTAGTTACTTTAAAATGCAAACCTGTCCGCGCCACTCTCCTGCATAAAACTCCTACAGCAATTAGGATGAAATCCAAATCGTGATTCCATGGTCTGCAAGGTTCTCTGATACCTGTGTCTTGGTTATTTCTCTGGCTACAGTTCCCATTCCTCTCTTGCACCTACTGTTCATCTGGAAAACTGTTGCCAAACCAGGACGTCTGAGAACTGGGAAACAGCAAATGGTTCAGACAGTTAATTCTGGGACCTCAAAATACCAGGAACAAAGGGTCAAGGCCACTCATTATTGTCTCCAGTAGGGCAGTTAGAATTGCTAATTGACTGGATTGTTTACTTTGTTTTTGTTGAGACTCTTCAGCTCTTTGTAGATTTTTATGATCAGTCCTTTATCATTAGTGTTGTGAGCAAGAAATTTTCTCTGAGTTGGTGGGGGTATCTGTTTGTTTTGGTTACTGCCTCTTTTACTGTACAGAAGCTCTTTAATTTGATGTAGTCCCAGCTGTTTATCTTTGCCTTCACTTTCACTGCTTTGGGTGATGAGTCTTTAAAGATGTTGCTGAGGTGTATGTCATGTAGTTTTTTGCCTATATTTCCTTGGAGATATTTTATGGTTTCAGGTCTTATGTCTAGTTCTTTAATCCATTTTGAGTTGGTTTTTGTGCATGGTGTGAGGTAGTGGTCAAGCTTCATTCTTTTGCATGTAGCGACCCAGTTTTCCCAGCACCATTTATTGAACAAACTTTCTTTGCTCCATTGCATAGTCTTTGCTCCTTTGTCAAAGATTAGTTGACTGTAAATCTGTGGGTTTATTTCTGGATTTTCTATTTGGTTCCATTGATCTGTGTGTCTGTTCTTGTTCCAATGCCAGGCAGTTTTGATTATTATGGCTTTGTAGTGTAGTTTGAAGTCTGGGAGTGTGATGCCTCCATTCCATTCTTTTTTTTTTTTTTCAGGAGAACTTTGGCTATTCGGGGTTTTTGGTGGCTCCATATGAATTTCATCAATATTTTTTCTATTTCTTTGAAGAATGTCATTGAAATTTTGATTGGAATTGCATTGAATCTGTATGTTGCTTTTGGTAGGATGGCCATTTTAATAATGTTAGTTCTTCCGATCCATGAGCAGGGGATCTCTTTCCATTTCTTTGTGCCAAAAAATGAGCAAAAGAGCTAAAAAGGAAATTCTCTAAAGAGGAAATGTGAATGGTCAACAGGCATATGAAAAAATGTTTAGCATCATTTGTAATCAGGGAAATGCAAATCAAAACTACAATGAGATACCACCTTACACCAATGAGAATGGCACATATCAAAAAACTAGCAACAACAAATGTTGGCGAGGGTGTGGAGAAAAAGGAACTCTTCTGCACTGTTGGTGGGAGTGCAAACTGGTCCAACCACTGTGGAAAGCTGTGTGGAGATTTCTTGACCTACTAAACATAGAGCTTCCCTATGATCCAGCAATTCCACTCCTAGGTATTTACCCAAAGGACACAGAAACATTAATTCCAAAGGGCACCTGCACCCCTATGTTTATAGCAACACTACTTACAATAGCTAAGCTGTGGATACAACCCAAATGACCAAAAATAGATGACTGGATCAAGAAGATGTGGTCCATATACACAATGGCATATTACTCAGCAATCAAAAAAGATAAACACATGCCATTTGCAGCAACATGGATGGAGCTGGAAGGGATCATGCTCAGCAAAAAAGAAAACGAAAGCCAGAAAGAAAAAGAAAAATACCGGATGGTCACACTCATAGCAGGAATTTAGAAAACCTATATAAGGGACCAAGAAAAAGACTAATTATAATAAAGTAAAAATCAAAATCAACAAGCAGCTATAAACCAGAGACACATTATGGGGGTGGGGGATAGGAGGGATTATGGTCAAAATAAGGGGGGTGGGAATTGTATGGGGACTATAACCGAGATGAAAATGTATACATTGGTGCCTCCCTGGTGGCGCAAGGGGTTAAGCACCGCACTATGAAGCAATCTGCAGCCTCTGCAACACGAGTTCAATCCCCGGCCGGCCAGGGAGCAACTCACATGGTGCAGCAGACCTCTCCTGTCTCACCCGCTGCTCCCCTCAGCAGTGTACTTTAGTCAGTCTGCCTGTTCTGTTTCCTGCTCTGTCTCTGGTGAATCCTCTCACTCCCCTCATCTCTGGCCTGTACCCCAGCTCTTGTATGCATAAATAAATAAATAAATAATAAAAAAAATGTATACATTGTACAAAAATGAAAAATGATGTAAAAATATATAAAATAAAATAAAAATATAAAAAAAACATATAGCAGTCTGTTGAGCTAACCAGATTCCAATCAACTCTATCCAGATTAAACAGCCCATTGGGCCATTAAAAACTCAGAGCACATATGTTTAATGCCTTTCTTTTTTGACCTGAAATTCACATAAGCCTCGTTATCACATTAAAACATCCTGTAAGGGAGAAGTCTCGCCTGCTGCTCCCCTCAGCAGTGTATTTCACGGGATTTGCCTGTTCTGCTCCCCACTCTGTCTCTGGTGAATCCTCTCACCCCCATCTCCCCACCGTGCTTCTGGCTACACCCCAGCTCTTGAATGCATAAATAAATAAATCTTAAAAAAACCCCACATTTTCCAGCCCTTACCCAGGGAGGCAGTGTGTGGAGGAATTCACATTCTTTGTCTTCTTTATCTGCAGATATTAAATTTCTCTTTCTTCAGTAAAACTTGGGTCTGGTCTGCTTGGGGCATGTCTGTGATGACCTGTTGAGTTTGGTAATAAGCCTCCTATTCATCCTTTAGGCTTTGGCACAGATGTTGCCAAAATGTCTCCCTAAGTCACCTGAATTGTGCTGGAGGCGCCTTTCTGTGCTCGCACAGCTTTCTGAATTCTCCTGTCGTAGCTCTGCCATCACAGTATCATAATTCACACTTGACTTGTCTCTCTTACTGGAATGAAGCGCCATCAGGGCAGGGAGCATATCTGTAGGATCCAATGCCCAGTACACAGCTCAGAAACTAATGGGTGCTCATAAGCATTCATGAATGAATACGGCTATGAATGAATGAATGAATGTCAAGACATTCTGTATCTCCTGGTGTCAGGATTCTTCTGGCGCCTCAGCCTCCAAAAATTTGCCAGTTTTCCCTGGGAAGGAACCCCCACCTATCTTGTTTGGTTCGCTCTAGCACAAAGCACAATCTTGCAGATTCATTCAGGGAAAGCGTCCAAGTTCAGGGGTGGAGGTTCGGGTATTAGGGTAGGGGTGGTGCTCACATTCCTGGTGGGTGAAAAGTACTGCTTGCGTAGTTGGGTTTTTTTTTTTTTTTCATGCTTGTAATTACAAGTTTTCTTAATATCATTCTGTTTCTTCTCTCAAGTGGATTGTCAATTCCATGGGACGATGTCAAGTTTTCTGACTTTTGAAAGCCTCCACTTTGCTGATCTACTGCTTGCCACTTGATAAACAGCAGCCCCAGGGGCTCACCGAAGGTTTGTGGGCAGGCAGATTGAATATGTTCAGCTCACTTTGCCAAAGGTGGCAGAGCTTGGCTGCACATTGGTTGCTGGTGATTTCAGACTTATTGGCAAAGAAAAGCAGACGAGAAGTATGTTCTTGCCCTTGTTTTATAGAAGGGGTGTCCACTTGTGTGCAAGGCATTGCCATGTGTTAATATTGGGTTATCGTTATAACAACTTTGCTGACCTAGTAAAACTTCTTCCCAGGTCTTTGTTATTCATTTTAATGTGTAAACATGTTGATGACTGAGCCTAGTTGCAAAATCCCACCAGCCACTTCTGGAAAGAAAAAGAAGTTTTACATCTAGGAAAGAGATTACTCTTGTTCTACCCTTATGAATTTCTTAATATGCCATGTAAAATAGTAAAGAAGATATTAAATATTTCTGTCAAACTTATAAAATATTTTTTAAAATATTTAATGAATAACCGGAGTTTATTCATGATGACTCTTACTTCTTCATGGCCACCATTGACAAGAAACTGTGTTCCCACAAGTAGGTGATAAAAACAGTTTAAACCTTATTTTACAATCATTGCAAAATTTACAACACATGAAATTATATTTAGAGTCTAACAGCTCTTCATTTTCTTTCATTGATAAATACTACGATGAAACAGCTTGCGATGATGGATTTGTGAATCCACAAATGGATTTCAAATCCCATCGAACTTTTCATGTCAAGCACAGTATTTCAAAATAATGATGTTGCTATAATTCACAGAACACACACACGTGATGCCTGTGTGCTAACTTGGATGCAACTTGAAAGGCATATGAGCAGCAAGCAGATGTAAGAAGGCGACATGTGTGAAGACAGGGATTTGAGTCTGGGACCTGACCTGCTGCACCCCCAGCAGTTCCTCTCCTTACTCCCTCCCTCTGCCTTCCTCAAATCCATGTCATGGTAGGGGAGCACCTCCTTGGGTGCACTGGCCAAGGAAGCAGTGGAGCAGTGACTGTCCATGGAGACTGTAAAATAAATTCTGTCTTCTGAACAAAACCAAACCAGAGCCAAAACCCACTAGAATGCTAGCAGCTGCTGGGGACTCACCTGGGGGCTCTGGACCCCCAAGACGTGCTTGATTATACCAAACACCAAGATGATCAAGAATTATTGCCTATATTGAATCCATTGGCAGCGCCCCAGTGTGTCAAGGCCCATGAGCTGGGAAGCTCTGCTTATGAGACGAAGCCTCAACAGCAGCGGGGTGTCCCGCTTGCACTTTTACAATCTCTCTCAACCTCGCTCTCTAAAATCCCCCAGTGTTTGTTCGAAAGTCCCTCCCACCCCCTTCCTTGGGAAGCTATATCTTCTCCTCAACAGAAAGAGTGCCAGGGTTTTTATTTCTTCATCTGGGAGCAGATGGAGGCTTGCGGCTACTTAGGCTTGGCAAGTTGTGAAGCGTAGGCCTATGATGGGGTGGCCTGCTCATAGCTGAGCACAACACTCCTTCTGTCACTACGCCCAACACCTAAGGAAGCTTCTGAGCCAGTGCAAACCTCAGCCACCATGGCACGGATGGGATCAGACTGCTGGACTCCGAGCAATCCGTGTTGTAGCAACAACAACAACAGCTGAAGAAAACATTTCCTAGGTGGACTGAGGAGGTTTCCAACTTGCTTTCCTCAAAGCAACCGAAGCCAGTACTGACCCTTTGAAACGAGTACGAGTGCCTGAGAGTCATAGAACTCTTGTGAGAGCGACCACCCTGGGGAGGGGAAAAAAGCATATTTTAATAATAGGCAACATGAGGGACGAGGGATAATTTAACTAGAAAAGTAATGGAAATTTAATTGCTTTCCTTCAAGCTAGATGCATGGCATATATATTTTTTACACTTTAAATATGTTCTCTTCCACAGCAGAATTGCCTTAAGTTATTATTGGCTTCTAGCACAACTGGCCTTAAGAGAGATGTGATGACAGATTAAAGCCGTGGAACAAAGTGGGCTGTTGTCTCTGTGACTCTAGCTTGCTCTGGACTGAATTGCACGGAGAACCTCGGTTTCCTTAGGAGGCGCTCTGCTAACCCCTGCTCTGTCAGCTTCTTTTTTTTTTTTTTTAAAAGATGTATTTATTTATGCATACAAGAGCTGGGGTGCAGGCCGGTGGGGGGTGAGGGGTGAGAACATTCACCAGAGACAGAGTGGGGAGCAGAACAGGCAGACTGACTGAAATACACTGCTGAGGGGAGCAGCGGGAGGGACAGGAGAGGTCTGCTGCGCCATGTAGGTAGGTCCCTGGCCGGCCAGGGATTGAACTTATGCTGCAGAGGCTGTGGATTGCTTCATAGGTTGTGTCTTAACCCCTTGCGCCACCAGGGAGGCCCCTCTGTCAGCTTCTTAATCCTGGGTGCCCTTGGAAAAGAACTTCTGAGTTTTCCTCATACTTGTTTATCTGCTCAAAGTTACAGGATTTTATCCACCAGTCGATCACTCAGCTTGCTGCATGCTCTCCTGTGGCCCTGGTCGGCCTGGGGCGCGTGCAGAGAAGAGCCACATACAAAGGAATGTTGGAACCAGACTCAAGGTCCTGGCAGTTGTCTTCTTTTCTTCTCCTTGGGGTTATAAATATCATTTAGGTCATGAAACTCCTACTTAGGTCAACAGCCAAGTCACCATCTACCCTCACAGCCGGCTGGTGTGTTAGCGCCCCCATCTTGCTATTTGTCTCTTGTGAACTCTCCTCCTTCCTCCCATAAACAATTTAAACTTTCCCCTGTATCGCACTCAGTGCCCTGCTTACTGCTTTTGCTTTCTCATTATATTAAACCCCCTTGAGATCAGGGTCTATGTCTGCCTCATTCTGCACTCCTGCCAAATCTGGCAGAAGGTCTCTCTGGTGTAGAGTCAGAATCTGATAAACATTTGTTCCATGAATGACCCCAACTCTAGTTGACTTGGGAACAGAACAGACTCACTCCTTTCTCTAAGACCCAGGTTCCCTGTCTGTAAAATGAGAGCTGTGGGCTAGATATTCTCCAAGGTCCTTTTCAGTTCTCACATTTTATGGTTTATTTTCCTCAAAGCTCAATCCTACTCCCAGCCACATTTCTCGCCGATGACTTCACCTTCCACTCTGACAGTACTGATAGTGTCCAAAGTGAGATTTTGCAATATACCCTGTCCATTGCAAGATTCTTTTGCATACCACCTCTTCTTCCTTTCGTTATCTCTGTTTCAAAGAAGAAAGCTTTCTCCTTTCATTCAAAGCTTCCTCCTCCCTCCACACTCTACCCCTTGCTGCTAGCAGCTTCTATGTGCCTGACACTATGTCCGGCTGTGGACAGAACTGTAAGCAAGTAGAATCCCTACTTTCTAAGAGTTTGTTTTTACTCTTCCTCTGCAGATCTCTCAAATCTTTATCTTCAGCTTAGATACTTTCCCAGAGCTGCAACCTCTAATCTTCCAGATTTCTTCTGGGCATCTGCACATGGTTGTCCCATTAAAGCCTCATATTTAACATAACCCAAACCAAATTCTACTTTCCCCAAACTGTTTTCTCTTGCTGATATTTGAGGCCCTAGATTAAAAGCTGCCTTCCTTCATTTTACTATCGGTGGTACAAGATATCCACAGTCTAATCCCTGTGGACGTTGCATTATGTGGCAAAGGGACTTTGCAGATGTGATTAAAAATCTTGGGATGGGGGCCTCTCTGGTGGAGCAAGGGGTGAGGACGCAGAACTATGAAACTATCCACAGCCACTGCAGCACGAGTTCGATTCCCGGCCAGGGAGCTACCCCCATGGTGCCGCAGACCTCTCCTGTCACCCGCTGCTCCCCTCAGCAGTGTATTTCAGTTGATCTGCCTGTTCTATTCCCCATTTTGTCTCTGGTAAATCCTCTCACACCACTCCCCCCCACCTCTGGCCTGTACCCCAGTTCTTGTGTGCATAAATAATCTTTTTTTTCTTTTAAGGAATATACCTTCTTTTTATTATTTATTTATTTATACAAGCACTGGGTACAGTCAGAAGTGCAGGAGGGTGAGAGAATTCACCAGAGGAATTCAGAGAATTCAGAGAGAATTCAGCCAGAGCGGGGAACAGAACAGGTAGACTGATGAAATATACTGCTGAGGGGAGCAGCGGGCGAGGCAGGAGAGGTCTGTTGCGACATGTGGGACCCTCGCTGGTGGCCAGGGATCAAACCAGCGCTGCAGAGGCTGCGGGCAGCTTCACAGCCCGGTGCTTAACTGCTGTGCCACCAGGGGAGGCCCGAAATAAATCTTTTTTTTTTTAAAATAATCTTGAGATGGGAAGATTATCCTGGATTATACGGTGGGTTTGATATAATAACAAGTGTCCTTAAAGAGAGAGGCCGAAGGAAATTTGACACAGAAGGGGAGATGGTCATGTGACCTCAGAGGCAGAGATTGGCGCCATGTAGCCACAGGAGCTAGGAGAAGCAAGTAACAGATTCTCCCCTCGAGCCTACAGAAAGAACCAGCCCTGCCAAGGCTTTGATTTTAGCTCTGTAAAACTCATTTGGTACTTCTGCCTTCAGAACAGTAGGAGAATAAATTTTTGTTGTTTTACACCACTAAGTTTGTGATCATTTGTTACAGCAGCAATAGGAAATGAATCGCCATTCTACTTCAAGTTAGTCACTTAGTTCTTTTGATCCGACCTCCACCTATCTTCAAAATCTTACTCCCCTTACCCTATCCACCACTGCTGTGTTAGTTCAGGTCTCATTACCTTTACCCTGTGTTACTAAGGAAGATTTCTACTTGCTCTTTCTTCATTCTCGGTTCCTCCAATTCATCTACCAGCGGGACTTTTATAAAAACAGTGTGACTCCTAGCTGGTATCTAAGACAGTTGGGTCATAAATCTCTGCATGAATACATCCAGATATGAAGAGTTTCCTCACTTGTGATGTGTAAATTATCATCATTATTAGGCAACTTGAGTTGTTTGGAAGTTATTCCTATAACTGTTGTTTATTAGGCCTAATTCTACCAAGGAGGCTGGTCCCCAGCCTCTACTTCTGTCCTCCCTGCTCAGTTAACTTGGCTAGGCTCAACCACATTTCCCAGAATTTCCTTCCCTGTATACTTTCCATTGGGTTGTGTCACAAAAGAAATTCTTGTGTGAGATTTCAAAGGTGGAAATGAAGCTGCAGCCATTTTGTAGCTTGTGCACGTTGCCAATTTGTTGACTAACCTCCTTGGTATGTGGCAACAGCTGGATCTGCAACTGTTCCACCTTCCCCTGGATCTTGCTTGAACTTCAACTCTTGGGACGTGTGTGTGTGTGTGTGTGTGTGTGTCTCCATGAAGAAGGGTCATAGCTTTTGCAATATACCCATACTAGCAAGGCAGAGGTCGTAAGAACTGGCATGGGTTTTCTCTATAGTTGTGGGCTCTAGCTTGTGTTTCAGTTTGTCTCTTCTCTTTTACATCTTACACTTACCTTCCCTTGTGGACTGCATGCCCTGTGAATTTCAGGCTAATAACAGATGTAACAACAACAGCCTTGTAGGAATCCAGAGACTGCGTAATCAGCTCCCACAATTGTGGAATGTTAAATATCTGTAACAAAATGTATAGACATAGAGATCTACCTATTTACCAACCTACCTACCTATCTTCTTTTAGTATTCTGTTTCTTGGATTAAACCCTGACTGATGCACTCCTCCAGTTGCAACTACTCACCAGGGCATCATTCAGCCCCATTAGGTACAATCTCAGCTCTGTTCTAGGCTCTAGAACCTATAACCTATCTTGACAACAGGACAGAGGGGTGTCAGTGGTTCTAGCCTAGAACTATGAGGTTCTTCCTCAGGCCACTCTTGCTGTTGGACCAGTCCTGAGCTTAGGTCCTCGTTCTGATAACTGAGCAACTGCCTTCCTGACACCCAGTTCCCCTGTGTGCTCCAGCCCTGATCACTGGGGCCTAGGTAAGGTACTCTTTTCTCTCACCATGTTCTCATTTCAGCCCACACACAAAGGACTGGGAGAAGAGAAACCAGAAAAGCACTCATGAATCACCTCTTTAGAGGTTTATCACTGGATTACACAACTCGCATGTCCTTCAGCCCCGTGCATCTCCACTTGAGTCAGATCCTAGGAGAGGGAGTCTAATTGGTCTAGTTTGGGTCATTTACCCACTCTAGCAAATGGCAGTACTACAAGATCATAAGAAGTATGCCTGAAACTTACATAATGTTATAATGCAATGTTATTTCTATTAAACAAACAAACAAAAGAAATGCAGGGGAGGCAGCCGCTAGGTGGGTGGAAAAAGTGAAATGTTTACCACCGACTTCCCCACTTAGCTAGTCCCCGGTGCCTTCAACTTGACCCAGAAGTTCATCTTTCCCCAAGCAACTCTTTCTGCCCCATCAAAGAGAGCCTGACAAGTTTCCTATCACATCCCTTCCCAGGGTGTTTGTGGACTACCTCTGACTGTAGTTCTCAAGGTATCAATTATTCTGCCTTTAGGAATAACATAGAATAAGTCAATTCCTCTTCCACACGACTTTCCCTTCAAGAGTTTAAAATCAGCTTCCGACTCTGCTTGACCTCCTCCCCAGCCTTCCTTGGAGCCATCTCTTTTTTTCAGACTAAACATACTTCGCAGTTCCCTCAGCTGCTAATTGCATTCCACAGTCCACTTGAGTCAGTTTTTGAGGAAGGAACTGTGTCTTAAGGCCTGGCACAGAGTAGGTGTTTAGTAATTGACTCATTAATGTGACTTCTAAACTAATTGCTTGCCTGGTCAGTCTTCTGGATGTTGTCAAATTGGCATTCAGTTGATCACGCACTGGGGCAGGAGAGAGTGGGGATGTTCACTTCCTTGACGACATGCTGTGTGCTTATCTGAATGCAGTCCAGGGAGCGCGGACCCCATGGGGAGCCATGGTAACAATAGTGCCATGAGAAATGTTGGGACCCACTTCTAGCCTGAACCTCACAAACCTCACCCAAAAAGTCCAGACGTTTATTTAACTGGGTTTTCTTGAAGCTGCTTCAGGGGATGCACTGGCAGCAAACAGGTTGTATCTGTAAACAAGAATATTTGCACTGATCTGCTGCCCAGGAAAATGAGTTATGGAGAAATAAGGACAAATGAACCAAAAGAAGAGGATAAAAACCCATAATTCCAACACCCAGAGGCAACTACTGTGAAAATTTTGGGTACAACCTAGTTTATACCTTCCCAAGTTTAAATTCTGAGTCTGTTAATGCTTTTTTTTTTTTTTTTTTAAGATTTACTTATTCATGCATACAAGAACCAGGGTACAGGCCAGATGTGCGGGAGGGTGAGAGGAGTCACCAGAGACAGAGCAGGGAACAGAACAGGCAGACTGACTGAAATACACTGCTGAGGGGAGCAGCAGGTGAGACAGAAGAGGCCTGCCTCGCCATGGGGGACCCTCGCCGGACAGCCAGGATTGAACTGGCGCTGCAGAGGCTGCGGACAGCTTCACAGTGCTGTGCTCAACCGCCTGCGCCACCAGGGAGGCCCTGTCAATGCTTTTTGACTTTGGGCAAGAGTTTAACTTTTTCTGGTCTCGATTTTCTCAGGTGAAAAATAGAGATAACGGCAATCCAGCAGGGCTGTTATAAAGATCTGATGATATAATTTATATAAAGCTACTAGCTCACAGTTACTTATTACTTTGTAAGGTTATTCCAATTCCAAATAACAGTCTTTTTTTTTTCCCTAAAGATTGATTTTATTCATTTATGCATACAAGAACTGGGGTGCAGGCCAGAGGTGCAGGGGGTGAGAGGATTCACCAGAGACAGAGTGGGGAGCAGAACAGGCGGGTCTACTGAAATACACTGCTGAGGGGAGTAGCGGGCGAGACAGGAGAGGTCTGTCTCGCCATATGGGTATCTCCCTGGCTGGGGATTGAACTTGTGCTGCAGTGGCTGCCGATAGCTTCATAGTGCTGAGTCCCTTGCACCACCAGGGAGGCCTCTGAATAGCAGTCTTAACCACTCTTCTTCCTTAAAAAATGAAATGGAAATAGAGATAGAACAAAACTGGCTACAAGTTGATTGTTGCCGAGAAGGTGACTTCACTGTACCATTCTTTCTACTTCTCTATGTGTATGTATGAATTTCCCATTAGACAAAATTTTTAGAAGACAAAAAAAGAAAAAAAAAAGCTAAGAAGCCCTGGATTCAGATGTTGTCCTATCTCTTGTTACAAATCATTTTCTATAGTTTAGGAGCCAGCGGAGAGGGACCTTGCGAATTAGGCCCTGTGAGTATGAATTGGGACCCATAACTAAGGGTGTTTTGAGATGTAACTGTGTGGCCATTAATTTTGAATTACATCACTTGTGGATATAAAAGTGAATGAATGGGGGGCCTCCCTGGTGGTGCAAGGGGTTAAGCACCGCACTATGAAGCAATCCACAGCCTCTGCAGCATGAGTTCGATCCCCGGCTGGCCAGGGAGCAACCCTTATGGCTCAGCAGACCTCTCCTGACTTGCCCGCTGCTCCCCTCAGGAGGGTATTTCAGTCAATCTGCCTGTTCTGTTCCCCACTCTGTCTCTGGTGAATCCTCTCACCCCTCCACCCCAACCTGTACCCCAGCTCTTTATGCATAAATATATTTTTAAAAAAGAAGTGAATGAATGGCCCTCCCCCCACCACCCAGGGCATAAAACCTGTGTGAGGTGGCTGGAGCAATACAGAGGTCTGTGTAGACAGGCTGACACGTTGGTGACCTTACAGTACTTTCAAGTAGTTCTTGCTGTGGAGACTGCCTGGGTGCTGACCTTCCTTCCATCCTCTGAGCTTCTTCCTATCAGCTCTGAGGGCCAATTGTTGACTATTCAGGAATTTTGTGAGCTAGATGCTATGACGTGGGTAGCTCGCAAAAGGCCGGAGTGGGAGTATTTATATGATAGAAACAAATAAACATTACAAATCAGATTTTTTTTTTTGTTATGAACAGCTGGTTGTTAAACATTAACCAGCATACCACTGACCATGTCATTCCAGTAAATTCTGTTTTTACTCAAATTAACCAGAGCTGGATTCTGCTACCCGTCTCCTATCTTCTCCCAGTAAAACAATTAGTAAAAAGTATACCTTGAAGAGAGAATAGCTTGTTACTGCTGCTGCTTCTAAGTGCTAAACATGGCATGGGGCTCTTTTAAAGTCAGTGTCTCCGCAGATACAGATAAAGTGCTTAATTTCTTTTTCTAACTGTCAAACAACTTTTTGGGGAATTCTAAATGACAGGTACCAGCGCTGGAGCCCTCACGGAAGGCAAAACTGCTACAGTCTCTTGTTGAACTCCTCCAACTCATGATCTCATAACAAGACTCTGGCCTCCTGGCTTTCACTTTTCACTGAATTGGAGGACAGGATGAACAGCCACCCGCCTCAGCACCTCACTCAGATATAGCGGTTGAGTCATTCCCACTGTCAGTTCAAGTTTCCCTCTGGTTTTGGAATCCAGTTTTCCTATGACCTTGAATCTACCTGTCACTCATGGTGTCAACTTGAGCAGGCCTCATCCCTGAAGGTTGTGATCCACAAATCCACACTGGATTCTGGCATTTTCTATGCTTGCTGTTGCTAGAGTAATAGGACTACTACTGATTCTTCCATCTTAATTTTCTTTAATGTTATTTAAAAACTTGTCTTAGGGCCTCCCCTGGTGGCGCGGCGGTTAAGCGCTGGGCTGCGCAGCCTCTGCTGCGCTGGTTTGATCCCCGGTGCTGGCGAGGGTCCCACATGGTACACAGACCTCTCCTGCCGCCCGCTGCTCCCCTCAGCAGTGTATTTCGTCAGTCTGCCTGCTCTGTTCCCCGTTCTGGCTCTGGTGAATCCTCTCACCCTCCCGCGCTTCTGACTGTACTGGGTATAAATAAATAAATCTTTTATAAGATTTATAAATCTTATAAATAAATAAATTTGCTTGTATAAATAAATAAATCTTTTTTTAAAAAAAAACTTGTCTTAAACAGGCTATTTTAATTAGATAATTTTTCTTTCAGTTAGAGAAATTCAGTCCTGTGCTAAAGGTTCCAGTTAAAGAGTTATATGCAGTAAAATGTGAGACTCTTTGACTTCTGCATTTCCCCGTTTCTCTTCCTAGAGTTAGCAATAGTTGTTAGTTTGTGTTTCCATTCAGTTCTTTTAAAATGTATTTACGCACGAACGTAAATACATGTACATGTATGCACTATGAAGACACACACACGAGTAAATGGGATCATGCTATGCTTCTTGGTTTATTACTTGCTTTCATGGACTGAATCAGAAGAGACTGAATCTGAAGAACACTGGAGAAGAGTAACTCATGCCCAGCTCCCTACTTCCATCTACATGGCTGCCTGCAGTTTTATAGATTGATTTTGCTCGCTCCTCCAAGTTCCAAAATTCCTTGCTCTCCTCCCCCACTATCAGATAAAAATGCTAGCCCTCCCCAGCTAAGATGTAGGCAGAGAAGAAGCCAAATGCCAATGATGTTAGGCTGGATTTTCTGTTAGTGCAGGGTTTGCAGCACCACGATTTTCTTAAGCAGTCCCCTCGCGAGCTCTCCTGTCTTGATTTTCAGGATTACAGTCTTGCATAAAACATCCCTGTGAATATTTCCTTATGCGTGCCTTATGTGTGTGTCCATGAGTTAAATTTCTTGAAGTGGAGTTACTGAGTCTGAAGGAATGAACATTGAAAAATTGGAAAGACATTACCAATTGTACACCAAAAGCTATTCTATAGACTACCACCAGCGTGAGTGCTTATTTCCTAACATGTTACTGCAGATTCCAGATGTTCTCAATCTTTTTAGTTTTTGTTAACTGAAGGACCAAGTAAAATCTCATTAATTTAATCAGTGCTTCCCTGACAACCAGTGACAATCAATCACCTATTTTTCATCTTAGGAATTGCCTGTAACATGGGTGAAACGGCAGAATAGGGAAGTCCGAAGTCCATCCTCCTATGAAAACAATGAATTAACTGGCGAAAACTGTCAGGATAAACTTTTTCAGAACTCTAGAAACTAAGCAAATGCTTCCAGCAACCAGGGGAATGCTTAATCAAGAAACGATATTTGAATCTGGGTAAGAGAACTTTGTGCTATTTGAACTTATCCTCATACGACCCGTCACCCCCAAGCTTGTCAGTGGCCTTGAAGACAGTAGGCCACATTCCTAGTGCAAGTACCCAGTACTAGGGGTGAGTAGAATAAACCTTATAATGAAACAATTGTGGTCAATTTTTTGACCTACCTGGCACCTCCCTGGAGGACTAACTCAAAGAGTTTGCCTTTATTTTACCTAATTGGAACTCTCCCAGGGCTGAGGTGGCTACCCAGGAGCTGTTTGCTAAAAATATTTAAAGGCAAATGCTTTGGCTGCTGCTGGCTGGGAAAGCGCTGACAGTGGTGGCAAACAATACACAACTGAAAAGCTGAAGAGGAGAGGCTGGGAAATAAGGAGCTTTGAGGAAAGGGGGCTTTGAAAAGCTCTAATGTATTCCCGGAAATCCAGAAGACCACACGCATGCCCACAGCTGTGCTCAGGAAAGATCTGGTAGATCATCAGCTCTCACCTATGGCTCACAGCAAACTCTGTGCAAGCAGGTGGTGAAGATTTAGGCAGAGCTGTGAACTGCCTGACTGAGTGTTGATGATACACCACAGCATGGAATCCCTGAGGAATGACTAGGATACTGTTTGTTTGTTTAGTTTGAGGCATTTAAGGTATTCTGTTAAATCACTAGCCAACACTAAGCGTATGGAGCAAAGGATTCAGGGGTCACATGTGACAAACAACAGAAAGTTCTTTTATCACAGGTGTGGAGACTGGAAATTCAAGGTCAAGGTGCCAGCAGGCATCTGTTGTGGACTCTCCCTTTGGGTTGCAGGTGGCTCATTTCTCACCATGTGCCCATAAGGACTTTCCTTGGTGTGTGTGCAGAGAAGGAGAAATTCTCTGGTATCTCTTGTTTTAAGGACAATAATTCTATTGATTCAAGGTCCCACCCTTATGACCTAATTTTTTAAAAGATTTATTTATTTATGTATACAGGCCAGAGGTGATTGTGTGGGGAGGGGGCAGTGAGAGGATTCACCAGAGACAGAGTGGGGAACAGAACAGGCAGACTGACTGAAACACACTGCTGAGGGGAGCAGCAGGCGAGTCAGGAGAGGTCTGCCCTCTGGCTGATGATCGAACTCGAGCCGCAGTGGCTGCGGACAGCTTCATAGTGCTGAGACTTAACCAATTGCACTACCAGGGATGCCCCGTAGGACAACATTTTAAAATATTATTACTTAGTAAATTTTCTATGAAGTATTTACTAAGTACTTTCTTCGTAAGTAGTTTCTTTCTTAGCGCCTAGAAAAATACTTTATTACTTTTGCTTTCTCTCCTTCCCTCTTCTCTTTCCTTTTCTGTACCTATCCTGCATTATTTTGGCAATAGCACTCCAATTTCAGTCTGGAGTGAAATTCCTTTTCTCTCCCTGGATAAAGTCCAGCGGGAATATTAATTAAGACACACTGTCCTCCATCAACACAGGAGCAGTGATTGGAAACCCAAGCTAGGTCAATTAGAAACTCTCTCTTGAATTTGATTCATGAGTGCAGTGGTGCAGAGCCTGGGGGAAGCGTTAAGCAGCTCTTGCTCAACACCTGGAATCCCTTGATTTCAGCGCCGCTTTCTGAAAAGCTCGGTATTCCAGCTTTTACGTAAACCTGTTTGCTCCCTTGTAGACTTCAGATAAATTACTTTTTCCTAAATTAACCAGAGTTGGATTTTGTCATTCACAACCAAAAATCTAACTCATATAAAAGGGATTCATTCAATCCTTCAGTAAATATTTGTTTAACATTTACTATTTGCCAAACACCCGTGCTAATCACTAGGGAAGGCTTTCCAAGTGCTTACTAGGCTGATCTCTCTCTCTCTCTCTCTCTCTTTTTTTTGTCAATAAGAGGGAAAATGGGGAGTTAACTTTACAAGCCTTCATTCTAAGTGTCAGGATAGAAAGAAACCTAGGAAACTCCCAGAGCTTCACGGAAGAACAATTATCATTCAAGAAAGTTTAAAAAGAACACTAAAAACATTTAAGTAGGGATTGTAATAATTTTCTCAGATTAAAATAATTCAGAGGGCCTCCCCTGGTGGTGCAGCCTCTGCAGCGCCGGTTCGATTCCTGGCCACCGGCGAGGGTCCCACATGGCGTGCAGACCTCTCCTGCTGCCCGCTGCTCCCCTCAGCAGTGTATTTCGTCAGTCTGCCTGTTCTGTTCCTCGCTCTGGCTCTGGTGAATTCTCTCACCCTCCCGCGCTTCTGACTGTACCCAGTGCTTGTATAAATAAATAAATAAATAAATAATTCTTTTAATAAAAGAAAAAAAATATTTAAAATAATTCAGAATTGTCATAATTTTCGACTTTGTGTCTTTAGAGGTCATATGTACTGTTAGTTTCTTTAGAGGTCATATGTACTGTTACACTCAGGGTTGGATCCTGTTACTAACCACTCAGGCACACATTACAGAGTGTTGCCCATATGAGAAACAGCTCCATCACCAAACAACGCTGATAATTTGAGGTATCTGCTCTTAGGATTTATTAATAGCGGTGGGGGGAGATACACTCAGTATTTCAGGCATTCAAGAGATGAAGAGTAAAGGTTGAGGGAAACAGTAGTTTGGGTAGTTAAATACCGATTCCTCTTTGCTACACCCCATTGAAATATACACTTTGAATTATGAGGTTATCTTAAAGATCTTGGGATTCTGGGAGGCTGTTCCATTAATAATGAACTTAGCAACTTTGGAGGCTTAGTAATTGACTCCAGCATGACCTTTTCATTGGAACAGTTAGCATCTCTTTCAGATTCCAGCCATAGAACTGATGTCGATTCCTTGGCATAACTGATTTGGAGCTCAAATTTAAAAGCACTATTTTGTCTAGCAGAGGCATCTGAATTCACAGCTCACATGTCTCCTGCTCAGCAGCCAAATGTGTCTTTGAACTGGACTTCGGTTTCAACCGCCTGTGAAAGAACACGACTCTCCTGCACTTCCACCGCGTTCTTTCTCACTGCACTTTCATTTGCCCTTGGAAGAGTTTATCTTTCCAACAGGCCTTCACATGCTGGTGCCTTTCAAATGGGGTTTCCATGTCTCTAAAGACTCATTTAAAAATGCTCTCATCGGTGTGAAACTAATATTCACTTAAAATTTTTGTGGTGAATTTTGGTATTCAATTTCTTCTTTGAAAAATGGGATTGTCCTCTTTTTCCATGGCACTTTAGCAAAATTCATCAAGTGTAAATTTCTTAATTCATAGAAATCTTTAAAAATGATGGGCCTTCTGAAAATATACATTTGTAGAGGTGTGAACCTATAACGCCGGAACAGATATGATGTGAACCTACTTTGTCTCACCACAAAATATATAGAAGAAAATATAGATAAAACACTACAAGACAGTCATTGCAATAACACCTTTAAAGACTCATCACCTAAAGCAAAGAAAGTCAAGGAAAAGATAAACACCTGATAAACAAAAGATTACATCAAACTGAAAGCTTCTGCACAGCAAAAGAGACATTAACCAAAACAGAGAGACACCCCACTGACTGGGAAAAAAAATGTTTGCACTCCAGTCAACTGATAAGGGATTGATCATAAAGATACACAAACAACTCACAAGACTCAACAAAAACAAAATTAATCCAGTCAAGAAATGGGCAGAAGAACTTAAAAGACATTTCTCCAAAGAGGAAATGCAAATGGCCAACAAGCATATGAAAAAATGTTCAACATCCCTTATCATCAGGGAAATACAAATTAAAACTACATTGAGATACCACATTACACCTGTGAGAATGGCACATATCAAAAAAACTAGCAACAACAAATGTTGGCAAGGTTGTGGAGAAAAAGGAACTCTCCTGCACTGTTGGTGGGAGTGCAAACTGGTCCAACCACTATGGAGAGCTGTGTGGAGATTTCTGGACCTACTAAACATAGAGCTTCCATATAATCCAGCAATTCCACTCCTAGGTATTTACCCAAAGGACACAGAAACATCAATTCCAAAGAACACCTGCACCCCTATGTTTATAGCAGCACTGTTTACAATAGCTAAGCTTTGGAAACAACCCAAATGCCCAAAAATAGATGACTGGATCAAGAAGATGTGGTACATATACACCATGGAATATTACTCAGCATTCAAAAAAGATAAACACATGCAATTTGCAGCAACACGGATGGCGCTGGAAGGGATCATGCTCAGTGAAATAAGCCAAAAAGAAAAAGAAAAATACCGGATGGTCTCACTCATAGCAGGAATCTAGAAAACTTAAATAAGGGACCAGGAAAATGAATAACTATAAGAAAGTGAAAATCAAAATCAACAAGCAACTATAAACCAGAGACACAATATGGGGGGGGGGGAGAAGGGATTATAGTCAAAATTAGGGGGGTGGGAATTGTATGGGGACTATGACCAAGATGAAAATGCATATATTGTGCAAAAATGAAAAATGTAAAAAATATATAAAATAAAATTTTTAAAAATCACCTACTTTAAAATGATGGGCTACATGGCTCACTATGAAAGGAAAAAACCCATCAAGGTGCCCTACAGAGTCACCAAAGTTAATTTTGTCAACACAATGTGTTCTGCATCACACCATTCAAACATAGCCTCTAAATTTGGTGAAAATGTGTGTAGCTCTTTCCCTACCATGGAGAAACAGTCCAAACTGGGTGTTGACAGAGACAGCAAATAAGCAATCTGCCCAGTCAGCAATGCCCCGGCCCTTTCTTTCCTGACTTCTGCTACTCGTTGGTGCTTCCACCAGAGGGCAGACTGTAAAAGAGAACGAAGGGAGAGGGAAAGGCTGTGAGGCCCTCAACGCAGGAAAATTAGAAGCTACCTCAGCCCATTGGCCTGTGTTCCTGGTGGGTCTGGCTTGTTTGAATGAAGGTATTACCTCAGACTGGGACTCGGGCCAAATCATGGTTTAGTCACTTCAGGCAGTTATTTACCGTGTGTTTGCTGTATTCAAGGCACTGTTCTAGACACTAGAGCTACAGCAGTAAACAAGATAGACAAAAGCATTAGCTTGTGGAACGAGCATTACAGCATTGTGTTTTTACAATCCCCGTGAGTGCCTGTGCCACCAGGGGAGTAATAACAGTTTCTGTGGGTACTTAAATGAGATACTTAAGCATCTAATGAGGTTTCCGAATTTATTACAATTTACAGCTTGTATATAGCTTTTCATAATGTCTATAAATCTTTGTGTTCTACTTTACATTATTTCAACTCTCCTATGAGTATTTCTACTCAGTATTTCAATAGTGATGCAATATTTCATTGTGTTAATTTACCATTACACATAAGACATGACTCTTTCCTATTATATATTTGATTCATAGTAGGTTCTCAATAAATATTTGTTGAAAGAATACATGAACACCACACCCTTATTATTTGTATCTCTTCAATATTGCAAGTATTTATCTTTTGAACACTTTTTTTTTATATTCCCCATACAATTGCAATCCCCCCATTCTGACCTTTTGAACACTTTTTATGGGAGAAGGACCAAAGTAGGATCATTGTATGGAAATACACAGCACAAGGCACGAATATTTTCATGATCCGCCATGTATGTTACCATCATGCTGCCTTGAAAACTGGTACAAATGTAAATTTTTTTTAAGATTTATTTATTTATGCATACAAGAGCTGGGGTACAGGCCAGAGGTGTGGGGGGTGTGTGAGAGGATTCACCAGAGACAGAGTGGGGAACAGAACAGGCAGACTGGCTGAAATACACTGCTGAGGGGAGCAGAGAGCGAGACAGGAGAGGTCAGCTGCGCCATGTGGGTAGCTCCTTGGCCAACCCTGGGGATGGAACTCGTGCTGCAGAGTATGTGGACAGCTTCATAGGTTGCGTCTTATCCCCTTGCACCACCAGGGAGACCCACAAATATAAAATTAATGACTGCCACATTGTGGTTGCGTTCGTATTCTTTAATTATTTATATTATTTCATTAAAAGCAATGCAGCAAATAAATTGGAGGGACATTGAAGAACTGTGTTACAGTTTTGCCAAAGACTAAACAGATGACATATAACGATGATTACCACAAAGGAGTACCTTTCTGTTGCATTACATCAGAGGCTGGGCTGTTTTGTGCAGTGAGCACCTGTGGCATTGAGGTGAAGTCCACAGACCTTGCTATCTCAGTTGGTCTTGAGAGAGCTGAGACAGCACAGGGCATGGGGATGTTGATGAATTAATATGAATTGGGGCCTTGTTGGCAATGTGATTTGCATATCTGTGGTTTGGGGTTATTATGCATGCCATATTTTTACTCTTTGCCCTGAAGAATAGAACTAGTTGCGTGGTTGAATTAAGCAATAAACCTTTGATCTGAAATGGTTTGGTAAAATAAGCAGTTGTGTGGTTTTGAAAAATAATGCATTTTGAAACATTTTGAAACCTACAGAAAAATCACAAGTGCAGTACAAAGAACTTCCATATCCTTTCCACCTAGTTTCTTAACTGTTAACACTTCACAGCATTTGGTTACTTGCTCTCTTTCTCTCTCTGCAGTCTCCAGACCCCATTTACATTTTGCTTATTGTCCAAACATTGTTTCTTTTCCCTTTCCCATCCAGGATTCCCCCTGGGAACATGTGCTGCATATAGTTGTCTCTTCAGTCTCCTCCAGTGTCAGGTAGTTGATTTTCCTCTCTTTCATGTCCCCAACAGTTGTAGAAATTGCTGGGTTTGCATTTTGTAGGATGACCCACAGTTTTCTTAAGATTTATTTTTATTTTATTTATGCATACAAAAACTGGGGTACAGTCCAGCAGTGGCTGGTGATAGCTTGATAGTGCTGAGACTTTAACCCCTATGCCACCAGGGAGGCCCTGACCCACAGTCTACTTTAGGACTAGACTCAGGTCGTGTTTTCTTGGCAGGAACACCCGAGATATGTATTTGTGTTCTTCTCGGTGCATCACATTAAGTTTTTTATATTAATCTTAATAAATACATAGAATGTTATTTTTATGGTGGAGATTACAGAGGGCTTCAGAGTCCTGATTCATTTTTTGCTGGCCTTTACTGTGGACTTGGTGGCTTTTTGCTGGCGATGGACAACTTATCCACCTTGGTGATGCTGACTGCCAATGTTTGTCTCATATCCTGCGCAGTGAAATGGCTTACCTCCTGAAATTTTATGCCAAGGAAATGGAAACATAGTGTTTGGAAAATAACATACCTTTCAAGATTTTTGTTTATTGTTGATAATGCTCCAAGACATTCTCCTTTTTTTTTTTTTAAAGATTTATTTATTTCTTTATACAAGCACTGGGTACAGTCAGAAGCGCGGGAGGGTGAGAGAATTCACCAGAGCCAGAGCGGGGAGCAGAACAGGCAGACTGATGAGGTCTGCACGCCATGTGGGACCCTCGCCGGTGGCCGGGGAACGAACCAGTGCTGCAGAGGCTGCGGGCAGCCTCGCAGCCCAGTGCTCAACCGCTGCGCCACCAGGGGAGGCCCTGATTTGATTGTTTTTAAGAAACACCACATAATAAGAAAAGCTCTTAAAACCACACTTGAAGCAATCCACATGGCAAAGTGACATGTTTTAGGAAGGCCTGTTCTGGACACCTTGGGAGAGGCCTAGCCTTTGCCTTTTTCATTTAGGATATAAGATTTTTTTATTCTTAAAGATTTATTTATTTATGCACACAAGAGGTGGGGTACAGGCCAGAGATGCGGCGGGGTGTGTGTGTGTGTGTGTGTGTGTGTGTGTGTGTGTGTGAGAGAGGATTCACCAGAGACAGAGTGGGGAACGGAATAACCAGACTGAAATACACTGCCGAGGGGAGCAGCGGGCGAGACAGGAGAGGTCTGCCGTGCCATGTGGGTAGCTTCCTGGCCAGGGATCGAACTCGTGCTGCAGAGGCTGCAGATTGTTTCATAGTGCGATGCCCAACCCCTTGCGCCACCAGGGAGGACAAGGATGTAAGATTTTTAATCACCAAAACTGATGGGCAGGTGAGGGGAATCTTCTTCTGACTGGATGCTGTGATTTTTTTGCAGCAACATCAGTGGTATTGAAAGGTTACTTCCTCTGGTGCCTGGGAAGAAAATGCCCTCCTCCCATCTTGAGGGCCACAGAGGGCTGAACATACTGGGAATCACTGGCTCTTTCTTGGGGCCCCAGGAGAACCTTTCGTAATAATGTTTCCTCTACACCAAACATAGAGTAGAAAAGTAATGTTGTGAACACTGAGAACCAGTGCAGGAGGTAGTACCCATCCTTGTCAAGCAAGCAATCAGCAGGGACAGACCAGCCTCCTACTCTGAGCGCCTCTAGGCTAGAAGTTACCAAGGATACCGGGCTATGCTGGGAAGGGGTGTATGATCAAATTGCAGAGACAAAACATGCTCTCAACCAGCTGGTAACCTCTGTAAAGGCCTGGCCTTTGTCTCCCCCATTTCTTGTGGACCTCAGTGCACCTGCTTGCAGTCTGGATGCAAGTTAGTTATCTATAGTTTGATTGAAGTTTCTGTGTTGCATTATTTCCTCTCCCCAAAGGGGAAATAATGAATGCTGAGTTGATGCAACCATACAGCCCCATCCGCGAGGTAAAGGGACTGCATACATTTTGTCTGGAAACTTACCCCCTACCGTAGAATTCTGTCTCGCTGGTAAAGGTTAAATTTTACTCTTCTCCTGGATCTTTTGAAAATATCTCCTACAAATGAGGAGGCTAACAATAAAACCCCTACTGTTTGTATAGGCTTTGTAGTTTACTGTGGTCTCATCTAATCTCCTCTCTTGTCTTTTTCTTCAGTGCTTTGTACACAAATGTTATTGATTCCCTCCAGAGGTAGCCAGTGTGCTAGAATAAACAGCATGAGACTGGGGTTTTAACACCTACTTCTTGAAATAACTCTCTGTGCCTTATTAGGCAAGTTGCTTTCCCTCCCTGAACCCGATTTACCTACATGCAGAAGGAAGATGGGGTTTGGATGCCCCGGAATCTGAGGCCCCTTCCAGTTTCTGACTGGAGTGTGGTTTCTTTTGTGGGTGTGGTTGTTCCAAAACCGAGGGGCAGGGACAGGATGCAGTGTGATGATGGGGGACAGAGGAGGGGGTTGAGCAGCTGTGTGCATCTGTGCTGCCTCACTTCTTAGCCTTAGATTTCCCAGACTCTTCAAGTTCATGATCCCAGGGAATTGCCTGCCGGGCCCCCTGCCACACACAGCAGACCATTTAGGGTTTCTTTCCCAGGGTCTGCTTTCAAGTCAGTCGGTGGAAGACTTTCAGAGGTCTGGAGTCTTATTTCTTGCCCTCTTGACATCTGAGGCCTGAAAAGAACTTGGGGAGCCGGCCTAGGCCGGCTTCCGGAGCCGCAGCCTCCTGTCTTCCGGGACTGGGGGCAGGAGGGCGCCCCTGCGAGCGCTGGCAGTCATTGTTTGGGTATTGACTCAAAGGAGTGGGAGCCACAATGCACAGGAAAAAGGATGAGCTCGTGACAGCGAAATGAAAAGATTCTTATCTTGGAAACAGCGGTTTCTTATGCAAAACAGGGGGTGGCAATGTGATTGTGCCCCACGGAGTACTTTCAACAACAGGGATTTCAAATGAAGGAGCTATTTTGCATACCTACGGGAGCAGCGATGGGCCAGATTGTTCATTAATTAAAGGGGGGTGGGGGGGTGAAAGCGGGCGCTGAAAAAGCCACGTCGCACTTGCTGCCGAACCGAAATAATTCACGGTCCTTCCTCTCAGTCCCAGTTGATCAGCTGGGAGACAAATGTTGTCTTTTCAACCGTGGCCACCTCTGAGGAGGGGAGGAGAGGGGAGAGAAGCAGGGAGGCCGGGAGCAGGATGGGGCGGGGAGGGGCGGGGCGTCGCAGAGGACGAGAACAGCAGCGATCGCTCAGCCGTTTCTCTTTGGTGTTCAAGTGCTTTGTGGAGGTCGCTTTTTTGTTGTCTTCCCCCCCCCCCGCCACCCCCCTCCCCGGGAGATTTACCTTCCTCATCTGTTTGATTTCCTATGAAAGAAGTCTGAGCCCATCCCCACTGATGGGGAAAAGGAAGGAGACACTGAAGAGGGAGGCGGAGGGCCGAGGCCTGGGAATATAGGCGGAGGCCTATAACCAACTGTGGCTGTCCTGGAAATTCCGCAATGTAGGTCACCCGCTGAATGGGTAACGCCACAAGTGAAGAGGAGAGTTGAGTTGTGGTTGCAGGTGGGAGGTACCCACGCCTCCGCATCTCTTTCCTACCAGCCAGATGGCTTCCCTTTTGCCCTGCATCATCTTTTGATTGAGGAGCAAGTGTAATTATCATTTATCAAGCACTTTCACATTTAATAAGGTTAAAACTAAGCCCCCACTCCTGGCCCAGCAGGCAGGTTTGGGAAGCGTGAATACATAAGGGTAGCCATAAGATTACCACGGAAACCCCTGCCTAAGGTTAACCAACCTGACCAGAAAAACCAGCCCAGCTCCAGCAATGCAGAAACAGCCAGGACATAGTCTGTGTCCAGCGCCGGCGGCAGACATCCTAGCAGACAACCGGTGCCCCAAGTAACGAAGTCCGCGGAAAGAGTGTAAAACAGAGCCTCAAATCCTCCTTAGTGAGCAGACTTCTCCCCTCTCACCCTCTGCTCCCTTGCAGGGTATTGCCATGCATCTGCCTTTTGTGTGCTCCACTCTCTCTGGTGACTTCTTTCACCCGGCGCCTGTGTCCTCACCCCGATATTACACCACCACAATATACATTCCTTCATACGTTATTTTCCACCACCATGTTAAATATGTGCGTCAGACACTTTTGCATGTGTTAGTTTATTTGAGCTGTTCAGGTACCCTGGGAAATACCTAGATATTATTGTTCCTGTCTCAGAAATGACAAAACAGAGGTTCAGAGACTTTAAATGCATTATTCAAGGTCACACAACTTGGAAATTGCAAGGCTAGGATTTGAACCCACATTGGTCTGATCTCAAAACCCGCACCCTAAACTTCTGTGCGATGCTCAATGCTGACACACACCCCCTCCTTTTCCTCCATTCTTGCCTAAATTGTGTTTGCCCAGCTGTTACCCAAAAGGGAAACTTTCCTAGCTTGTGTGAGCATTAATATACCTTCTGATCCATGAACACGGTACATTTTAAAATTTATTTCATCAATGTTTTGTACTTTTTAAGCATACAAATCCTGCACATAGTTTGTTATTTTTTCCTAATTGCTTCACTTTTATTATGGTATTGCAAATTACTGTTTATTAAATTTCAATTTCCAATTGATATACAATTGGTTTTTGTATCCTAACCTTGTGGTCTATGACTTTGCCAAGCTCACCTAGTCGTTCTCGTACCTTTTAGGTACACTCTAGGAATTTTCTACGTAGATGATTATGTCTGTGAATAGAGACTAATTTCTTCCTTTTCAATATCGATCTTTTATTTCTTTTCCCTTGTTTAACTGCCCTAATTAGAACATCCAGTGCAACGTTGAATAGATACACAGAAATGAATATCTTTGTCTTATTTCTTTTTTTTAAGATTTATTTTTTATTTATGCCTATAAGATCTGGGGTGTAGGCCACAGGTATGGGGGTGAGAGGATTCACCACATCTGGGGAGCAGATCAGGTGCATCTACTGAAATACACTGCTGAGGAGAGCAGGGGGCAAGATGGGAGAGGTCTGCTGCGCCATGTGGGTCACCTCCCTCCATGGCTGGGAAAGGAACTTGACTGCAGTGGCTGCCAATGGCTTGATAGTGCTGAGACTTTAACCCCTGCGCCGCCAGGGATGCCCCCTTGTCTTATTTCTGATTCAGTGGGAAAGCTTTCAGTCTTTTAGCATTAAGTGTGATATTACATGTGAATTTGTTATAGATGCCCCCTTTCAGGTTGAGTATGTTCTTCTATTCTTAGTTTCCTGAAATATTTTTTATCATGAATAGATTTGCATTTTATCAATTGTCTATTCTATGTGAGTTGAGATGATTGTATGGATATGGTTTTTATTTTTCATTTTGTTAATATAGTAAATGACACCGATTTTCAAATGTTTGACCAGCCTTGCATTCCTAGGATACACCTTACTTGGTCTTTAGGTTTTATCCTTTTTATGTATTGCCTAATTAGATTTGCTGACATTTTATGGAAGGTTTTTTTGTCTATGTTTGTGAAGTATATTGGTCTGTAGTTTTCTTCTCATGTCTTTGTCTGGTTTGGTATTCATTAGGTTTTCAATTGAAGTTATTTTTGAAGTAGAGGACTGAATTTAGAGCTGGTCTGAGGTAACAGTGGTGTGAGAAGGTCAAGTTTCTCTGAGGCACTCACTTTGCCTTCCTGTACTCTGCTAAGACACTATCAACCCTCTTCCCACAACTGCAGATGGTGCTGGACCTTCAGATAGTTACCCTTTGCCCCGAGCTCTGGAATTTTCTGTTGTTCTTCTCTGCTCCACTTCCAAACCACCGACACAATGCACAAAAGAAGAGACCTGCTTCCTGTATGTAATAGTTACCTAATCAGCTCTACTAAAGCTCAGGGGCCAAGAGAGCCGCAGCAGTCATCTCTCTGTCTATGACTGGGATCTGCTTGAATGGGCCCATTGTTTCCACACACTTCCTCACCAGGGTGCAAGGGATACTGAGGGGAGATTGCATCCAGCTTGCGAATGGGAGCACTTTCAAATCATCACCTGTGCTTAGTAAAGGTTTGAGAGTTCTCTGTAGTACCCTGAGTATTTAACAGGCACTCTGATGCTGAGTAATGATTACAGCTGTACATAAAATAGAAAGATTAGAGTCTCAGTTGCCTGCTTAATATGTAAATGTATCCAGTTATGTGTGAGTGCTTTTAATGAAGTAACTGACACTTCTGTTCCCTACATTGAGAATGATTGATGAAAAACTCTATAACCCCATCAGAAATTAGCAACCAGCAGGCCCTTTGAATGGGCTCTGTGGTGCTTAATACCTCTGTAGGAGGTATTAAGACTGGGTTTTAGCCCTGGCTTTACAATTGAGTTCCAGTTCTCTGGAAACAGGAAGTAGACTTCTGTAGGGTAAAGAAAATATCAGGCTTTTCTGCCCTTCCACCATCAGGATAGATGATGGATCCTTGTCCTGAATGCATGCCTGATGGCGGGCACCTGGAATAGGGTGTGGGCATAGGTAGATGGGATTCAGCTGAGCTAAGACTGTGCTTTTAAGGGCGGCATCACGGGGACGCCAGAAGCCGAGAAAGCAGCAGTAGAAGCCGAAGCCGAAGCTGAAGCCGAAAGAGAAGCCGAGAAGCAGCAGAACGAACTCCAGAGAGCTCAGATAGAGTGAAGACTTGCTGGGGGCTGGGAGGCTGGTAGGCCTCCCCTACCAGCCTCCCAGCCCCCAAGCCAGCACCCCTGCCTGCCATATGCCTGGTGAACCCCAATAAAAGACCTGCAAAAAACCACTGAGGACTCTGACTCCTCCTTTACCCGGTCTGCATGGGATCAGAAAACCTGCACTGTGTCCTTTACAACTTCCTTATCCCAAATTGCCTTCAGAGAATTGTCCATGAAGGATTGTGACATAACTTTACTCATCTATTTTGCGTTGGTTTTCCTTTCATCATACAGGTATGGATAAAAGAAAGAGCAGCTTCCAGGTACTGAACTAAGTGCTTTACTTATATTATTGCCGCCAATCACAACACCAATCTTAGAAGACAGCAATTAATATATCCCAATTTTATAGATGGAGAAACTGAGGCTCAGAAAAGTCCTTTGCCCAACCTCACCTTGTAAATTATTGGCTAGGCTGGGATTCAAATTCAGATCTCCCTGGTTATACCTCGCTGCCTTTTACTGCTGAAGATGGTAACCTCTGTCTGCCAGTTTTCTCACACACCTGTAAACTACCTGAGCTTGGAAGGACAGGAGGAGCTGGACTGACATTGCCTAGGGCTAAGCATCCTTTTGCACCCTCTCAGGCACACAGCCTTTCACGAGAAGGCCGGTGGTTTGAATTACACCGCCCTGTAGGCTGATTGAGAGGTAAGGCTTCCATTCACTACCTGTGGTGCCATGAAGGGCAACGTGGAGGCCTTGCAGCGGTAGCGGGAATGTTGCTCTACTCACTGTCTCTAATTGGAAAAAATATATATAGCATGGATTATGCACCAGGCAATTTCCTATCGCGTTACACATATTAACTCTTATAATCCCCACAAACACTTGTGAAAACACTTATTATTCCCATTTCATAGATGAATGAAGAGAGGCACAGAGAGGTCAACTCCTTTGCCAAAGTCTCCCAGCCAACAAGAGGCAGAACTGGGATTTGAACCGAGGGTTTGGTATCTAGACCTGTGCTGGTCCATGTGGCAGCCGCTAGCCATGTGTGGCTATTTAAATGGCTATTTAAATACATTAAAGTTAAATAAAATTTAAAAATCAATTTCTCATTCTTACTGGATCCATTTCAAGTGTTTAATAATCACAGGTGCTTGTGGCTACATTGTGGGATAGTGCATTTATGAACATTTGCATCATCGTGGAGGGTTAGAGCCTATAGCATGAGGCACACCTCTGTGCTTTTAAAAGATTTAAAGGCATTTAGAGGACATGGCTCCCGCAGAGGACAATGTGAGTACATCTCCTTATATTCCTGGCTTGGTCTCCACCTTCTCTCCAATTTTCTTTTTCTTTTTCTTTTTTTTTTAATAGAGGCATGTTTTATTTATTTATTTATTTGTTTGTTTGTTTGTTTTTTTGTTTATACATGCACTGGGTACAGTCAGAAGCGCGGGAGGGTGAGAGAATTCACCAGAGCCAGAGCGGGGAGCAGAGCAGGCAGAAGGACCGAAGTACACTGCTGAGGGGAGCAGCGGGCGGCAGGAGAGGTCTGCGCGCCATGTGGGACCCTCCTCCAGGGGCCGGGGAGCAGCCGGGGATCGAACCGGCACCGCAGAGGCCGCGGGCAGCTTCGCAACCCAGCGCTCAACCGCTGCGCCACCGGGGAGGCCCTCTCCAATTTTCTGTCCCGTTTTCAGCCCTTTTTATTTATTTATTTTTCTAAATATTCACTTATTTATGCATATAAGAATGGGGGGTACAGGCCAGAGGTGCGGGCAGTGAGAGGATTCACCAGAGACAGTGGGGAAACAGAACAGGCAGATTGACGGAAACACACTACTGAGGGGAGCAGCGGGCGAGTCAGGAGAGAGCTGCTGTGCCATGTGGGTTGCTCCCTGGCTGGCCGGAGATTGAACTCGTGCTGCTATGGCTGCAGTTAGCTTCATAGGTTGCGTCTCAACCCCTTGCGCCACCAGGGAGGCCCCTGTTTTCAGCCCTTTTTAAAAGTGGCTTTAAACACTGACCTAAGTCTCATGTACTGATTAAACCCCCTCCTCTCTTTTGACCGCAGGCCCCTACTGATGCTTTGATGTTTGAAGAGCCACAGACCCTGCTCTGGATTTTGTGTTAGGTCTGCAGGTCTCTTCTGGAAGCCCCAGTCTTGGCAGCGAGACAAAAGATGTTAAGGGGGTGGCTGGCTGTTAACCCCTGCTACTTCTGTCTCCAGACCTTGGTCCTTATCAAATCAGTCTGATGTGTTGCCTATGGGAGGAGAAAAAAAAAATAGTGACTTCAAAGTAAGAGACACAGAGTAGAAGTCTGCAACAGTTCTCTGCCACAGGGATTTATAGGCATCACCACAAAATTCCCCAGAGCTGGGACCAGCTGCCAAGTGATTGATAGTGATTACTGTAGGAGATTTTTGTGGGTTTTCAGAGGCCTAAATAAGCAGGGTTGTCCTTACAGCAGGTGGCTGTGAAGAGGGAAATTGACAAGGCTCCATGCTCTTCCCCATAAATGACTCTCCCTGCGGACCTTGCAGGAAGGACCATGCCCCTCCCCCTCCACTAGTGACACTAGGCTCTTATTGGCCAACACATCACTTTAGCTATGTGAGGCATTGCCTGTTCTTCTCACCCCCACCTCTGGGCTCCCAGAGGAGTGAAGGGTGGAGATGTTTTGATGGGCGGGGAGGAGTTAGCTGAAAATTTGCAGACATGCCAGACACACTTCAATTAGTTGCCTCTCTAGCCTGCGGCCCTGCCTGCAGGTTCAAATTCAGAAAAGTAAGGTTTGCAAAGACTCTTCAGTGGCACGATGCCTCCCATAGATAGATGTTTTGCAGAGCATGCCAGAACTGGGATTTTGAGGATGATTGTGATAAGCTTTCAAAAAGGAAAGGGAGGTCACCGAGTGTTTGTTTGTGGCTAGGTCTTGGCATCTGTGGTTGGCACAGCAGGTGCTTTGCTGCTATGCTGCCCCATCACCAGCGGGGTAGGGGGGGTGGTGTCAGTGGTGGCAGATGCTATTTACCCCCCTGTAGGGGCAGGAAGGGACCGAGCAGGATCTCTATGATTTGAGCAGACAGGGTAAAGGAGAGAGTCCTGGAGCCCTCCGTGGCTTTTGCAGGCTTTTACTGGGTTTACCAGGTGCACGGCAGGCAGGGGTGCTGGGGGCCCGAAAAACTGGCAGGCCTCCCAGCCCCTGGAGAATCTTCACTTTTTCTGGGCTCTCCGGTGTTCTCTCCTGGCCTTGTTTTCTCTTTTCTCGTCTCTTGCTTTTCTCTCCTTCTGGTAGTTCTTTCGCGCTCTCTGCGCTCCTGGCATCCCTATGACGCCGTCCTTTTAAGCCCAGTCTCTCAGCCCAGCTGTACTGACCTACGCATGCCCACACCTACGCCAGGTGTCCGCCATCAGGCATGCATTTAATCTAATGGCAAGGGGGGCAGAAAAGCCTGACATTTATTTTTTTAAAAAAAGATTTTTATTATTTATTTATATAAGCACTGGGGTGCAGGCCAGAGGCGCGGGAGGGTGAGAGAATTCACCAGAGACAGAGCAAGGAGAAGAACAGGCAGAGGGACCGAAGTACACTGCTGAGGGGAGCAGCGGGCGAGACAGGAGAGGTCTGCGCACCATGTGGGTATCTCCCTGGCTGGCCGGGAATCGAACCGGCGCTGCAGAGGCTGTGGACAGCTTCACAGCATGGCGCTCAGCCCGCTGCGCCATCGGGGAGGCCCCAAAAGCCTGACAATTATTTACCCTACTCCCACCAAGTACCCAGCCCCTGGGGGTGAGACGCCCTGGAGAGCTCATGTCTGAGACAGTGTCCCCCTCCATGTTCCTTTTCCTGGAAGCAAAGCCTGTTGCCCTCCTGTTTGTTGTTCCAAAACCTTTCAGTACACCTTGTGCAGGGAAAATGGAAAACCTCAGGTTCTTTTTCATCTCCTGCCATTAGCCTCTACGGCTGCCACCTGTGGCTTTACTGCCCAGGTTTCATTCCCCACGCATGATAATGTGTCACTACGAAAAGCACTTGCGAGAGTGAGCATGGGACGCAAGCACCTATGATTACAGACACCTGGACCAAGATGCCAGGGAGCACGGGGTGCATAGACGGACACCCCAGGTGGAGAGATTGGGGAGAGAAGAGAAGCCAGAGAGAGATGGCAGAAATGGTGTGTGTGTGGGGGGTGTTGGGAGGCTCCGTTGCTGCCTGCCAGCCTCCCTGCCACCGAGGCTGCCTGGGTATCTAGTCCCCTGATTCAGCACTGAAGGCATATTAGATATATCGAAGGCTCCGCTATTCTTTTCCTGTTTGCCCGAATCAACCATGAACCTGCCTGGCCTTGGATAGTTGCCCTATTCCCTGCAAGGCCGTCCATCAGACTAGAAATAACAATCCCTTATGACTGAAGAACCAGCTGCACTTTATGAAGCATTTTCAAGTCCGTGGTGTCCCTACTCATCTGCTGTGAGGTAAGGGGGATGCAGTAGCATCTCCATTTTAACGGCGAGGAGACGGAAGCTGAGAGAGGCCTAAAGATGTCTTGGTTTGAGCGGCTTCTGACTGGAATCATAGCTATCTGGGCAGCTTTCTGTTTCTGGAAACTTCTAGTAGCTCCACCACCACCTCCTTTGTTAGGCAAGAATAGAGGGTAGAGAAGCTTGGTTGCTGGGAAGGAGAGACACCACATTTGGCTCGATGTGCTCCATCACGGGGTGGAGGTGTTTTCATGGGTTGACAGTACTAGTAGCTTCTCTGGGTTCTCTTCTGCCTCAGTCTTGATCTTTAGGTCCCCTTTTCTGCACTTACCTCTTTCCTCTGGAGTCGGAAATATTTTGCAATATGTCCCCCCGCCCCCACCACCACCATACCAGTCAAGGTCCTGTGCAGAGAAGATGGAGCCAGGAATAGGGAATGTTCTGCTTCTGATTTCATGAGCTAGGCATCCAGCACTCCTGTCTGATTGATGAAGCTCTTGGGACCAATCCATCCTTTCACAGCCATGGTGTGCCTGAAACAGCAGGTTGACCAATTTGGGTTTTATCTTGTAGGTAGAATTTAGCCATGGAAGGGTCCATGCACAGGCGCTAGAAGGAAACCCCAGGGAAAGGTGTGCTCTGGGATGTCAGTGTGGACAAGCAGGAGGTGGGAGCGCTGCAGTGGTCAACGTGGTGAAGGAGCTGCCTGAGCGATGTCATCGATCCAATGAAGACTTTGTGCCAATTAATTGCTATCGCTGGGCCTCAGCTTCCAGTAAATGGTTGCATTAACCTGGTCACAGCCCTCCAGAGGGTTGTAATTGTCTGTTTACCTGTCTGCCCTCCCTGCTTTTCTCAGTTTTGAAAGAAAGGAGGCCTAGTCTTATTCCCCAGTTACTAGCAGAGGGCAAGACCAGGAGTAAATGCTCATTCGAATGATGGGAATTTTATAACTTTTCTCACAAATACAGGCAACAAATTCCCACAAAGGACAGCAAATCCATAGCAGAGCCTTTCCTGCTTCTATATGAGGTGCCTGGCTGGAACCACTGGGGTCCTGTTTAATGGGCTGAAGCAGGCCTTGACTAACTAGAAAGTAGTTGGTTAAATGGAGCCCTAGCGTCTGGTAAAGGTAGTTTTTTCCCTTACAGGCCTGTTAAAGAAAAATGATTCTGACACTTGTTTAAATGGCATGACTATTTCCTCAAGACTATTGGATGAGGGGAGAGACACTGAACTCCTAATACAACAAAGACAAGAGGGGATTCATAGCCAACAAGAAGAGGGATGGGGTCAGTGGATGCCAAATTCCTAAGAGAAATTTATTTGATATTATTATGGACTGAATGTGTGGCCCCTCTCCTCCAAATTCATATGCCAATGCTCAGCACTCAGGGTGATGGTATTTGGAGGTAGGCGTTTGGGAGGTAATTTGGCTTAGGTGAGGTCAGGTGGGTCTTATGGGATTAGGGTTCCTATAAGAAGAAGAAAAACCTGGACTCGTCTCTCTCCCTGACATGTGAGGACATGGCAAGCAGGTGGCTGTCTGCAAAGCAGGGAGAGAGCCCTCACCAGGAGCTGAATCTGCCAGCTTCTTGATCTTGGACTTCCAGTCTGTCTCAAGCCCATCAGTCTATGGTAATCGGCTATAGCAGCCCAAGATGACTCAGACAGATATCAAGGGTGAGGGAATTCTTATTAAACTGACTTAAAAGAATTCTTGCTGAAGACAAGCTAAGGACTTAGAAATCAAGGGTGGGGCCTGAGGAACTTGATCAAATAGTTGTGTGATCAGATTATCTGGGGCGAGGTGGATTTTCACTAAATTGACTAGGCAGGATTCTTCCCTAAATGTAGACCAAAGAGAGTCTACTTGAAATAAGGGATTAGCAGAGCCTGACTAAATTTTCGTCAAGGAGGTAGTCTTTGGCAGGCTTCTCTGCTGGGGCATCCTTTTACTCATTATGCCTGGCATTTGCCACACTGCTGTAACCTCCATTTGCTTAAGCAAATTTTGCAGAGGCAGGTACCTGGTGGGAAACCTAAGCTGAGGCCACGGTTTACCCAACAGAACTTTCCATTAGAATCATCTGGGGTGGCTTTTTTTTTAAATTTTATACATTTTTTTACCTACCTGTGCCTGGACCCTATCCCATACCCCCTAAGTCTACATTGAGGAGGGGATGAGGCGTGCACAACTTTAACAAGCTTTCCTGGTGATTCTCGTTATGAGCCAGGCTGGCGATGACTGGTCTTAGCTTATGGGCTGAACAAGAAGTGATAGGCAGGGAATGAGCACCTGTTGTCAGGGAGCAGGAGGAAGGGGAAGGGAAGGGAGTAGTGGGGGAGGCTGGAGGGGATCGGATGTCTTCTTTGCCTAGAGGCATGGGACCCTTGGGGGTGCCAGGACTTGCGTACTCAGCAGAAAAGGCAGAGGACCGTTTCAATACTCACTACCTTTGCTTCCTAGGTGTTTTTTTAAACCCTCAGGGCTTCTGCTGTCCCTCTGACATTTTGTATCCTCACCTTCTCTCATTCTTTTTTTTTTTTCTGGAAAAGCCTGGTTAAGTCTGCTTACTGAGGTTTGTGTTTTTGATGAGGCAGATGGGCACTTTTTAAAGGGGACATATCCAGAAGTTAAAGGACTGATGTCCCGAGGCAGGAAATTCAGATATCTGATCATCTGAACAGGGCGAGGTTGGGGTGCACAACAAGGGGGGTGTGTGCCTAGAGGTGGGGCGGGGCAGGTTCCCCAGTCTCCCTACCTGGGCCTCCTGTTGGCTCAGAAACTTTGTGTCCCAGATTCCTAGGACTTTCTGGGGGATATTAGGCAGAGTTTTCTCTTTTTTCCCAAAAGGACAGAAAAATGAAGGGTTTAAAGCTAAACCTTGACTCTCAGATAAGATGCAACCCTCACTGAAATAGCACTCTGTGAGCACAACACTGTCTCGTTGGTTCATTATCGGGCGAGGTCAGGACATTATTTCTGGCAGCTTCTGAAAGCCACAGCCTGTTAGAAAAAAGTCTTCTTCCTGAGGGTTTAATACGGCTTTGCTCTCGCTTGTTCTCACCAGCACACGCACGCATGCTTGAGCGCTCTCTTTTTCTTTTTTCTTGGGCCTCCTTTTAAAATGCTAATTAAATTTGCTTGATCTCCGCTGCCCCCCACCCCCAGCTAATTTTGGAAATCTAGAAAGGGAACTTGATATCTATAAAAGATGTGCCTGTCTTTTCACCTGAGCTACCTTTGTATTTCATTCTGCTTTATTACAGGAAATTGTGTCATGGTTCTAAACACTAACATACATAACATTGATTGTATTCTGCATAACAAATTGCATTAGGATAATTACCACACAGATGTTAAAATACCCTGAATGCAAATCAATGCAATTAGTCATGACTTAATATACTATAATTCACACATTGGAATATCTTATTGTGATTATACTATTTTAGAACAAAATGCTTTAACAAAAAAATGAAGAATTCTTTTACTCTGGTGCTGCACGTGCTCTGAACAAGAAATTGTTTTATGCTAATTTGGAATTTCACTACTCAGAATTCTTATTAACTAATCAGATCCTTCAATTTCTCTTGCCCCCTCTTATATAGAGAAAGCTGCTCCTTTAGCAAGACAATTTCATGCGCAATTCAACTTGAATGCCACCATTAGGAACAAAGGAATCTGCTCACGGATGCTTTTGACAAACATGGCTTTAGAAAACCGGGTCTTGGGTAGTGGGGGAACAAGTTCCCCCCTCCACTGATGACCAGGGCCCTGAAACAAAGCAGGCAGAATGTAAGCAACTGGAATAGGTCCAAGTTGGCTGGCAACTAGGCAGACCTGTCACAAGGGCGGTTGGCTCAGAGCCCGGTGAAGGGGGCAAAGTGGGGACTGAACTCCAGCCCAGGATCCAGGCTCCAACTTCTGCTCCCAGGTGACCGAGGGAAGGGCGCCTTTTTCTAAACCACACAAAGGTGCCTGTGGTTACAAGTCAGCAGTTTGGTCAGAGGGGGGGAAATTCTCCTTTCCAGAAAGGACAGCAGTTAGGAATCTCAGAGTGTGAACTCTGAGCTCCAATTCCATCCCCAAGTTCTTTTCTGGTTCATCCTCCGAGCAATTCTCCCCCTTCCCCTGCTTAGAATTCCCTGAGAGATCTGAGTTTTACTCTCTGAAGTACCTGCTCTTTGTAATTGTGTTCTGACTGGTTTATGTAAACATGTTGCATACTTCCTGACCTCGGAGACCCCTACGGGTATAGGGGAGGAAAAGTTATTTCCCCTCTATCCTTTTAGGTTTTGGCTGAAACTCATCCCCCTCCCCCCAGATTACTAGGAGAAAAACAGAAGTTGAGTAATAGGAACAAATCCTGCAGGCATGGGAGAGACCCAGGAAAACCTAAACCTCCAGAGTCACCCAACCTACCACCCTAAATACAGGGTCCAGATAAAGGCAAAAGAAGATGTTGGGGGTCAGGGAGTGCATCATGATCATGGCAGGTTATTGGGCAAAGCATAGTACGAGAGGGAAGGGTGGTCACTCAGATTTAAAGGGTTTCTCTGGGGGCAGTGAGGAAATTTCCCCCCACCCCTCTGGGTTCTTCGGGGCAGGTAGAGCAATCAGATGAACAGACAGATTAGTAGGAGAAGAAAACACATCTAATTATGTATGTATCGGGAAATCTACATGAATTAAGAATTCCAAGGTCAGTGAGGAAAAATGGGGGTCCATATCCTGAGTTGAGGACTGAGTCGGAGTCTGGGACTTCAAGGGGAATGGAGGATGCTCCCCTGATGAGAAGAGGGGACGCCTAAGACGACGACCAGATGCTCTATCGTTAGGGTCGCCCTGCCACGCAGGTTTCTCTGATAGAAAAGTGAATCTGGTAAAACTCCCAATTCTGAATAATACCCCAATTTTCACTCTTCTGCTTGAGGTAGCAGTAAAGGTTTCTCATCCTCTGACATGTTTTGGGAAGACCCGTTCTGAACACCTGGGGCGGCGTATCCTTCATGGCCTTTCCATTGATGAATTTCCAGAGACTGAGTCATACCTCCCGCTTCCTGGTACAGAGGAGACCTCTACACATGGAGATTCTCCTTAGAAATGTAACCATGCAAAAGGGTAAAGTCTACTTAGTTTTCAGCTTTCCCTGTATCTGTGATTTCTTAAAAACAACCAGTCTAAGATAATTCTTAAGCTAAAAAGGCATATTTGGGGGTGGCAAATTCTCCCTTTCAAGGGCTATTCTTGGGTCATCATCCTCTGTGGAGTGCTCCTGAGACACAGGGCAAGCTAGGAATTATGCAGTTTTAGGGACAGTGCAGGAGGGGACCTCTGAAGAATTTAGGGAGGCTTCAGAGATAAGGACAACCAAGGGAATGTAACCAATTCCACTGGGAAAAACAAACATCCCAGAATCACGGACAATGTTAACAATGGTCCCGGTTTTCTTCAGGTGATAAGATAAAGTGTAGAGATGCTCACCTGGAGGACTAAACCATAAAGATAAAGTGATAAGCATAACAAATGGGGAAAGACAGACCTGTAAGATAAGGAATGTGAAGATCCCCCACTCAGTAGCAAATTAAGTGAGACAGCCGAGAACTAACCAATCAGAGAGACTGGTGGAGCTTTAGAATAATCAGGGAAAGAAGGTCTATAATCCCTGGGACACGACTCCACTTTGGCTTCCTTGCCCCTCCCAGGCCTGGTTCCCTGGCTGGTTTTCTGCTCTTTTTCTCCTCAATAAACTTTTTCTTTCTCTAAACAAACCTGCCTCTTCTCGCTTGCTTGCCTGAGTGTCTGCGAAGTTCCTGCTGTGGCTTCGTGAGACACCCACCCGTGGGGGTCTAGCGGCTGGGACTCGGCGCTGCCCCTGCAGCCTGGGATCTGTTCCTGGCTGGGAGACTAGGCCTGACAATTCCGGTATCACTCCCACCTAGGCTTGCCAGATTTTACAAATAAAAGATGGGATGCCTAGTTAATTTGAATTCCAGATATACAATAAAGGCTTTCATAAATATATAATAAAATGAATACTAAATATGTACTATGCAATAGTTTGGACATTCTTACACTATCATTACTGTTGTTTCTTGGAAATACAAATTTAACTTGATGTTCTGTGTTTTAGCTCTCAGCCTAGCCTCATCCCCACTCCAGTTCAAAACACAGTTTGTTGATTAAAATAAATCTAGGCCAGTGGTTATCACACTGGGTGGGCATCAGTCACCTGGAGGTGATTAAGACAGAGACTACTGGTTCCCAACCCCAGAGTTTCTGATTCAGCAAGTTGGGGAAGTGGCCCCACAATCTGCATTTCGCGCAAGTTCCCAGGTGATGCTACTGCTGGTCTGGGGGCCACACTTTGGGAACCGAAGCTGTAGCACAACATCATTGAATAATCCAGTGGGGCTCTTATTGTGGAGTTGGTAAGAAGCAAACAGGAAGCTTCACAGCCCTCTTGTAGCAGGGTCTGCGGACTTCCTGGCAGAGCCCCTCATGGAGCATGTATTCATCTGTGTCACCCATGGGTACCTCCCTGTCCCATCCCTCTTTTTTTTTAATCTCTTTTTAAGATTTATTTATGCATACAAGAACTGGGGTGTAAGCCAGAGGTACAGGGAGAGGGTGAGAGGATTCGCCAGAGAGAGTGGGGAACAGAACAGGCAGGTCTATGAAATACACTGCTGAGGGGAGCAGCGGGCGAGACAGGAGAGGTCTGCTGTGCCATGTGGGTTGCTCCCTGGTTGGCTGGGGATCAAACTTGTGCTGCAGTGGCTGGCGATAGCTTGGTAGCGCCACCAGGGAGGCCCCCCATCCCTCTTGACTGCCTGCAGTTGATGATAACCAAATGGTGGCATGGATCTGTCGCATTCAGTCTTGTCTCTTTATTCTTTCCCTCCCTCCCTTCCTCTTTAGGTGCTGGTGTCTTTCCATCTCTAACCCAGGGCAGCAAATCTACACAAGGTGGATGCTGGTGCAGAGAGACGACTTATTTATTCCTAAAGAGGGCAGCTGCCATTTGAAGATTGTTGGCAGGTTTTAGTTGAAGATATTGATTCCCTCTGAGGCTTTCTTCCTTTGCTCTGGGTAAGTCACCAGAATATGTTACTAAAATATCAAGTATATGCCCATGGACATGGGGTCCTGACAGTTGTCAGTGGGGATGGAGTGGAGCTGAAATTGCATCAGGAGGAGCAGCATTTCCCTGAGACTGACATTGGGATCTTGACTTTCTGATTGTGAGCCTGACCCTTTCTAAGCGAGGCCCAAAGTTATGGTAACATTTTGGGATGCACTAGGGTCACCTGGGCCCGTTCTAGTGGTTGCAAAAGGGCAGCAAAACTCCTGCAATAAGAAGTTCTATGAGGGTAGAAGGATAGAGGACTAGGTGGTGACTCTGGCACTGGGAGTCTGTTGGTACAAGGGAGATTGGGGGACATTTCTGCCACATCTTTGAAGCTGCTGATACCAGAATCTCCCTCAACACAGCCCTCTTTGGGGGCAAGTTTAAGCCACAAAGATCGAGGTGTATGAAAGAGATGAAATAGCTGGAGCTACTTTATCTTGAAACATCTGTCTGGGGCAACTATGCTCCACCATCCAGATAACCAGCGCAGCGGCCAAGAACACACAGTGTTCTCAGGAGTCTATTTGCTACCCTGTGTTCTAAGGAACCCCAAGATACGGGCTGGATTTCCTGTGCATATGGGCATATAGAACGCAGAGCCGTAATAATTTGAACATGAAAAAAATGTTAAGGCTCGCATTCTGAATGTTACCAAATGTTAAAACTTGGTAGGTGGCACTTGGTAAAGTGGACGTTCTTCTTCCACATGACATTTATGTGTTGTTTTTCCCCTTTGCAGTCATGGGAGACACCGATTGGATGGCCGACTTCTCTCCCATGGAGCTGGGCATGACTTTTGTTATTTGCTATCAGAGCGTTCTTGGTAGCGTGTGACAGAAAAACGCTTTAAAATCCTCTAGCACTTCCTATGTGCAAGGCAAGGTTCTAAGGTTCTTATAAATTTATAATTTTACAAATTCTTTCAAATCAACCATAGAAGGCAGAGTTATCCCAATTTTATAGATTAGACAAAAGGGGGATTTTTTTTTTTTACTATGGATTCAGGGGTGTCTCACAAAATCCAAGTTCCTGAATATCTGATATGCAGAGATAAAAGGGGCCTATGGGGTACGTGCTAGCTGGATCCCCTCTCTACCACTTGCTTCTGCACCTCTATGCACCTGTGTTTCATTCTCCTCTGACACGTTAGCCAAACTTTCTCTTGCTAGGACATATGGAGAAAATATGGTAACTAATACCTCCCAAGTTTTGCATGACCATCCAGAGAGAGAATCAATCTCTCTCTTAATTCAAAAATGCCCTTAGAAAGGATTTGTTAGCTCATTTTGGGTTAGGCATCCAGCCCTAGATTCAGTCTCCTGGGAATTAACTTCTGTTAAACAAATGTAGTGCAGAAGAGAGGGATTTACAAAGACAAGGCTGGAGGGCCTGCAGTAGGGGCTTGCAGTTCCCAGTGATGCCATGTGTGGAGGAACAGAAGGGAAACATGCATTCGGTGGTGTATTGGGAAAACAGTAGATGCCCACAATACCTTAACTCAGCATCCCCCTGACTTCTGCCAAGTGATCAGAACTGACACATCTCTCCCCAGGTTCAAAGGGAGGATCCTCAAAGCTGTCCGGAGTTGCCCCATTTTCTGCTCCTGCAGTCTTGTTCTGCTCACATCCCAAGCTGCTGGCCTGCTGAGTCCAGCAGGCGAACTCAGTCAACTGAGTGCACTTTCAAAGAACCTTTCCTGGATGTGGTGACAGAGCTTTCATGGACAAGGAAATGGCCCCCAAGAGGGACGTGGGCCTTCGAGGAGCAAGGTGGGTTGGAGATGTCTTTAGGAAAGTTTGGCAATTTTGGCTGGATAGCACGGAGTCCAGTTAGGCCCAGAGATATATGAGGTCAGTAATCTTCCTGGGGCCAGACTCAAGCTAACGAGATCTAAACCATGAGGGATAGCAACACAAAGCCATAATTCCAAGTTATTCATTTTTTACGGATATTCAGTTGGCATTTCCGCTGCTCAAGCGAAGCTGGAAAGGGAAGTTTGATGACAGCACATAGCTGTTTGGGGAGCAGAGAATGAGGGCTAGGGGAACTCCTTGGAGTATCTTTTTTTTTAATTTATGCATACAACAGCTGGGGTACAGGCCAGAGGTGCAGGGGGGTGGGGCGAGAGGATTTCCCAGAGACCGAGTGGGGAGCAGAACAGGCAGACTGACCGAAGTACACTGCTGAGGGGAGCAGCGGGCGAGGCAGGAGAGGTCTGCTGTGCCATGTGGGTCACCTCCCTGCCTGGAGATGGAACTCGTGCTGCACTGACTGCGGCCAGATTCACAGTGCTGAGACTTACCCCCTTGCGCCACCAGGGAGGCCCCACCTTGGAGTATCTTAATGGCCTCTGCAATCACCTATAATCCACCCTGAGGATGGATCAGAGGGCAGCGACTAAATGCTCATATTTGTTTGTGAGAATGAGCTGTCCTGGGCCAGTTGAGCAAAGCAGTGAGAATTATTTCTTTTTTGACTCACCCCCTTCTAGATTTCCACACTAACCTCTCCTTTGGTTAACACGTCTGTCTTCAGTCAAATTACCATGCAATTATCACCAGTAGCACTTCAAACCAGTGTTCTGAGAAAGGAACATTGTTCTGCAGGATGATAATTGATGTTTGCAGCTAAGATTTCCACCCCCACCCCCCCCACACCCCCCTCCTCCCCGCATGGGTCAACACTGAGTTATACTTAAATAGGTTCTTTTCCATAAGTCTTCTTGGAGTCTTTAGTGAACACTATGACTTCGCAAAGAGAAGACTAGAGACTGCAGGTTAATTTGACCGCTAGCTGTATTTTTTAAAAAAGCCATGATGAGAGCATGTATATTAATTTCCTACTGTTGCTGTAACAAATGAGGATCAACACAGAGTTTTAAAACACACACATTTATTCTCTTACAGCTCTATAATTCAGCAGTCCTAAAATGAAGGTGTCACCAGGTCTGTGTTCCTTCTGGAGGCGCTAGGGGACGATCTGTTTGCTTGCTTTTTCCATTTTCTAGAAGCCACTCATAGTCCTCCTTCCTCTGTAAAGCCAGTGACAGACTTTAGATCCCTCTCTCGCCCTTTCTTTCTCCCCTCTGCTCTGTCATCATGTCTTCTAATCTGACAGTCCTGCCTCACTCTTATAAGGACTCGTGATGACACTGGGCCCACCTGGGTTATCCAGAATAGCCTTTTCTTTTTTCCTTTCAAAAAGATTTATTTATTTATGCATCCAAAAACTGGGGTGTAGGCCAGATGTGAGGGGAGTGAGAGGATACACCAGAGTGAGTGGGGAGCAGAACAGGCAGATCTACTGAAATACACTGCTGAGGGGAGCAGTGGGCGAGACAGGAGAGGTCTGCTGCACCATGTGGGTTGCTCCCTGGCCTGTCGGGGGAATTGAAATCGTGCTGCAATGGCTGGCGAAAGCTTGATAGTGCTGTCTTTAACCCCTGCGCCACCAGGGAGGCCCCAGGATAGCCTTTTCATGTCAAGATATTTAACAATCAACCTGTAAAGTCCTTGTTGCTATGTAAGATACATGTTCATGGGTTTTGCAGATTCGGATATGGATTTCTTTGAGGGGTGTGTCATCATTTTACTTTCCAGAAGATAGGCGAAAGTGGGAAGCATTAGGCTGATACGAAACTTGCTAATGCAAGCATACTTTTCTGCGATGATGCTAAGGATTTGGGGAATTCCTGACATTTCTCGGTAAACTGTTTAGAGATGACAGTGGGCTCCTAGAAATCTCAGAATCCTCAGAGGCTGCTTATTACGTACAACAGCTAAAGCTCTGTCTTGATGGCACAAAAGCTCCTCAATGGAAAAAGAGGAAGGACAATAAGCACGGAAGAAAGGGACTTTCCCCAAGACTCCTTCCCAGAAAAGTACCATTTTCAGAGAGACACAGAGGAATTCCATGGCAATGAGTTAAAGATACTTGTTTAATAGAAAGTAGAGATAACTTATCACTTGAAATGGAAATTAGGGCTCCCTGAGTGTCTTAAATGAGAGTGCTACCGCCCTGGGAAACCCCCTGTGGACTTGTGAGCAAGAAAGTAAGGCTGTAGCGTTGACCTTTTCATGCCACCTGATGTATCTGTGACAGGTGCTGTGCTGTGTTTAACGAAATTGACACCCGAAGTTCACTTTCCTACAGGGAACATTTGATATCTTCTTTCTTCCTCTAAGAATATTTTACTGTGCTTCATGATTATGGTAATAACTTTTGACTTTGATCTAGTCTGTTGGGAATGGAGTCCCCAAAGCTGACGATGTTGCCAGAAACCAAGCTGAAGATGGAGTTACTGAGATTTCATTAAATACCACACTAAGAAAGTCATTTCAGCTGAAGCACCTGACTCTGCCGAAGATGCCAGGGCAGAGGATGAGTAACTTAGACTGAGCAATCATTTCTTGTGAGGCTTTGGGCCTGAAGCTTTCCAGGCATGTCTTGCTCCCCAAATCTCAATAGCCTTTCCTCTGTTCCCAGGTACTTCTCATCCCCACTCCAGTGACTACTCTAACGAAATTTAAAGAATTTTGTGCTCCGTGACTGAGCTTTATGCTAGTTTTGCTTCTCTCCCTTTGACCATCCCTCTCCTTTATTTCCTGGTGCCTCTTTTCTTCACCCTAACTGGATTCTCCTGAAGACAGTCATTGACTCATTTTGTAATATTTTACATTTACTCAGTGTTTGCTCAATTTTGCTCACAATTATTTATTTTTATCCAATGCTACATGCATAGTAGTCTCAGAATAACAAGACTCATGATCTCATCAGCAATGTAATTACTGATCGCAGGTTAAAAAAACTTTTGAAAACATTTAAATATTTATTTCTGTTTGGGAGATGTGGGGATACAGGATTGTATTACATGTAATCATTTTCTGCTGGGAACTCAAAAATTGGGGAAGGGGACAGACAGGAAATCAGTGAGTAAATAGAGTATAACGTTTATCATGAAATATATAGGAAATCATTTTATGGACACCTATGGCTGAGTATCTATATGTGTTTCCAGTTGGGATGTTTTTGGCTACAAGTAACAGAAAAACTCAAGGAGACTTAATAAGGACAGATAGTACTTCTTATAACAAGATATCAAAAAGTAGTAAGGTGCCAGAGTTAATTCAGTAGCTCAAAAACCTCATTAAGGACCTAGTAGGGCCTCCCTGGTGGTGCAAGGGGTCAAGTCTCAGCACAACGAAGCTATCAGCAGCCTCTACAGCAGACCTCTCCTGTCTTGCCCACTGCTCCCCTCAGCAGTGTATTTCAGTGAATCTGCCTGTTCTGCCACCCACTCTGTCTCTGGTGAATCCTCTCACCCATCCCTGCACCTCTGGTCTGCATCCTAGTTCTTGAATACATAAATAAATAATTAAAAAAAACCCTAGTTGTCTTCCATCTTTTCATCTGCTATCTTAGCATATCCCTATTGGAATTTTGGGGTGGCTGTGGTGGTTCTACAGACCACACATAGAAATGGTGATGATTATTTAGATCATTCAAAATAAAAGTATTTCCTGCACTGTATTAACTTCTGAGTAAGAGAAACCTATCTTCGATGCCCTCACCCAAACTTTTCTTCAGGACTCATCAGCTAGCATTACCTAAATGAATACTGACAAGGGAATGAAACTACCACGATTTCTTTAAATGAGTGGATCACAACTTAGCCGTACAAGAGAATCACCTGGAGGGCTGTTACAAAGTCCACATTCTAGACCAGGCACATCCTAGACCGATGAAGTCAGAACCCTGACTAGAGCACTGGGATCAACATTGTAAACATTCGCCTGGTGATTCTTCTGTACAACCCAGGCTGAGCCCACTGGCTTAGAGTCCATCTGATTTTTTCCCTCCAGATCAGGAAAGTTCCCGGCCTCCCTTAAGAGCATGAGTGTCTACTATAGGACAAAATGGACATTCTGGAAGCAAGGAAGAAATGAGGATCTCTGTTTGGTCGGCAAATCACATTATCTGCCACAGTAACTAATCAACACCCCTCATTTCAACTAACATTTCTATGTGGAAACTAACACTTCTGACCAATTTTTTCAACTGTCTCTTGGCAGTTCCACTTGGATTTTTTTGTGCACATCTCAATCTCAAATTTGTTCCAAGAGTTCCAGCTCACTTTCCCTCAGATTGGCATTATTTCCATGATGTGGTGCTAGTATTCTCAGGGGATTTCAGGCTCAAATTGCTGAAAATCTTTTCTTATCCATCTTCTTTATGCCTATTTATTTATTTTTTTAATATTTATGCGTACAAGAGCTGGGGTACAGGCCAGAGATGCAGGGGGTGGGGCAGGGGGCTTGTGTGTGTGTGAGAGGATTCACCAGAGACAAAGTGGGGAGCAGAACAGGGAGACTGACTGAGGGGAGCAGCGGGAGACAGGAGAGGTCTGCTGCGCCATGTGCATTGCTCCCTGGCCAGCCAGGGATCGACCTTGTGCTGCAGTGGCTGAGGATAGCTTCGTAGTGCGGTACTTAACCCCTTGCGCCACCAGGGAGGCCCACTTTTATGCATATTTTAAAGTCACCTCACCTTAGTTTTTCTCCTGAGATATTTTAATTCTACTCTACTCTGTTCACTTCAACCGTGCGTGGTTCAGCATTTTTCACTTACTCCAGCCCTCTTGGATTCAGACAGATCTTGGATGAACTCCAGATTCTATCACTTACTGCCTTATCTTTCCTGGGCAGTTTGTATAACTTTTCTGAATTTCAGGGTTCTCATCTGTACAGTGGGAATAAGATTAGATTTTCTCTCCTAGGGCTCTTATTATGATCAAAGGAGCTCCTTTTCACCCTATCTTTTTCTGATCTTTTCTGTTGCTTATTCTTTATTATATAACTTCACCTAATATGTAATGCCCTGTACCCTGGACTCACTGTTTTAGGGATAGAAGTAACATTTCCCCCGCCTTGAAAGGAAAGCACCTTAAAGGGCAGGAACTCTACTTGCTAATATTCTCATACTCCCTATAGAATTTCCCTACTGTAGAGTAAACCAATATGGAAGGTATTTTCACAGATGCTTGTTCATTTGGGAAGTATTAAGTAGCACAAACTACTTAAAAGTTAGGAGGAAAGAACTGGTTGTAACTTAAGGGGGTGAAAATTCCATGCAGTTATATCCTTTGTGCCACCTCCTGCCAGTCAGTGGGGTCCAGGCTTGCTTTCTGGCACTGAGTTTCAGGTGCTCTTACTTGGATGGAAGACTCTCCACCCCAATTTCTATTGCTCCCACTCTTGGGGTAGGTTGGAGACCTGACTTGTGGCTCTGAGTTTGCATTCAGTGGCCTGTTCACCACATCAGTTAAGGTGATGCCTTTGGCTTCCGGTAGGGAGTGGTGATTGTGTAGTGGTGTCGTGGTGGTAAGATTTTCTCTATTTGTTGTCTCTGAGTGTTACCAAAGTTGTTGCAAAGTGATATTGCAAATAAGAATAAAGAAAATATGATTCTTCATTGGAGAAAAATGTATCATATATTTTTCTCTATGAATTCACATGGTTTTGGTTTCTTTGCTTGGTTCTTTATCTCAAGTGTGATACTCTCCTTGCCTGTAACCCATTTCAACCCTCATCTATATAACTGGAAGCTGGGGTGAAAAAAGCCTTGAACAAAGTATTTGAAGATCGTATTCTATTCATATCTTTAACCAAGTTACTCCCTTTCATCGTGTGTCAGTTTCCTCATCTGCACAATGCGACTGACACCTGCCTTTTCTATCTCTTGATGTGGAGACAATATGATGATTAGCTGTATTATCGTAAATGGAATTTAAAAACAATCTGGTTTCAAGGGAACGTTCTTTAACCACTGGGATTTGGTAAGTTTGCTTTTGTGATTAAGCATAAGAATTGTATTATTGTTTAAAGGTATTTGATGGCTTCCCAACTCCACTCCTTCTTGCAGTGTTTGCAGTTACACATGTGTGATGGTGTGATAAGCTTCTGAAGCCTGTCCTCCACATGGTTTTATTTTGTTTGACCATAAATATGGTTTATTTGGAAAAAAATCACCCCCACTTCCACTATTCTTATGGGTTTTATAGGTCATAACTCAATTAATTTTGAAACATAATAATTAAAAATCTTGGAGCATTGCCAGGTGTCACCAACTGGCTTTAGCTAATTTGATTTTGTCTATGTTTATTCATTTGGAAATAGTGGTAGCCATCAAAGAAGATGGCAACCACAAATCTACTTATCACTGTCTCTGTGGATACACGTATAAATGGAATCATACAGTATGTGACCTTTGATGTTTTGTTTCTTTTACTTAGCATCATGTTTTTGAGGTTTTTCCTGGTGGCATGTATCAATATTTCATTCCTATTTATGACTGAGTAATATTCCACTGCATTGGATATGCCTCACTAAAAATCCATTTGGCTTGTTTCCACATTTTAGCTCCTGTGAATAATATTGCTATCAACAGTCTTATGTAAGTTTTTGAATGAATATCTGTTTTCAGTTCTTTTGGGTATATACCTAGGAATGGAATTGCTGGGTCATATGTTAATTATGTGTTTCACTTTTTGAAGAAGTGCCAAACTGCTTTCCACTGGACTGCCACAATTGTACATTCCTACCAGCAATGTATGGGGGTCTCCATTTTTCCACATCCTTGACAACAGCTGTTATTTTCTGTTTTGTTTTGTTTTTTTAAATTATGGCCATTCTAGTGGGTATGAAGTGGTAATTCATTGTGGTTTTAATTTCATTTCCCTTCTGACTCGTGATGTTGAGCATTGTCTCACCTTGTGCTTGTTGGGTATTTGTGTATCTTCTTTGGGGGAATATCTGTTCTGATTCTTTGTCCATTTTTTTCATTTTTTTTTATCCTTGTTGCATTCGATCTTTTTGGTTCCTTAGTTCCTCCATTTCTGCCTTTTATGATTGGCTGTTAACTTATTGAGAAGCCCTCATATGTGATGCGTTACTTGTCTCAAGATTTTCTTTTTATATCTGTCTTTTGACAGTTTCACTATTACGTATCTTGGTATGGAGGTCACTGAAGCACAAGGGTAGGGGTACCTCTAAAATGTGTAAATGAATGTTTTTGATCCAATTTGGGAATTTTGGGGGCATTATTCCTTCTAATATTCTTTGTGCTCTTTTCTTTCTCTCTTCTGCATCTGGGAATCTGTTTATGCATGTGTTGGTACACTTGATGGCTTTCCACAAGTCTCTTAGATTCTATTGATTTTTCTTCATTCTTTTTTCTTTCTGCTCTTCTTACTAAGTAATCTCTATGACCTGTCTTTAAACTCACTGATTTTATTTTTTTGATTATTTCTTCTGCTTCCTCAATTAGCTGTTAAGTCCCTTTAGTGAATTTTTCATTTCAGTGTCTACTTGTTTTTTTTTTTTTTTTTGATAATTTCAATACAAAATTTTTCATTGCAATTGTTTCTTTGTTAAGATAATATTCTTCTGCTTTCCTTTAGTTCTTTGTCCATGACTTCCTTTAGGTCTTTGATCATATGTCATAGGTCATTTAAAGCCTTTGTTTATTAAGTCCAATGCCTGGAATTCCTAAGGAACTTTTTAAATTAATTTTGTTCCTTTTGGATGGGCCATACTTTCTTGTATTTATATCAATACATTCCTCATAAAATTTCGTTGAAAACTGGATATTGTATTATAATGTGGCAGTTTACAAAATCAAATATTGACCTTATCCAGAATGTGTTGTTGTCTGTTGTAGGTTTTCCTAAACTGTTTTCATAAAACAGTCTGTATTTTCTCTCATACATGGCCTATGAATTCTCTGTTCTATTAGCTTAGTGGTTAGCTGGTATTTGTTTTTTTTTTTTTAAAGATCTATTTATTTATGCATACAAGAACTAGAGCATAGGCCAAGGTGTGTGTGTGGGGGGGTGCGGTGAGAGGATTCACCAGAGACGGAGTGGGGAGCAGAACAGGCAGATCTACTAAAATATACTGCTGAGGGGAGGAGTAGATGAGGCAGAAGAGGTCTGCTGTGCCATTTGAATTAGCTCCCTGGCTGTGGATGAAACTCATGCTGCAGTGGCCGGTGATAGCTTGATAGCACTGACTAACTTTAACCCCTGCGCCACCAGGGATTCCCTAGAGTCAACAAAAAGATAAAAAGTAAAAAATGAAGAAAGGAGTATTCTAGTTTTTGCAGCTTAGTTCTGTGTTGCCAAGCAGAGTGGTAATCCCTCAATCTTAGCCAATCTGTCCTACTCTTTTTTTCATATGTGTGTAGGGCCTGAAAGCTAGCCAGAGGTTACAGTTTAGGGTTCTTTCAGGCCTATTCTGAATATGCATCCCATATAGGACATATGGGTGCATTCTTCAGCTCTTTGGTTAACATGGGGCCTGTGAAAACTCTTGCTCTCACACGCAGTTCCTTTCCCACATCTTCATTTTTAGGTTTCTTGGTCTACCAAGTGTTGTCCCTTTCCCCAGGCTGATACAGCCAATACCTGCAACTTTGGCCCAGGACACTGATTCTAGCATAGATGGATAAAACAAAGAGTAGACTCTGCTCTTGTCCTTGAGGGAAGTGACAAGCAGGTCAAGACCCAATTATTTGAGAATAATGTCAATATCATTCCCTCTGGCAGTAGCAATTTCCATCCGAGGTGCCAGCTATGGTCTGTGGATGGTCGCTGCCAATCTGATATATGGAGGATGGAGGCTGGATAATTTAAAATTATAGACCATTACCACAAAGCTGCCTCTTATTTCTTCAGATCTTCTCCTGATTGTTGGTCTTTAACTTTATGTTCAGGAGCCCTTCAAAAGTTTATTCAGACAATTTTTTTTGTGGTCATTAGCTGCTTTTAGAGAAGAACCCTGTAGTCCTCTACTCCTCTATTTATAGTGACATCACTCCAAAAAGCAGCATTTTTTTTGCGTCTTAGAATAAACAGACAACCGAGAAAAAAGAATTAAATCAGTGGTAGCAACAGTACTCTTCAGTATTAATCTTCAAGTCTTTCCCTAAGTGTACAGATAAGCTATAGGTTTTCCTATATTTTTATACCCTATTCATGCAAGGGTGGGGGGGGATCTCTAAAATATGATTTTAATCAGTGATAGCCCATTTCTAATTTTTCCCAGTTTTATTGAGATATAATCAATATATAACATTGTATTAGACCAAGGTGTGCAACATAGTTATCTGAGATATTGTGAGAGAGATATATATGTGTGATACATATATGTAAAATGGTTAGCACAACACAATATATTTAGTTGCCATCGATTACCTCATATAGTTACACCATTTTAAACAATTATGATGCCAGTTAAGTCACGATTTTTCATCAGTGAAAATCAATTATTGACATTCATTAGGAGGTATAGTGGCTCTGTGTCTGAGACACAGGTAGCAGAAGCATTTGTGGTGATCACCTCTGAACGGTGGTATTTTCTGGTATAATTTTGGCTCCCTGATCCATTTGTGTATCCTGATGAAGGTGAATGACTGACCCTAGAGAGAAAGCCAACATCCATAGTCACAAACCTAGTATCACGTTGTGTGTGCCAAAGTGTCATGAAGTAAATGGCAGCCAGTGTAACACATATATTATGTTTTAATACAACATTCCCATGAAATGGTAATTATCTCCAAACTATAGATGAAGAAACTGAAATTTAGGGAAGTTTAGTTTTTTGTTTGAGGGTGCCCATCTAGTAAGTTGTATAACTTGGATTCCAAACTGTGTTTTTGAGACTCCACATTTCATAAGCATTACTTTGTGATCAAAAGCAGCTATTGCCTGCCACCCTGCCTGCCTGCCTTCCTTCCTTCCTTCCTGTATAGAATGTCTTTAAAAACAAATTTATGAATGCCAAATATTCTTAATGGTTAGAGGTGATTCATAGGTAAAATGTGCTTGACTGATTTCATTACCTACTTCTGGTCTTCTTAGAAGCTTGCCACATAGCAATTCTCAAGTCCGAAGAGAGATTATAGAAAATGGCAGCAGTGTTCTCATTTGGGGGTATCTGCCAGGTTTTAGTGGTGGTTTTAGTGCTTGTGTGGGCCTGGAAGTGGAGCAGGAATTGGACTTGAGCCTCGCTTTCTTTTTGCCTTCTGCCCGGCCACCAGAGTACAGTACTGCCTGCTCAGAATTTTTATTCCTTTTGCCAGTCCCAAGGCTGTAGGAGCATACTCAAGGTGAGAGTCCCTCATCTTTGATACCAGTGGAGAAGGGCAGCCTTTTAGGACAGACTACTAGTGATCGATCACTGAAAACAGGAACACGAATTTTAATTTGCCCCTGAAGTATGACTGGCATCTGTTCTCACCATTGTGTTCACTGACCTTTCGCTGACTGGAGAAGCATATTCAGTTTCTCAGTAAGATCTTCAAGTTAACCCTGATAGAGCCAGCTTTGAGAATACAAAGTGGGGAGGGAGCACAGTGGACTACGGAGGTGGACGATGTGTGCTTTGGTGGTTGGAACACTACAGTAACATCACAGGAAGAGGGTCTTATACTTTCAAAACACAGGCAAAGATGTGAGCCAGTGTTACGGAAAAAATTTCAAAAAGCGGTAGAAGACAGAATGAGATTCGAGGAGACATTTGGCAATGAATTACTCCCCCCATATTCTACTGTCAATCATTTCACACCATTTCTCCATATATTTGTGACTTCAAGGATCTCCAGGCAAAATACCAAATTTGGTAAAGATTCTACTAAAGCCTTTTCAGAGTAGACTTCCCTGAGAAGTGACTTCTTTTCCTTTTCATCAACTTTTGGAGGACAGACAACAGCCTGGGGACCATCAAACTTACTCCAGGGGAAATGAGGATATCAGGAATGTTCCAGATGGCTTGAAATGAATGCAGGTGTGCCTGGAATTCTGCCATCGCTCCTCATCCCGAAATGGTAGTCAGTAAATGCACTTTTGGTAAACAATTTCAATTTAAAATGTACCAGTGGAATATGCTGGCTGAAGAAACCCAGTTATGAATCTGTTTATTCAGCAAGGGAGAGGTAACTAACATGTTTACTATGTCCCAGGCACTGTATTAGGTGTTTTTCATGTATTACTTCATTTTCATTCTCCTGCCAACTCTTAGATGATATTATTCTCCTTTTACTACTTAGAGAAATCACAGTAGAGATTTGATTCTAGGTTGGTAGTAAGAGACTCAGACCCAGATTTAGCTATGTGACCTGTTCAGTTTCCTCACCCATAAAATGAGATTATTTTACAGACATTTCTAGCAGTGACAGTCTATGCGTCTATGTGTCTGAGTTTCTTCCAATTTTCTTCTAGGTGTTTCATAAGGAGATAAAGGTCAGAAGTCAACAATGACTGAGTTGCAAGTAGGGATATTTAAAAATGTCTCATTATTGTACAACTGAGCTAGTGTCAGAGATGGCAGTTTACCAGGGACAATATGTTTGGTTAGGTTTTTGTATTATTATTAATGGTAGTTTTATATTAGGTTGATATGAATACTTGACACTATTTTTTTTAGATTTATTTATTTATACAAGCACTGGGTACAGTCAGAAGCGTGGGAGGGTGACAGAATTCACCAGAGCCAGAGCAGGGAGCAGAGCAGGCAGAAGGACCGAAGTACACTGCTGAGGGGAGCATTGGGCGTGGCAGGAGGGGAGCATTGCGCGCCATGTGGGACCCTCACCAGTGGCCGGGGATCGAACTGGTACTGCAGAGGCTACGGGCAGCTTCGCAGCCCAGCACTCATCCGCTGCGCCACCAGGGAGGCCCCGAATTCTTGGCACTATTAAAACACATTGTTCTTACTATTAGCTTTGTTTGAAGAAATTGATAAGTGGAACATTTATAATATTTTTTTCTTGAGTATATTTTCTTTCACTGTTTCTTATTACTCCAAAGTGCTGTCCCTGTTGGCTGTATGACACAGTTGTATTAATTTAACTACACATAATTTATTGAGCATCTGCTATGTGCAAAATATTTTTCCAGGTACAAGAGATAGATCAATAAACAAAACAAATGCACATTTCTCTCCCCATGGAGATTATTCTTAGAGGACTGGGCAGACAATGAACAAAATATAGTAGTTCATGTAATTTTGCTAAATGACGGTCAATTCTGTACAAGAAAATAAAGTGGGTATGGGAACTTGGAATACTGAGTACAATTACTTACTATCTCCCTGAGAAAATAAGTGCTCATTCTCATCGGAGCTTAGGTAACAGAAAATTCCTTATGTAGGTAATTAAGCATGGGATCAGATAAATCTATTTTAATCTACAACTCTGCTCCCAGCTTGGTGACCTTGGGCAAGTCATTTTTTACTTCATTGAGCCTTGTATCAATCAATGCTGAATTAGAGTAGCAGAACCATTGGGGTGACAGGAAACAAAGATTTTATTATGGGACTTTGACCTGATATAATTGTGGGAGCTGATTGAAGCATTCTCATCAGCCTGTTGCTTCTGTATATGGTGCTGAGCCTGAAGTGGTTAGGACTAAAGTCAGGAAAGATGAATGTGAAAAAGAGGCGAGGCATGCTAGTCAAACTAAAGCTGTGAGGGCCAGCCAAAACTCACAAAGACACACTGGAATCCTTGAGGACATACCTATATCCATCTGTCAGTGTCTCCACCTTCAAAGGTGGGGGTGTCCTGCAGAGGAGGGTGGGACACTTCATTATAGGACTAAACCTACACCTGGCCCCTGATTTTGGAGATGCTGAAGGAGATCCTGTGCAACTCGTGGAGCTGTAGCCTGTGTGTGTTGCCCCCAGAATCAGAGAAGCTGAAGGAGGAGGTTTAGCAGTTTCAGGAGGGGGAGGTATCAGACATGGCCCCCTTCCAAATCCAAGAACCAGGAAAGAAAAGACCATAAAAGCACCTGGCTGGTCACTCTGCACTGACCATCCAGGCATAGGAAGATAATGGCTGCTGCTTCATTTTCATCTCAAGTCTCATGTAAAACCTCTCTCATGGCCCATGCTAAATCTGAACTAATTGTCAAAGGGAAGGGGATTCTAGAAACCCTCATTCTGGCTTGGTTAGATTGATGGAATATAAATCCACCATGAGGCTGTTCCTTAATAGGGGTAATAATACCTGACTCAGGATTATAATAAAGAATAGATGAAATGAAATCCATATAGAAGTATCTAGCCATAAGTTTTTTCTTCAATTCTCTCACCCTTTGAAGAAGGAATAGCAAAATTTCAGGCATTGGGCCTATAGAAGTTTTTGTGGTAGTGGTGGGTCTACTATTCGGGCTGCGAGGAAGCCCTTCTATGATTAGTGTGTCATATTATAAGTTGTCTGTTAGGTCTACATTTGAGACTGATTCTTTTTTTATATTTGTTTATTTATGCATACAAGAACTGGGGTACAGGCCAGAGATGCGGGGGGTGAGAAGATTCACCAGAGACAGCGTGGGGAACAGAACAGGCTGACTGCTGAGGGGAGCAGTGGGCGAGGCAGGAGAGGTCTGCTGCGCCATGTGGGTAGCTCTCTGACTGGTGGGGGATCAAACTTGTGCTGCAGAGGCTGTGGATATCTTCATAGTGCTGAGACTTAACCCCTTGTGCCACCATGGAGGTCCCATTTGAGACTGATTCTTGAGGGTATACCTACATATATACACACATACAATTAAAACATATTATAAAAGATCACATAAGTTGGTGAGAAACAAAATTTAAGTCACAGAGTCAAAGAATGTCAGAACTGGTAGAGAATTAGAGTGACTAGTCCAACATCCAATTTTCACAAAATGGGAATCAGACTCAAAGAGGGGCAGTTAATTTCCTTGACCCAGGAACATTTTTTACAAGATTTTTTTAGCATCCTGCTGAACTAGTTAAAAATGTATTATAAGAATATTGTTTGAGACTTCATCTGGTTACTTAATTATTCAGTGTCCTCTATATGACATCCCCACGTGAGAAATTAAGAACTAAGTGCCAGGAAAATTTTCGTTTATCCTGAGGAACTGGTATGCGTTTATTCCTCATGGACAATACAAATCTGGTAAATGATCATGTGGAAACATGATCATTTTTTTTTTGCTTTGGCTGCCAGGATGTTCAGAGCCAAATTTGCAGCTACAATTTTATTTTATTAACCATGTAGGAAACTATGGCTTGAATATCAGTGTCCTACTCTTTGCTCTGGCTTTGTTACTTTTCTTCTCTTGATCTTTTAGTTAATATCATTTTAATATGTAGTATTATATGAATTATTATCCTTTGTGGTATGAGGAAGGATATAGGCATATAAATAAAACAGTTTTATATGATTTCACCTCTGTGCTACAGTGAAAAAACACTGGATTTGTAAAAAACTCTTGTGAGCTCATTTTACTACTTAGAATTTCAATTTCTTTTCATCAGCTTTGCTATTGTAACCTTTGATTTATAAAAAGTGATTTGAAGAACTTTGCTCTAAGAGACTCAGGGTTATTTGAAAGAAGCATTTTACCCAATTCTGGATAGGAAATAAGGATTAGAGTAAGTGTTAAGATTAGTGAGGGAACAGTAGTTTAAGTAAAATGTGTTCATTGATTTACTGTGATTTTTAAAATTTAATTCTACAGTAAACTTGACTTTGGGAAGTGCAAGAATACATCTATGAATTTTAACACATGTCCAGATTCATGTGCCATTGTGTTATTTTTTAATAGTTATTATCTCTTGCCACCCATATGCCTTAATTTTTATTTATTTTAAAATGTCTTCCTCTAACATTGTGAGAGAATAGATTGATGTAATTCAACCATTTCTTCCTACAGTATGTTTGCCACTGTGGGAGATTTTTCAGGCTATGTTAGGAGCCTCTTATGTTGACCAGGGCACCCAGGATGACAATATGCTTGCCAAGATCAGCTTAATACATCGGAAGCAGTCAGAGACTATGAGACACTGCACAAGCAAGTGCTAAATTGTCACAGATCAGGAGATGGGGAAGCATCTGTCTAGGGTAGAATACAGGTTTCTGCAATCAAACGACACACTCCTTGTATGTGTAAATATCTTTCTATGCGAGGACAGATTGGAAAGTATTTAGAAATGTAAAGAGTTAAGTTTCACTTCTGAAAGGGATATGTTAGTCTAAACAGATGATAGGGAATCATGCTTGTGAGAGTATTTACAAAATCTTTAGATTTTGTAAGTCTACCTAAGTACAAAATATTATTTTACTTCTAGAAGACATGGGGAGACACATGACTGCCAAATGGCTTTGCTCTGTGTCCAGAGAAATTTAATGAAGCTGACATCCAGATATCTATTGCAGAAGTCTGACTAGAGTTTTCCATTATGAATACAGTGCATGCAAATTCTGAACATATGGCTCCCATCAGTGATCTATAAAGAGGTGATGGAATGTAGGTTGGGGAAGACATAGAGGAAGGCCAAGTCTTTGACTCTGAAGTGAGAGGCAGCTGGACACCATATGTGTGTGTTTAGACTTGGAGCCAGCTTTATGTCGAGGGAGTAGGCAGTCACCCAAGCCTTGTGATTTGTAGGGTGTGGGAAAGGATTTTCCTTTGCCAAATTCCTCCCCTACAGGCAGGTCTCAAGGCCTGAACTTTCCATTAGAGAAAGAAACAAAATATTGTGTTCTGGAGACCCTCTTTATAACATAGCAGGCTGGATGGGGAAGAACACCAACACATTAAACTGGAAACAGTTATTAGAGATTTACTGTGGAGCAGTTTATCTAATTAGCTTAGCAGACCATGAGAGAAGAGTGGGACCCATGGGATAGGTTAGGGGTGTGTGTGTGTGTGTGTGTGCATGCGCGTTCGTGCACCATATGCACTGAGAGTCACTGTGTTTGCAGGAAGCTGGTCCTGCAGAGACAAGAATGGTAGTATTTAGTGCACATGTACATATTTTAACTCCTTGGCTTGTCCGTTTGGTGTTGGTGTCTGCCATAATTTACTCCCCAAGGTTTCAGGTCTCCCTAGTTCAGTCATTGCACAGGTTGACTTCAGAATTTATTAAGAATTGATCAACAAGATGCACCTCTGAGGCACCTTTGGCCCAAACATCTCAAAGGACTTTCTTCAATACCCTGCAGCAAGCAACCATAGAAAGTGAGGGCAAATTTAAGAGGGCTTAGCACATGACATGAATGGAGAGATGGGTTGTCTGAGAAGTTGTCACTTCTCTAGAAATAATCTAGATATTTAGGTTAGAAGCAGTGCTGTCTGGTATGAGTGAGGATTGCCAGAAGCCCCACCCTTTATGGGCAAATGAAGCGATATGAAAATCAACACTTTCTGATTGTGTCCTCTATACCTGCCTCCTATGCATGTCACTTACCATGCAAGCATCCTGAAAAAAGCCCTTACTTGTCAAAACAACATTGTCTTTTGGGTCTTCTTTCCAAGCTATTTTTAACAATCAATCCAATCTTACTAAGCTGGGAAAACATGAAAAGCTGGTAATACTTTTGGCATAGAAGGGAAATATACTCTAAGAAATGATGAGGATTTCCATAAAGATTGAACTTGACTATTTGAAATGTACAAGTAAAATTGGCCCAGACGCTTGTCTAACCCTCAGAATGCAGAAGGAACATTGGACTTGCAAAGAGGAACTTTATGGAACGTGAAGTCTAGGGCCAAAATGAATGCCGTGTTCATTAACACCCCTTTGACATAAAATAGTTAAATTATCATCTCATAATCACATCCCACTCTGATAATTCTATAACTAAACCCCTTCTATTCAGAAACAAATGTACTTTTCAGATTGGTTTGGGAAGAAGAAAATCAACAAAACCTCATGTGGGTGTGGTGTTGCCTTTTCTGAGCTCAATGCTGGATGGAAAATTCAGATTACTTCTCAGTTTGAGTCATCTGAAAAAATTGGATCTGCTCATTTGCAGGTGGAAAATTTAATGTGCCCATTACTTTCTTCAGATGATGACATTTAAAGGTGAAAGTGATAATGGTGCTGGGAGGGTGTGCCTGGGGAATCACGATCTTTATGGTGCTGAAGCAGAGAACCACCATTGCGGTTATAAGAACTGGCTTTGGTTGAAGGCAGAAGCTGGGGTTCCGGTGTAGTGTCCCTGTAGATTAATAACGGAAACTTCCCACTGTAGCTGGGGAGCATATGATGTATTGGAGATCCAGAAATAGAATTCTTGGGACCTGCTTTCTGCCAGATGAATGTGTACTTGCAACTTTGGGGTGGTATGTGGGGTTGGGGAACCCATCAACTTTCTCAGGAATTTGTTCCACTTCCAGGCAGTCAAGAAACTTTTATTTTACTTTCAGTCATATCTTTCCTACTGGAACTTTGTCAATTTCCCTTTGGTTAGTATTTCATTTACGTTGTCTTTGTCAAATCCCTTCATGGACTGTTATTGGATCTTAATCCTCAAGTGTTCTCTTAGGCTTCTCTCAACTCACTCCAGAAGAAATAAGTTTTTTAGGCTTCCTGCTTTAAAATAATAATAATAGGGGCCTCCCTGGTGGCCTAGGGGTTAAGTCTCAGTGCCACACCACTACAGCCTAAGTTCAATCCCTGGCTAGGGAGGTTACCCACATGGCACAGCAGACCTCTCCTGTCACGCCCGCTGCTCCCCTCAGCAGTGTATTTCAGTAGATCCTCCTGTTCTGCTCCCCACACTGTCTCTGGGGAATCCTCTCACCCCTCTGCACCTCTGACATACACCCCAGTTCCTCTATGCAAAAATAAATAAGAAAAATCTTTAAAAAAAAACATAGTATTTAAAAATAATATAATAATAATAGCTAATCATCATCATTTAAAAAAAGCTAACATTTGTTGGTTGCTACTAATTGCCAGGGAATAGACTAAAGAGCTTACCTGTATTGGTTCATTTTAAATTTCCAATAATCCAATGGGGGTAGACATTACTATTTTACCATTTTAAAGATTCAGAAACTGAACCAAAGCTAATTTACCCATTAAACTGTTAGTTTAATGCATATCTTTCTATGCTGTACTATAACTTCTCTAATCATTAAGACTACTCTGGTCTTGTATGTATGTTTATTTTTTAAATATATATATGTGTGTGTATACATGCATACATGTATGTGAAAATAAATATGGTTAAATTTGCTGAATGTGTTCATGCTACTTTGTGCTATGCTGAGGTATTAACACTTTTTAAAGGAAAGACTAGCTGACCTTCATCTGTACTGAAATTATTCCCTTAGGAATATTCCATTTCTCTTTTCCATTAATAAACCACCTTGAAGAACAAATTAGTTCTACGAAGGATGCTACATTAAGTTTCAAAGTGCTAAAGCCAAAGGAATTTTAATATTTTCACCTTTATTCTAGCCACATATGTCATAGTTGATAAAATTTTACAGTAGCTTCTCCCCTGCATCGCCTCCTAGTCCTAGGGACTGTCAGGTGGTACTAAGAGGAGCCATTGCGTATCCCCAATGCATGGACCATAAGCTAGTTTGCAGCCCTTTATGGTCTGGTGGGAGGAATGAGCATAAGTGTACATTGCAGCTGAAAATACACCGTGCGACACGTAGTGCACAAAGTATGTTTCCAGAGTTGTTCCTGATGCTTGGAGGACTGAGGAATGCAGACAACAAAGTGTACATTTTCAGGGGATTGAATAGTTCTGGGAAGTCAGAGAGCCAGGATAAGGCATATGGTTTAGGATCTGAAGGAAAGACCGAAGCAACAGCACAAGAATTCAGAGGTGGAAATTATTAGTTCTTTGTTAGAATTGAGCAGTGGGTCCCAGACTAGCACTGCTGTGTGCCATGTTAGACTGGAGGCAGAATAAAGAGCTGTGACACATGGATCGTAAGCCTTACTTTGTCATTTTGTAGGTGTGTGCAACCTTGGGCAAGTTAAGTCTTCCCTCTGGGGCCCAGTTTCTGTATAACATGGGGCTAAAACTCTATATGCCACATTGGCTTGTGATGGTTAAACAGGTTAAGAAATGGGACACTGCTTCGAGTCTGTAAAGAACACTAGAAATGTTAATTACTAATAATTGAATTTTAGCCGTGTTCTATTATATATGAAATTTATTCATTTTTCTCAGAAATCTGTTGCTTTCCCAAGTATAGAAGTGGGAAAATATTGTTAGTATGGAATTGAAAATATTGTTAGCGTTTGATAGTGTTGAGTTTAGCCACTGAGTCTATTTTGTCTTAGCTACTTCTTCAGCCCACTGCTGAGCAGACATTTGAAGGCTTTCCCCAGGTTGAGGTCACTGCGAGTTTCTCAACTCTCTTTAAAGAAAGAGCTGTCCTCACCACCCACTTACTCAGTTGGTTTCAAAATTTATGGATTGTACCTAATGAATAACCAAGACCAGTAGGGGGTTTCCAAAGAGGTGGGTATGAACCCCCAGGCGTTGTGCAAGATGATCTACTTAGGGGTAGAGGTATTCCAATTTGTAATTATTTCTGATCTAAAAAAGAAAGAAATTAAACCTTACTAATGTTTAATCTTTGGGTTGATGCTGGATCTCACTTGGATCCCTGGGCTGGAGATGTCACATATGTCTATCAGCACCCTGAAGAAAGTATGTGCTACAATTCAAAGTGGTTGTTATTTGATTTTGCTTTGAGTATATTTGCTTTCAGTATATTGCAACTTACTATGGTTTACCTGTGTAGGGAAAAGGTTGGTATTTACATAATCTTAAATAATAGAGTCTTTAAAACACTTTGCAAAAATGGCCTTGCAAATCTGTACCACCCAAAGGGTTTACTAGTTATCTTGAGAAAAGTATTTTAAAAGTTGTTGAACGTAGAGATGGCATTTATAGTCTTTTCTTTTAAACAAAGATGAGCACTGCAAATTTGCTGACTTTTTCTTGCTAAGTAGTTAGCAACAGTATGATACCCAGAAGATATTTTAAAAAAGAAGACAATATATCCCTTCAAGGTGAATTTTAATGAGTGCAAAGTAACTGCTTTACAAAAGTATTTGTAAAGTGCACATTGGAAAATCTCTTATGTGATTGCTTTATCATCTAAGAAAAACCACTAGTATATGCATAATTTTTAAAAATTGGAAAAAATATTTCTAACCTCTTTACAACTTGTACACATGAAGAATTCTAGTAAAATTTGAACCCATTTGTTCAATATATTTTGAAATTCTTTTTTTTTTTATATGGAGGCATGTTTTTTTTTTATTTATTTGTTTGTTTGTTTGTTTTGTTTATTCATGCACTGGGTACAGTCAGAAGCGCGGGAGGGTGAGAGAATTCACCAGAGCCAGAGCAGGGAGCAGAGCAGGCAGAAGGACCGAAGCACACTGCTGAGGGGAGCAGCGGGCGGCAGGAGAGGTCTGTGCGCCACGTGGGACCCTCCTCCGGTGGCCGGGGAGCAGCCGGGGATCGAACCCGAGCTGCAGAGGCTGCGGGCAGCTTCGCAACCCAACTCTCAACCGCTGCGCCACCGGGGAGGCCCTGTTCAATATATTTTGATATCACAATTGCTGGTTAATTTTCAGGCATAACTTATTGATATCAGGAAATATAAAAATTTACTAGACAAATTACAACAAAAACTTGAATAATTGGGGAGTGGAATTTAAAAAATGCATTTGTGCTGATATATTAAACAGATGATGGTGTACTTCTATTTGTATCTATATATCTTTGTAATCTTTTTCAACCAAGATAACCATTAATAACTAGTATCAAAATAACCTCAATTTAGAACCAATCTTTCAAATCTCTGTATCATAAGATTTTAAAAATTAAGTAACCACATTAATTCACATTGCTCTCATTTAATAAATTAGGTTGGATAATGTTTTTAAATGAGAACAAAACTATTTTTGTATCATTAATAAGAAATAGTTTTATACTGAGTACTGGTGTTTTTAACCTTTCTCATCCTTAAAATTTATATATTCGTATATGTTTACATTATAATGTGTATATCATATAGATATAGTACGTGTATATAGTTTTTTAAAAGATTTATTTATTTATACAAGAGCTGGGGTACAGGCCAGAGGCATGGGAGGGTGAGAGGTTTCACCAGAGACAGAGTGGGGAGAAGAACAGGCAGATCCACTGAAACACACTGCTGAGGGGAGCAGCGGGCGAGACAATGGGCGCCATGTGGGTATCTCCTTGGCTGGCCGGGAATCAAACCCACGCTGCAGTGGCTGCGGACAGCTTCACAGTGCTGCGCTCAACCCGCTGTGCCGCCTGGGAGACCCTGTTTATATAATTTGTAAACATATTTACTTTTATATGGAGTATGTGCTTTTTAAAATAACAGATTGCATGAATTATTTGGAGTCTCTGAACTACTTGCTTGACACAGTCTATCTCTAGCTTGACCTTTCTTTCGTCCTCAGACAGGCCACTTCAAGAGTCTGGCTGAAAGAAGTGGTGTTCAGTTAAGGGACTTGCTACCCTTCCCCACTTCTATAGGTACTGTGTGTTCTACCCTGGGCTCCAGTGAGACCACTAGAAGGCAACATATCTAGAAGGTCTAAAGATGCCCAGATGAAAGAGTAGAGCTGGAAATGTACTAGAGATTGAGTGCAGGTCAATAACCATGGAGGGAGAAATGAATGGCAGAGTGAGGGATTTGTGGCACTCAGCATCTCTAGCTTGACCTGCAGTCCTCAGAAAGGCCATCTCAACATCATGCTCTGCAGCACATTTCATGCCCCTTATGAACTTGCCTCTGGATCTCCCATTCTCAAATGTGAGCCTTTACCTAGCTGCTCAATGCCCCACTGAGTTTTCCTACAGTGCTCACTAGCTGTGTTGCTCATTTGGATTCTCAGCTATCAAAATCTAAGAGTGGTATGTATGTATTTGGTTTCCACCGATGACATTTGCCTCACCTGAATGCAGGGAGCATTATCCCCCATAGTTCCATGTATCTTACAGAGCATACAGTAATAACTAAAATGAAAAATATCCATGAAAGTGCTTTGTAACCCTAATAAAAGAGGTTATTAACATGCACTGGCACATATAAAAACATACTGGATACCCACTATACTGGGTAACTGGGATGGATCTAAGGAGCATGTAAGCATTTTTTAAGGATGTTCAAAAACTCCTGGGGAGTAGATTTTGCTAAAAAAATGAGATTTTCTGCATTTAAATCAGATGAATGCTCAGATTTGGTCATTAAAATGGTATATGAACTCATAGAACAGTGAAATCAGAGCTATTTAGGTGTTAAGGGTACTAACCTAACTGAAGAATACACCCATCAGAAGGGATCTGTTTATATCTACATTGCTTGCCCATTTCATCTTAGTGCCTAGAACACAGACTGGGGATCATAGAAGGTTCTTAATGAACACTGTTGAGGGAATAAAGGTGTGCTGATAAAGGAAGGCTCTGGAACCCTAAGCCTGAAGATCAGACAATGGTAAATTCACTCAGTTGCTACTGTCCCGAAAGTGTTCTTGGAAAAGATCCAGCTAGGTTCCTGAAGAGCCTGCAATCTATCGTTGCTTTTCGAAACTTCCTGAAAAGACTGCTTTGGCAGTAATAACACCTTTTCCTCTTATTTGGAATCTAAATAACTTTATGCATTTTTCAGACCTAATTAAAACACTGAATCTTAGTTTATCATCTTTTCCATACCTGGCCTACTTTTCACTGTTACCTTTTGCAAACACCACTTGTAAGCACCTCACCTTAGTCTGCATCTCTTACTTGTGGTATTTGACACTCAAATTTTCAGTTAGTCGCCTACTTTACTTTTAGCAACTTCATAGTAAACCACACAAAACTTTGAGAAAACAGTTGATCATTCTGTCACCTCTGAAATCAGGTAATTTGGGAGTCATTTAAAAATGAACGTAATAAAATAAACATGAAAATCTCAAACCCAAAATGGGCTTAAAGGTACATGAAGATTAATTGTTGTTGCTGTTTTGGCTGTCCTGTCTAGGGAGAACAAGTTCCCCAAATGATTTGACAATCATTTTCCTTCCACGCCTCAGAGCTACATCATCTGGTTGGTGTGCTGGGTCCAAAAAGCACTGCTGCATTTTTTCTCCAAGGAACAAACCAGGCCAAGGGAATCTGAAAGATTACAGTAGGTTTTAGGTGAGAACTTCCAGAACTTCCTTGAAAATTAAGGCAGTTTGTGATAAAAAAAAAACACTGTCCCTCAGGCGTTGCCTCTGTGTTTTTGCTCTTGTATTAAACGACAATAGAGGTTAAATGCCATTTGCCGCTCTGTCCCTTCACAATGAATATTTCTTTCACTTCAGCTTTATCAGTTGCTGTCCTTCAGTGAAGAGTGTGAAAACAGATGTGGGGTGAGGACGGATATCGGAGGAGTTATGGGTCACTTTTACCAGGTCCTTTAGCTTGGTCCTGTTGCTAACTCTCAGAACAAGCATTGCTGCTTGTTTTGCCTGCGTCGCTCTTTCCTTTGCTCTTGGCAAGTTCTTGATTCTTCAGCTTACATATTACTTTTGCAGAGACTCCTGCCCTGACCATTCTTTCTAATGTAGGTTTGTGTGTTCTTTGCCCCCGGAGGGAAAGATGAAAGTCAGCCGGTATAGAACCTGGTCAATCAGGGAGCCAAAATATTCATCAGGGCTAGTCACATGAGGTGAGGATGGAGTCCCCAAGACAGAGAATTCAGCTAGAGTGTGTGGAACCTCAAAATGGAGGGAAACTTGGGGGATAGTCTGTGGGAAACCTCACACCCCATCCCAACTTACTCTCACATCATATTCCTCTACTTTTTCAGAGCCAATTATCACCACCTGGAATAATCTAGTTTATTTACTTGCTTATTTTTTCCTGTCTACCCTCCCCACTAGAATTAGCCTCTATTCAGGCAGCAACCATGTTGGTCTTGTTCAGCTGTTGTATGTACCCAGTGTTAGCAAAGTGCTGGGTGCTTCTGGGTGATCAGAAGCTTACTTGTTCAGTAGGAATGAGGACAGAGGGCAATGCATGGCCTTCACAATGTTCCTTCTTCCTGGACTGCTACAGACCCCGAAACAAGTGATCCTACCAGGCGTTGTCAAACTCACTGACCTCTACTGAAATCTGCTGAGTCATATGGGGCAAATGATATCATCAAAGAGACAAAACTGGCTAGTGATTCTAAAGTTGGATGTGAAACTTCAAGGGTTTGGGAGTATAGGTAGCATTTTTATTCCTTTTATAAGATGAAAGGGATGACTTTGGTACAGAATAGATGATACAGGAAATTAAGAGTTGATGACAATAATACTGAGCAGGATCTAATTTTCTGGACAGTGCCTCATGGTCATAGAACAATGGTCCAGGAGGAAATGTGTCTTGTGAAGACAGAACAAAATATGTTAGTTAAGACTCTCACCTCATCACCAGTGTAGGATTGCCAAATTTAACAAAAACAAAGACCCAGTTAGCCTACTTAAATCTGAATTTTGAATTCCAGATAACAATGAATAAACTCTTATATCATATGCAATATTTGGTGTCCTGTATTTTATTTGACAACCCTGTAACAGTGTTTTCATAATTTAATATTATTTATAAGGCTATTATAAGAACTTTATCATATATTTTGCTCACTTCTGGATATAATGTTTCTGTGGCAATATTTTCCAAACCATATTCCACAAAATCATAGGGCCCAGCAAAATATGAATATACTTCCAGGAATGGTTAAATATGTTCGCAGAATAAACTATCCTTTTCTTAGTCACAATGCATATTAGGATATGAATATGACAAATCCTATAGTATAGACATGCATACACACGCTGAGACCCAGATTTGCTTCCATTTTGAGGCTCCACATTCTCTAGCTCAGTCTCTGTCTTGGGGAGTTCTCTCCTCATCTCATGTGACTAGCCCTGTTGAATATTTTGGCTCCATCCCTGGGCCAGCCTCTGCACTGACTGACTTCCACCTTTCCCTCTGGGGACAAAGAACACAGATATTGGAGATTTGGACCCAGAAGTAAAATGTCATAATCTTGCTGAGGGCCTTGCTGCTATTCTCAGTGGTGTGAGCGAGCCCCAGATGTTCAGGAACCTTCTGAGGTTTTGCGGTCCTGCTTACAAACATGCCCAGTTTAGATGAAGCCCTGTAATGGAACTCAACTATTGTTTCAGATGTATTTTCTTGTTATGGTTTTCAAAGCAGAGTATAACAAGCTTAGGGTGGAAAAAACTAGCTTATCATAGGAATTAATTTGTGCATAATTGTCTAGGTAAAGTCAAGAATGCATCTTCTTCAAAGGTAAACTTAATGACATTTGTTTCATAAATGCCATCATTCCTCACTGTCAGTCCTCTGTGAATGCTGTAGCCTCTGACATTCAATAGAGCAATAAAGAAATCAAGCAGGCCTACCTAACCTTTATGAAAATATTTAAAATTATGATTTAATTTTTAATCTCCCATGGCAGCAGTAAAATAAATGATATAAATTTCAACAGGAGCAACTGTCTGCCTCACAATAGCACTCAGGGTATGACCTAGGCAGTTAAGATTACCTCTTAATGATAAACCAACGTGGTATGGGTTGGGCAAAGAGAAGGTGGTAGATGTTAATGTTTTGAGTTTCCCAAGGAAACACAGTTGTCTCTCATGGTGGGTGGAGAGCGGAGAATCTGACGTGCCCTGGGTTAACAGTTTGGTTTTTATATAGTGACTTCCTTGTCTTTGGCCATTAAACCAACCAACCAACCAACCAACCAACCAACCAACCCAAAGAAACTCCAAATACACAAAGCACCACCACAAGAATAAGAAAAGGCAAGAGAAAGCATGGCTTTTTTACTTTTAATAGAAATGAGAGAATCACTCCTTTAAATATATGATTTAAGGTTTCTAGAGTCCATTATGAAATCTCTTACAATTAGCTGAGGTCTAGGGCACTATGCCAGAAGTGAAAATAGGTAGATTGAAGGATGCCAAATTAAATAAGATGGTTTATTGTGTTCAAATGATATTAACACATTATGTTGTAGATGGAGTAAATAGTTTTTTAGGGTTTCCACAGTTTAAAGAGCTAATATCACAAGCCTCACACCCTTAAGATGTTATAGAGGTAACAAATTTGCTTCTTATGTATAATGTGTAATACTTAAATACTTTTATTTTTATTTATTTTATTTTTTTAAGATTTATTTTTATTTATACAAGAGGAGGGTACAGGCCAGAGTCGCGGGATGGGAAGAGGACTCACCAGAGACAGAGCAGGGAGCAGAACAGGCAAACTGACAGAAGGCACTGCTGTGGAGAGCAGTGGGTGAGACAGGAAAGGTCTGCCTCGCCATGTGGAATTCTCCCTGGCCAGGAATCGAACTGGCTCTGCGGAGGCTGCGGACAGCTTCACAGCACAGCACTCAACCCGCTGTGCCACCGGGGAGGCCCTATTTTTATTTTTTAAAAAGATTTTTTTATTTATGCATACAAGGACTGGGGTGTAGGCCAGAGGTGTGTGTGTGGGGGGTGAAGGATTCATGAGAGACAGAGTGGGGAGCAGAATAGGTGGATCCACTGAAATACACTGCTGAGGGGAGCAGTGGGCGGTTGAAACAGGAGAGGTCTGCTGCGCCATGTGGGTCAGCTCCCTGGCCGGGGATCAAACTCATGCTGCAGTGGCTGGCAATAGCTTGATAGCACTGAAACTTTAACCCCTGCGCCACCAGGGAGGCCCTTAAATATTTTGATATGAAGCTTAGGTTGTGACTATTTTGAGGTCAGCTAGAGTCTGGCCCTTAATTAGGTGCTCCACATATGTATATTGAATCCATGAATAAAACTAGTAACTAGTGTTAAGATAGACAAAGATATCAAGATCCATAACAGTTGTCCATCCTATGAAACCTCTCTGGAAACTTGGGAAACTCAGTCAATCTCTTACATTAAATTAACAGGGTTTTTCTACCTTGATGGTTGACACTGTGGGTCAGATAATTCTTAATTGTGGGCTCTGTCCTTTGACTTATAGAATATTTGACAGCATTTCTGATCTCTCCCCATGACATGCTAGTAGTACACCCCAGTTGTGAGAACCAAAAATATCTCCAGACATTGCCAAATGTCGCAAGGTTGGGGATTGAAATTGCCTCCACTTGAGAACCGTGGGTCTAGAAGATGGTCCAGGGTTAGGTCCAGAGTTCCCACAAGTTTTTTCTAGTTCCTTACAGGCAACATGACTCTGTCATACTTGCTTTGACAGATGTGATCCAAAGATTTTCATGATTGCAAGAGGCCAGTGCACACTTTCATTCATGGATGAATAAACAAAATGTGATACAACCAGTCAATAAATAGTATGTATCCTTAAGAAAGAATGAAGTTTTGATACATGCTATAATGTGGATGAAGCTCTAAAACATTATGCTAAGTGAAAGAAGCCAGACACAAAGTTATACATTATCTCATTCCACTTATATATTTTTAAGGATTTATTTATTTATGCACACAAGAGCTGGGGTACAGGCCAGAGATAGGTGGTGTGTGTGAGAGGATTCGCCAGAGACAGAGTGGGGAACAGAACAGGCGGATCTACCGAAAAACACTGCTGAGGGGAGAAGCAGGCAAGACAGGAGAGGTCTGCTGCGCCATGTGGGTATCTCCCTGGCCGGCCGGGGATTAAACTCGTGCTGCAGAGGCTGTGAATTGGTTCATAGTGTGGTGCTTAACCCCTTGTGCCACCAGGGAGGCCCCTCATTCCGCTTATATTAAATATCCAGAATAGATAAATCCAAAGAGACAGAGAACAACTTGTCAGGGTTGGGGAAGGGGAGATGGGGAAAACTGCTTAATGGATATGGGATTTTCTTTTGGAGTGATGGAAATATTTTGGAACTACATAGAGAAGGTGGTTGCACAACTTTATGAATGTACTAAACACCACTGAATTGTCATTTTTGAAATGGCCAATTTAATAGGATATGAATTACAACCGAATAAATTAAAAAAAAAAGAAGAAAGGCCAAATAGACCTTACAGAGGTCCAACCAAGGGAGAAGAGACACATTGGGGGCATAGAGTTTCCCATCTTTGAAAAACTGTGGGTTCTGACGTGTTTCCCTGGGACCAGGGAGGGTAGAAAGCAGTCTGGGCCAGTCTCCCATCTTGTGCATTAATCGAAGTTATTGTAACTCGTGGTCCTCGAAGAGTCTGGAGCTCTCAGGTCTGGCAGGAGACCTCAGAGAGTGAGAAGACAATGTTCTTGCCTCACTAAACTACCTGCATGTGACCTCAGCAAATTGCTTGATATTTGGCCTCTCGGTTTTCTCAACTATAAAGTGGGGCCTAAACGTTCCAGTTTCCTTCACAAGAGTGTTCAGAAAATCCAATGACATAATGTATTCAACATTGCTGACACAGAAGGTATTCAATAAACGGTGGCAGTTACTAGCTTCAGCCCTCTACAGATGCAAACCTCCCTCCTTGGACTATCTACCTCATGTCAAGTCAGGTGCTAATTTAAGGTCTTGGGCAGCGATGTCCCCTCTCCTTTCACTGGGTGAGTTAGAATCTACTCCTCTAGTTGTTAGACTCCTATCAAAAACTTTTGTGCCCCTGCTCATGGGCCATAAAGACGATTTACCTTCAAGGTCAGTTGAAGGCCAGACATACGTCATGACATCTAGTGTGACAATCATCTGGGACCATGTGGCACAAGGAAGTGACTAGCCAAATGAAGCAGTGCCTTAGTGTCCAGGGCCTCGCAGGAGGAGTCAAAGAAATGATTTGTTACTCTTTTAATGAGAATTTGTCTTTTAAAAAAAGATTTATTTTATTTATTTATGCATACAAGAGCTGGGATACATCTTGTGTTGACTGCAGCACTATTTAAAAGAGATAAGCTTTGGGCCTCCCCTGGTGGCGCAGCAGTTGAGTGCTGGGCTGCGAAGCTGCCTGCAGCCTCTGCAGACCTGGTTCAATCCCCGGCCACCGGCGAGGGTCCCACATGGCTTGACAGACCTCTCCTGCCGCGCCCTCTGCTCCCCTCAGCAGTGTATTTCTTCATCACTCTGCCTGTTCTGTTCCCCGCTCTGGCTCTGGTGAATTCTCTCACCCTCCCGCGCTTCTGACTATACCCAGTGCTTCCATAAGTAAATAAATAGATCTTTAAAAAAAAAGATTTATTTATTTATACATACAGTATTTATACAAGCACTGGGTATAGTCAAAAGCGTGGGAAGGTGAGAGAATTCACCAGAGTCAGAGCGGGGAGCAGGGCAGGCAGAAGGACCGAGGTACACTGCTGAGGGGAGCAGCGGGCGGCAGGAGAGGTCTGCGCGCTATGTGGGACCCTCCACCGGTGGCCAGGGAGCAGCCGGGGATCGAACCGGTGCTGCAGAGGCTGCGGGCAGCTTCACAACCCAGCGCTCAACCGTTGCACCACCGGGGAGGCCCAAATAAATAAATCTTTTTAAAAAAATCTTTAAAAAAAAATAAAAGAGGTAAGCTTTGAAAACAACTCAAGTGCCCCAAAATAGATGACTGGATCAAGAAGATGTGGTATATATATGCAATGGAATATTACTCAGCAATCAAAAAAGATAAACTTGTGCCATTTGCAGCAACGTGGATGGAGCTGGAAGGGATCATGCTCGGTGAAATAAACCAGAAAGAAAAAGAAAATTACCAGATGGTTTCAATTATAGGGGGAATGTAGGGGATCCAAATAAGGGATCAGGGAAATAAAAGTAATTATAATAAAGTAAAAATCAAAATTAAAAAAAGAGCTGGGGTGCAGGCCAGAGGTGTGGGGTGGATGTGAGAGGATTCACCGGAGACAGAGTGGGGAGCAGAACAGTGAATCCCCTGAAATACACTGCTGAGGGGAGCAACAGGTGAAACAGGAGAGGTCTGCTGTGCCATGTGGGTCAGATCCCTGGCTGGGGATAGAACTCGTGCTGCAGTGGCTGTGGCTAGCTTCATAGTGCTGAGACTTAATCCCTTTCACCACCAGGGAGGCCCCTGAATGAGAATTTGAAAGGGACATGGAAACAAATGAAAAAAAAATCCAAATAGTTCAGTGTTAAATTTAGTGATCTCTCTCCACTCCTTTAAAATATAATCTTGTTAACTTTTCTTTTTTCATGACACATTTCTTAGAGGGAACTATGACAAATTCTGCATGGTATCACTTATATGTGGAATGCGGCATCTAAAAAAGTCAGGCTCATAGACACAGAGTGGAAAAGTGGGTGCTCGGGACTAGGGGTTGGGGGAGGTAGGGAGAGGTTGGTAAAAGAGAGAGGTTGGAGGCTTTCACCTGTAAGATAATAAAATCTGAGCCTGTAATGTATAACATGGTGGCTATAGTTGACATCACTGCATTGCATAGCTGAAATTTGCTAAGAGTATAACTTAAATGCTCATGCATGCACACACCCATATATATATATAGTACTGGATGTGTTAATTAACTAGATGGGAGAAATCCTTTCACAATGCATACGTAATATCAAATCATCACAAAGTACACTTGAAATAGCTTACAATTTTGTCAATTATGCCTCAATAAAGCTGAAAAATACAATCTTGATTTTTTTCTCTTTCATGACACATTTCTTAGAGGACTATGAGAATGTGTGGGTGTAAAGAGACATGAAGAAATGTGCCTGTGAAGAAAAAAAAAAAAAACTCGGGTTGAAGGGACTTTGAAATGTGTTGTGAGTGATCTCAACTTCCATGCTGGGAGTTTAGGTGACTCTTTCAGCTCTTTATGGAAAAGAAAAAGGCGTTGGAGCACATCCTACCTATTAATATTAGACTAAGTTATTTTATACAAGAATAAGAGAGAGACAAATGGCACTTTATGCTTTGGATGGAATTATATTTTTCTCCTTCCGATGCCATCTGTCTTTCCCAGCAGTTAGGAGTTAGAGGCAGCGGTAAGATAGAATGTGTTTTTTTTTTTTTTTACACAGAATCACAGAGAACTGCATCCTTGAGCCACTGCCCCCCTCACGCTGGCACGCTCTCTCTGTTTTTCCCAAGCAGTATTTGAAAAGTAGTGACTTCATATCAGATGCACAAAAACTTGGAGGGAGCTGCACACTGACTGGAAAAGAAATCCCCTGATGAAAATGTAATTCCTTCTATGCTAGGAGACCTGAAATTGAATATAATAAACACCTTTCTTCTTTGATCTGAACATTACTTTCACTGATAAAGAGTGTGAGACTTGTTATTCTCGTGACTGACTTCAGGTAAGAATAACATCCCAGAGATGGTTTGGCCTTTCTTCAATTCTGAGGAGGAGGTTTCAGAGAAGTTTCTGAAACATTTCCTATAGCAAAGCCCTGACTTCTTGAGAGAAGAGAGCTGTTTTCTTTGGGCTGCTCAACCCAGGGTCTGCCCTGGTCTCATAGAGACTTCCGGGGGCTGGAAAACGTCATCAGAGCCAGGCTCCTGTCTCTCTACATAGACCAGAGACAAAGAAATCTGACCCTGGGCAAGAAGCCTTGTGTTCAAGCAAACAGCAGGCATTGTGAGCATAGGAGAAGCATAACCAAAGTTCTGACAGCTTTTTTCTCTTGAGAAACGAAAATCCCCTCTGCTTCCAACAGTGTCAAAGGCTTTAACAGTTGAGAGGCAGAGCCCAGAAGGGAGAGGGCCAGACCTTCCAACTCTTCTACAGTTTCGGGAAGATAAATAAGAATGATTGATTTTTCAGGAAGGGAGCCAGGTGCAAAAGAGCGCTCCTGGACCCCAGGAGGAGGCAAGGGAAACAGGGAGGAAACAGATGTCTGAATCATAGCACAGAGACCCAGGAGGCTGTGATGCTGTGTCAATGATGTAATACTCAATTGAAATGACTTGTAGCTAGCGACGTGCGGGCTGTCCCTTGCCCTGCAGTGAGGAGCGTTCCCACGCAGGTGCGTGTACCTAAGACTCAGGCAGCAAGTTGCAAATAAACTTGGGCTCGCTCCAATCTGTATATATTTCTTTGGCCTTGCCTGGCCCTTAGCTCCTGCATGCCGGTTACTCTGGGGACAGAGAGTGAAAAAGCTTTGCAATGTGATTCAGGAAGTGTCAAGAAACCAGGGCCAGAGAGAGGAGGTGGTGCAGTTGGAACAACATGTTTCAGCTCTCCCAGCTTTGTGCTTTCCTAGATGGCTTTTCTTGGACTGAAGTCTCCCTTTGAAAACCCCAGAGCTTCTCTTATCTGTGTATTTCTCCTGGAAACCCCCAACTGTGCACAGGGCCTCCTTACTAAGAGCACAGGTGTTTCCTAAGAGCTGCACTGTGCACTTTATTCAATTCCAGCTTTATGGTGAAACTAGCAAACGCCATGGAAATCAAACAACAACAAACAAACTGGTAGAAAACCTATCACTCCCTTGCTTTAAACCTTCCTGTGGCTTTCTATTGCTCGTCTCTATATCTTTATCCTGTACTACTGCACTCCCACTTATCTCACTCTTGTGAGTTTCTAGAATTCTCCAGGCTTTCTCTCACTGCTAGTATTTGGCACTAGCTCTTTTTTCTGCTTGGAAAACTTCCTGAAGAGCCTTGATGGCTGACTCCTACTCATTCTTCAGGCCTCAGGGCCTGGTCGGTATCTAGTACATACTTGGTATGAAAGTAACACTGGATGGGAGCAGATTGTAGTGAGGCAGCTGTTTCTTTTAGCCTGGCGGCAGGAAGTGGCTTCAGGGGGCTGGTGGAGAGGTCAGGCTTGGGATGAAGATGAAGATGAAAGTGTGGATTGAAGGCATTTGTAGCTAGAAGGAGTGAATTTCCAGCTCGTGAGCGGGGCGAAAGGCAATGGATGACCTATGGGTTTCATCTGCTACCCAAGGGGCAGAGCTGGGCTAGTGACTGGGAGCCAGTCCTGAGAAGGCACTGCTAGTCACTGCTCTACCTGAACCAAGGGGGAAAATTCCTGGTTAGACACATGTATTGATTATCTAAGAAAGCCAAAGAGATTGCTGGGGAAAATTTTATTTAAATTTTTAATTAAGGGGTGATTTATTGAGTAATCATCTCTTCTTGGCTTGTCTCCATCTTTAGCAAAGATAGTTTTCCAAACACCTTCCCAAGCTGTCAAGGCGCTGATGTCAATGTCACACGTGGCAGAACTGAGTCTGTCTTCCTCCTTTGGATGGCAGCTTGGGGAGGAACAGGCCCATATCACTAGCCGCAGCCTGGCAAGAGCTAGGTGTTTGTTGTTAGAAGAATGAAAGAAACACTCCCTGACCTTCAACATAGCTGCCTCTTAGCATACTCATTCATTGAACAAACCTTTTGTTTTCTTAAAATATATATATTATAGTATAAATCTTTGGTTTTCTTTTTTTTCTAAGATTTACTTATTTTATACAAGAACTGGGGTACAGGCCAGATGCGCAGGAGGGTGAGAGGATTCACCAGAGACAGAGCAGGGAACAGAAGAGGCAGACTGATGAAGTACACTGCTGAGGGGAGCAGCGGGCGAGACAGGAGAGGTCTGCTGCACCATGTGGGATTCTCACCAGCCGGCTGGGATCGAACACATGCTGCAGAGGCTGCGGACAGCTTCACAGTGTGGTGCTCAACTGCCTGCACCACCAGGGAGGCCCATATAAATCTTTGGTTTTCTTAGCAATGACGATCAGCCTTCTGCTGGGTACTGATATTACAACAACAGAAATAACCCCTTCTCTTCTCTCCCGGCACTCACTGTCTAATGGAGACAGAGATGCTAGCAGGTTATTGCAATGTAGTGTAGGACATGCCAAGAGAGGGAAAGTAAAACATGCTCTGGGGGGTAGAGGGGATGCTCAAGAATATTCAGGGCAGAAGTTTCGGGATGTGCTAAGGTCTCGGGAAGAGAGTATGGAGCACCTGAAGAAAATTCAGTGTGACTGGAACACATCATGTCTCCAGTTTCTAGATGTGTTGCCAGCCAGGACTTGTGAGCTTGGAAAACATGTATTTTGGGTTGATCATCACTTTGAGCAAGTGAGACAAGTCCTCTGACCACTAAATCCACAGATCATGTTCTTAAAGTGTTTGCAGAGATCTCAGTGCACACACCTCTCACATTTCCCCACCGAAATGCCAAAAAGAAAAAAACACACAAAAAACACTTTACCATAAACACAGTAAAAAGGCAAGTATTAGTATACCAAGGATATTGGGAATACCTAAAATCAAGAAGAAAAAGGCAAGCAACACAATAGAAAAATTGGCAAAGAAAAAGGAAATTAGAGAGTAGAAAACATAAATAGCTAATAAATATGAGAAAAAATACTCAACCTCTAGTGATCAAGGAAATGAAAATTAACCACAAAGAGATGTCCTTTTACACCTCTCAGACCAACACAGATTAAAAGCACGGTATAGCCATCCGTCAGAAATTAAAAGTCAAATGTTCGCTAGCCTGTCAAGCAAAGAGAATTTTTATTTACTTTTGAGTAGGAGCATAAACTGGTTTTACACTTCAGAGAAGAATTTGATAATATCTAGTAAATTTGACAACATGATTACAACTCAGCAATTATACTTTTGCATACATGTCTAGATAAACTCATGTGCATATGGCTAAGCACCATCCATTTTAGCATTGATTTTAATGATGAAAAACTGGGAACTAGGTGTCCATTAATAGAAGCATGGATAGATAAAATAAGGTATATTCAAGGAATGATCTAGATCCATTTGCTACAAAATATTGGGTGAAAAAAGCAAGCTGCAGTATATGTACATATATATATATATACACATTTTAAAACACACCAAAATGATACTCTGTTGTTTATGGATGCATGTAAACACATTTAAAGTACAGATGATGTTATAGAATAATGCACACCAAATTTATGGGAAGGGGGAATGGATAACAGGCTTGGGAGTGTGAATCCAAGATGCGTCCAATTTACCTGTGGGGTTTTCTTTCTTTTATATATGAGCAGTAGTGTGCTGATAAATGTTTAGCAACCAGCTCTCCAGGAATAAAAAAACGACCTGATTTATAGCATTTGTAAATTTCCATGGTGTAACACTCCCACCACGGTTCATTTCGAGCTACCGAAGATTTAGCAGTCAGTTCTCAAAAATTTAACAAACAACTCTCAAGAATGAGTGTGAGCTGACTACAGCACAGCATTCTCTCTCTATCTCTCTGTCTCTCTCTCTCTCCTGTGTGTCTGTATAAACTTGAAGCATTGCTCACAATATTAACAACCCTGTCTGTATGCTGAAGCTATATGTATTTATTATATTTTCCTCTGAAGTTCTATGTACATTTTAAATTTCATGGAAAGGAAAAGACAATTCTGTACGATTCAGAGTGGGTAAAAATACCTGGCAGTTTAAATTGTAATAGGAAGGAGTGTAAAACAGGGCTTTGTCCTAGATGCCCGTCTCTATACCTTCCATTTAAATAACTTGGTAATTGTTTATTATATTGAATAAACCCATAGTAAATAGAGCATCTTCTTCACTGCTGGTGACAGGATTTTCTGAACTAGAAGGAGCCTTCAAAAATAGTGAACTTTTACAATCTAGTTAAAAAAAAAAAAAACGTGTAAGAAAAAAACCACCAGCAAACTGAATATGATTTGAATAATTCCCAAGTAGGTCTCACAAAGCCATGCACTTTGTTGACATGCTAACAGAATATGTCCCATCCCATGATGCATCTTAAAAACCATTGCTAGATCATTTGGACAATATATATATTTTTTGATATTTAATTGGGTAACAAATTTTTTTTTTGCCTTTTTAAAAATTTTTTTTATATAATTCTTACATCATTTTTCATTTTTGCACAATGTATGCATTTTCATTTTGGTTATATTCCCCATACAATTGCACCCCCCCCTTATTTTGACCCTAATCCTTCCTCTCCCCGCCCCACACCCATATTGTGTCTCTGGTTTATAGTTGCTTGTTGATTTTGATTTTTACTTTGTATTAATTAGTCTTTTTCCTGGTCCCTTATTTAGGTTTTCTAAATTCCTGCTATGAGTGAGACCATCCTGTATTTTTCTTTTTCTTTCTGCCTTATTTCGCTGGGCATGATCCCTTCTAGCTCCATCCATGTTGTTGCAAATTGGATGTGTTTATCTTTTTTGATTGCTGAGTAATATTCCATGGTGTATATGTACCACATCTTCTTGATCCAGTCATCTATTTTTGGGCATTTGGGTTGTTTCCAAAGCTTAGCTATTGTAAACAGTGCTGCTGTAAACATAGGGGTGTGGGTGCCCTTTGGAATTAATGTTTCTGTGTTGGACAATATATTTTTAAATTGGCTTTAAATCTTAGAGAAGGGGGCCTTCCTGGTGGTGCAAGGGATTAAGATGCAGCACTATGAAGCTATCCGCAGCCACTGCAGCACAAGATCAATCACCGGCCAGGCAGCTACACACATGGTGCAGCAGACCTCTCCTGTTTCAACTGCCCGCTGCTCCCCTCAGCAGTGTATTTCGGTCATTCCGCCTGTTCTGTTTCCCACTCTGCGTCTGTTGAATCGTCTCACCCCCTACACCTCTGGCCTGTACCCCAGTTCTTTTATGCATAAGTAAATAAATCTTTTTTAAAAAGTATTTAAAAATATATAAAATAGCTTGGAGTTCTGAAAAAAAATTGAGGAATGTAAAAAATTACATTTATATTTATAAAATTAATATTTTATAACAAATCCTGCTTATAATAGAAATCATACAAATATTATAAATTTATAGTATTTATAACAGGAATAAATACAGATTAATGAAGTGTATATATATGTATATACACATATATACATATATATATTTTTACTTTCTCTTGGAAGTTTATTTTTTTTTTTTGGAAGTTTATTTTGGATAAACTAGTTGGAGGCAGATTATCATGGCACTTTGTACAAAAAGAAAAGGAAATAATTTAATTCATTTTAGTTCATGTTCACTGCTATATGTGAATAAATACATTATATTTTTCTAGACCCAGTCATTTAAGGAATCGCTGTTAAAACTAATCTCTGTTAAAAGTCTGCTTTAACTTTCCATCGAGTTCTTCATTAGCAGTCTTTTAAATTCCCACTCTGGGGCCTCCCTGGTTGTGACAGGGGTTAAGCACAGTGCTGTGAATCTATTCACAGCCTCTGCAGTATGAGTTCCATCTCCGGCCAGCCAGGGAGCTACCCACATGGTACAGCAAAACTGTCCTGTCTTGCCAGCTGCTCCCCTCAGCAGTGTGTTTCAGTCAGTCTGCCTGTTCTGTTCCCCACCCTGTCTCTGGTGTATCCTCTCACCCCCCACCCCCGCACCTCTGGCCTGTACCCCTGTTCTTGTATGCATAATAAATATATCTTAAAAAAAATAAATTCCCACTGTGGCAGCAGGACATGTGTGGCTGTTTTGTGACTTTCGTCTGAACTTCCAACTGTCCTGATATTTACTGCCTCTTTCACAACCAGTTAAGCTTGTATTCCAAAGACAAATCTCTTATAATTCTCGTAATGGTTCAGCTTTCTCTGTGTGTGGTATTGTCTAACAATTCATCAATCAAATAAAACCTGCATTATTTTAGTTTGTTTGTCTGTGTTAGGAATTTGTTATCATTAAAAAAACTTCCTAGCGAGTATTTTTATTGTACTTTATAGCTATTACATTTTTAAGCTCCAGATTTTCTATTTTGTCTCTTTAAAATGTAAATTCTTTGCATTATTGGGTAATTATTTTTTTCTATTTGATGACACAATGTTCTCTTGGTTTCCTTTACTTCTCTGTCCAAGGTTTTCTTTAGCATTTTGAGCACATTTAAGTCACTTGATTTAAAGTATTTGTTTAGTAAGTTGAACATCTGGGCTTTCTCAGGGACAATTTGTATTGATTTCATCTTTTCCTGGGAATGGGCCATGCTTTCTTCTTTCTCTATGCCTTGAAATGTTTTATTGAAAACTGGACATTCTGAATATTCATGTGGTAATTTTGGAGCTCAGCTTCTCCCTCTTTCCTGTGGGTACTTGGTACTACCTGCTTTGGGATATAGTTGTTCATTTGCTTAATGACGTTCATAAATGACTTTTGTCAGGACACTATGTTGTGTATGGCCAATGAAGTATACGGTCTGTGAGTTTGGCAGCTAGCTTGTATTTTAACAGCAATTTCTTAAATGCCTGGGTCTAGAAAAAGAAAAAAAAAAAGAAATCCGTTCCCATTCTTCAGACATAGCCTTTGTGCTGGGTACTCCTTCAACGCTTAGCCACACTGTTTATGACTGTTCCTCCGACTTCTCCTCCCACTTATCTACAAACTGGAGGTCATCCAGAAATGGAAGTTTGTTGTTTTCTCTGGGTCTGCATTCAGTCCTGGGTATCTGCATGGTCTTCTTGATCCCCTGGAATACCTGGGAGATGTAAAGATGCATTATGCCCACACATATTCCTTTTGTAACTTTATACTTCTATGTCTTGGTCTATCACTTGTTCCACTGTTGTTCCTTGGTACAGTCTCTGCAACCAGTTCTTGTGTGTTTAAAATGTTTTTTGCTAAAAGCTGTCTCAGAACTTGCCCCAATCCCAGGAATGCTTTGAGTCACGTGAAACAAAAAGACATCCTTTGCACCTGTTCTTCGGGGGGCTGCCAGACAGGCAGAAATGGAGAAGCACAGTTCTTTGAGAAGATGTTTTATTGTTCCCTCTGGCACTGACAACCCGCTCCAGCACTGCCGGCTGCCAGCCGCAGAGCCATGGCTGGTATGGAGACGGGAGGATGATGGGCAGGCAGTTAAGGCAGGGTCCTGCCCCTCTGAATCATACACAGTGTTGATAAACAATGTATGCTCAATAAAATATATATAAATAAATCATGATGGATACAGACAATGAAAACATAACATGTTACATCTCTCTCTTACCATATCGCAGTCACTTTTTTTCTTCATCTTATGTTTTTGAGGAGATTCCAGAGTTCTGCAAAAGATGATTCTGACCATTTTGGCCAGCTCATAGTTTCTTTTGTGGCAAGATGGAGACTGGAGTTTCCTGCCCTGCCATTGTTGGTGATTTCACTCTCTTGTCCTTTTTTTTTTTTTTTTTTAAGAAAAACTACCTGGTATCTGATGTGGATTTTCCCTTTGCTGTTTTGAAAAGCAGGTATATTTTCCAGAGAAAGTAGCCTGTTTCCAGGTAGTTCTATCCTCTAATGACTGAATAAGAATTCTCACAAGGAAATCTTTATGAAGTAGGGCAGGCGGGGTTGGTTGCTTGACGAGCTTTGTTATAGGGTGGGTAGGCTGGGAATTAACTGCCCAGTGAGAAATGTATTTCTCTGAGAATTCAATATCCAAACCAAAAGTCTTCCTCCACGACAGTCAACTTTTTCCAGATAAAAGTCCTCTATTTTTTGTTTTTGATTTTGCATTTTGCTTGTTGGCAAATGCCTGTCACTGATACTCTGGCCAAACGGAATTGGGGAGGAATATGGCGGTGGGGACTGATGCAGCTGTTCTGTTTTACAAATCTTCCATTAATTCCCCAGTTGAAATCCCCACTTCTCACTCCTGCTCCCTCCTGTAGTTGCTGACTCAGAGCCCAGAGCATCTCCAGGGCTCTGCCAGGCAGGCTGGCTCCCGACTCCTCGGTAGCTTCCTCATAACATATTCTAGGCTGTGGTTCCATCTATCAGTTTCACCTGCCAACTTGCTCACATCCACTTTCCTGCTCCCAGAAATGTGTTGGGATCTCATTTTTGGCAAGCCCTTCACCTTCATCTCATTCTTTTTGCTGCTAGAGGTTTATTCCTCAATGTTCTGCTGCACTTTTATATTAATGAACTTGAGGATTGCGCGCAATGCATGGACCTCATCCAAGATCCTGAACTACGGTCAACAAATGGTCTTGAGCCCCTTCCCTGTACCCAGTACTCCAATGGGTGCTGGGGATATTACAATGAGTGACAGTTGTTTCCTGGTGTCAAGGAGTTCATAGTGTGGCAGAGGATACAGTCCTCTGCAGCAGATACTAAAATGGAACTTTCTCTCATCTCAGTTTTTTTTTAATTTTATTTTTATATTCCCCATACAATTGCAACCCTCATCTCAGTTTTGGATGAGAATCCAAGGCTGAAAACAAAGGGATCACACATTCTAAAGAGGTGACATACCATCTTCATAGAATTTGTGAAAGGATGACTTCCAAATGTGCTCTATCACCCCCTTAACCTACTACTTACCCTGAAGATACATAAAGAGAAGCTAGGAAATTGATTGAGAAGAAAATAGCAGAGAGGATGGTTATGAAAAGAATTGTGAGAATACTGCGGAGTTTTTCCTGCTTGTGAGGGAGAGTGAGGTTATAGAGAACCACTCCAGGGGCAGGGCGTGTATTCCTTGGGATTTGACACTTGCAGGGATTGGCAGCTAATTTACATCTGAAAACAAAGACTTAAGGTGACAGAGGCTATGACTACAGCATTTCAGGAGGAAAGGGAGAGAGGGCTGCTCTTGCAGGGGACTGTACTGCCGTCAGCATATGGACAATGCTGTTTCCAAGGGGCCAGATGTAGTCTCCAGGGTAGGAATTCAGAGTTGGGACACCTTACAAGATTCTCCACTAAGGAGATGGCTCATCGGTGTGAAGTGACCTCCACAGAGGAATGAATGGATAGAAACCAGAGAGAGGAGATAGGAGTTAAAAGTAATGTTAACCTAAAAATTGAGGAGGCCATTAAAAAGGCAAGGCTTGTTTATTTGGGATCAAAGAATTACAATAACAAAATCAGGGTACACAGATTCAGGTACAAAGCCTAAGAGGTACCTTAAGGCAGAAAAAAATCAGGGCTTTTTATGGGAAGAAAAGAGGAAAATGAGATAAGTGGTTAAAGAGTTGAGCAGTGTGGGGCCTCCCCCGGTGGCGCAGCGGTTGAGCACTGGCTGCGAAGCTACCTGCAGCCTCTGCAGTGCCGGTTCGATTCCCGCCCACCGGCGAGGGTCCCACATGGCACGCAGACCTCTCCTGCCGCCTGCTGCTCCCCTCAGCAGTGTGTTTCATCGGTCTGCCTGTTCTGTTCCCCGCTCTGGCTCTGGTGAATTCTCTCACCCTCCCATGCTTCTGACTGTACCCAGTGCTTGTATGAATAAATAAATAAATCTTTAAAAAAAGAGTTGAGCAGTGTAAAATCCTTAAACTAGTCTTGGCTTCATAATTAGTAACTGATATTCTAGAAAGGATGAAAAAGGAAGAACTGATTTTATACTCTGAATAAAAGTCCATAATCATCATTTCTCATGATCTGATGACTTCTCAAACAATTGTTTTCTTTATGGTTTCTTAAAACAATTGCTTTATGGCCCCGTCCAAAAGACTCTGACCCAGTTCAAATGAGACCGGTAATGAGATTTCTCTGTATGTCTCCCCAGCTCCATTTTAATTATGGCTCCACTGATGTCAACTTTTCCCGGAGGCTGGTGAGAGGACGTGTTGACTAGGTCTAGGAAACTGCAGTTAAGAGATTGCTAGTCGGGCTTCCCCTAGTGGCGCAGCGGTTGAGTGCTGGGCTGCGAAGCTGTCCGCATCCTCTGCAGCGCCGGTTCGATTACCGGCTGCCTGTTCTGTTCCCTGCTCTGGCTCTGGTGAATCCTCTCACCCTCCTGCACTTCTGACTGTACCCCGTGCTTGTATAAATACATAAATAAAAATCTTTAAAAAAAAGAGAGAGAGATTGCCAGTCATAGGGAAGCTCCAAGTAACCCTATAGAGAAGGTATCAGCTTTGGGTGTCTGCACTACTTTCCAAAGTCCGGTTAAAATTGAATCAGTAAAGGAAGGCTGGTTTTGACTCTTCAAGTCTTTCCCTGTGCTTTGGTCAATGCTGGGGGCAGGGTTTGGGGCAGTGCAGCAAGAGTGTGTGTGGGGGCCAGGGGAAGTGACAGAAGAGGAAACGGATGAGTGGGGAAGCCAATGACTCCCTACTCTGCCACACTCCTCCACTGACTGCCAGTCTCCCCCACAGCCAGACCTGAACCGGGGGAGGAGAGAAGTTTGGAAAAGGATGACAGTTTGAAGCTATAATATATTAATCTAGACTGGAATTTTTATTTTATTTCATTTTATTTTAAAGATTTATTTATTTATGCATACAAGAGCTGGCGTACAGGCCAGAGGTGCGGAGGGTGAGAGGATTCACCAGAGACAGAGCGGGGAACAGAACAGGCAGATTGATTGAAGTACACTGCTGAGGGGAGCAGCGGGCGAGACAGGCAAGGTCTGCTGCGCCATGTGGGTAGCTCCCTAGCCAAGGATCGAACTCGTGCTGCAGAGGCTGCGGACAGCTTCATAGGTTGCGTCTTAACCCCTTGCGCCACCAGGAAGACCCCTGGACTGGAATTTTTAATGCATAAAAAACAAAACTTTTTTAATATCTGAGAGTGACTGAAAAAGGTATGAGCTCTGTCTGAAATCTCATGCAGGGGTGGGAAAAAATGATTCCACAGAGCTTGTGGTGTGAGGCAGTGGTGCAAAAGAATTACATTGCTTTCTACTTACTCCCTACTGTGTCTAACTTATTCAATAAACTAGTTTATATAAGTGCCACGCAGTATGTATAGGCAAGGTTCAGTGAGTGGTAGCACATAGGAGAAAGTAATAAATTCTTCCCACGGAGGCCAGGAAAAGTTTGACACCTCCCTTCACAGGAGTTAGAACTTGAGCAGGATTTTAATAAACAAGAAGGAATTTCCAGGTGAGGATGGGGTGGAAGAACATTCCAGAAAGAGGAGCAGCACAAAGGTAAGAGGTACGTGTGTATAAGTGCATGTTTGGTACAGGGATTCTGAATCACTGGAGTGTAAACTGCATTTGGAGAGTAGAGGGAGGCAGAGTAACATTTAAGACCCTGCTTACAATACACTTTTTTTTTCCTGAAAGTGATGGAGAGCCAGTAGAAGTGAGTATTTGAAACAGAGAAGTCATGCAATCATATATAATTTTAAAAAGATCATTCTTGTCCCAGTGTGGTAGGTGGGAGTTATAGAGACTGGGAAACAATGATAGGTTAAACCTGACCAAGTCAAGGGAATCTCTTGATTATCTAGAAATATCCTAACAATGGACAGATCTATTTTTAAAAACATTTCATCTAAGTATAGTTGGGTTCCCAGCTTGAGTTCTGGCTGGACTCTAGATTTGTCTGGGCTTATACAATGAACTGCAGGGATGGGCAGTGCTAAGTCTTTTAGAACAAGGCTTGTCAAGACTCCTTACAGACAAATATCCTATGGGGACCTCCCTGTGGCGCAAGGGGTTAAGACGCAGCACTATGAAGCTATCTGCCAGGGAGCTACCCACATGATGCCGCAGACCTCTCCTGTCTTTCCCGCTACTCTCCTCAGCAGTGTACTTCAGTCCATCTGCCTGTTCTGCTCCCCACTCTGTCTCTGGTGAATCCTCTCACTTCCCACATCTCTGGCCTGCACTGCAGCTGTTGTATGCATAAATAATTATTTTTAAAAAAAGACAAATATCCTATCGTTTCACTCATATGTAGATGGTAGGGAAACAAAACAAATGAACTAAACAACAACAATCTCTTAGATTATGAGAACAAAATGGTGGTACCAGAGGACAAGGTGCTAGAGAGGGGGTAAATCAGATAAAGGGGGTCAAATGTATGGTGGTGGATGGAAACTAGACTTTTGGTAGTTATCATGATGTAGCATATATAGATGTCAAAATAGAAAGCTGTGCACCTGAAACCTATGTAATAAGACAATGTTAGTTCAATAAAAATTTTGTAAAAAAGAGTGAACTCATTCTAAGGCAGTAATTTTTAACCTGGAGTTTATGGGTGGAATACTTGGAGTCTGTGAACTTGGAAGGGAAAATGATTACCTTTTTGAAAGTTAGCATTTCCCCCCCAATTATGAATGTAGGCAACAAACCACAATGGTAGTAGCAGAATCTGTGACTTGATCATGGATAGAAATCACAGATACTTTTTATATCATTTATATTTTTTTAGATATCTCTAAATATTATTTAGTCATGCACTACTTAGGCTTGGGGCTAGATTATTTCTTTAATATATTCATAAAAGACATACATTACTATATAAAATTTGAGTTTACAAATGTGATGGCTGTATTTTATTTTATTTATTTATTTTTTTAATAGAGGCATGTTTTATTTATTTATTTGTTTGTTTGTTTTGTTTATACAAGCACTGGGTACAGTCAGAAGCACGGGAGGGTGAGAGAATTCACCAGAGCCAGAGCGGGGAGCAGAACAGGCAGAAGAACCGAAGTACACTGCTGAGGGGAGCAGCGGGCGGCAGGAGAGGTCTGCGCGCCATGTGGGACTCTCCTCTGGTGGCCGGGGAGCAGCCGGGGGATCGAACCGGCGCCGCAGGGGCCGCGGGCATCTTCGCAACCCAGCGCTCAACCACTGCGCCACCGGGAGGCCCGATGGCTGTATTTTAATATAATTGGTTTCCTTTGTAACTCCATGATTTAATTTTATCCATTTAAGTACATTATTTGAAGAAAGGGTCCATAGAATAGGGCTACCAAAGAGATGCATGGCTCATGGAAGGTCATGAGCTCCTGCTTAAGGAAAAACAAATCACTCAAATTTGCTCCCCTGTCCATTTCCATGAGACTGGGTAGCTTCTGATGAATGGGGTGTCTGTACTACCTGCATGTTATTGTTATAGGGCAGCCCCGATAAAAACGGGGTGCGTGACTGTGGGTCCTCACCCGTGCGCTTAAAAGGACTTATCAATGCTCTACTGCAGGCACACGTGAAAGGTTAATAAAAGGTTTATTTACAAGGGAAGGGGAAATGAGGAAAGGTACAGCTCTGGGAGAAAAGTGGGAGACAAAGTTTTAAATGAGTCCTACCCAATCCGCCGATCAGGAATCCCAAAATGGCGCTCTGAGAGCTGGCTGCAAGCCAGGAGCCATGAAACCAGGAGGCGAGCGACAGCGAGCCCCTCCAAGGCCCACGCGTTTGGTTTTTATATCCAACCTAGATGCCCTACTCCACCCTCAGGTCCCAGCCACCCTCCCTTTGGTGGTGATGGGATTTGTCTTTCCCAAAGTCTTGATGGCTTTAGTCTGGAGTGGGGGTGGGGTCCACAAAGCCTGTATGGGATTAGCTCAGGACATCCTTTCCCCCTAACAGTATCAAGAGACTTTAGTTGACTTATACTCTCCACTCGTCCTCCTCTCACAAGACAATAGGGCACAAGCAGGCTTCTTCCCCTCTGGTCAGCAGAGCACCACAAAGCTCTGACATCTGATATCTCATCCAGTGCCTCAGCTTCACCGAGACACCAGGGAACCAGGTGGAAGATGGCAGGCGATGCCTTAGTGAGGAACAGCGGTGCCTAGCTGAAGCTGTGGTGCCCAGCAAAGAAAGTGGACAAGGGAGGTGGAGACAGGAGAAATGGTAGAAATCATGCGGTCACTGAACAAGTAGATGGTTAGAGTCTTCTGTGTCTGTAGGTGACATCTACACCCCGGGAAGACCTAGAAACACTCCAGGGGGCCCTTCCTTGAAGAAGCTGGGGTCCGGATGCAGTAAAATTTGGTGACTACATTTAACAAGACTTCTGTCATGGCCACAGGCTAGAGTGGCCTGAAGAAAGTTAAGTTCCAAAGCTATTTGTTGTGGGAGTGACAGCCATCATATTGGCTTTTATTATTACTTTTTTAATATAAAAGATAAAAAACAAGTGATCTTTCTGTGCTCAATATCCTATTAGTTGAACATCCTCTATGTGTTTACAAAAATATTTTATGACCTGAGAATAACTTCAGGGGTGGAGAGCATATTTCCCCTAGCATTTGCTTTAGCTCTGTCGAGTCATCAGCTCCCAGCTTCCAGGCCATATCTTAGTTTTCTTGAATGACAGTATCATCAGTCATTCATTGATGTATATTTGAATGGAAAAAATGCCAGGTGTTTCAACTTCGTCCCCAGCTGGTTTACAATTTAGCTGTCAGTAGTTTGCTGTTGGTTTAGAAAGGATTTTTCTTTTTTGGTTTGTTTTATGCACAGAAAAGAAATCCCGTAATCCCTTGGGTGGAGATGTGCCGCTGGAAATGCTATTATCCTGTGACCAGAAATGCTGAGTTTATCACCAGCTGAGTCCATTGAGATTCAGCTCTTGTAAATTGAGGTTCCTTGCATTACAAATAGGGGGTATTCCTTAAAGCAGGCCATAGTATTTAATAAAACTAAAAGTGACAAGTGCTTAGAACAAAGCATATTGGCACAGAGTGAGTGTTCGATAAATATTAGCTATGATCAGCATCACTACCACCATCGTCATCACTCTCACCATCCCACTCCAGGCACAGACTGGAGGCTGCTGCCCTGTGCAGAGTACACATGTATCCAATGTGTACACATGGATATACATGTGCAGAGGAGCAGGGGGACGGAAGAATTTCAGACAAGGTTTCTCACTTAGGTGTGTGCATATTTACCTGGTGATATTTCTTTTTTTTTTAAAGATTTATTTATTTATGCATACAAGAGCTGGGGTACAGACCAGAGATGCAGGGGGGTGAGAGGATTCACCAGAGACAGAGTGGGGAACAGAACAGGCAGATTGACTGAAAATACACTGCTGAGGGGAGCAGCAGGGAGACAGGAGAGGTCTGCTGCGCCATGTGGGTTGCTCCCTGGCCGGGGATCGAACTTGGTCTACAGTGGCTGGCGATAGCTTGATAGTGCTGTGTCTTTAGCTCCTGTGCCACCAGGGAGAGCCCCGATATTTTAACTCTAGCATAAATGTATTACTAATTACAGTAGCAATATAAATGCATTTTGACGATGGTACTATCAGTGTGCTATTTCTAAGAATTGCTAGGCAAAAGGCCGGTCAATTTCCTCCAACTCTAGTCCAGTAATGTTTCTCACAGTGTCCCTAATCTTTCTGTACCAATCGGTCAAAGCTTGTCCTGAGACAACTAGCTGCTCACAGATCTACCATCTAGTTGGTTCCTCCTCTTCTGTTTCAGCCCCCTATCTTCTGCCCTAACCTGAAGACTCTTAGATCCTTGAGAATGGAATGTCCCTCCCTCTGTTTCACACCAGGGCACTAGGCTGATGAATATCTCTCCTTGCCCTTCCCTACTAGTGTGGTCATTCCAACATGACTTGCCCACAGGACTTGTTTCACTGGAGATTAACATCCCAAAGTCACTGCTTCCTTGAGTTGCTCAGGGCACATCGGTATGTGAGCAGATGTAAGAGGTTGTGTTTATGAGTGTGTTTGTGGCAGGAGTGGGGGTGGGAAGACTTAAAATTGTGAATGACTTCAGTGAAAAATGTTCAATAGTGACGTCACTTACAGATACCTGAGAATGAACAAAGAGAAAGGAAACAGAGAAAAATCCGGTTTGTCTGCATAACATGATTTTATGAGATCTGTTTATTCTTTGTGGCTAATTTTATCATATACACAATGACAACTATGCATGCTGTCAATATGGGTCAGATGAAATTGATTGCAAGCTACATTTACTTACAATATGACACTGTGTTCAGCTCTGCTCATACTTGTCCTGATTATCTGCTCTCGATCCTTACCAGTGTATTCTGCTCACATGAGGGGAAAATTCAGGGAACGTGACTCTAGTATTTCTGGATTAACTGCCCAGGTGCCTCCTCTTTTGTATTGGCATCTGCTGGGCAGCTATATTGCAGAGGTCACAGTGGGTGCAAAATTCAAGAAAAGAAAGCATTTGTAATAAAAGGTGTAAATTTTCCTAAAGCATTATAAAACTGTTCCTCAGTACTCAGCATAAATAGCTTTTATTTACTGTATGAGCTTTTTCTCTATTCTATTTATCACCTTTGATTTCTGGGAGATTAAATCTGCACAAGCGTACATACACACTAATATGATGAACTTTAAAATGTTATTTTCCTCCCTTTATCATCAGTGATTATCATTTAAAGTTGTTATGAAGGCTTTGTGACACAGGTTATACTAAAATTGAAAGTATACCAACTTACTGAAAATCATGTAAAAATTAGCTATGTTTCTAATGTGGTTTCTCAGATTGATTAATTTATGCAATTGAATTGTTCTAATTTCTTGTAAACATATATTCACACTTTGCAAACTTGCACACCTGCAAAGTAAAGTGGCATTTACGATATTATCATTGTTTCATCAAGAACGATAACTCAGGTTACTTTTAGAATCTCACTTTATAGGCCACTATATATCACCTTCCTGTTTCAGTACAGTGAAAATTGATTTCATGAAGGTCTGGAAGGTCAAAAGTATCTTAAATTTAATAATAAATTTAAAACACGGTGGCATTTGTGACATGTTGTTGCATTAATTTGGAAATAGTTTGAAGTTGTTATAAAGTTTAACATGGTATCAAAGCAATTCCCCAAAAGATAGCTGCATCAGTTTGGTCAATTGTTTTCTTTAAGGATGTATGTCTTAAAAAAAAAAAAAAAGACTTTTCTTTGGGTTATAAATTGTGCCAAGGAGATCCCCTTATAGGCCTCAGTCTGAATTTTAACGAGGAATATGAAAATCATGGAAGAGTCTCTGTTTCTCTTTGTTTCCTGTTTCCCTACCTTCTCTCAATTTGGCATTTAGAAGCACTGGAACTAGATGCTAGGGATCCATAGATAAAAGGATCTACTCTTAAGGGACTAAGTCTAGTTGGTGAGAAAGAAGAATAAGAAGGTAATTACAATATTGGTAATGGAATAGTATGGAAAGATTTCCTGGAGGAGGTGATGGCTGACTCATCCTTCCTCACTTGTCCTTCCTTGCTCACTTCCTCGCCTGGAAGGCTGAGTGAGAGATTACAGTAAATTGACATTAATCTTATTTGGAATATTAATGGCTTTGGGCTATGATAGCTTTCTTTATACCAAAAAAAAAAAAAAAAAAAAACCGGCAGAGTAGGGAACCCCGGGGCTCCATCCCTCCATTAAAGCAACTAATGAGCTGGCAAAACTGTCAGAATCAACTTTTTCAGGGCTCTGGAAAGTAGTTGGAAACTTACAACAACCAGGGGAAAGCTTAATGAAGAAAGAATTGCATTGCAGCCAGCGTGTCCTTTGGTGCTTTAAATCATCTACCTACCCTCCACATTCCAGATTGGAGGTGGTCATGGAGACAGCAGCCTATACTCCTGGTGCAGGTTGCCAAGGACCTGAAAGGCCAATATGGACCTTATTCTCAAAGAACTGTGCTTGTATATTTCAATCTTTTTGGTGGCTCCCTGAAGGACTGGTGCAAGGGCTGGCCTTTGTGGCACCCAACTGAGAGCATTCCCAAGTCTTCTGGGGAGGCTGCCCAGATGGCATTTGTCAAAGGCATTTAAAGGCAAAAGTATTGACCGTAGCGGGCTGGAGTAAGGGATAAGAAGTTAGGACAAGCAAGAGACAAACCAAAAAGCTGGGGAAGAAAGAGCTTGGGAAAAGAGTAATGGGATGGGGGGTGGGGGTGGGGTTGGGATGAAGGCTTTTAAAAGCTCCTGAGTATATCTGGGAATTGAGGTCATGCATGTGCTCCAAACTGGATGCATGCTCAGAAAAGGCCTAATCCTCAGAGACAGCCCTTAACTTTTAACTCTGGCTGACTTCCAAGCTTTGCACAAGCAGGAAGTAAAGGTGAAAGCAGTGAGTGTTACAAACGGCCTAAGTAGGAAGGCATGTCCCAACGTAGAGGCTATCATAAAAGAGTGGGGAAGTTTTAAAAATTCTTTTTAAAAAAATTGGGGGACTTTAGGTGTTTTCTGGCACTATGTCAATATACTTGCTGACCACTAAGCTAATAGAACACAGATGTCAGTGATCACAAAATTAATTTAGAAAAGTAACTCATACAACAACAACCTAAAACAAGTAGCCACAACAAACAAAAATTGAGCTAATTTTTATATATGGACTGAGGTAATAGTCTATCTTCATTCTTTTACATGTGGATATCCAGATATCCCAGAACCATTTGTTGAAGACATTATTCCTTCCCCATTAAGTGATTTTAGTACCCTTATCAAAAATCAATTGACCATTGATTTATGGGTTTAATTTTTGACTTCCAAATCTATCCCGTTGGTCTGCATGTCTATCTGTATCTTTCTGGCCATTACCACTGTTTTGATACTATAACCTTGTACTAAGTTTTCAAATCAGGAAGTGTGAATCCTCCAATTTTATTCTTCTTTTAAAAGAGTGTTTTCACTGTCAGGGTGCCTTGCAATTCTATATTAATTTTTGGATCAGTATTTATATTCTGAAAAAAAAGTCTGTTGGTGTTTTAGGAGGGATTGCACTGAATCTGTAGATCTCTTTGGAAAATATTGCCATTTTAACACTATAACATCTTCCAACTTATGAATACAAGGTAGTTTTTTTTTATTTATTTAGGTTTCTTTAACTGCTTTCAGCAATGTTTTGGAATTTTCAATGTTTATATGTAGTATCTCTTTGGTTAACTTTATTCTTGAATATATTATTCTACTGATGCTATTGCAAATAGAATTATTAATTCTCTGGAAATAGTTTTTGTTGTTACTATCATTGATTTTTGCTTTTTGGTCCAGTACCCTGCCACTTTGCTGAATTTATTACTTTTATTAACTTTATTATGAATTCTTTGGGTTTGCTATATATAAGATCATGTTCTCTATAGAGATAGTTTTACTTCTTCCTTTCTAATTTGGTCATTTATTTCTTTTTCTGATCTGATTGCTCTGGCTAGAAGTTCCAGGACAATGCTGGATAACAATGATAAGAGTAGCATTTTTGTCTGTTACTGATCTTAGGGAGGAAGCTCTCAGTCTTTCATCATTGAATATAAAGTTAGCTGTGGGTTTTTCATAAATTCTCTTTATCAGGTTGAGGAAGTTTCTATTTTGTTTGAGTTTATTCCCCCTCACGAGTGTTGCACTTTTTTAAGTGCTTTTTAAAAAATCTGTTCAATGATCATGTGGGTTTTCTCCCTTCGTTTTAGTACTATAGTATATACTACATTGATTGTTTTTCACTTATTAAGTTTCCCTTGTTTTCCTGAGATAAGCCCCATTTGCTTGTGTTTTATAGTCTTTTCAATATGTTGTTGGATTCCATTTGATTGTATTTGGCCAAGAAGGCTTACATCTATATTTATAAGGGGTATTAGTCTATTGTTTTCTATTCTTGTGATGTCTTTGTCTGGCTTTGGTGGCAAGATAATAATATCCTCATATAATGAATTAGAAAGCTTTCCCTCCTCATATTTTTAGAAGTATGGTGAAGATTTATGTTCATTCATCAAAAATTTGGCAACCTTCACCAGTGAAGTTGTTTGGTCTGGACTTTTCTGTGTTGGCAGGTTTTTGATTACTGATTTAATCTCTGTAATTCTGATTGGTTTATCTAGATTTTCTGTTCCTTCTTAAATCCATTTTGGTAGTTTGTATGTTTCTGAGAATTTGTCTATCTCACCTAGATATCTAATCTGTTGGCATGTAATAGTTTGTAGCATTCTCTCATAATCCTTGTTATTTCTGTAAAGTCAGTAGTAAATGCCCTGTTTTCATTCCAGAGTTTAATAATTTCAATCTTTCTCTTTTTCTTGATCAAATTATTTAAAAGTTTGTCAATTTTGTTGATCTTTCCAAAGAATCAACTTTTAATTTCATTTATTTTTTTTCTATTCTCTATTTTATTCTAATTTTATCATTTCCTTTCTTCTGTTTGCCCTGGGTTTAGTTTTATCTTCTTTTTCTAATTCCTTAGAGTGGGTAGTGAAATTAAGTTGATATGTTTCTTTTTTTGATGTAGGCATTCGTACCTAAAAATTTCCCTCTGAGCACTACTTTCAATCCTATTAGTTTTGGTATATTCTTTCAGTTTTCATTAATCTCAATATATTTTCCTTGTGATTCTTTTTTTCTTCGACCCACTGGTATTTAGTAGTGTTTCATTTTCACATATTTGTATGTTCTGCAAATGTCGTTTTGCTATTGATCTCTAATTTCATTCCATGATGGTCATAGGATATAGATAGTATGGTTTCAATCTTTGTAAGTGTATTAAGACTTGTTTTGTGTTCTGATATATGCTCTGTCCTAAAGAATCTTTCATGTGCATGTGAGAAAAATTTGTAATATGCTATTTTGGGATTAGATGTTCTATAGATGTTTGTTAGATCTATTTGGTTACAGTGTTTTTCAATTCTTATTTCTTTATTGATCTTCTGTCAAGTCTAACAATTGTTGAAAATGAAGTACTGAAGTCTCAGACTAATACCGTAGAATGGCCTCTATTTCTCCTCAATTCTATTTATTGTCATATATTTGGGGCTCTGTTGGTATGTGTATATATAAGGTGTGTATATACTTAAAATTATCATCTTGCCAATTTCTTCCTGTTAATTGAAGATTATTTGCGTGTAATGGAATTACTGATACTTTGGATATTATACAAGCATTGGGTATAGTCAAAAGCGCGGGAGGGTGAGAAAATTCACCAGAGCCAGAGCTGGGAACAGAACAGGCAGACTGATGAAATACACTGCTGAGGGGAGCAGCGGGCACGGCAGGAGAGGTCTGTTGCACCATGTGGGACCCTCGCCGGTAGCCAGGGATCGAAACGGTGCTGCAGAGGCTGCGGGCAGCTTCGCAGCCCAGCACTCAACCGCTGCACCACCAGGGGAGGCCTGTGCCTTTTGCTCCATTACTATCTTCTTTCGTGTTTCATTTATTTCTTTTTTATTTCTTTCTCATTTCCTTCTCTGTTTATTTTTTAGCTTATTTTCTTAGTGGTTGCTCTGGGCATTACAATTAACACATTAATTTATAACAATGTATTTTTGGATTAATACATATTTGCTTTCAATAGTATACAAAAATCTTTGTTCCTGTATAGCTCCACATCCCCTTATGTTACTGCCACAAATTACATCTCTAGACATTGCGTGCGAAGACAGATTTGTAGTTTTATGCAGTCATCTTTTAAATCATTTTGTATTTACCTCTGTAGCTACTGTTAGTGTCTTTGTAAGTATTCCAGTTCCCATCTATAGGAGCTAGAAAGATAGACTAAAAAAAAAAAAAAAAAAAAAAACCAACCCAGATAATGAGAGGACCATTTAGTCTAAAAGAAGAGCTATTGCCTGAGAATGGAGTTGTTCAGGTAAACATGAGAGTGAATTTATAGAGTTCAGGGAATTCATGACTATATTTCTTGGAATCCATCATTGGATTTTATTGATGACAAGACTGTAAGTTCCCATCTGTGGGGGGTAAAGGAGGGGTGTGTGCAGGCAGTGTGACTGACTGTATTGACAATTTGTAGCATTTGAGAGTTATGGGAGATGGAAGTGAGACAAGAAAGAATAGAACTGCACCCACCTATGCAACTCCACCATCCGACTAGGAATTCATTCCACGATGTTGGGTATTATTACCTTTTGGAAGTTATTAGAAACAATGTTTTCTAAAAGTTCATTTTAGTACCCAGCGCTGCCATCCAGTCTGCCCGCCCTGTAGGTGCCGCTGTGCCAGGCAAGTGTTGGTCCCAAGAGGCCATGCGGCATGACTCAGCATTCGTCTCTGTGACGTACCACGCCGACGACGGTCGTTAGGAGTGAGCGGTATGGCGAAGCCAGCTATCGGTTTTGCTCTTCCTGTTTGAGGAAAAGAACGGAGTGCGGGAGGAGATTGAACAAGGAGGCGGCCAGGACTGGGCAAGGACTGAAGTAAGATTGATCAGGGAGGTGAGGCTGATCCGTGGGCGGCCACAGCTCTGACCGGTGGCGGCCGGTGGCCGGTTGCCTCACGAGGCGGTCGGTTGGTTGAGTAGGCCCAGCCATGGCCGTGGACTTTGGGGACCACGCCAGTGGGTTCCGCCACATTGAGGTGATCAGGTTCATTAACAACGAAGTCCTCATGAACGGAGGCGGCCCGGATTTCTACCAGGATTTCCGTTCACGGCCCTGGACTGAAATAGAGGATAGGCTTCGGGCGGTGGTGGTCAACCCGGAGGTGCCGCGCACCCTCAAGAGGGCCTGCGCCTGGAGCGCGCTGGCCTTGAGCGTGCGCGTGGGCGCCAGGCAGCGCGAGCAGCAGGCGTGCAGGATCCGGCAGCTGCAGCAACAGGTAGACGAGTGTAAGGAGACTTCCTGGGCCCTGGCCACGGAGCTGCAGTGGCTGCGAGACGAGCGTCAGGCGATGGCCGCTCAACTGCACTTCATGTCGGCCACCCTGCAGCGGGTCCTGAATGAGCGTGATATTTTATATGGGCAACTGCTCCAGGCCCAGAGTTCGGCCCAGGTCACCACGCTGGCTGGTGATACGGAGCCTGGACCTTCAGCCGAGCAGCTTGAGGCTTCAGCATGGCCCCAGAATGCAGAGCAGCAACATGAAAGGTTGCCCATGGGGATTCATTTGCAGGCACCTGCCCCTACTGTGGCTCCTCCAGCTATGTTTTACATGCCAGGACCCCCGGTTCCCTGGGCCCAAGCCATGCCACCCCTTCTGCCAGTGCCGGTGCCTTATTTGTTTCGCCCACGATTCCCTATGGAATCCCCATCCTTGCAACCAGTACCACCACCACTGCCACCGCCTCCAATATCCACGGACACAGAAGCTCCAGTGGCCCCATTTCTGATACCCCCTCCAGGGATCTATCCCCCTGTCCCATGGGGTGCAGCGGGTTTCCAGAATGATATGGCCCCACTGGGGGGCCAGAGTAGCTACCACCAGGAGGGAGGTCCTAATATTCTCCAGGATACAGCCCCCCTGAGGGACATCAGCAGCAATAGCCAAGAAAATCTAGAGGGACCCCAGGGGATGGTCATCCCAGGCAACACCATTTGCCATAGCCAGGCAGAAAGTTCAGATAGTTCCTGGAGGCCAGCTCTCATGTGGGTTAGCAAGAGCCATAATCAGGCAGAAGGTCCAGAGAAGGCCCAAGGAGGGGACCCCCTGGGGGACAGTGGGAGATATAACCAAGAAGAAGATCCAGAAAGACCCCAGGGCTTGTTCCTCCTGGGAGGGAGCAAGAGCCAAAGACAGGAGGAAGATCTGGTGAGGCCACAAGAGACTGTCCCCCTGGGAGGTAGCAGAAGCCAAAATCTAAAAGAAGGTTCACAGAGGCCCCCGCAGGTGGCTTCCCTAGGGCATGGTGAAAGCTATGCTGAGGAAAAAGCCCCACAGAAGTTCCAGGCAACCCTCCAGGGTGTAAGAGAAAATACAAAGGAACAGCAGGCTCAGGGAGAGAAGGCTAAGCAACCAGAAGGGGAAAAATCCTCCGATTCCCAGCCTGATGAGCGGTCTGCCTCAGGCTGCAATCCAGTGGATTGGAGCTGCCCCTGGTGTAAGGTGCTGAATTTTCCATGGCGCAAAACCTGCTATAGATGCAAGAAAGTCTACACGGCGGCAGCTGAGAGTGGAGACCCGGAGTCAGGGCAAGCTCTGGGGTTGGACGAAGGTAAGAGAAACGCATCCCCTAAGACCTCTTCCCCTTTAGATTAAAACATAACTCATTTACTTCAAAGAAATTTCAAATCAAAATTATAAACAAGATGAAGTGAAATAATCCATCATCCCATTACCCCAGCTAATAACTCTATCATTGTGGTGGACACAGATACACATAAATATGTATGTATTTATATTAGTTTTATTTTTCATTTGCACAGAGAGGGGCTGTTTTGAGTATCACCCTTACACTTTAAATAGAGGCTTTACTTTTGATTCCATTGACATCCACAGGTGGTGAATCCTGGATGGCTGGTGCTGATTGGTTGACACCCTGGAGAAGCCAAAGTCACAAAGAATTTTTTTGAAAAGTTGTTTTCTGCTTTCTTATTAACCACCTTTCCCTGAACATGCCATGTGTTTGGCTGGGAACAGCCACATATTATTAGAGTTACAAGTAGTAGTGAATTTTAGGAACATCCTATTTCTTGAAAATTCTATATTCCTTTTGTAAGCTACTGCATTATTTATATTTGCTCCTTGTGTTTGTTTTTTTAAATTTTACGGGTAAGGGCTTGTTTTTATGTCTCTGAGCCCCACACGACTTGTTTGTTGCTGAAAAAAGCTGAACCTGTTTCGTTAGAAGATCTCAAGACCCTAAAGAAATCACAGCTCAATTCTGACTGAGTCACACCTCAGTGAGAGCCCCTCTCCCCCCAACCTCACTCCCCCAAGTCCTGAGCTGAGAAAAGTGAGAGGAAGTGAGGGCAGAAGAGAGATTTGGCATGCATTAGGGAGGAAAGAGGGCAAAGTAATTTTGGTAGAGTTTCACTGTTGGTCCAAGGAATCTGTACGAGTTGGAGACTGCAGTGTTAAATTCTGTAGATAATAACAAATTGGATGAATTTCATTTAATTCATTAAATAGCTATTGTGTAGTATGTGTTAGGAACTAGACCTTTATTATCTGGGGTGCACATTATAACCTGACTTGGTGAGTCTGGTCAGATACTGGGGGAGAGCCTTATTTGGAATATCAATTCTCGCAAGAATGACCTTGTCTTGTGCGTGGTATGGCTTTTGGGTAAACTCAATTGAAATAACATCCAATTATTTTTGCAGTTTTGGGGGCAACATCAAAGAGACTGCTTGTCTCATAGGGCCCTGGTGAGATAAGTGGGCAGTGGCAAAGATCAGGAAAGTGGCCTCACAAGAGAGCAGGGACGACTTTTCTGTCACTCTGCTGATTTCCTCCCTCGAGTAGAACAGCTGACATCGGAATGCCTGCAGGACCACTTGGGTGTTTGCAAGGACTGTGCTTGTGGGAGTGATGGCTGCGCACTCAAGCCTCAGCTTCCAGCCAGCACCTTCTCAAGTCCCTTTCCAGTCAAGAGTGGACGAAGAGCAAAATGGACTCCATTGTGCAGTGCACGGGGCTCCTCTTGGGAGCACTAACGGGTTAAAAATGGAACTGGACTGGGACATGCGCTCTAGAGACTGCTCCGGCTGTCTCTTCCACTTGGTGTGTTCTCTGCAGACTCACCTTTCCGAGGGGCTGGGAAGTTAGACCTGCCTCCTGTCTGAACAAAAGATGTCCTCAAGTTCCCCCCATGAGATCCCAGCTCACCAGGCTCACCCTTTGTCGGGGGGTTTCTGATCCTAAGTAGTAATAAAGAGCGTGTGCACTTGTCTGCTGTGTCCTCTGTGTGGCGTGTATCCTGGGGCCGGTTGCTCAGAGGTGGCAGCTTTAATTCCTTGCATCCCACTGAGGTGAAGGAAAGTTCAATCTCATTCACTAGTAGGGGGCCCCTCCTCTGCCGAGAGTTACCCAAGTTGGGAGGAGGGGCCTGGGTGTGGCCTTCAGTCCTTGTGGATGTTCCTGCTGCTCCCACTGTCCAAATCCACATGGTCCCTTGGAGGTGGGCATGTGTGTTGCTCCTGGGCCCGCGGGGCACGAGAGTGAGGAGGGAAGGGGGCTTCTCCCTAGGCTGGGGGCCTTAATGCTGGGGTCCAGCCTCCCTGGGCACCAAGAAGCCGTTTATTTCCCTGAGGCCCTGTCTCTGAGTAGACACTCCTGCATTTCTTCCCCGCAAGGCATTGTCCTCTTGCCTATGCAGGATCCCATCAAGGTGCTCAGGATTCTAGAAAGCAGCAGGTGTAGGTCTGCTAACAAGGCGTGTGTTCTTGGAGACAAAGGGGACTAGAGTCTGGCTCCAGGCTTGGTACGGGGATGGGGATGGAACAGAGAAGGCGTGATCCTGCCCCAACAGCTTTCTCCTTCAGATTTCCCGATTAACCAGGAGGCCTTGGTCACTTGGGAAGGCCCTAGGGAGGAAGGAGACCCTCAGGCACATCAACCCAGGGCTAGATTTTCTGGATTGGGCATGAATTTCTGCTACTCTTGTGTGCTGATAGTTCCCTGGAATTCTGGGAAGCTGAGGCACATGAGACTTGCTCCAGCATAATCCATTTTGATCTGCCAGCAGGTCATTCTCAATCTCGCTACAAATGCTTCATTTACGGTTTGAAACGGACTCTGCTTTTCACTAACATGCATTTAGGTCTGCATGAAGCAGACTCACACTGTGCATGGCTTTTAGGTCAATATGATTAGTCTTCCAGAGCAGATGTTTTCCAAAGCAACCTGAATCACCGAGGCTATCAAATCATCAATTTCTTCTGAGCTAGGTACACACAGGAAAAGGTGAGGCAGTTTCTGAGGCAAGAACCTGGGCTACAGAGTAAGCCCTGAGTTCAGATACTTGTTCTGCTGTTCACTAGCTGTGTGACCTTGAACAAGTTACTGAACTCTGAACTCCAAGGAGGGGTAGTACCCTTTCCCTCTCCTTAGGGTGCCATGCTAGATGCTGCTGTAGTGAGGATGAGGGTCGTTAATATAATGATGGTGAGAGCACCACTGAGCACTTACTAGGTGCCATTACGCCTTTTATTGACTATAAGGTATATTAGGTACCCACATTAATAGTTCTTCAAAGTGAGGGCTTCCCCGGTGGCGCAGCGGGTTGAGCGCTGCGCTGAGAAGCTGTCCGCAGCCCCAGCAGCACGGGTTCTATTCTCAGCCAGCCAGGGCGAAGCCCACATGGCGAGCAGACCTCTCCTGTCACGCCCGCTGCTCCCCTCAGCAGTGTATATCGGTCCGTCTGCCTGTTCTGCTCCCCGCTCTGTCCCAGTGAATTCTCTCATCCTCCCACACCTCTGACCTGTACCCCAGTTCTTGTATAAATACACAAAAAAATCTTTTAAAAAATAGTTCTTCAAAGTGAGTATTATCCCCATTTTACACGTGTTAACACTAATATTTGGGAATTGGTGAACCCTGGCTTTAAAATGAAAGCGTACCAGTTTCTAATGTCTGTGTTCTTTCCAGCACACCACACTGCCTTTCCATTTCACTCTAAGTAATATATTTGCATGTTAATATGGCTCACCAGTGCAAAAACCCAGTGAAATGACTGCAGTGGTATAGTGGCAGCCTGGTGGTCATGGAGCTGCCCTTAGAGAACCTCTCAAGCTTTGAATCTGTGACCACTGAGGCTGTACCCCGATAAGTCCACTGTGGGAGTGACTTGCATTTGCTATAGCAGGCTGGCCTAATGAGCAGTTCCTATTAAGCTCAGTTCAATCTTATTAAGCTAGAACCCATCTTGACTGCTTATCTAAAGTCTCAATTATTCAGTTTTGTTTTAAGTGGATAAGGTGCTAGCTTTAACAGTCCTCTATGTATTATATTTGCCTGGTACTCTTTTCAAGGAAGAAGTAGCGGGGAAAAGGAGGCTTCAAAAAAGCTTCAGACTTGTGGTATAAAATGGCGCACACAATCGATGTTTTTAAAATCACGCTACTAAGTCTATGACAGAATGGCTGAGAAATACATGATTTCCTTATCGCATGGTTTGCAATGTCTCAACACCCAAAAGTAGCGGATTCTTATGTGGTGCAGATATCGTGCATAGCACTCTTGAGTGGTTTCCTCACTTTTAGCACATGATGATGTGTGCCTCCACTGACCCTGGCTGGTGAACTCTCGAGTTTGCTGTTGAACAGATTTTCTTGTTGACAGTGTTTGTTCTTTGGTGCATAAAACCAGTGTTCAGGAACAAAGTGCAATAGGCATAGGAAGTGTTGCTGCACTGGTTCTTGCTACCCCCAGGGGACTTGGGCCACTTACTTGAGTGCTCACTGTTGAAAGCTCTCTATTCAAGGGAGTGAAGAATCCTTCCAGGTGATCAGATCCTGGCTGAGCTAGTCCAACTTTTCTGAGCCATGAGCCATTGCAGACAGCATCATGTCCACCTACTGTCCATTTTAGATGGAAGAAATGTCAATAGGAAACTCTAGCTTAAAGAAAAAAACAGGGTCCTCTTTGGTGATGCAAGGGGTTAAGATGCAGCACTATGAAGTTATCTGCAGCCACTGCAGCATGAGTTTGATCCACGGCCAGGAAGGTGACCCATATGGTGCAGCTGACCTCTCCTGTCTCGCCCACTGTTCCCCTCAGCAGTGTATTTCGTCAGTCTGCCTATTCTGCTCCCCACTCTGTCTCTGGTGAATCCTCTCACCCCCTGCACCTCTGGCCTGTATCCCAGTTCTTATATGCATAAATAAATAAATCAAAAAAAAAAAAAGAGAAAAAACCAACTATTCTTACTTTTCAGAGTAAGCCAACAACACGCATGTAGAGAAGACCTCCCAAGCTCTGGGGTACAGTTAGACTCTGTGAAAGAGATCCTAATTGCCCTTGATAATCTCTTTTACTAGAAGAAATGAGACAAATATACACCAAATACTAGTTATTAGCCTTTTCTTCACTGCCATCATATTTTCTGACCTGTAGATATCAGTTTTTGAAAGAGTCTATATATCAAACAGCATTATTTAAGACATGATTATTTTCTCACTTAAAATTAAGAAAGCCTTTATATCTGTAAAATCCCCTTACACAAAGTTATATAATCCCCATGTAAAACAATCACTTGCCATTTAAGTTTAGGATTTTTGTGAGGATTCTATGAATACTACTACTACTATTACTACTACCATCATTACTATTACTACGACTATTACCGCCACCACTACTACTACACACAGCTTAATCACAGGCAAAAGGACCATTTCCAGACTCTCTAATAAAATACCTCAGAAGCCATCCTGTCCATCATCACTACTGTCTTTAAACTTCTATGAACTTTAGGTATCACAAGTTTGGTACAGTCTCCATAGAAAGCTAATAGTTTTAATACAGCTAAATACCCGTAAGTGATAAAGGTTTTTAGAGGAATCCAAGTTCAGTATGTATCATTTTGGGTGGCAAAGCTTCCACAATAACTGGATGATTTCAAATTGTGTCCCCAGTCCCCAGATGAAAAAGTTGCTGAGAAAGTGGACTTGTTTTACTTCAAAATAATATGCAGTATTACAGCTTCACTTGTGACACTCTTCAGCTCTTTGTTTTTTAGGTTTATATCTACTACTTTAGATTTTGTTCTTCGTTCTGTGCTACCTTACAAAAATAATTGCACACAAGGCGGAAACCTGTGATTACTTTTGTGGTAGGAAACATTAAAAGCTCTCCCAGTGTTTACAAAATGATGACAAAGAGTTCTCTGAGGGTTTTGTCTGTAAGTAAAAATTTTAGGAGATTTAATCTCATTTATTTTTGCTTGATGTATATTTACTTTGATAATTTCAGTGAACCATATTCATTCCAGGAAAGAAAAGGAGCGAGCAGGTATTGAAAATGCCACGCCTTTATCGCTACAATTCCTGATATTATCTAGACAGTTTTGAAACTTCAGAACATGTATAACTTGCTTTGTAAGAGACATATTATCAAACTCCCTGTTGATCAATGTTTCTAGTACTTTTTCATGAAATATTTATGACTGAGAAGGAAAATAATGATGATGTTGCATCTGTAACTACAAAATGCTTTTAGAAACTCACCATTAGCTTTTTTGGCTACTAGGTTATAATATTTCATTTGTATTTACAAAGCTGCTTAGGGAGACATTTATAGTCCATTTCATTCCATTCCTTTGCCAAATTTTGGTGTTTGTGGGGGTATAGATCAAGTGGTCACCCATGTTTCAAGACATCAGAGGTTTCTTCTTAAAGGTTCAGGCCCCCCCAAAAAAGTATAGACAAAAGAACCATCTTTTAGACTTTAATCTTTTAGTTGAAGCTCCAGTGGTAGAATTTATTTTTGTGCTTCCAAGAAAGAGAACAGATTTTTAGAAGAAAAGCTGGAGTCTCCTTTACAAAGTGATGCTTTCTTGTACTGATATACCCTGTGTGCCTCCACCCAGGATGGAGGGAGGGAGAAAAAAGAATCAATCAAAAACCAAAGGCAACTGAGTTGCTGTGACCAAAAGATCTACATGATGATTTATTTGTCTGTCAGTTGTAGAGGTGTGGGGCGCGAAGAGTTTTTCTATAAACCGAAATGAGGCAGACCACAGGATAGATACTGGTAAATGATGAATGTGAAAGTCTATGTCAGAAATTATATGCTCCTGGAGGCACATAAGAAGCCACACTCTCTGCAGAGGGTTCTCTTGACAAAGGGAAAGAGGAGTGGAGTAAGGAAGCTAAAGTAGGTGCAGGTACTGTTGGGGGGGTGGGAAAGATGCCCTGAACAAACTCCAGAAACACGGGTTTTATGGACCCCACCCCCACTCCAGACCAAAGAGATCCAAGACACCAAGAACTACAAATCCCATCCTGTCATCATAACCGAAGGGAACTGAGGGTGGAGTTAAGCAGCCAGGTTTGGTAGATAACCAGACATGTGGGCCTTGGTGGGGGGCTCATGACTTTTCGCTGGTTCTCAGCATGCTATTGGGGTTTCAGCCCAGTGGAACTGGTAGGATGCATTCACCAATTTATCTCCCTCTCTTTCTCCCTGAGTTATTCATTTCTTCATTTCCCCTTCTTTTGTAAATAAACCCTTTATTAACCTATTTCGGTGTGCCTGCAGTTGAGTCTTATTATAAGTCCCCTTTAAGTGCATGGGTCAGGACCCACAGTCAGGCCAACCTATTTCATATTGGGATTGCCCTGTGACAGTACCACATTGGCATCTGGGTATGCAACGAGGAATACGACATCATCTTTGTTTTCCAAGAGTTCATAGGCTACTAGGAAAAAAATTTTGAGTGCCTTAGGTTCCAGGTATGAGGGTCCAGGGGAAATAATCCCATACCCCTCTGGGTTCTACTAGTTTGGCAAGTAGGCAAAGAAGCATCAGACAGACTGGTAAGAGAGAAAAAAAAAAATGAGGGCCTCCCTGGTGGTGCAGGGTTTAAGTCTCAGGGCTATCAAGCTATCGCCAGACAGCAGCATAAATTTGATCCCATCCCCTGCCAGGGAGCTAACGCACATGGCACAGCAGACCTCTCCTGTCTTGCCTGCTGCTCCCCTCAGCAGTGGATTTCAGGAGATTCACCTGCTCTGCTCCCCACTCTGTCTGTGGTGAATCCTCTCACACCCCCCAACTCTGGCCTACACCCCAGTTCTTGTATGCATAAATAAATACATATAATTTTTTTAAAAAGTTCAATAACATGTATCCTTCCCATATACTTGAGAGAGACTCAGTTACCCGACCCCCCCAGTTTCAACCACATCTTAAATAACCTCAGTTAAGACTAAGGACTTTGTGGGGAGGGAGAAGGAAGGTCACTTATGGGAGATTGTCAGCAAAAGCACAGTAAACAAAGACATGATTTCCCCTGACACATCTAAATATCTCTTAGGAAAAGCAACCTCCACCCAGCCCTTAAAGCCCCACTTATGAAATAATTTTTTTGCCAGATACATATTAGGGAGTGGCCGAGTTTTGCTTCCTCACACAGGCAATTCATATATGTCATTTCATTTTCTCTTCAAGGGGCAAGATAAACAAACATGGCAAGGAGTGCCTTTCATTTGTTCTGAAAAAGAATTAAGCAAATAAGACCTTTCCTTTCCTGTGTGGTCAGGTCTGCTCAGAATAGAAGATGCCCAGACCACTTAAAGAAAATAAGGCACTCAGTTCTCTATTCTTTGGTTGGTAAATAGGTGCTGAAACTAATTCCAACGTGTGTATGGGTGGGAGGGGGGGTCTTGCCCACACTAACAATTCTAAGTCAGAGACTTCAATTTTCACCCCATCTTCCTGAGCTAACATGAGATCCACACGTTGATGTTTCATCTGGCAGGACTGACCACCCCCGTCCCTCACAAACTTCACATGCCCATTGCAAGCAAAGGCGCTTCTAATCAATTGGCTATAGATTGGAGGTTCTGATGACTTCTTCCTAGGGATTCAGACGCTAGCGTCAAGTATAGGTTATTACCTGGACTTCTAATCGACCGATCATCAATCAAAAGTTCCCACAACCCCATCCCCAGGTTCAATTAATCTGCTAGAGCAGCTCACAGAACTCAGAGAAATGCTTTACTTACTAGATCTCCAGTTTCTGACCAAGGGATCTAACTCAGGCACAGCCAAATGGAAAAGATTTGTAGAGAAAGGTATAGGGAGCCTGAGGAACCCCCATGCTCTCTGGAGAACATCATTCTAGCCAAATCTCCATGTGCTCACCAATCCGAAAATTCTCTGAGCGCTGCCCTTCTGGATTTTTATGGAGGCTTCATTACATAATTGAGATTAAGTCATTGGCCATTGGCAGCAGATTCAGTCCTCTTCCCTCCTTAGAGATTGGGGGTGGGACTGAAAAGTTCCATCTAATCACTGTGTAGATTCTCTTGGCAACCAATCCTTATTCTTAGGTGGGGTCCAAAAGCCACCTCATTAACCTAACGAATTACACTTTTCATCACTTTCAATGCTTAGGAAATTCTATGCTAGAAACTGGAATGAAGATCAAATGTATCTATTACTTATAAATCAAACCTCACAGATAGATAAGCTGATGATCAAGATTCCAGACCTGTAAGCCTGGACCAACAGATCTTGACTCTGTAAGACCTTCCAAGACATACTAACCAGTGAGGTTAAAATGGTGTGTCCAATCTGATAAAGCTTACAGATAGATGTGCTTACAAGTCAGCGCATGGGAACAGTTGTTACTTGAGCTACCTAGACTCTCTGAGTTTTGGTTTCCCCATTGATAAAGTGGGGACAATGGTAACACTTGCTTCATAGTGTTACAGTATAAAAAAATGAGACAATACACGCAAATCACTTAGTAGGAATGTATGGACTGTTTTAAGCAGTTAACAAATATTAGAAATTATTCCAAGAATGAAATCTCAGAAGCAGTTTCAGCCAGAATTAGGGAGCATCCTCTGAGGAGTGAAAATTAAGTAAAATTAGGGCAAATAACAGGAACTGTACATAGCAACAGAAAGATAAAGAACCTGCTGTCTTGAGTAGGTTGTGCAAATTTATAATATCAGTTGAGTTAGATGTGTGATACCCCCAGAGCCCCATCCGTTCCTTTATCACAGCCCAAAGCAAAATAAAGTGGATTGTAATTGTCTGTCTGCTTGTCTGTCTTTTTTCAAAGGACTTGAGGGCATGTATGTGCTTTTTTCCTCTAACCTAAATACCTTCTGCAGTGTTTACCATACAGTAGATGCTCCGAAATGTTGGTCGAACAAATAAACACTTAAAGCAGGCTTAAATAAACACGAATGACAACACTGTTTGGTTTCTCACTTACAAAGGACATTAGAAAACTTATCAAAAGGAGGAGGAGGTGTTTCTTTTTAAAAAAAGACTTTTTTTTCTTTTCTTATTTTTGTAAAGGAAGTGAATTTTACTAAGTGTTGAGAGAATGTGTAAACTCACCACAGGTGACACTATCATAACACTGCCACAGGAGAATTCACACCTATAGATGAGCTAGTTGAAGAACAAAGTTAGTTTTGAAAGGTTAAAGAAAAAGATTTTGAAATGTCAGATCCACTCTATAAAACTGACCACCCTTGGCATCATGCTTTGAATCTATCTGGGTTTGAGAATAGCCTAGGGCATTTGAAATGAAGACAATTAGCACCTCAGACAGGGCATCCTCGTGCAAAATTTGTCACCTCTTGGAGACCTCACAAGGTGACAAGTTTAGATAAAAAGAGACTTTCAACCTTGACTGACAGTTTGTCAAAGCTTTTATATTTGATTTAAATGGTATCTATATTCTAAAAGGTTGTAGTTTGCCTTAAACTGTGAAAGTCTCTTCCTAACACCTTGTGATATTTTTTTCTTAGGTCATTTAAAAACAACACAAACAAATAACTTTCCTCTCTTGGGTGAGACCTGAGGAAACAGCTCTTGCATCACACACAAAAATGAGCTTAGTCCTTTTGCCCTATGTTTCGCTTTTTTAGAGCTTTCATTTAAAGCACAGACTGTTAGAGCTGGTAGCGGCCCCATGGATCATCTGATTCAACTCCATTTGACAGATGGAGAAAATGAGGTTCAGAGAGAGGAAGTGATTTAGTGGCAAAACATGGAGTACAGTCTAATTCTCATAATTGCAGGACTATTTCTCTTTGCTAATTCATCTTGCCATTTCAAAGGTGAACTAGAGGAATGTAGAACCAAATGTGTGTGTGTGTGTGTGTATTCATTTTATTTTCTTGAGAGCACTAATTTCATTCACTCACTCAACAAATATATTTAGTATCTAATATGTGCAGACACCGAGGATATGAGCCAGAAAGGCCCTGTTGCCATGGACCCTATATTCTAGAGGCAGAGAGAGAGAGAGACAATAAACAATACGATAACTGTGCCTCTAAGTGGATTATCCTTGTATTTGGGATACATTTTCTCTAAATCTTTCTCTCTTGGTGTCTGTATTATCTCTGGGGCTCCCCTCTTTCATTTTTACCCTTTCCTCTTGTGTGTGTGTATGTATGTGTGTGTCGGGGGGGGGGAGGTGGAGAAAGAGAGAGCTAGAACACCATTTCAATCTCTCTCTACACTTCCAGCTCAGCACCAAGTTCTGAATTTGCTAAAGTCAGGTTTAATACTCGTGTAGCACTAGAGTGAAGATGTCAGTATTTTTCATCAACATTGCAGTGGTGGGTGGGCTCAGCTGTCATCTGGCTTGTGAGATGACAATGAGGAACTGGATGTGAGAGTTGTACTATTACCTTATAATTTATCTGTTCTTTTTTTTATACGATTTTAGTTGTGCTGAACCCCGTCGTACCTGGCTGCTTTGACAGGTGTGCTATTTTAGCAACACAGAACAAAACAGAGAGCAAGAAGAAGAATGCATGGTACACTTTTGCTGTCAGATGATTTGTTCAGGGTTGTTCAGAGACAAAAAAAAAAAAGAAGAAGAAGAAGAAAGAAAGAAAAGAAAAAAGCTTAGGTTTTGTTTTCACCTGGGTGCCACGGAATGTTCTCGCAGCCCATTAGGGCTGTTGTCCAAATGGACTGAAGGAGGAGGGGAGACCCTTCCCCATCTTCTCACTTCATGTTTGAACCTCCATGCCTGTGATGAATTTCTCCGGGCTAATCAAATGCTTGTGCAAAATACAGACAGTTCAGGGCACATTAACTTCTCAATGTTTTATTTTCTCCAAAGAAGACATTGATGTGGCATCGATGTACACATCCACTTACCAGCTGAAATTTTCCCTTGACCCAAAGCATTAGAAACAGTAAGAGGTGGAGTTGGCCACCGGCAAGCGTGTTGGGAAAAGGAGGAGAGAATCTTGGCTCAGCTCACCAGAGCCTCTCCCCAACAGCATATTGAATACTGCTTTATTTTATTTTATTATTTTTTTTGTGGTGTTGCAAAAGACTGTAGGAGACTGGTGTTTACACTTTATCAACTAAAATATTTGAAAGCTTAATGGTGCTTTGTTCAACAAGGAGGAATTTATTAGCTATCATGCAAAGAAGGGTGAGGAATGAATAGAATCTTGCCTCCAAACGGAGGAGCAAATAACAGGCAACCATCGACTAATTAAAGGAGAGCAATTACTTCACTGCTAAGGTTGATAGATTCTGAGGCTGGACATACTTTAATCAGGAAGGGGAGTTACTACAAGCTGCCACTGAAATCTTAGAGGATTGTTCTCAAGCCTAGAGGGCTAATGGTGCACGCAGCTCTGTGCATCTGATCCATTAGGAGGACATGTGAGGATTTAAAAACTGTTCTCTCTATTGGGCTCACAGCCTTGCCTGTTTTCAAGGAAGTAGGTGCTTAAGTTGTGGAAGACAACATAACTTGTTATTTAAATTCCAACTTTAAAAGTATTTTGCATACTCAAAAGGAAATGTATCACACGGGTTCGGCTTCCAGCATTAAACAGTCATATTCTAAAAGAAGGAATTCTGAACAAGAAGGAAGTTTGGGGGAATTATTGTTTAACAACACATTTTGAAATAGAAGCAATGTTTGATTTCACAAAAGGAAATGAAGGCTGAAAGTTTTTACAAAATTAATGACAGTTTAGCATCAGTTGAGATTAAAACATATTCTCTAGTCACAACAGAGAATAAAAGTTACAACACAATCATCCACACTCACTATATGAATTATTTATTTTTTAAAGATTTATTTATTTATAGAAGATCTGGGCCAGAGGTGCAGGAGGGTGAGAGGATTCACCAGAGACAGAGTGGGGAGCAGAACAGGCAGAGAGACCGAAAGCACTGCTGAGGGGAGCAGCGGGCAAGACAGGAGAGGTCTGCTGTGCCATGTGGGTATCTCACTGGCTGGCCGGGAACCCAACCAGCGCTGCAGAGGCTGCAGACAGCTTCACAGTGCTGCGCTCAACCCGCTGCACCACCGGGGAGGCCCCTCACTGTATGATTTAAAACAAGTTTTAGGCCCAAAATGCTGAAAGGTGAGCCTTACACATCAGGGGGAACACACAGATCCTCATAAAGAGAAAGCACCAATTCAGTGATTCTTCTCCCCTCTAAAGGCCATCAAAATACATAAATCTAGAACATCTTTGGAAATAGACTGATTTTTTTGTACCTTAATTAGCCGATTGGGATCTTGGACAAGAAGGCAGGAGTAATCAGTTCAAGATCCATTGTTCAAGGTGAACGTGGAGTAGGAGGGGAAGCAGCGAGGAGGAATTTGCCCTCATACCGCAGGTCACTCACTGCTTCTGAGTCTGAGGCTGTCTCCTGGCTGTGCTCGGTGGTAATGGCACACCGAAAGTACTGAGAGTTTCTGAGTTCTGGTCTCAACTTTTGGCCTTTTCTCTCTCCTGGAGTTGGCCTCTGGGAAACCGCAAGGACAGAAGCATTAGCAAGGATTCCCGTGTGCGCGCCAGGGTCTGCGTTGGTGGAGCAGACTAACTCTTGTGAGGCCCTTTCCATCTCTCTTCCTCTCTCCCTGCCAACCCTGTGTTGAGGGGGAGGGGCCGGGAAGGGGATCAAATATGTGGCAGCAACCAAGCTGCTAAATTGCTGAGCTGGTTTTCATTGAAGTGTGAGGAGGTTTGAAGAAAGGTAGACAACATCCTGTTGTTTGGGGTGCTCCTCTCTTCTTTTGCGCATCTGGTTGAACAGGGAGTCAGGTGGCTGAGCCTTGCCTGGTGGCAGCAGCGGAGGCATTTTCCTTCTAACACTCTGCACACTTCGCCTGCCTGAGAGTCCACCAAGCCATGGATGCAGTGACTGTGTATCATGGCAAAATCAGCCGGGAGACTGGGGAGAAGCTCCTGCTAGCCACGGGTCTGGATGGAAGCTATTTGCTGAGAGACAGCGAGAGCATCCCAGGCGTGTACTGCCTCTGTGTTCTGTGAGTATGTCCCAGCGGTGAGGCCTGGGCCTGGGGCTTGCAGAGGGCACTGGTAGAGGGCCGGAGGTGGTAGTCGGTGGGTTTCGGGTGGCATTAGCTCTTCAAGGCCTCCTCCACTGTCCAATAGGAGGCCCCTTGGCCTTCCTCAGATCCATTCCAAGGCCCTGGTAGACCAAGCATTGGCCCCTGCCTGGGGATTTCATTCCCTGGGCTTTCTGATCTCCACAAGGCCCTCACCAAGGCCTTTGTGGGAACGCCCTTTTGGGTGGGGAACTGCAGCCTAGAATTTACCTCTGCTTGGGGAATGACCCAGGCTCCCTCCTCCTGTTTTGGCCTCCAGTGGAAGCCACGGAGGTGGAGTCCTGGGATGGGGGACTGACCAGATTGTGCCACTAGATCCTGAGTCGAGGTGGTGTTTGGGGGGCTCCGCTCTTATTTTACACATCTGTCTTAATCTGGGAGTCTGGCTGAAGGCTTCCCTCCAGCTCTCTAAGTGGATTTGGAGGTGTCATCCCCAAAGGAAGACCGTCAAATTCAGGGAGAGGAAGAAGACTAAAGAGACTGAATCCACTGGCGAATGAGATGCCAGTTCAGTTAGGATGCTGAGAGCGGGATGTTAGTGACTAAAATTGCCTCCCTGAACTGGCTTTTAGCCTTCTTTTAGAGGAGTTGAGATGGGGGTGGGGGTGAGGAGGGGACAGGAGTTTTCACGACAGGACATTTCCTGCTAAAAGTTAAGACTGACACTGTTGTTAAAGGGCCTGGGGGGAAAACACCCTTGTTATGACTCAGCTTTGCCCTTTCCCCTAGGCATGGCCTGGTCTACCGCCCCATTTTGGATCGTTTGCACTTTTATGCTTGCTCCAGGACTCCAGAGTCAGGGGCATCCAAGACCTACTCCTATGTTAACAATGCTAGGCTTGTCACCTCGGCAAGTTAACTTCTCTCTCAGTTTTCTCGTCTATAAAATGGGTATAATATTGCTACTTATTTCAGGATTGTAAGTCTAAAATGCCATGATCCAGGTGAAAATTTTAGCCCCGGAGCTGACACATAGTAAATATAAGCGATTGTTATTATTACTACCTTCTTTTGGTCAGTTGATTTCTTTTAGTTCTCATGAGACATTCTTGGGAAAGACGTAGCACAATTACTTCTTGTCAGCAGGATAAAAACACCAACCCTGTACAGCAGGTTCTAGACAAAAACAGTATGGGGAAAATGCTTGGTAGTAATTTCCGTACCTGAAGATACACTGCAAAGTTTTGAAGTGCCTTCTGGGTTTGTGAACAAAGAGTCTTCTGAGGCTGGTATTAGATGATTTTCATTCCTTTTTGCTTTTTTTTTTAATGATCAAGTCATGTCTGTGGCAGCTCTTCAAGGGAAATATGTGAGAGCTGTAGAATCTCTTGGACTCAGATCTTTCTGTTTTGCTTATATTTTTATTTTTCCCAAATGCAAACTGGGGAAGGTCAATGGTTGCCAACTCAGACTCTTAGAAGAGAAGGTGGAGGAGTAAGTGGGCAAATGAAGGGAGCTCCTTTGGGGAGGCTGACAAAGGCAGTAAAGGGCCCCTTCACTTAGTGCTAAGAAGAGAAGTTACAGAAGAAGCCAGGGCAAGGGAAGCCAAATGCAGCTGTGTGTGCCATGTACCTTCAGCCACACTGGTCTCTGTTGTCTGTAGGCTTGTCAAGCTTGCTCCCCATTTAAGGTCTTTGCAGTTATTGTTTCTGCCTGTCCCCTCAGAGAGGGCACCCTATCTAAAATAAGTGTCTTTTCTCTGTCCCTGAATCACTTATTATTTTACTTCAAGGAGCTTTAATCTAGCTGACATTTGTTTACTTTCTGAGCACTAGTGCCCCCTGTAAGATGTAACTCAACGAGGCCATTGTCTCCTGCACCAGTAGAACAGGCTGGCACAAAGAAGACACTCAATAAAGATTTTTAATTGATAAATGAACCGTCGAGGCAAACAGTTATTTATTGCAAAGAATTCTGAACTGATATCCGGGGGCCAGGTGGCCGTGGGAAATTACTCAAATTCTCTGGGTCTTGGTGTGCATTTTAAATAAAGGGAATAATAATACGGGTCTGACATTCTGCATATGACTGCTGTTAGTAAAATATGCAAAAGAGGAGGACAAATTTGGCTTTTTGCCCATGTAGGCCAGGACCACATAAGGAATTAATTGAGGTTGGTGGGAAATCCTCAAACATTTAAGTTTTCACCCCAAGTGAATCACATAAATGCAATTTTTATGACTCTTAGTTCTTCACACAGACCTTCTTATAAAGCAGCAGAAAATAGGCACATTAAGAGTCCCCTTAGTATGTCTTGATGGGCACACTGTGGTCCCCAAGTCTTAGAGGGTGATTACCAGTCTGTGCTGCAGAGGGAAGACACAGGATGCATTGCATTTTATGACAGTTTCTTAAACTTTTTGAGCCAAGGTTCACTTCTGATAAACATAAACATTCCATTCTCCTTTTTAGTACTGCACTATAGCAACAATTTCAATTATATTTAGAAATAAACCACGTACTCATTTTAAACCTAAATGTGTATGCTTGTGATATGCAGTACAAATAACAATGTAAATAGTGACTCATGAGCAATATGCTGTACCTAATAAACATGCTTTCATAGTAGGGTTCACTCAGAATAGTTTCTTGTTCTGCCTTTTATTTCATTCCCATTATCCAAGGAGGTGCAGTTGGGCTTTATTTTAGTTTCCATTTTTTACTATAGAAATTGCACTTTCACATGCCTTTGAACCCTACTTTACACTTTCAAATTATGCTTGTTCCTTTCCCCAGTTCTGAACCTCTAGTCATGGCTTTTAGATAAGGCCTTTCCTCTGTTCAGTTTTGGAAAATTGAATCTATAAAGTACTAGAGAAGTATCCCATTTATAGGATTCCTTCCCTTCATTTCAAGTGACGCTTTTCTTCCAATTATTTTCAATAAATAAATCTGGATTTTGGTATAATCAGTTAATTCTATTATCTTGTCCTTATTACCAATAAGTTGGTGATAGGTCCTAAGATTTATTCATATTATAGAACATTTGAAAATGTAGATAAAATAAATGAGGGAAAAGTCAACTGTAGTTTTAGAATCTAAAGGCAGATAGTATTGAAAATTAAGTGGATTTTTGCCTCTATTTTAATAAAGTAAACTACTTTGTAAACACAAATGGGCTCTTAAAATATTACAATATGCTGCATTTTTCACTTACCATGAAAAAGAAAACCCACTCATATATTATGTTCTTCCAGTTGCTTTTAAAACACAATTTTTAATGGTTTCATGATAGTCCAGCCAGTGAATGTAGTATATTTTCTTTAAATAGTCATAGTCATCTATTTTTAGACATTTGAATTATTCTACTTTTAGGCCACTATAAATTCCATCATGATTCTTATTCTGCTCCATAAATATTTCTTTGTATTTATAATTATTTTCTTGTAATGAATATAAAATATGCAATTTTTAGGGCAGAAAACATGAACAGTTTAGGATTATTAACATACACATGAACACGAAATATTTACTCCTAAATGGTTATTCCAATTTATATATATGATAACCAGTAATGTGTGCGTGTCCATTTCACTGCACCCTCCTTAGAAATAGTATTCTTGTATTAAAAATTCTCTGTGACTTTTATTTGATTGGGAAGCTTTTGTATTTCCTTGTTTGTGACTTGGCTCCCTCTTTGTGTACTTTGCCCCTTCAACCATTTGTAATATTTTTTTGAACACATTGTGTGTTTTTACATGGTAATACTTGATTTCTTGAAAGTATTTTTTCTCAGCTTGCTCTTTGCTATTACTTTTCTTTGACACACAAAAAATGAACATTTTTAGTAATAAGATCCATCACTCATTTTTTGTGTTTGATCTTTCCTTTACTTCTCAGCTTAGAAAGTTCTTCTTCCTTCAGAACTATGAAACCAACTTAGTTGTTGTTTTAAATTTATGGTTTGGTTACTTTACATTTAACTCTTTAATTCTATTTGGAATTTAACTTTAATGTGCAGAAAGGATCTAATTCGATTGTGTTTTCAAATAGCTAGCAATTATCCTAATATAATTTATAAATAGAACTTCCACTTCCCATCAATTTATTAGCCTACTCTACCCATATTATATTTTTAATATAATATTTATTGTTTCATAACCTATTTGATTCAATTGATCTAGTTATACTTGTGCTAGTATAGTGCAACAATATTTTCATACATTTATAAGAATAGTTTGCTATGCTTACAAGTTGGTTCTTTGAGGTAAAATCTAGAAGAATTTTGTTAAGTTAAAAAAAATCCCATTGGGATTACATTAGACTCATTAATAAGCTAAGGAGGAATTGTCATCTATAAAGAATATAGTTTTTCTATCCAAAAACCTGATATGGCTCCCAATTTATTTTTATTTTTATTTGTAGTCTTCTTGGTGTAGGTCTTGCATATTTTTGTTATGCTTATTTCTAGTTATTGTATGGGCAAATGTGTGTTATTGTGTGTATAAATGTGTATGTTGATTTTTTTTTTTTTGGCTTCTGTTGTAAATGAGATCTTTTTCCTCCATATTTTCTGTTGCGTAGGAAAATTACTGACTTAATTATTTTTCTTGCTTTTATCCACTCTACTAAATGCTCTCTTTAGTGCAAATAATTTTTATTTTATTTTGTTCTATTTGGTTTTATAGGTATATCAAGTTTCTTCTCACTAAGGTATATATGAGCGCTACACATTCCTTTCCTTCACTCCCTCAATGTAGATAGCTATTGGGAAAGTCCTAAATGCCTACTGGGATAGTCTGAAGGTGATAAGATAAAAACTAATTTAAAATATTTAATATAATTAGTTGGGAGAAATAGTTTATTTCCATAATTAGCATCCTTCTGTCCATATTGACTTTGCTTACTACTTATCTGATGGAAGATTAAGAAGAAGAAATAGTATTATGTTCTTTAGCCTCAAGGACACATAATGAAATCATTTGACATATATGTCTTTAGATAAAAGGATAATTATCTTTTTGTCCTTTAAGATTTAAAGGATGACTGGGAATAAAGTGTCTATCAAACGATTGAATTGGAGAAATGGGAGAAGGAGCAGTAATAAAAAAAAGTTCTAGCTTCACAGTTGTAATAAGAGGGGGGACATTGTAGCAAATAACTTAAAAAACTGAAAAATTATAACTTACAGTTAGCTTTTTAGTACATTTGGGTATGTGTGTTGGTGCTGCATTTACCTTCAAGATCACTTAGGCCACCAGAATTATTTTGGATTTTTATAGTGTAATGCATTCAGAGTGAGACTAAAGGCCAGCATCGGAGTAAATCATAAACCACTAAAGGGACATTTCACAGGCCAGTAAATCAAGTGCTGACTCTGGTCGACAATGTAAAATTGAAGTTACAAGATTAGTCTTGTTAAAAAACAAAATTCATCTGAGTAGATTTGAAGATCTAATTTGCTTTATTAAATGATTCATGAATTGGGCAGCATCCCATCTCGCAAGCAGAAAGGAATTCTGAAGAACTATACAAAGTAGAAGGCTTTTATAGACAGGAGGGGGCTAGATAAGGAAGAGAATGGATTGTTTCAGGCAGATTACCTTGCTAATGGTGCCTAGGAAATTCCAGACTGACTGCTTAAGATTACATTCCTGGGAGGGATTGAAACTGTAATTCAGTTAAGTATTAAGCTTTGGTTTGATAATGTGGGGCTTAGCAAGAGTGACTCCATTTTGGGCCTGTTGTCTGAAGATGTTATTTAACAAGTGAAAGGGAAGTCTGGGTTGACTTCTTTTGAGCTCTCTCCATCTAGCCATTTCCCTTCAGCACCCCCCCTTCCTTCCTATCTCACCCTTCTCAGCCCTGAGACTAAGACTCGCTTCACCGCCCCCCCCCCCCCCCCCCCCGTGAGAACTGCTTTTGGAATCACCTTAAGACCAATTTGTTAATTCATTTCCTCTGACAAAGCAAGAGGCAGCATAGGGTAATGGTTAAGAGCCCAGATCTTCCAGCCAAACCCTCTCTGCCCCCAATCTGACCCTTAACTAGCTATTTTACCTCAGGCAAGTTTCTTAAACTTTTTGTGCCTCAGGTTCCCTATTTGTGAAAAGGAGGATGATGATAATAATAGTACTTACCTCCTAGGGTTTGTTACGAGGATTATTCCATGAGTTGATATTTATAGAGTTAATATGTAGTGGGTGTTTGTTAATATAAATAAACCATCTATAGGTAATTACAAAATAGACCGTAGTAATCCAGTTCAGGGGACAGATATTTATTGTCATGACTCATTGAAACTGGTATTACATAGTTCTACAATCAGACTTGATGTTGAACGACTTACTGTTCTGAAAATTCAAAATCATACTGAAAGAATGAAGATTGAACTATAGAAAATTTGGAAACTTCTTGAGTCAGAGGATAGTCTCAGTAATGATGGCTTTGTGTAGGATGCCATCCCTCTGAATATAAAAGTTCTGAAATATTTGTTAAAAAAATCTGTTGCATTGTAATTGTGCCTTGAATTCTGCACACAGCATTAGTTTGTATAAAGAGTATGGGCACTGGCTTGCTATATTTGCAGTGTCACGAAGAAGTCAGATGTAGCTAAACCTTTTCTTTTGTGTCATCCTTGAAGTGGTATAAAGAAAGAATTGATGTGGTTTTGTCAGTTCTAAATCAAGAGGTGTCCCCAACACTGACCCTTTGAGAAAATAACAAATAAATCAGGTTGCTTTCCTTTTGTCCATTTCTAACTTTTTAAAGAGTTGGGGGCAGCTTTTGAGAAAATAAAAGCAAATTTTAATATTACCAGGGACTGAATCAGTGCATGCTTTGTAGTCATTAAAATGCAAAATATTGGTTCTGAGTGGGAGTGACGATGAGCAGCAAGGAAGCCAAAAATCCTGAGTGGCGGCTAGCCCGGTCCACAGACTAATATTTAAAAAATGACTACACCCAGGGCCTCCCCGGTGGCGCAGTGGGTTGAGCACAGCGCTGTGAAGCTGTCTGCAGCCTCTGCAGCTCGGGTTCAATTCCCAGCCGGCCAGGGGGCTACCCACATGGCTCAGCAGACCTCTCCTGCCTCGCCTGCTGCTCCCCTCAGCAGTGTCTTTGGTCCATCTGCCTGTTCTGCTCCCCACTCTGTTTCTGGTGAATTCTCTCACCCTCCCGCACCTCTGGCCTGTACCCCAGTTCTTGTATAAAAATAAATAAACCTTTGAAAAAAAAATAACTACACCCAGTGAGACACCTCCAGGTGCTGATTCTAAAATGCTGCAAAGGACTGAAAGATTACAGGGAATTGGGTCACAAGCTGTTTGGTCACTCTCATAAACCAGGATTTGGAGTAGATCACTTACGAGATGATAATTTATCAAGATCTCAGTCAGAACAGGAAATTATTTTCACACCCTTCAAGAAATTCAGCAACTTGAATTGGTGGGACTAAGTGTCTTGATTCACAGTTCTCTTAACTGATTCTCTTAAGATGCCAATTTGTACATTCATGATACAGATTGCTGTTCTAGCTAATCACTAAAATGGAGCCGACAGCCACATGAGACAGATTAAAATATACACACCAGTGAAATGGAGTGCCATTGGTAAATTTCCTAGATGTACAACAATTTATTTCATGATGTATTGTTCAATAAGGTGACTTTAAAACTGAACAGAAGTCATTAAATATATCTTTATCTTGTCAGCAAATATTATATCACATCTAATATCTTTATTGGAAAAACATTGGTTATTTTACAATTTTGTATGCATTTAAAAGTATTTTATTGTAACTTTAATAAATACATTTTAGGCCTAGTTACTATCTTTATATTCTTTAACACATAATAAAGGTCACATATTTTGCAACAATGAAAATATTAGTCAAGAAAATTAATTAATAACATCAAAAAACTACTGTATTTAATCAATTGCTCATTTTCTAGATTTCTTTCATGATGACTTTTAAAATTACAAGTTCTTCAACAAGTCTGACAAAAATGTGAAGGAGGTAGAAAGTTAATTTTTTTTTTTTTATAGAGGCATGTTTTTATTTATTTATTTGTTTGTTTGTTTGTTTTGTTTATACAAGCACTGGGTACAGTCAGAAGCGCGGGAGGGTGAGAGAATTCACCAGAGCCAGAGCGGGGAGCAGAGCAGGCAGAAGGACCGAAGTACACTGCTGAGGGGAGCAGCGGGTGGCAGGAGAAGTCTGCGCGCCATGTGGGACCCTCCTCTGGTGGCCGGGGAGCAGCCAGGGATCGAACCGGTGCCGCAGAGGCCGGGGGCAGCTTCGCAACCCAGCGCTCAACCGCTGCGCCACCGGGGAGGCCCGAAAGTTATTTTTTTTTAATTTTATTTTTTACATCATTGTTCATTTTAAACAACATTTGCTTCCCCCCACCCCCTCAGGTGTAGTCCCCATAGAGTTTCCTTCACCAGTGCACCCGGGCACCATCACCTTAGTCCCCTGTGCTCCTCCCTCCCTCCCTCTGATCCCTCTCCCGCCTCCTCCCCTGCAGGATGTCTCTGATTTATAATTGTCCTTTTTTGCTTTGTTGTGTTTTGTACTGTTATTATTTTTTACACTGATGTCTTATATGGTAGGATGTTAAAATTATACTACATTCTCAGTTTGTCTGTATAAATGGAGGGAGTCAGCGGAAAGATGTAACGGTTTGTTTTCGTTTTTTAAAGATTTACTTATTTATGCATACAAGAACTGGGGTACAGGCCAGAGGTGTGGGGGGTGAGAGGATTCGCCAGAGACAGACTGGGGAACAAAACAGGTGGATTGACTGAAATACACTGCTGAGGGGAGCAGTGGGTGAGACAGGAGAGGTCTGCTGCGCCATGTGGGTAGCTCTTGGGCCGGGGATCAAACTCGTGCTGCAGTGACTGCAGATAGCTTCATAGTGTTGCATCTTAATGCCTTGCGTGTAACAGTTTTTAAAAATGAATTGTATTTTTCTTTTCCTTTTAAACCTTTAAATTATTTTTTATTGAGGAAACATTGGTTTACAATATGGTATATGGTTTAGGGGAATAAGTTCACACCTCCTCAGATGTATGTCACCACTCCACACCCACCACCAAAGCACTTGAATTATGTTTTTCAGATTTGTGATCTGTTTAGACTAGATTTATAAAACTCCAAATTGTGATATTGCTTATTTTTCTTTCTTTTTTTTTTTTAAATAGAGGCATGTTTTATTTATTTATTTATTTGTTTGTTTGTTTGTTTTTGTTTATACATGCACTGGGTACAGTCAGAAGCGCGGGAGGGTGAGAGAATTCACCAGAGCCAGAGCCAGAGCGGGGAGCAGAGCAGGTAGAAGGAGCGAAGTACACTGCTGAGGGGAGCAGCGGGCGGCAGGAGAGGTCTGCGCGCCATGTGGGACCCTCCTCAGGTGGCCGGGGAGCAGCCGGGGATCGAACCGGCGTCGCAGAGGCTGCGGGCAGCTTCGCAACCCAGCGCTCAACCGCTGCGCCACCGGGGAGGCCCTGCCTTATTTTTCTTAAAAAAAGTTATTACAACACAAATGCTCCAAAATAGACAAGTGGATCAAAAAGTTATAGTATATTTATTCAATGGAATATTACTCAATAATCAAAAAAGACAAACTCATGCCCTTGCAGCATCATGGATGGAGCTGGAAGGGATTATGCTAGCTGAAATTAGTCAGAAGGAAAAAAGATAAATATCGGATGTTCTCACTTATATGTGGAATATAGAGAAACCAAACAAAAGGTCAAGAAAAAGTCAAAACTAGCAATCTGACCCTAGAACTGAGGCAGACGGCAAGAGGAGGTGGAAGAGGGCAAAGCAGGGGAAGGATGAACACAAGGGAATATGGTGGTGGTTCATGGGAGATACAGTGGCAGGAGAACTATGGAGGCTACAACAATGAAAGAGAAAAATTCAATTAATTTATAAAAATACTGACTTTCTGAACAAAGAAAAAATGTTATTAGTAATAGATAACTTCATAGGGAAACTAATATGCAAGGATATATTTGTTTCAATTTACTTCCATACATGCAGTTGTAATCAGAGTGTTTCCTCATATATCATTTTATATCCACGTAGTCTCTGCTTAATTTTTTTGGAAAAATAAAGGACTCTAATGCCTTTGAATTTTGGTGTATTTTTGAACTGTTCTTTCTACTGCCGTTTCCTTATCTTGAGAAATAGTCCTCATCTAGGGGTATGTAAGTTAATTCCATTTTTTCCACTATTAAAATAGAACTACTATGTAAATCCTTGTCAAATTGCTTTTTCCTTTTGATTCCTTGGAGAGTATGAAGATAGGCAAGGTCATTAGGTCAAAAATTTACATGCTTTTACATCACTTATTATAACGTGGCAATTTATTTCCTAGAACAGTAATTTTTTTTCCCAGTGAACAGAGTATGTGTTTAGTATTGAAAAACCATATTCAGTGTTTTAGTTTAATTTTATGTTATAAAATTATTGTTTCATAATACAGCAACAAATATATGCAATCTCATCAGGGAAGAGGGAGTAAATGGTTCCGAACTCTTGCTCAGGGAAGACCGAAGCAATTGAAAAGCTTCAGGTCATTCATATTAAATAATTGTATTCTTAAAGCAGAGACTGAGTGGCTGGGGGACAGGTGGCAGAGAAGTCATCTGGGTGAGGGAAAGAAGCCAGTTTGATTTGGGGAAAATGACATCAATATTTCCGATGCGGTGTGGGCATGCCCTTTGCATTTTAATCAGTCTTTCTGTAACTAATGTTCTTACAAATCACCTGGAAATCTTGTTAAAATGTAGACTCTGATTCAGCAGTTCTGGGGTGGGGCCTGGGAATCTACATTTTTAACAAGCCCCCGTGTGATGGCAGTGCTGTTAGCCCGGGAAGGAATTGCACTGTTGGAGGTCTCTTCCAGGGGACCCTTGGTCAGTCACTTCAGTGACTTGAAAGTGGCACAGATGAAATGCTGGCTTATTTGAGGGGTGAAACAATTTTGCTCATTCAGAAAATTGAGGGCTGGGGGAGTAGGAAATTGTTAATATTAGATGGGTTAATCACAAGAAGTTTTAAGTGTTACTAACACCAGTTCGTTCAGACCCAAGGAGGTAAGGACTTTTGAAGTGGTACTCAGGTTCCTGCTGCTTAACTGAAAGTGAGATAAGATCAGATTCGTTAGGAAACTATTTTCAAAACAGACTCATTTATTTTGATTAAATGAGGCTGAATGATAGTAGGGAGATAGATTCATTGTCTTTTTTGGAGGCCTGCTGTTTTAGAAAGTGGGAAACCAGTTGCTTACGATTTTGCTTGCTTCATTGCAATAATACATTTCCACATCATTATCAATGATCCTGAGTTATTGTCATTAATTGCTTCCCACATGTAATGAAGGGCTTATCCTATCTCTCTCTATCTCCATTTTGCTGTGTGACTTTAAGAAAATCACTTAAAGCCTCATGTTTCGAGTTCCCATGGTAAAACATGGCAATCACAGCTATTGCCATGTTCCCTGCAGAGTACTCACTGAGACGAGTGAGCTTTGAGGAAGAGTTCAATGGCTAAAAAAACCAGACTCTAACACTGTAATAATTTATATTTATATACATGCATATCTCAAGCTGTTTTATGTATGTTCTAAATATTCTGGCAAACCTTCATAGCAAAAATGAAACCTTTCCTGTAATCACTTCAACAATTAAATTGACCTTTTTTTTTCAGTTTCACAAATTGAATGAACCTGATTAGAGTGTTTTAGGTGTATTTTTGTCCTTAGGAAATCAGTACAGATGGATATTGATTAAAGATAAAGTAATTTAATTCACATATTTAAATACTTACAGTTCTAAAGGGGGTTAATAGTAAATGAGGTCAGTTACTCAAGGATGAGCCTCTGGAATGTTTTAGCATCATCTGTTCTTTTAAGCTGAAATGCATTATTTTTACCAAAGTTTAGCATATATTCTAAGCAAAGATTTACACTGACCCACACTTGTGCCTAAGTATAATAATCACAAAATGTCTAAATAAAACTCTGTTGACCCAGATTCAGATTCATAATTTGAAATAATTCAGTATAAAGTTGTGGTCCTCCCTGGTGGCCTAGGGATTAAGTTTCAATGCTATCACCACTACGGCCTGAGTTCAATCCCTGCCAGGGAGCTGACCCACATGGTGCAGCAGACCTCTCCTGTCTCGCCCACTACTCCCCTCAGCAGTGTATTTCAGTAGATCTGCCTGTTCTGCTCTCCACTCTGTCTCTGGTGAGTCCTCTCAGCCTCAAACCTCTTCTATGCAAAATAAAATAATCTTTAAAAAAATAAAGTTTAGGGAACGAACCGGCGCTTCAGAGGCTGCAGGCAGCCTCATAGCCCAGCGATCAACATGGTGTGCAGATGTCTCCTGCTGCGCCCGCTGCTTCCCTCAGCAGTGTATTTCATCAGTCTGCCTGTTCTGTTCCCTGCTCTGGCTCTGGTGAATTCTCTCACCCTCCCGTGCTTCTGACTGTACCCAGTGCCTGTATAAATAAATCCTTAAAAAAAATCTGATTAAAAAAATAAAGTTTACTTGACTTTTCTATGAAGTAAAAGTTTGTTAGACAAGTTGAGTAGCATTACAATATATACGAAAATATGATCAATAATCCATATACACTACAGTATAGGGATCAAGAGCCAGGTCTCCACAGTTGAATAGGTCTGATTCAAATTCCATCTTGCTGGATGATCTCTAGTGTGACTTTGGTTACTTAACTTCTCAAAGTCTCATCTACAAAATGTATTTCACAATATAAAGCTCATAGGGTTGTTGTGGGCTCCAAAAGAGATACTAATGCATATGCTATGGCTGAGTCATGTCTGCATCAAATTCATATGTTGAAACCCTAATAGGGTGTTTAGAATGTAATTAAAGTTAAATGAGATCATCTGTGTGGGGCTCAAATCCTATAGGATGGGTAGAAGAACTAGGAGGGAGAAGAGCAGGAAGGAGGAAGAAGAAGAGGGAGAAGGAAGGGAGAAGAGAAAGAGGAGATGAAGAGGAGGAGGGGTCTTTCTCTTCATGCATGCACACGAAAAGGAGGACTTGTGAACACAACAAGAAGGTAGCTGCCTATAAGCCAGGAGATGAGGCCTCAGAATGAAACCTATGTTGATCTTGGACTTGCAGCTTCCACACATTTCTTTTGTTTATGGTAAATTGTTATGGCAGTGTGAGCTGACTAAAACTGATTTTGGTACTGAGAAGTGTGGTCCTGTTTTAACAAATACTTAAACACATGGAAGCAGCTTTGGAATGGTATCACTGGTAGAGGCTAGAGGAGTTTGGAGGAACATTCTAGAAGAAACTTCAATTGCCATGAACATAGTGTTATAGAAATATGGAAGTTAAAGGTCATTCTGGTGAAGTCTCAGATAGAAATGAGGAACATGTTATTGAAAACTGGAGGGAAGGCCATCCTTGTTATAGAGGGCAAAGAACAACATTGAATTGTGTTACAGTATTTTGTGGAAGGTACAACTTGCAAGTAATAAAATGGGAGAGATTTCTAAGTGACGTGTTGAAGGAGAAGTTTGGTTCCTCCTGACTGCTTGTAGTAAAATGCAAAGGGAGAGAGATAAATTGAAGGAAGAATTAAACAAAAAGAAACTAGAACTTAAAGATTTGGATAGTTCTCAGTCTAACCATATGGCAGAAAATGACAAAGTGTTCTGGAGAGAACACCAAGGGTGTGGCTGGACAATCAGTCCTTAAGGAGATTACCCATGATGTTAACTAGCCATCTCAGCTGCTGCCAGGAATAGTTTGGATCATAATATCTGGGCCAAAGTATTGGACACATTGTCGGTTTGGACCGTAGGGAACAAGACAGGAAAATAGAGCAACTTTTGGACTACAAACATACTTTATCTTTCAAGCGAAGGGAAGAATGACCCAGTAAGCAGTTTAGAGATCATCAGGGCTGCCATTCCCGCTGCAGACCCAGAGGGCCTAGGTTGCCTCCAAGTAGGTTTCAAAGGTGGATCAGTGCCCAACAAAGCAGAGTGGGTGGGGCCACCTCTGTAGAGCTGTGGGGGTGACACTGCCACCCAGTGGGGCTGGAGGGCAAAGCACCAATGCAAAGAAGATTATTCTCAAGCTTAACAAAGATCTAATGGAATTTGCCTTATGAGATTTTGGACTTTCTTAGGACTCATCACTCATTTCTTCCACCTAATTTCTCACTTTTGTAATAGAACTATCTATCCTTTGCTGGTACCGTCTTTTTATTTTGGAAACACATAACTTATCTGGTTTCACAGGTTCACAGCTAGAGAGGAATTTTCTGCTGGGGTGAATCATAGTTTGAGTTGTAATTACCCATATCTGACTAGATGATATTTAGATGTGACTTAAGATTTTAGACTTTAAAATTGATGCTGGAATGAGAGTTAAGGCTTTAGGGCTGTTGGGAAGAAATGAAGGTATTTTGCAAGTGAGAAGGACATGAATTTTGGGGACCCAGGGGTAGATTGCTTTGGCCTGAGTTACGTCCCCTCAAATTCATATGTTGAAGCCATGCCCCCTAATGTGACAGTACTTGGAGCCAGGCCTTCAGAAGATAATTAAGGTTAAATGAGGTCTTATGTGTGGGGACCTAATCCTATGGGGTTGGTGGCCTTGTGAAAAGAAGAGAGGAAAGAAGGCACAGAGAAAGAAGGCAACGGCCTACAAGCCAAGAGACGAGGCCTCAGAATGAAACCTATGTTGCTAGCAACTTGATCTTGTCCTCACAGTCTCCAGAACTGTGAGAAAATGTTTCTGTTTTGTTTGCATCACCTGGTCTATGGTATTTTGTCATCACAGTCCAAGCAAACTAACACAAAATGTACAACTCTTGACTTGTAGTAGAAATCCAGATAGACCATGTACATACTTAACTGAGTAATGGTGGAGAAAACCTATCCCATCTGAAAGAATGAACTGCTAATAAATATTTTAGCAAAACTCCTTTTCAGTTCAAATTATTGTTACTACTATATTATAATACAACATGTGCATACATACTGAGTAATGGTAGAAAATACCGGTTTATCTGAAAGGATGAAATGCTGGCAAATATTTTAGGAAAACACCTTTTTAATTCAAATTATTATTACCACTATATTACAACATTATAAAGGAACAATGGTAGTAATATTCTAGGATTCTGGTATTATTTTATATTCATAATTACTATTATAAATTAATTTAAGTGGGCCTGATAGTACCCTATCCAAGTGGAGTATTTTCACCTTAAGGCTTTCTATGTACTTAAAAATAATTAGACTACAATTTGATCATATACAGTATTGTAAGCCAGTGTTACCTGAGTGAAAAATAATACAACAAAAAATCTACACTTTGTTAAATCCATTTACTCATTCATGATTTTTGCCAGTTACAATGGGTCTCTAGTTTCTTTCTGTCCCAACAGTCTGTCTACTAGACAAATCTTTCAGCGGCTGAGCACCCATATTTAAAAAACTGATGAGATTAAAAAAGGCTTACTGGAAACTGATTAGCCAGATATAATATTCAGGCTTTTCTTCCTATAAGTGCAAAGGTACTGTTATAGGACAGCCACGATATTGAACGGGTTGCCTGGCTGTGGGTCCTCACCCGCGCGCTTAAAAGGGACTTATGAATACTCCACTACAGGCACACACAAAAGGTTCATAAAAGGTTTATTTACAAGGGAAAAGGAAATAAGGAAAATGTACAACTCAGGGAGAAAATAGGGAAATAAAGTCTTTAATGCGTCCTACCCGATCCGCCGACCTGGAAACCCAAAGTCACTCTCAGAGCTGGCTGGACGCTGCGAGCTGGTGGAGAGCCAAAATGGGGGACCCCCTCCAAAGCCCACATGTCTGCCTTTATACCAACTTGGCTGCTGAACCCCACTCTCAGGTCCCAGCCACCTTCCCTTCGGTGGTGATGGGATTTGGAGTTCCCAGTGTCTTTGGCTTTGACCTGGGGTGGGGGTGGAGTCCACAAAGCCTGTATGGAATTAGCTTTAGGACATCCTTTTCCCCCTAACAGTACCATATATGTGTGTCCCAGTGTATGTAACATTTATATGTAATCGTTAAGTTTAAATATAGAGCATTCATTGTTCTTTTGGAATTTTCAGTAATGGAAGTTTATTCTTTCACAGGTATCAAGGTTACATTTATACATACCGAGTGTCCCAGACAGAAACAGGTTCTTGGAGTGCTGAGGTATAGCTCTTTTATTTATTTTTGCTTCTGTGGGTATCAGGGAGTTGCTTGGAATTTAGGCTGGTTTTATAAAAGAGACATCAAATTATACATTCCAAAAATAATCATCAGATTCAAATCACTAAAGCGCCAGTCCAAAAGTGCTCAGGGATTATTAAGAAGCCTTTAGAGAATTTTGACCCCATCATATGGAAACATTTTAGTGAGTACTGTATGGAAAGGTCTCACTGTGGGAGAAAGATAAAAGAAGTTGAAGGAGTGTGTTAGACGTTTAGTGCCTATGTGAAATGTCAGAAAGCCTATCAAAAATATGTAAAATAATTAAGTCAGCAATTATTTATTGAATGATGGTAATACAAGCTGGGTGCTAGCTCCTGTCTTCTAAAAGCCTTTAACACCTCGGGGGAGACACAGTGTGAATTAAACAGCAATGTGGGGGTCTGGATTTCACTCTCCAGTGGATGTGGCTTCTAGGTCTGGTCTCCTCCCTGGGAGATCTATGACCTCTGGGAAGGTTACTTAACTTTTCTTGGAACCGGTTGCTTCATCTGTAAAATGAGCCAAAAAATAGTCCTTTACTCATGAGGGCTCATTCTGAAGATGAAATGAAATAGTGCATATAAAGAAAGCACTTGGCCACAGTGCCTGGCACATAGTAAGCCCTCAAAAATGTGAACTCCCCCAAGTTGCGGAACAATAAGATAGTTTGTAGTCACGTACTAAGCTATCTAACAGGCCTGCAAAAAGAGAGGAGTTTTTTTTTTTTTTTTATGTGTTGGGGAATCCCTGATTACCCTATGCCAGGAGGCAGACAGACGTCCTAGCGGTGCCTTGTGGGAAGGGCAGGGATAGGTAGAATAGAAATAAAGGGAGCACTGGCAGTGGTTTTCAGCTACGCTGTCTGCAAAATCCTAAAGTTCTTCCTGGGTTGCCTCGGGATGGGGGATTGTTTCAGAGGGAGCAGGGGATGTCCAGTAAGTGGTTATGCTTTTGGGTTCTGATTCATCTGCAACCGGAGTAGTCCCCTTTCATTTTGCTTATCAACAGGGGCTGCACATAAGAAAAATGGGTTCTGATGGCTTTGACGACATATGAAAGTCGCTACACCATTGCAACTGAAACTTTTGACCTCCAAAGCGTTCTTTGATTTTCTGACTCTTTAAAATAGCCCATTTTTATAATGAAAACACTTAATTATATTCTGTTTGAAAACATAAATGCTAATATCAACCTCTATTAACAACTCAATCTGTGCATTTAAGATACACTAACATCTAGACTTAAAAAATTAAAATAGTTCTAACCTTTACAAATTCATCAGTAAACAAAAAAAAGCACAAATATTTTGAACTGCTGAGATAAATTGGGGCAGGTTTTCAAACACATTATTTCTTTATATTAGGTTAATTAATACTGTAATATTAATTAGAGGAAAAGCAGTACCACTTTTTAAATCACAATCACACGCTTATTCTTTTTTTTTAAAAAAAGATTTATTTATTTATACAAGCACTGGGTACAGTCAGAAGCGCAGGAGGGTGAGAGAATTCACCAGAGCCAGAGCGGGGAGCAGAACAGGCAGACTGATGAGGGGAGGGGAGCAGCCGGCGCATCAGGAGAGGTCAGCATGCCATGTGGGATCCTCCCAGGTGGCCAGGATAGAAGCCGGGGATCGAACCGGCGCTGCAGAGGCTGCGGCAGCTTCACAGCACAGCGCTCAACTGCTGCGCCACCAGGGGAGGCCCCTCACACGCTTATTCTTTAAAAATTCCTTGTATTACCATAGAGGAGACCCAAATAAGAAATTTAGATTCATTTCTCATGAAGAATAGCTGTATGTGACAATAGACATATATATTCATATATTATTTGACCAAAATAGCCCTTCTCCCTAGAGAAGTGGGCTGTAGCTGCTGAAGACTTCGGTATTCTTTATGGAAAAAATCTTAAATTATTAGGGTTTAGCTAGCCTTGTTTTTAAACTTGTTTTCCTCTGTTTCAAGTATAACATCATATGCAGATTGTTACATGCTTGTGATCATGCTAAGGAAGACAACGCTTATTGAACACCAACGCTCTCTCATCCTGTTGTCTGGTTTTGACCCGTGTATGTAATGATATTGTAATTATCTGCACCAAGAGAGCAGAAGATTGGCATGTTCTCTCCAAAGGGAAAACAGATTGTAAAAACTTTTAAGGTTTATTTTTAAAATGCATATTGCATTTTTTTCTATCTTCCAAATTTGCTTTCTTACTAGGTTTTTGTCAGGTGAATATTAAACTAGCGTGTGTTCTCAGAGCCCATATCACCTGACTGTAAGAAATTACTCTAGAGCATATTGAAGACCAGCTGTGATCCTAAACATGTTTCCATGGTTAACTAAGAGATGACAATATGGGAAATGTGCAAATTTGAACAATAGCTGAGTTCAGTGACAGGATGGGAGTTGTCACTGGTGCAGTTCTTGTGGTAAATGTACTTTCAAAATTGGGTAAATGACATATTTCTACCATTTTTTTGGAACAAAGCCTTAGTTTGTCACACTGCAGGAAAAATCATGGCAGTAGCACTTACCCTTTGGGCAAATATTGTGGTAGAAATCTAAGTAAGTCTGAGATTTGTTTCAAAGAGTAGAATAAAATTCGCACCCTGAATCCACAGAATTATGAAAGCTAAACTTTCAAGTTTGAGCATTGCCTCCTTTAATTCATTTACCTCATGTGACGCAGGCTAAAATTTTGCAAAATTGTTAATTTAGAGAATCGTCCGTACAGCGCACTATCATTTGTGCATCGTCAGCAGTACATTGTAAAAAAATGTACTAACCTCCCCCTGCCGACTTTGGTGCCTTTGGGCTCTTCTGGATTTTTGATCATCAGTAGATGCTAAATAATTTTACTTACTAACCTAAACTAAACACAATAAATTAGCTCAGTCATTTGCCAACGAAACACTGCATTCCAAATTTAAATTGCTTTTACACATCCAGGGCTATTATTCTTCTCTGATCTTGTGGATAATCAAGTGTTAACTGCATGTAAGTCTCCATAAAAAAGATGCTTCTGTTGATAAATGGTTTTACAAGCCACAAGAACAGCTAAAAAGATGTGTGGTTTTAAATCTTTCCACACTGGGGGAGTGTATAGTTTCTCTTCTGTTTGGTGACATCAACTTCAACCTGGTTGGTCTGGTCCTTAATCTGAAAGGCAGGAGACTGGGTCCTGGGACCTAGAGCCAATTCTGTCTCTGCTTATCTGTGTGACCTTGGGCCAGCTGAATTATCTCTTTGTATTTCCATTTTCTTATCTGTCAAATGGGAATAACCAAAATCAGCCAGTAACTGCCAATCTGTGAGGAGATAGTGAGGGCAAGCGATAGGAAAGAGCTTTGAAAATTAAAAAGTGCTGTAAGGAAGGTATAAAAGAGGTTTTACCTGTGAGCTGCCATTGCAATTGGGAGATTCTGTCTTGGGACCAAAGAACTGTCTGGACTCCTGTGAGAATGGTTATGTCTATTTGGTCTCAATAGAGTTCTGGGGAGATGTTTGACTATAACTGTGGAGCTGAGTGTGAGTTCTGCTTTATCTACTGAGGTTCCTAGCTGTGTCAGCCTTTGAGTAGATGCTAATTTAAAGCAGAAAAAGAAACTTGTCAGTGAAAAGTTTCTTATCCCAACATAGGACATGCCTGAGTTGCTATGGACAGTGTGTTAGCTTCAGTTTTTAGTCTAGTTGACAGAAGTCTGCTTGCCAGCCTTCATGTTTTCTCATTAAATGCTAACAAACAAATAGCTCCCACCTCAAAAATCTTCCAGATGGAATAACTGAAAAACAGCCTTTCAAAAAAAAAAAAAAAACAACCAAACTAGTCATTGTTCAGTGCTCACTGCAATACGATTTTATTTCACGTTTTGAGCTAATGCTAAGAGCTTGGCTCATAAGCTCTTGCAGGAAATTGTTGTTGATTTCAGGCAGTGTCTTTGCAAGAGAATCGATGTCAGGAAAGGAATACATTTTAAGAGTTACCTGCAAGTAATGATCTCTTCAAAAATGAACAAATAAATAAAGGTGACCTCATATAGAGTTTCATTTTGGTGTCATGGAGAAAACCTTATCACAGTGAAATGTTGACAGAGCAATTTGGGGGAAGATGGGGGAAGTTTACCAAGGAGGAAAATATTTAATGTGAAGCATGAGGCAGGACGTGTTGTGAGGTAAAAGAGTATGAGGACTAACTAGCCATGCATTGTGTGTACCGTAACAGTCAATTTTTAATTTCCTGTGTAGCTTTTCATATCGTGGCATGAGCACAGCGAAGATGGGTTGTTGTTGGCTTTTTGTTTTTGGTTCCTCAGGCTTTTTATTAATGACTTATAGGATCTGTGTTTTTTCTGTGTTTAACTGCCTCCTCTCTGTTGGTGAATTCATTGTGGGTAATGGCCTGTATACCCTTAGAGGTTCGGGCTGTATGATGGGTAGCAGGCAGGAAGGGCAGGGCGATGAGCACGAGCTTGTACAAACTAATACCACCCTTGGGAGACCTGAAATGACAGCTCATTAGCTTCTCTTGCAGGGAAATTCAGCCAACCAAGTAAGCGCTTCTGGAATGTTGTTTTTCCTTCTTCCTTATGTTTTCAAATATTTGAACAAGTTTCACAAAATGTTACCTCTTTAAGTACCCCTCACACATTTTGTAGGCCTTTTTGTATCATTATGAGGTAGGTGAATAATTCACTTGGCCTTTTATTTTCCAGACAGCACCTGGGGTACATAAAAGATGTTTCCGGAAAATAAAAAATCTCATTTCAGCATTTCAGAAGCCAGATCAAGGTATTGTAATACCTCTGCAGTACCCTGTTGAGAAGACCACCTCAGCTAGAACACAAGGTACTACAGTATGCTTTACTGTGAATTTTTTACAGGGCTTGGAAGTTCTGGGTTATGAGTCAACTCACCCATCACCATAGAGGTATAAGAAAGTTCTGTGAGAAAAATGCTATGACATGCCACAGCTTGGACAGCAGACACTGAGAGGAAAAATAGATGCGAGGACTACTAAAAACCTACTACAATCCACTTCAAACGACTGCAGGCTAGGGTCAAGAGTCCTGGGGAGAGTCCTCAAAGGGACATGTTGATAGTTGAAATCAGCATCTCTCCTGGCAGATTATGCTGCTGTACTTTGACTGGTACCCAGTTCAAGAGCCCATCATAGGGCCTCCCTGGTGGCGCAGTGGTTGAGCGCTGGGTTGCGAAGCTGCCCGCAGCCTCTGCAGCACCGGTTCAATCCCCGGCTGCTCCCCGGCCACCAGAGGAGGGTCCCACATGGCGCGCAGACCTCTCCTGCCGCCCGCTGCTCCCCTCAGCAGTGTACTTCGGTCCTTCTGCCTGCTCTGCTCCCTGCGCTGGCTCTCGTGAATTCTCTCACCCTCCCACGCTTCTGACTGTACCCAGTGCTTGTATAAACAAACAAACAAACAAACAAACAAACAAACAAATAAATAAAATGAGCCCATCATACGGTTTAAGGCATTCAACCCATAGGAGTGCTTCCCAAGCCTTCCTAGCTGCTCCCTTAATTCCCTAGGGGGTTCTTTCTCTGGCCCAGTCACAGAGGTCAAAGCTAATATAGGAAAAATATTGGGGAGAGGAGGAAGAGTATGGAGGGGTGGAGGAAGAGGAAGAAGAGAAGGGATGAGCTTGGAAGCACTCATGACATCATGCACTGGAGAAAAACAAGGTGGTACTTCTAGACTGATCTTGTTTTACTTCTAAATAGACAATTGAAAAAACTTTTAAAAAGAAGAAGAAAATAGCATGAGAAAGTACATGCAGCCAGCAAATGGAGAGGGAACTCTCGACATGCAATGTGCTAGCTGTAACAGTTTAATAGAACTCTGCAAAGATATTAAAAATTCTATGAATCCACAACATTGTAACCTTTCATGTGAGTTGCATTGTCCCCCCCAGTCTCTTTTGTGGATACATAACTTATATTTCACTTCATTAATTCAGATATGAATAATTTGAAAGATGGGACAATTCAGAGACCACCTCGGTTGTCCTTTACCTTTGCTTAGTGAACTATATTTTCCCTTCAGGGATGGAAAGGCTAATGTTGGCCTGGGCTGCACGATCCAGATTTCTGAATTTGTGGTGCTTGATTTAATAAAATGTTATTGTAGCAAAGGAAATTAAATTAATAGACTTTATTATTCCACTGGCACAAATTGTTACATCTCCAGAGCAAAGCTATGTTAGCCTATGTGTCAAGCTAAAGGACTGAATACTGGCAATCACTTCCAATGTTCCAATGCTAGCAGCTATCAGACACATGAGTGTTTACACACCTATTGAAAAGTTTAATCATTTGTCGGGATCTGGAGAATATGCTTTGATTAAAACAATAAATATTCGTGATAAAAGAAAAGGAGTTGTTACATCCTTTTTTTTTTGGATAGGGACCCAGACTCAGGCATAAACTTGTAATTAAACTCAAGTGGTGAATTAATGTTATAAAGTTAGACTTTATAATAGAAATGTAAATAGATGCCCAGTTTACCAATTCGCTAATTGTTCTTTTCTGCTCAGTATTTCATTCTGTGTAGCTCAATTTTATTTTAATCAAATTTTATTGACTTGCCATTCATTTTTAAAATTATGTAATTTGGGGGTACAACTTCACCCTTCCATATGTACACATGCTTCATTGGCCCTCCACCAAGCTTCGCTGTTAATATACTACCTTTATCCTCCACACTCCTCAACATCACCAAGTTTTTCACAAAGAGTATAACTCAGTTTTATTTTTATTATTTTTTAAAAGATTTATTTTTATTTATTTATGCATACAAGAACTGAGGTACAGGAGCCTCCCTGGTGGTGCAAGGGGTTAAGATGTAGCTCTGTGAAGCTACCTGCAAACTCTGCAGCACGAGTTCGATCCCTGGCCAGGGAGGTGACCCACGTGGTGCAGCAGACCTCTCCTGTCTCGCCTGCTGCTCCCCTCAGCAGTGTATTTCAGTCAGTCTGCCTGTTCTGCTGAACACTCTGTCTCTGGTGAATCCTCTCACCCCCCCCCCCACACCTCTGGCCTGCACCCCAGTTCTTGTATGCATAAATAAATAAATCTTTAAAAAAAAGGAACTGAGGTACAGGCCAAAGGTGTAGGGGGTGAGAGGATTCACTGGAGACAGAGTGGGGAACAGAACAGGCAGGCTGACTGAAATACACTGCTGAGGGGAGCAGCTGGTGAGACAGGAGAGGTCTGCTGCGCCATGTGGGTTTTTCCCTGGCCGGGGATGGAACTCGTGGCTGCAGATAGCTTCACAGTGCTGTGCTTAACCCCTTGCGCCACCAGGGAGGCCCCTAACTCAGTTTTAAATACTAGTCACTTAAGATATATCATTGAATTGTATCTTTGTGAGTTTTATGCATTTGGAATTTTATGATTGTAAGTTCTAGTTAGCTTATACTTTTAGTAGCTTTTAAGTTTATGTTTTGTTGATTTTTGCGATTATTTTTCTTTAGGGAGAAGAGAAGATCCTGATGTCTTCCTGAAAGCACCATGAAGAAAAATAAAACAACTTGTATCTTATTTTCAATAATTTAAATATATGCTAAGTCTTATATATATATTGTAGATAATACAGTTCAGTGAGCTACAAATGTATCTCTAAAGCCATCCTACTCCTGTCATGGAAGCATCCAGCATGATGTTGAAGCTGAAATGGACTTTGTAGATAATGAGGAGCTTCGGAATGAGGATTGGGAAAAATAATTCTACAGGTTATTTGTGGTTATTATATTTACAAATGGAAAACAATTTTAAATGATACTTCATAACAGATTAATGTAAATTCTTGCTAAAAATAAATAAAAACAATCCCCAATTTCTCTCAAAAGCACACTTTTTAGTGAACTATTTGCTAGGTACTGATTTTAAAATGTCTTGCTTGATTGTACAGCAGGAAGCTGGTTGTGTCCCCTGCGTTTCTGGATGCAGTTTTACATTAGGAATTATATGCTCTCCATTAGCTATGGAGTCATGGGCTCTTGTGGGATTTATGAAGCTGTGCATTGTGTGCTAAAAACCAGTGCTAGATAAAAAGTGAAGAATTTCTCTTTGATTCTTAAAGCAACCGTCTTACCTAGTGTTCTGATATTAGACAAGTTCCCAGACCAGTCTGGAGTTTGAGACTCCTGTAACTTAAAATATGCTCTAACTCCTTCTATTTGATGCAATAGTATTTGAAATTATAGTATAAATCCAGGGAAGCAGATTTTTCTTCATTTCAGTTCTTCAAGTTATTTACCTCCGCCCCAGGTCTTGCTACTATGTGTGTACCCCATTTTGAAGGGAGGAAGCAGTGGTTTACCAGTTGTGGCCCAGGAGTCGCAGATTTACAAGCAGCCTCCTTATTAAGCAGCCCTAGAAAACCATTGGAAAGCTTATGGTGAAGTTGATTTTAATAGATTCCGAGTGATTGCAACCAAGTGAGAGCCAAGATTTTAGTGACAGAGGATTGTATTTTCTTTTTACATTTATATTTTTATGATGAATGCAATTTGATTACATGTCAAATTGCTTTAGGGCTTACAGAATTCATTCACTCCAAACACAATGAAGCTGGGGTAGAGAAGTAAAAACACCTGGTCCCTGCCCTCAGGCAGCTCACTGTTTAGTTGGATGAGAAAACAATTAGCCATAAAGGACAACAAAAGACAGTCACAATGAAGAGAGAAAATAGATAAAAGGTGATAAATACTTGGTAAGGGAGGATCTCAACAGTGCTGGTAGATCTATCTTACAGGGGCAGAGTGAGTCAATGCACAAAAGAAGGCAAAGTGTCCTTGTAAACGGAATTCCTGGCTGTATGGGAGTGGTGAGCTTGATTAGTATTAGTGAACTCTCTCCAGAGACCAAACTCCTCTCTGTGTGCGGGCAAGACCTGATTTCTGAGCCCTTAATGTGGATACTAAGGGAGTGCAAAAGTCGAGTAGTTCCACAATAAATGTGTGGTTTACCACTTCAAGAAGGAAAAGCATCATTTTAACTTGTAAAAGAATTCAGAAAGGTGACTTTCAAAAGAAAATGCTTAATTTCTAATTATTTATACTGTGGGTTTAAATTTTAATTGATTTAACAAATCTTTACTCTCTAATTTGGAATAATCCTAAACATGTGAATTACGTTTGCATGTTCCTTTACTAGAGCCTTTTTTGAAAAAAAAAATGTTTTGAATTATGGATGCTCTTTCATTTTAATAAAGTCTTTGAAAGCTTAATTTACCTAATTTGTCTCAAAATATTCCATTTAAAAATATCCATGTCTAGGTGCTATTAATATACTAAATAAAGCATCGAGGGCCACCTTGTTTATCTTATTGAACTGACTCCCTGAAAAAGGTAAGTGCTTTTTTGATTTTGCTGTCAAACATCCCAGTTAATGCTTCTAGCCACTGTCTTATTTTGCTGGCCTTTTATTCATCACGTTTTTTTTTAAATATGCGCCCCCCCCACCCCACCGACAGCATGAACATGCTTGCTATTTCCCAGTACCTAATAGTTTGCACCTTTACAGGTCATATCCTTGCTGTTTCTAAAGTATTGCCATGTTAACATATACCTGTAAGATGCTGAGTCAAAGTAGAAAAATGCACGTATATTTCCAAGTGTGTCAGCAAGCCCACAAGGAACATGACAGTTTATCAAAAACTTGTTCATTTCCTCTGAAAATTTGTTCTGAAGAGATAAGGTCAGTTGGGAGACAGCTTAGGTAATGGTCTGATTGGCTGTTATAGGCAAGGGTCCCTATGTGGTATATAGGTAGAATAAGTCTACAGAGAATGACTCTAATTAAGTCTTCTGCTATAAATAGAGGGCTGGATTTAAGATATTCTTTCGGGTGGAATGGGTAGAGAATTAAAAATGTGAGAAACAGCTTTAAAATCCATTAAGAATGCTTAGACATCAGCTTAGGTTTTATTTAATTCATTGTATTAAGTTCAGAATTCAAAGTCTATTAATAATAGGGCCCAGATTTGACCTTGAGCATTTAAAGGTTATAGGATGCCTAGTTTTCCTGTTAGTGGGCTATAAATTCAACTTTGTCACCTATGTTTGCCCTTGCAGTAAATGGGATGCCATAATTTTGTAGTTTGCAGCTAGGAGTGAAATTAAAGTACCCAGTTTGGACACTTTCATAACTTGCGGTCACTGACCAAACTTCATCACTAGATCATTTACCTTTGCAATGCATATTTTTATGCAGAAAGATACAAAAAGCCTGATGGACAGGGAGAGGCCATCAGCATAAGATATGACACTTGAATTTCCTTTTCAGCTTAGTCACTGATTATCCATGTGCCATTAGGTAAATCGGTCTGTTGCTATTATTCATTTGCTGAACAGAAACAATTAAGCTCCTGAACAATTAAGTTGCTGACCTCACAGGATTATCGCAGCACTAAAATTATGTAAATTTAAAGTAGTGATATTACTAAATATTTAAATAGCATTGATATTCAAAAATCTCTAAAAGTGTCAGAGCTCTTACCTCTTTCTTTCTTTTTGTATTCTCTATATTTTGAAGAAAATATTTTGAGGTGGTACTAGTGTCTGCCACCCCCCCACCCCCCAATTATTTTTGGCTGGTGGGTTGCATTGAGACTGTCAGAATTGCCTTCTGGTCCATGAATCTTTTTACTGTATCTGTGTATTTATCAGTGAAGAAAAGGGCAGCGGGGTGTTTTAGACTGGTGTAAATTCCAGGATTCCAAGCAAGTATCAGGAACAGGCTGTTTGGGCTGTAGATGCCCCATTACTATCAAGTTCAATTGTGGAAGATCTGTTGGCCAGCGTTCCCGTGCCACTCATAAATGTCTTCTTGGGGAAAACAAGGGCCAAATGGGGCCTTCCCTGGTGGCACAGCGGTTGAGCTCTGGGCTGCGATGCTGCCTGCAGCCTCCACAGCGCAGGTTTGATACTCGGGTTTGATCCCCTGGCCGCTGGCGAGGGTCCCACGTGGTGCGTAAACCACCCCCCCCTCCCCCCCCCCCCCCCCCCCCCCGCCGCCTGCTGCTCCCCTCAGCAGCGTGCTTCGTCAGTCTGCCTGTTCTGTTCCCCGCTCTGGCTCTGGTGAATTTGCTCACTTACCCTCCCGCGCTTCTGACTGTACCCAGTGCTTGTATAAATAAATAATCTTTTTTTTCTCTTTCACCACGGCCTTTCCACGCCATTCATTGTTTTTTCTTTTCCAATGCATTTGGGTACCCTGGTCTCCTAGCTCTCCTCTGTCTGTGTTCGGCAATTCTTTGTTTTCTTTCTATTGCTGAGAAAGGCATTGACAGGAGAGAGAAACCTTTTTTAAAAATCATAGCCTAGAGGTGTTTAAACTTGCAACAGCCACTCTTCTTTTTTTATGGAATGGTCATTTGTGTCAGAGATCCTATTTGTATGAAAAATAAAAATGAAGAGCCATCTGCTTAGGATTAGTGCCTTTTGGATTTCTGCACCTACATTTTCAAGATGATGCACTTTTATCATTTGCTGTTAGAGAGCCACTTTTCATATCTCAGGTGACCAGGCTGACTGGAGAATGCAGTTTGGCGCAGGAATAAAATGGGACACAGTGTTCATTGGCAATTTTATTTTTTAAAAATGAAATATTCAAAGTACTTTTTTTCTTTCAAATATCGACACATAATGTTTAACTTTAAATATTTACAGCATGTTGTTGTGATGCTCTTGTAGAAAAATGCATGCTTCTGGCCTGAAAGCCAGAGCAAAATGCAAAAGACCATTTAACTGCAGCCAGAGAACATGAACCTGTACAGTATCCAGTCACTTTTCAGCACAGGAGTGAGAGCAGGAATACAGAATTGGAACCTATTGTTTCCTAGCAACATGGCCCGGGCCATTATAACACAATTTTCAGTATGATTAGAACCTCTAACTGTTGTTACATAGAAACTGAAAATCTCGGCATACACTGTAAACACCTTTACTTCTCATGAGAAAGTAAGCAGCTAAAAAGAATATTTTTCTGACGTAAAGGCTATACTTCTCCTTCCCACCTTCTCTCTTACTGATGCTTTTGCCAGAAGAAGAGTAAAGATTTAGACATTGTCATGATTCATACAAGTAAAATATTTTTCAAGGACACAATCTGATATACTAACATTTATTTAAGAGGTTAAAGTCCACCACTAAATCTAAGGAAAGATTTTTAACTGCCAAACACATTTCCTTTGACGAATAATGTAAGATGACAACTGCCAAGACAAAATCCACAGCAAGTTTAACTCTAACTATTTTCAGTTACTGTTTAGGAAGTAGTTTCTTCTTACACACAGTAATATATTTGGTCCTTAATAGCTTTCACATGAAGGACACACTGAAATAACAGTCACTATTTTGTGGTTGAATTCCTTGTTGTTGTTTGTTGTTTTCTGTTTTGCTTTTTTTTTAGTTTAGTTTTTTTTTTTTAATTTTTGTGTGGTTTTTTGTGTTTTCTGGTTTTTTTGTGTGTGTTTTCTTTTTCTTTCTTTTTTTTCTTTTTTTTTCTTTTTTTTCCTTTTTTTTTGCAGAATAAAGAACCTTACAGAAGGCTGTGGAAGAGCAGTCTGAGATCTGAAGTACTAGTCAGGTCAGCTATATGTATGTGAATTCCTCCAAGCAAACAAGAATGTTGCATCCAATCTGTAGCCTTCTGTTTTTCCACAAGCTTTAAGAGACTTAAATCTCTATAGAAGTTTCTTTCAATACTTGGTTACTATACTTTTGCTTCCATTATCACTGAAGTCCCTTACAATTGCCCTTACAGGAACATAGCTTGATAAATGCAAAAATTTTGCCCTGACTCTCTCGGGTGATATTACAGTGGGGCCTGGTCTGGTTAGAAATATGTTTTTCAAAAAGGAAGGAAATGAAAAGAGTAGAAATAACCTGATAGAATGCTTGAAACTGTGTCAACAGTGATGAAAAAGAAAAATCTTATGAAATTTTAATTCATTTTATACCTCTCTATGTAGTTAGCATGTGAATTCCAAATTATACATTGTCAAGTTTTCATACATTTGGCTATGTTGAATATATTATATTATATATATATGTATAGTCTATATATTATAGATCTTCTAGATAAATTGACAGTAAAGGACACGCTTATTTTATACATTAGTTTGCTGGGTTAAAAAATAAAACATATGCCTATTTATATGGTGAGTGTTTTGCTCAAAATTAGTATGGATTGGACTTTATTTCCCTTTCCTTCAGGAGTCGTGCTTCTAATCAATAATGATTAGAATGACAACGAAAAATAAATATATTTAAATGTCTATTAAATTGTGAACTTTTCAGCTCATTTGGATCTCTAGATTGTAGTGCAAGAGTAAAAACAAAACAAAACAAAAGATCACAAATAAAATGGTTCTAACTAAGAAAAAGAAACAACCACAGAGTATTCCCTGCCTCCAGCCCAGAATGTTCTTTGTAGGAGAGCCCAAAGACTGTGCCCTCACTTGAACTGACTCGAACAGTGTGTTGCTGACTTATGGGTATGAGAAATTCACATATTTCTCTTCAAAATACATTTATTTTCACCAGGAAATGCAAATGATTGTTCTTTCAAAAATTTAAACTTCAGAACTATAAGCCAATGAAGGAATTCTTTGTATTCAGCTGAATAGGAAGGCATGCACCCAATATCTCCATGTTCTCATTTAGAAATGCCAAAATGCTTCTCTTAGATTTACTAGTCATTAGTGCTAACCTTTTGGGTTTTTTTCTCTTTCCTCCCAAAAACTTTGGAAGTGGTAAAGAGAACAGTAAGTAAAGTTCAAGGCAGTATTAAAAACCACAGCTGTAAGTGATAAAAAGTGCATTTCCTGAATATAATACAAATATAATTTTAAGAAACTAAAGGCACAAACTAAATAAAAATGTATTACAAACTAGAAATGCACAGTTCAAGGTAATTACGATTAAGTAAAAGCTTCAAATATTTGTTTCTAATGGGTATTTAAAGCAGTTTGAAAATGATACATCATCAGTGAATTGCAAAAAAGTATAATCACTTAAAATATAAGCAAAATAGACTCTAATATTGACATCTTGGATTAGTGATAAAATACATCATCACATTTATGAATGCATTCTCTATATACAGTTCACAAATTATTTTTCCATTGATTTAAAAGAACATCAGAGGTTCTAGGAACTTAAGGTCCATTTTTAGGCTGGTGTGGAGGTATTCAAATTTTCAACAAGTTTGTCAGAAATTTTAGAATTCCATCATGAATAAATACTGTACCATTAACAGAGGGCTGATTCAGGAAAAAAACAATCATATGATTGTAGTCTGGATTAGTAATCTATTGAGCTGGTGTGCTTTCAACTAAAAGGGGCATGACTTCATCATGAGTTCTCTCTCTCTCTTTCTCTCTCAAAATACATGTGTAAGAATGTGGTAATCTCAACCTGAAAATTTTTGAAAATGAAATGTTTCAATACACCCTCCCCTTCTGTTAACGGGTCCTTGCCTTTCCCTCACTCTACTAAATGTTGCAGGAGCCAGACTTTAAAACACCTTAACATGAGCCTATATTCTGACTTTGCATATTTTCAAAGAAACTGTCATCACAAAGCAAGGCAATGACCCCACACTGCATTTAGGCAGCAGCTGGAAAAAATCCAAAGTGTAACGTTGCATCATAAATTCTCCTTCAGACACAGCAAATGTCCAGACTTGGTGATGAAAGTGCTGAAGCTGGCTCAGGGGAATTTTCTATAGACCACATTGTGCTGTCATGTATTTTCATCGGTGGGAACTTACAATTACACAGCATTTTACAAACTGTCTCTTTGTCACTGGGCACAAATCTCCCAGCTCACCAAGGGGCTGTTTTTTTTTTTTTTTTTTTTTTTTTTTTTTTTTTTTTTTACTACAGGATTCATAGAGATTGAGAAACTGCAGCTGATATTAACACTAATCCTGATCTCCTTCCAAATTTTAAATCATCACAGAACAAAACAACCCTTCCTGGAAAATAGTTATTTTCCTAGGCAGGAAGGATGATTAAATCAAACCAAATGGGTAAAGACAGAGAACTAAAATAACTAACCATATACATTATTTTAGTGAAAAAAAATAGTCTGCCTCTCTATAATTAGTTGAAATGTTTTAGGCTGGAAAGGGTTTGCTTAATTAAACTTCCTGACTGTGGCTGGGAGATATGCAATACAGAACTGTGCATTTTGAAAGATAATTCTAAGTGGCAGCAACTACTGTGATGTTTGGTTTGGTCTTCCCTTTGGTAGTTTCCTTTCACGTTAGTACTAGGTCTATGTTTTTAAGGTTTTGGCTCTTATGAGTTTCTGCAGTAGTAGTGAATGTCTTTATCGGCATCCCAGGCATGTATGCCTGCAAAAGCGTCTCTTTTTTTGTACCAGAATCATACTTTGTAGTAAATTACCTTTTTTGTGTGCACAAAACCATTGGATTAGCATATAAATAATGAATTACTAATGTGAAACTAGGACCCAAACACATCTTATATATAAATGAAAAATGCCTACCCAGGTTAATAAAAGCTATGTTTACGCGACACCAATACAGCTGGACAATTTGGGAAAAAGAAAATGTAGTCAAAACAGGTTGTGTGGGAGAAGTTACATTGGCCAGCTGCCTCGGCATCATGTACACACACGCCAAGAGTGGCGATTTCAGTCTGGTTACCATACCCACGGGGAAGCACGGTAGACAGAACCCAGCCACCGCACGCCCAAACACAGCACGACAACATGGCATTTACTTTGACGAGCAAGGAGGAATAATCAGGGAGGAAGGGCATATGGGTCCTGACTCTGGGAGATGGTGGCTGAGGACATTTTACACTTCTTTTTAAGTTTCCCATAACAGATCTGGAACGTATGAAAGGGCTGGCAGTCTTTCGAAATGCAAGGTTCAGATACTATTGCACCACCTCTTTCAAATAGCCTGCAAGTTCTGCCAACAGTTAAATATGAAACTTTGTGTCACATAGAGATAGAGACCCTCAGGTTCTTTCTTTCTATTTGAACATATGCATGGCTCAACAAATTGCAAGTGGTGCTTTCTGAAAACTTTGTTTTAGCTGTTTGAGTTCTACTTGTGTTATTTTGAATACTGCCACACAAGAACTAAAAATCTCTGTCATTTCTTAAAGCGTTTAAACAAACAATATTAAAATACCATCTTCCGTCACATTGAAAGGCAGTTGGATATGTTTTTCCTCCATATTTACATATACAGAGTTCTGATCTAGAAAACCAATACAATAAACCATTTTATGTTTTAAAAACAGGCAGTCTTTGGTGACGCAAAGGCAGAGATTTTTTTTGTTACCTCCTGCCTATTTCGCTCTGTCTCATAAAGTGAATATTGTTGGCACTGTCAGAAAGTTCTAAATACTGCTCAACAGACAAAACAAAATACCCATCGTAACCTTGTACCCTCCCAGTGCTCAAAAGCTGCTGCTTCTCCCCCTCTGTCCATGCTCGGATACCTTCCTCCCCTTCTTGCAGCCTTCTTTGCTCCTTAGTCCAGGCCTGGGCCACTGCGCGCTGTCTGGCAATCTCCAACACGTGATTCTTTTCCTCTTCCACAGTTGTCCCATATCGGATGTTGAAGCACAGAGCCCCATGCTGGAGTTGGATGTCTGCAAACCGTCTAGTCCTCCCATTCAACACAGAAGTCATCTGGGACACAGTGACATTCACACCATTCTCTAGAATCCGCCTCCCCCCAGTGTTCCCGATGAGCACCAGGTCTTCCTCCAGAGAACCAAGCTTAATGAAGTAGTGAGTGTCCCTCCCCTCTATGGTAAAATGTAGGTTTTCCAGGTAGTGTGCATTATTGAGAATGGCAGCGAGCCGCCTGCTATCTTCATTGGCTACTCCTATGATATCGGCGGTTACTATGCCATCCTTGATGGCAAATTTTATACCTTTTCCGAAAACAGAAGGAACAGCGGCAAACCTTGGTTGTTTCCCTCCTTCAAGGCACCGCCCATCATGGTATCGGGGAGTCATAGGAAGTTGGTCCAAGGAAATGAAATTCCTCAGCTGTTTCTGGAGCTCACACTGAATGCCCAGGACCATCTAGGAAAACAGAAAGGTGCAGGGTCAGTGCAGCACAGGATACCTGTCCTGTGCTCGGGCACTGTGGGAAGGAAAGACTCACAAGCTTGTTCCTTCTCTCTCCCATTGGCTGGCTCGTGATTTCCAAACAAATTTGGAGTTCTTCATCAGAGATTTTGGGAAGAAAAGACGAATTAGGTGACTTGATCAAATGGCCTATATCGATCGATCTGTTGATCGATACATCTATATCTATGTGTGTGTGTGTGTGTGTTTGTGTGCATGTATAAATATTCCAATATCTTAGTGAGTTGAGCATCAGGAAGCATAGAATCACAGAGCTAGAAGGCACTTCAAGTTAAGTGGGTCCAGCTTCCCCAAAACAATGACGTTTCATTTTCACCAATATAACTAACAGCTGCTATTACTGTAAGTAGAGTAATACGTTAGGTATAAAGAGATGCATAAGGCAGCATTCTTGCTTTCAAGCAGCTTGTGACCTTATAAATAACAATACAAATCAGCAAGAAGTTCATTGATCTTTTCACATGGATTTAGGAAAAAACTCTTTATTATGGGAATTTTCAAACATACTAAGAAATAAAGAGAAAAGAAAAATGAACCAAGTATCCATTATAAAGTCTCAGTGATCTTCAACATTTTGCTAAGCTTTTTTCCCCTGAACTTTTAATTACCAAAAAAGCAGTTACCTATAATATTTATTTACAAAAAGGGAGATGCCTATAGAACCTATTTTAATTCTTTTCCCTTATAATTTATTGCACTCAAATTTTAGTTTTAGTTTTATTTTGTTAGTCAATTTTTTGAAAACATATTTCTATTTCTTTCAATTAAAGAATAATCTCTTGTTTTCATTTTGTGTCTCATACTCCTGATAAAATTATCTGTCTTATTTTTCCAGAGATTTTATCCTGTAATAGTTATTCTTTCTTTCTTCATTGTTCTTACAGACTTTTTTTTTAAAAATCAGAATAATTTAGGGCCTCTCCTGATGGCGCAGTGGTTGAGTGCTGGGCTGTGAAGCTGCCCGCAGCCTCTGCAGCGCCGGTTCCATCCCACATGGTGTGCAAACCTCTCCTGCTGCCCGCTGCTCCCCTCAGCAGCGTACTTCGTCAGTCTGCCTGTTCTGCACCCTGCTCTGGCTCTGGTGAATTCTCTCACCCTCCTGTGCTTCTGACTGTACCCAGTGCTTGTATAAATAAATAAATAAATCTTTAAAAAAAAATAAAATCAGAATAATTTAGTTCTGTCATTCCCATGTTCTTTAAGATTTATTAATGCATACAAGAACTGGGGTACACGCCAGATGGGTGAGAGGATTCACCAGAGACAGAGCAGGGAGCAGCACAAGCAGACGGACCGAAAGCACTGCTGAGGGGAGCAGCGGGTGCAACAGGAAAGGTCTGCCACGCCATGTGGGTATCTCGCTGGCCTGCTGGGATCAAATCTGTGCTGCAGAGGCTTCAGACAGCTTCACAGTGCTGCACTCAACCACCTGCGCCACCAGGAGAGGCCTGCATTCCCATATTCTTAATGCATTAGCCCCTAATTTATTTTGTAGTTGGAAATCTGATGTTTTTATGTCTCTTAGTGAGCCATTTGCTCTATATGTAATCCATAACTGCCTTTGGTAGCCCATTTCAGAATGTTAAAAGTTCACTTCCTCTTGTTAAGCTACCAGAGCAGTTGCCAAGTCGCATTAGTCTCTCCTTTTCCAAAAGTTCCAATCCCCTGATCCTTTCCTCATGGAAGCTTGTTCTCTACCTCCTCATTAATCACATTTTCATGACTATTCAAGAAGACTTAAAAATAAGTCAGCAAATAAATGTCAATACCATTTACGGGTGTTGGATGCTCTTCTGTATTTTCAGCTAAATGGAGATGGCACAACTTGTACTCACCTTTCCAGGATCCCACTCTTGAGTTTTTGTCTGAAGCTGTAGAAGCTCATATGTTAATTCCAAATTTTCTAGTTCTGGTTTGGGAAACCCAGGTAGAACATTGTGTAACTGGAAACCAAAGAGCTCCAACCAACTTCCAATGTCTGTGAGACAAAAAATTGAAAAGAAAAAAAAAAATTCAAAGCCTATACTTTACAACTTTTGTGGAAGACTTTACAGAGGTTTCCTCAGTCCTCATTATGTTCAGTTAATGGGAAGTTATGGATAAAATTCCCCCTGATATTACCCACTCTAAATGATCTGATCCTCTCTTTATAGGGAAACCTTTTCATTCATGGAAAACCAAAGAGACAGATTCAGTTTACTACATGGACATTCTTAATGTGGTGAGGTAATAAGGCCAAGTAGACTGAATATTAGATTTGATGCACAAATTTTCTTTCTTTTAAAGATTTATTTTATTTATTTATGCATACAGAAGCTGGGGTGCAGACCAGAGGGGCAGGGGATGAGAGGATTCACCAGAGACAGAGTGGGGAGCAGAATAGGCGGATCTACTGAAATACACTGCTGAGGGGAGTAGCGGGCGAGACAGGAGAGGTCTGCTGCGCCAGACTTGGGTTCTTTTATGAAATTATTTGTATAAGCTCTTAAGAGTGAAACCTATACACAGAAAGCTTAAAAGGAAAGAAAAATGTGCAGACATGCAAAAACATTATCTTTTTTGCCAATTTGCACAGTTTCACTCACTCTAGAAGACTAAGGAAGAGAGTGCACAGTAACTCGTGGGCTAACTGGCAGGAAGAGGAAGCATATTTACAAAGGCATTGAGATGATGTGATAAACACTACTGAGTTACCTCAAATTTAGCATACTGTTTGACACCATGTAAGTACCTGTGGTATACTTTGCAACATCTTGAATTTTGCCAACTGGGTAGTTATTTTCAAAGGAGTAGAGGTTGAATGGCTTAGGAAGGAGATTCAACTGTTTCCATATGTGATGATTAGGTGTAGTCCATCTACCAGCAATAACATCGTAATCTCTTTGCCCAAGGTGCACTAACTTAGTAAGGAAATCATAGAGTCCTCCATGGAAACCAATGATGACCTGAAAGTCAGGGTAAGTATCATGATAGATATCGCCATAAGGAGTGTAGAGTATCTCTTTTATCACCTGACCTCGGCTGCTGAACACAGCTAGTGGAGTGCCTGTATTATCACAGGCTACGTAATATTCTTCACTACTGCTCAGCTCCATGGCAATAAGGTGACCTTGGAGATCATAGTACAGAGATGTAATCTCTGAGCTTGTGTGGTTGTACAAATGAGTAACTCTTATGGGGTTGGCAAGATCTGCATAAAAGAACTGGAGATGCTGCCCCAGGCTGGACTTACTGGCGACACGTCGCCCAAGCCCATCATAGTAATACTGCACAGTCCAGCCAGAAGCCTTATTGTAGGCTTTCTGCAACAGACCATTAGAATTATATTCAAAGATGTCATTTCCTCTCTGCCTCAGAAAGCCATCTTCATCCATCTTATACTGAATTTCTCCTAGTCTGGTGATGCGGTCTCGGAGGTCATAGCGGAGTGGAGTAAGACGGGCACTATTTCCATGGCTTAAAAGGTTGATGTTTCCATTCAAATCATAACTATAACGCCACTGGGTTTTATCATTTACAGAAACAGTTTGAAGTTGTCCATCAGCATCGTATTCATAGAAGTATCTTGTTATATTGGCATCTACTCCCACTCTTATATCACATATTACCATACGGCCCATATTATCATATTGAATGGTCATCCAGTAGGCAATTGCCTTTAGGATTTCATATTGGACTTCAATAACTTGTCCATTGGCACTGAAGATCTTGGTGTGCTTCATCACTGTCGTAGTTATGACTTGATTTAAATCATAATTAATTACACTGAATTTTCCAAACTGCTCTGTTCTACCAGAGACATCAACATATCGGTACAGATCTATGGGCAAAGGAGTTTCATTTATCACAGCTTGCATGCTGGTGACACGGAAGTTATTGTAGCTGTAGTCAAATCGTGCATTCACGAGACCTTCTTCACTGAATCTGAAAATCTGGCGTCCAATAAGAGGTCCTGAAGGAACCAAAACAAAATAATAAGAGCAAAGCAAGAGGCTTAATGGTGAACACGCCAGTGCTATTTTCTTTAGTACTGATGCTTTTACATTCTAACTAAAATATTAGAGATTGATCTCTGATGATATGTCTGGGCAATCATCCCCTAAAAACATATTCTCATAGCTGTGGTTACCAAGTATGAAAAACAAATTTAAAATACTATATATTATAGTTGTAGAATAATTTGATTATAGGAACTACAGAAGTAATAACCCATCCAGTAGCTGGGGTGATGAAACTGACATTATAAACAAGCTCTCTTGTTATAACAGCTGAAAAAAAATACTTCTAATTCATTTAACCTGAGGTGCAAAGTCAGAGGGTTAGGTTTTGACAAAGTCCAGCATTCAAGTAACTGGATTTGGACATTTTAGAAACGCAAAGGATGAAATATATTACAAAGGTCTGACTTTTGATGATGTTTTGCCATCAACTGAGGCTTATACAGGTCACATAAGGCTTGGGTTAGTTTTAGTGAGCCTCATATCTTGCAGCTGCATCTTTGGAAAGATTTCGTGGTAAGTAGCAGTGGGTGCACAGTTAGACTAGGTACTTAGATCTCACCTTTCTTGAAAGCTGAGAGAGGAAGAGAAGTACACTGTACGTTTTTAAGAAATCAACTTTCATGCAGCTTATGATATGCTTTTAATTTTCAATGGAAGATAATTTGATAGCTATAGTGAAAATTCATTGGGTTGAATGTCTATAGGTTAATGATTCTTTCAGACTGTGGCCAGCAAGTTTAATAAGAAAATTCGGATATGGTTATACGTATCACACCCTCTCACAACAAACCTGTTTGCCTGTATCTGATTGTGCAAATGAAGCCATCGTGCATCAGATGTATTGTCTTAATCACTCCAGAAGACTCTTCATATGTTAATGTGACTTGAGTGGTATCGTAGAGAATCTCAGACAGCCTTGCTTGCTTGGTGTATTTATATAAAACTCTGCGTCCTGTCCCTAGATGCAGGTTCTGTAGCAGTCGGCCATCTCGGCTGTAGTCTTGGATAAAAGAAGTGCTGCTGTCAGGTGGGGTGTAGATGTTCCGGTAGTAACCCACTGAAAGCATGGTTTGTAAGCTGTGGCGCACCATACTCGGCATGGTGACAGAGAGCAGACAATCTGATTGGTCATACTCAAAGATGTAACGCCGCTGGCTATGTAAGAGAAGCATCACGGACTGAAATGAGACAAAGGCAGACCAGCATCACATGTACCACCAGAGCATAGGAGATGAAAGGAAATTCACATTCATCCACTCAACTCAAATTTATCGAGTACTTGGTTATAGTCCCGGTACAATTCCCACCTCCCTTGCTGTGATCCTATTCCCTTCTCCCCCCACCCCTGTAGTGTGTCACTGGTTTACAGTTGCTTGTTGATTTTGATTTTTGCTTTACTATAATTAGTCTTTTTCCTGATCCCTTATTTAGGTTTTCTAAATTCTTGCTATGACAAAAATGAAAACGATGTAAAAAATATACAAAATTAAAAAACCAAAAATAAAAAAATAAATAAAATTTCTAAATATGTGCTACATATTTGTGGAAAAAATCTGGAGAGATATATACCAGGTATTAAAAGTTCATTTCTCTGGGAGATAGGATAGTGCATGATCTATGTGTTCTCTTTATACTTGGGATTACCTTTTGAAATAAGAATGAATTTCTTTATAGTAAAAAAAAATAAAATGAGATTGAGAGATTAAAAAACAAATTATCGAGTACTTACTATGTGCCAAACACTGCGGTTGGCCCCAGTGGATACAGGCACTGGGGAATAATGGGATCTATCCTCTTAGCACTTACAGTTTAGTGGAGGACAAATAACTACGTGACTGGGCCTCCCCGGTGGCGCAGCGGTTGAGCGCTGGGTGGCGAAGCTGCCCGCAGCCTCTGCAGCGCTGGTTCGATCCCCCGCCACCGGGTAAGGGTCCCACATGGGCGCACATGGCGCGCAGCTCTGCTCCCCACTCTGGCTCTGGTGATTTCTCTCACCCTCCCGCACTTCTGACTGTACCCAGTGCTTGTATAAATAAATAAATAAATAAATAAATCTTAAAAAAAAAACTTAAAAAAAAAACCCACGTGACTACAGCGTAGGTGGGAAGTGCAAGGCGTTTACCAAAGGCAGAGGGAGAGCAGCTCACCCAGACATAAGAGGTCAGGCAAGGCTTTCTGAGGAAAGCAACATCCAGGTGGAGACCTAAAGGATGACTAGGGGTTGGTCAGGTGATGGCAGGGAGGCATTTGGGTGGGGTAGGGAAAGAGTTCTCCCGATAGAGGGAACAACATTGTGACAGTCTGGAATAGAAAGCGAGCATGGATTTTTCAGAGTGAGAGGAATTTTGCGTGGCCAGAGCAGGAATGTATTGAGGAGGTGGTTGATGAATGGCAAGAGATGAGGCCCGTTGGGTAGGCTGGGTCAAATCATGCCAGGCTATGTTTGAACTGAAGCCTGTTGGCCACAGGGAACCATTAAAAGCAAGTCGAAGGTGATTGCAGAGCTGGGAGAAACAGTCAAGTTGGTAATTCCGGAAAGGTTGCAATCGCTTCAACACAGCGACAGATTGTTAGAGGGAAATATGCCACGTATTCAGTTAGAGTCACCAAAAAGCATTTATTGATTTCACTTAGATGTCTTCCTGAGAAGTTGTATATAAAATATTATTAGTATTGCTTTGCAATTCATCTTTTAAACTACATTAGAGAAGCCGGCCATAAAAAATGAGAAGTTCTTAGGGCATGCACCCCTCCCCCAAACTGATCTGAACTTCAGAAAGTTATTTGTTGAGATATAATGCCATGCAATTAATAGGTGGTTCATAGATATTGGTTTATGTTATTTTAATTTTAAATGTAGACATAAAGGAGTGTTGTTTTAGGGCGGACTCAATCCTATTTCTAATTGAAAAACATTTAAATCCTTTTTTTAAATAAAAATGAAAACCATTCATCCCTGAAAATTCTGGTAACTCAAAAGGGAGTATTACCCCTCTCTTCTTGAGAATGGCTTTACCAAGTGAAAAGATGTTTTTCTGAACTTGGCAGTATGAAAACAATAGATACCTTTTCATTTTGTAAATAGAAATTATACACAGTTATGACTACAAATCACACAAACAATGTATATTTAACCCTTCCACATATGAAGTTATATGCTAATATTGAATGTGTTTTTCAAAACTGCATCTCCTCTCTGCCCTTCTGAGAATTACTGATTTCCAGTTGCATGTCAGGACCGTGAAGTCAAAGGCAGCGCGTTTTGCTGACGCACATGTCCTTTCTTCTGTCCCCACCAAATACCCTGCCGTGGATACTGCACGTGCAAACCCTGTCACCACGCCACCCGTGGACAACATGCAGTTCTGAAAACCCTGATGAACAAAGGACAGGAGACATGGGCTTCTGGCATGGCCATGGAGACGTGAAGGGAAAAGCGCTTCCTTGACCAAGGCAAAACTCAAAAGACGGGGGGAAGGAGGGATTTTCCTTTGGATGAGGGAGCAGGTGGAAGCTGGCCGGGGCAGAGTAGCTGCACACAGAAGCCGGTGGTAAATGCCTTTGCATTATTTCTGTGCTGAAAGTCAGATTTCTCACTGCCTTTCCACTCTCTTCTGTCAATTTGCCATGGACAAATGACATCTGTCACCTGTGACGTGGGCCAGGGACAATGACCATATGGCTCCCACACATTATCGAGGAGCAGCTTGCCCAGGCCATACCTTTTCCAGTCACTCTAGCAGCCTTGCCAAACATTTATAGCACATCGCCATTGTGTTCGCTCCCGTGCTCCCACCCTCCCAGCTCCAGGAAGCCACTGCCTGACCCTGCTCCTGGGTGGTGATGATGGCTGTGCTGTCTCCAAAACTCCCTGGTCTGTTTAAAGCTTCCTGCCAATGGCAGGAATGTGGATGACGTGATTAGAAATCTCGTGAATGCAACCGTTGTCTTGCCAGAATGCCATTTAGCTCTCAGTTGGCTGCTTTTCCACTTTGGGTGGGCATTATTATCAGTGTGTTCAAAAACAATGCTTCTGGGTCCATCCAAAGACCACAGCACTGCTGCAGGATAAAAGGCCATTCCTTATTAGTCCAAACAATGGAGTGTAAGGCTTTTAATTTTTAAAAAATTGATTGTAAGTCCTAAAAGCGATCATTGTAAAGAAGAAGAAAAAGAGAGCAATCATGGCTGTATTTGAACAAGAATAGAAACGAGAGTAGAAATTTGAAGAGTGAAAGCATTACAAAGGCCACCAGATGGCAGTGCGGGGCCACCTAGAAGCTCCAGCCAAAGGCTGTTGTCCCTCCAGGCAGCCTTTGAAATTTCCAGCTCCAAAGAGGCAATTTTGTGTAAATGTGTAAGACTAAAGCATCTTATTAAATGATTATAAAATATATTTAAATGCATTTTAAAATTGAAGTTCTTAAGAATGATTTTAGGAAACTGAAAGATTTACATTTACTGTAATACAAAATTTTAGCCCCACAAGTCTTCAAAATATAATTAACTCAGAGAAGTCTCATAAATCAAGATAGAGAATTAATGACCACATAGAGAAAATTTAAGAAACAATAATTGATTTCTTTAATACAGAGAGATCATTTAAGCAACCGCAGCTATTATCCAAATAATTATTTTTCTCCTAATGGCTACAAACCATTGTGCATGAAAACGATATGCATAACTTTCACGTACTCTAGAAGTAGAAGTCAAACCAGTTTTATAAAATGTCTGCATGTTAAGGTGAAATATCTGCTGTTTGTTTTTAAATATATTATGGTATAGGAATGGCAAGCAATTTTACAAAAGTAGTTTGGGGTATAAGAAGGTACACATTTTAAGAATTCTTACTTTAAAATATACAAGAACCAGCCTCTTTGTCCTTGCTTTGCCCCACAGACACAGTGAAAGAATATGCTGGCAAAGGTCAAACTAAGGAGAGTTCTGAAAAGAGCACAGAGGAGACACAGAGCCTCATCCCCTCAGCCCCTCACTGGAGAAGTTAAATGTAAATTAGATTTTGGTTAATTCAGGGTTCTTTCCTTTTTCCCTACAATCGCAATTTCAAAGATGCTTTAATTTCCTTTCTTTTTTCCTGTCTTTTTTCCTCTCTCCCTCCCTTTCTTTTTTCCCTGTTTTAATTTATCCATATAAGTTCTGAACTTAAAGATAAATACTTAAATACACCATTTAAATGGAAAGAAATTAACTTTTATCGAGTGACCAACTAGATGTGCTGGGTGCTTTATATTATTTCATTTAACCATCATATCTATTCAGTGAGTTAGTTATTATCACAGGTAATAATGTTAATAAAATCACTATGATGATAAATGATTTTTGGAAAGCAAAGAACCATTTCACAGTGATGTGTTTTGTACATTCTGAGTATTGCCTAATAGGATTGCTGAAGTCAGGGGTTATGTCTTAATTAGAGAATAAATTAAATGTGAAATTAAAAAAGGGTCAAAAGTCAACCAACAGGCACAAATGATCTGACTTGTCTTCTGGCCAGTAAACTAGTCTGTGGAAGCCATAAGGGCTTTTCTAGATATGTTATTCTGGGTCAATAAAGTCTTATTTCTGTCCAATGCAGACAGTTTTCTTTGTTTTGTCTTGAAAGAAATATTGCCAACTAAGTTTCTGTAGAAAGAGAACTTATGTGAAGTTTGCTTCATGTGATTCTTTGTTTAAGTAAGCTTGATGAAATAATCAGCTAATTCAGAAAAGAGAAACAGTCAAATTGCTTCACTGGTGTCAGGGAAGAGGTTCAATGGCTGCATACAGGGCTCAAATGTCAGTTTTCAATACGCTCTTTTGTTACTGTAGAGACAGCCTAACTAGAAAGCCTTAGGAGCCGAGATACCACTGCCTATAGGTAATTAGCTCAGTGGCCAGACTCTGGAGCTAATGAGGTTGGGGTTACGAGTTCAAGCCCATGTGAATGCCTAGGGAGTGCTGGCTATTTCACTAATCACATGCAGGGCCAGTGGAGGATCAGCGCAAACCCATCCTCATTCTTGGTAAAACAATTCAGCCCATATTCTGCTAATAATCAGTGGCACTGTTTATTTTACATAAAGGTCATCATTATATGCCTTTTCCTTTAGGTAAACATACCACCCAACATTTGGATTTGGTTAATTTTGTGACCACTTTAGCCCTTTCTGGGTGTTAGTCATAGAATTTTGCTAATCATTCTTGTCATCAAAATTCAAAAGAGGAAAGAAAGACGCAATCTATGAGATTCAGAAACTCCCAGTGTAGAGTGAGCAATATACATTTGGTTGATTCCCTCAGCATGAAAGGACTTGAGTGGATACAGCAGGGGACTTCCTCCTTTATCCTGGCTTCCAAGTGGATTTCTACTTTATCTCCTAGAAATTGCCAACCTGGCAAATTCCCCAGCGACAGACTCTGGGAAGCAGTACACAATAGCTTACCCATGACATACAACCACTGGCACTTTTTTTTTTTTTTTTTTGGTAAACAAAAGGGCTTGGTGTCATTGGGTGCTTATAGTGAAGTTCTGCCTTGTGAGCTTTGAGCTCCAATGACTTTCCTGAGAACTTCTAGGGGTTGCCTTATACAATTACCCTTGAATTCTCAAGGAGAACATTTTTCAATTTTCCCAGAAATTAATTCAGGACTGTCAAATTCAGTTGAATGGGTAGATTTGGGAAATAAGAGCCAGTATCTTAGGATGTCAGGAATTGAGATGCCAGACAGAGATCAATTTCTCTTATTGTCCTTTGCTTACTGATCTGGCCAGAAACCATCTTGCTGTGTGTGGGCTGATTTTGGATAAATGGTTCTGGTGTTGGCATTAAAAATCCTTGTCTATTCTGAACAGAGAGAGGCCACCAGTTCCCATTACAGTTGTTTCTGGACACTTACTGCCTCCAAAGGACTATGACCAATGAGGCTCTCCTGCACCATTCCCTTAGGCTGATTACTGGTGAAAATTAGTCCTAAATGCACACTACTAAAATTTCACTGACTATCCTAACAAGATTAGAATTCCTTATCCTCTGTGTAAGAGGCTTTTTTCCACAGCTGAGATACATTAACACACAATTTTATAATTTTCTGCCTGTTTTACCTCAGTGTGAGCTTTCATAATAAAGATCCCTTTCAAGAGCATGAACAAATATGCTCAAATGAAGAGAAAGCTAAGCCATTATTCTGACTTCAGTTTGAGAGAGTACTTGGCAGAGTGTGGGTTTGAGGAAAGTTTTCAGCTGAAAAGCACACAGCACTGTTTTGTGCATGCAGAGGAGCCAGAATCTAGGCTTTTCTCCTGCAGGTCCTCACCAAAGTGGGCAATTTGGGCCACTTTCAATATTCTCATCCAGAAACTCAGAACTAGTTTATTTTCCTGACATACTTACCTTTTCTAAGTAGGTGTAGCTCCATATTTTCCCATCAGCCCAGGTTCTTGAAATTATTTTTCCACTCTGGTCATATTCCATTTTTTCATTCCATGTCCCTCTTTGAATAAATGTCACCAATCCGGAAGGTGAATATGTGATATTCACTTCATTATATCTGCTCACAGGAGACCACAGAACAGGTCGTCCGGTCTGGTCATAGAGGATTCGAAGGGTGAATTTCCGATGGTCATCATAGATCTTTCCTGTGCGAGTTATATGGTCGAAATCTATGGAGAGCAGGTTTCTGTTATGGGCCTACAAAAAAGGAGATAGGAAATACATTTTAAGCACCGCCATGGTCGCCCTTATCTAGCGTACTCACAATCTCGCAGCTTTTCCTGATTCTCTGACAATAGGGTCTCTCTTGCCTTTGAATTCCCATGCTTCGTGTTCCTCAGATGATACTTATCTTTATTCTCTCACCAGATCGTACCATGTTGGAGTTTAGTGGCTATGTCTTAACCCCTGGCATGTGCTACATTCTTGACATATGGCTATTTTTTTTTCCTGAAACCTTAAATGCCCCGACAAATTTCTCAATAATTATTTTATGTGAGCCAGATGCTTATTTAGAACTGGGGCTTCCTTCTCTGTTTTACCAGTGAGTTGGCTAGAATATAGAATAGTGAATTATTTATGTAATCAGAATCTTTTTTAAAGGGATATAGTGAGTCCCCTTTAGTTTATATAGATTTCCTTTTTTGATTTCTTTGTGGTTGGGGCATGGAGTTACATGACCATACCTATCACAGGGGAACTCAGGTGATACTTTAGCAGCAGAACCCACTCAGAAATATATTCATGAAGGCCAGTTTGTAAATATGATAGCTGATGGTAGGGTCCCCTTGTATTCCCTAGGGAGGGGGGTACCACTAAGTGAGGCTAAAACATGAATTAAGTTTGGATGCCAAGTTTAGAAACAAGTACTAGTTTGGCATGCTTCTAGTTGCTTCCTTGACTGCATTCCTTCTGTGAGCCTCCCAACCATGAAGTCCTAGAGAGAGTGCAACACCAGGGACTTCACTTCAGCAGGGGTCCTTGAGAGGAAGCACTCAGTGGTGCCTGACTGAGGAAATTCCTCTGGGCCCACAGAAAATAACTGCACGACTAAATATAAAAAAGCTTTCAAAATTAGCAAAAAAGACAAACCTTCACTGAGTTTTCAAAGCAACTGGATGACTGATTTTTTTCTGTTCTTCAGCTAGTAGTGTCAACGTTTGGTTCTCTCAGCAGTAACCTCTGTGCCAACTAGTGACCACAGAAACAGCTGAAGACAGTGCTGGGAGAGGGCAGCTTCCAAGGAGGGGTAGGTGGGAGGTCAAGGGTAGAGGGCTTTTACAATTTGTTTTATTTTAGCTTAGTTATTTTAGTGATTTATTTTGTCTTGTTTATATTATAACTTTTTATTTGAAAAGAGTCTGACTCACAAGACGTTACAAAAATAGTACAGAGTCGCTGTGTACTCTTCACCCAGCTTTCAAGGGACAGACTTTTAATTTGGGGGGAAGGATTATAAGCACAAGTAGCAGAAAGCAAAGCCTGAATGAAAAAAGGAGAGACTTTGAGAAGGGTAAGAAGCAGGGAGTGTCGCGGACACACTGAATCAGCTGTGTGTCCATGCTCCAGTCACTTCTGCCAGGGCCTTCGTTCTCTTATCTGTGAACTGGGAGTGACGTTACCATTTTCCACTGCAGAGTTGTGCTAAGAATAAAACGAGATTTCATATACAGGTACCTGGCGAAATGTAAAAGTAACATTATTAATCGTTATTTTTAGAATATAATGGATGATTACTTTTCTCATTTTAGTTAGGCTTTTGAATAGGTACAAGTGTCAGACTCCTAGGTGACTATAGCTTGATGAACTAGATTTCTCTCTGTAGGAATTGTCAACATGATCCTGAACAGAATGTTAAAAATCTGGCTAATGAGGTAAGGGGTAAAAAACCAACATTAGGGCTTGACTACATTCATCATAGTTGGACTAAACTGATTCACAAGTTATTCAACTGGACTCTATGTTCATTTTAAACTATCGTGGCCAAGGATTCCTTTAAATATCTGGAATTTATGCACTGTGTCTCCAGAAAAATGTTTATATGCATATACATGAATAATTTTCAATAGAATTTCAAGGGGGCTCTAAAACCAAACATGAAACCTCTAGGGGTCTCAGGAGTTCAGCTTCAAAATGCTGGTGCAGAGTTTTAAAAAATGTTCAGTTTACATGGAGAAATATTATATCAGTTCCAGGTGTACAACATAAGAACTTGATATTTGTACATCCTGCAAAATGATCACCACAGCCTAGTGAACACCTGTCACCGTCCGTAGTTATAATTTCTTTCCTGTGATTAGAACTTTTAAAAGATCTCTCTTAACAACTTCCAAATATATAGCATTATTAACTGTACTTTAAAGTACATGCTATACTTTGCATTGTTGGACTCATTTATTTTATATTTTAAATATTTTTATTAAGATTTATTTTTTATTTATACAAGAGCTGGGGTACAGGCCAGAGGTGTGGAGGGTGAGAGGATTCACCAGAGACAGAGTGGGGAGCAGAACAGGCAGACTGACGAAATACACTGCTGAGGGGAGCAGCGGGCGAGACGGGAGAGGTCTGATGCGCCATTTGGGAATCTCCCTGGCTGGCTGGGAATTGAACCTGCTCTGCAGAGGCTGCGGACAGCTTCACAGCTCTGTGCTCAACTTGTTGCACCACTGGGGAGGCTCTGGACTCATTTTTTTTTAAAACTAGAAGCTTGACTACCTTTGCCCATTTCTCCCACCCCACTCCCAATACCCACCTCCCCACCCCTCTCCACCTTTGGCAACCAGCAATTTGTCTTCTAGATTTTTATTTTTCAGATACCACATATAAGTGAGATGCAGAAAGTTTTTATTTTTTAATAATAAATTTTATTTTTATATTCTCCATACAATTGTAACCCCCTCATTCTGACCCCAATCCCTCCCCTCCCACCCCCCCCCAAGTGTCTCTGGTTCATAGTTTTTTGTTGATTTTGATTTTCACTCAGAAAGTTTTTATCTTAATGGACTAGATGACTGCAAAGTCAACATTCTCATTTCAGACTCTGTGTTTCCTTGCTAACTTTGTTTCTTAACACCATGATAAATGGGTACTTTTTCATTGCATAAAAAATGGAAAATATAGAAATATATAAAGAAAATAGCTACCTGTAAGCCTACCCTCCAATGCAAATCATTACTTATACTTTGCTGCATTTCCTTCCATTTATCCCACATTTTTGTATAATCTATGTCCATACATTTAAAGACAGACTATAATTAGGATTGCACTTAATGTTTTATGTCCTATTTTTTCAGTTAATGCTTTATCTTTGGCATTCCTTATGTTATTAAATATTCTCAAAAAGTGATCTTAATGGTTGCGTAACATCTTCCTACATGATAAGAATTTATCCTTCTCCCATTGTTGGAAGTTAGTTTTAACTTTCCATTTTTTTTGCATATCTCATATTTTGCTGAAGTTTTTCAAATGGATATTTCCTTAGTATAGAACCCTATAAACTGAAATTGCTGGGTCAAAAGATAAGAATATATTAAAGACTCCTGATGCAACTTGAGATATTACTTTATAGTGTGCAAAGGTTGTACAAAGTTATTCTCCCATTAACTAGTAGTGGGAGAGCCCATCTCATTGTCGTCCTTACTAATATTGAGTATTATCATTGTCGGTGATTTTTTTCCCAGTAGGAGAGTGGGGAAATGGTATGTTACTGTGGTTTAAATTTGCATTTATTACTAGTGGCCTTGAATCTTTAACCTCCATTGGCCACACATACATCTTTGATGAGCTACCTACTCAAGACATTTGCCCATTTTTCTATTGGGGTGCGGCACTTTGTTTTTTTAAAAACTTCTTTTGGTTTCAGTTTCTTCATCAGTCACATGCTAACGATATTTGCCCTTAATTTTGAGGTTCTGTAAAAACAAAACGAAACTTATCAAATGTGCCATGCCATGAATTCTACCCAGAAAATTAGTGATTAGCGACTCAAATTATTTGGGGGGAAGTGCTTTTAGTTGCCAGGATAGATTTAATTCAGAGAATAAAATCACAGATTGGGAATCACAACTTTTGAAACCATCTGTAGCCACTGGGTGTGGTGTTGCAGGGCATAAATACAAATTAACTTGCTGCTCACCTAAAAGGTGATTGAGAAGCACATATTTTCTGTCTTTTGATATGCTGGGCTTGGAAACCTATATGAAACCAGGTGTTCTTTCTTCAACTACCTTTCCTGTGGTTTTATATGCACATATCTCCAACTGTAATACTGTTCATTTACAATAGCTGTAAAATGTCCATGTACTCCCAGAGACAGTTGTAACTGTTACAATTTATGTTATAATGATAGTTAAAGAGCCAAAGTAACAAGTGATTTCCAGTTGAACTAAATTTGTGGTTTTATTTGTCTGATAGATTAAGTTTACTACTCAAGAACACATTTCTCAATAAAGTCATTACAGCAACACAAGCAGGAATCACTGTTAAAGCAAGCAGAGGCAAACTCTGCCTAATGTTCTTTCTCTGCCTGTCAAAACTGCCACCATGATTCTGTGTTTCTGGATAATACACTCTGATCTTCAGATGTTGCTGAAACACTAGTTTCAAAGTGAGGTTTAGAAAGTAATGTAAAATTTGGCTAAGAGTTGAAAGGGGATGAAGGAGTTTAAAATGCCAGAGTCACTTTGAATGGCCTGTGGAAACTACATGTGACTTTTGAAACCATCTGTAACCACTGCGTGTGGTGTTGGAGGAGGTTGGGAAGGAGAATGCTTTTTCAGGCTCTCCCACTCAATTTTTTAGGTGCTTATGTGCCTCCAGCCTCTGCGGCAGGAATCAGGCCAGGTTGAACACCTCTGACACCTGGGGTCATGATCAAGGTTGGGAAAGCGCCACATTCACACAAGCACTTGTTTGCCTGAAAGACAATAACAACACTTGATCTAAGTGGAGGCCATCAATCCTTATTTCCACGTTTCCTCCAGTCTATACCAGGCCTTGCCTGGGAAAAGAGAGGGGAGAGAATGAAAATTTTGAGGTAACCCCCAGTTCAAAAAGGTCTCCTTGAACAGGTGGCACATTGAACAAGACCTTTGCGGTTGGCAACTGGATGAGCTGTATATGGTGGTGAGAAAGCAGGACTTGGCATTTCTTTTTTTAACTGGGGAAGAAGTATCTACGTTATCATTTGTCCTTTGGTTTCCCCTTAATAATTTTTGTTCAGCTTCGCTAAGGAGAAGTGAGGAGAAGGGCTTATTTTTTGTTCAAACGTGGACCAGAGAGGAAAGATGGAAGAGTGTGGGCTGAGGAACCATGGATGGAGTTGCCAGCAAGAATCAAAGTGCCTGCAAAGGGAGGATAATAGAAGCAGAAATGCCAAGGGAGATTTCCCTTTGCTTCTCTTCAGTCTTTTCTTGCTCTTTTCTAAGACTGTGCTTGAATTGCTTAACAGAACGTCCTTTCAACCTTTCCAATTTGAGACTCATTCAAATCTTATCTTTAATAGGCTAAAGATAGGATGAAGATACATTAGGTTGATCTATAGGCAACTGCTGATATTTGACTGTTTTGGGCCTACAAAAATGGGCAATTTGCTATAGGTCAGCCGAACACACACACAACACACACACACACACACTGCTGAAAAATTACAATCATGGCAGTTAATTTTCTTTTTTCTACAAGGTGGAGAAGGCTGAATTTTCCAGGGTGCTGTCTAGCATTTCCACTCACAATGCAACTGAGTTTCTTGTGTAGTTTTTGCTGAAGACGTTGGAAGGTGAATAAGTGAAATGGGCCAAATAACCACATCACAGTTCAGGAGATACATTGCATTTAATTTCCATGAAGCTATGAGAACAGATAGAAAAGTCACAGTCTATTTTAAATTAGTACGTGCTATTCTCCTCTCACTGGTTTCAAGGTAATTACTACTTGATTTTTAGAAGTCAATCAATACCATTCTACAAATTTTATTTTTTTATTGATGTTGTTAGGCTGGCAATCAAAACCTACTTGGCCTTGATTTGATTTCACACAGTTGCTCACGAATGAATAGGGCAAGGATTCAGTGTGAGCACCAGCTTGTACTACTCTATCTGGAATTCCACTTTACCTTCTTTTTTCTTTTACTTATCAGTCACAAAATCTTGGTGCCACAGGGCTCTTAGGACATGGACTATTGAACTGGAATGCCTGGATTCAAATCCTGATATTATCACTTAGTAGTTTTATCACTTAGGAGTTGCATGACCTCTCTGTGCCTCAGTTTCTTCATCTGTTAAATGAGAATGATAATAATAGAACCCACCTGATAAGGTCTTATGACCTATAATTGAATTAATAGATGGTGATACACATAGTAAGGCCATAGTGAGTTCCAGCTGCTGTAAGATTAACAGTAATAATACTACAGTAATGGAGTTTGTACAGCCCATAATCCTTCACTTTACAGATGGTTAAGTGGTACAAAATTGTGCACATATCAGCCCTTCCTCCAAATCTTTCTCTCCCCTGATTTCTTTGTTTCCCCAAAGATTCATTTTTATTTATTTATGAATACAAGAGCTGGAGTGTGGGCCAGGGGTGCAGGGGGTGAGAGGATTCCCCAGAGACAGAGTGGGGAACAGAACAGGCAGACTGACTGAAATACAATGCTGAGGGGAGCAGCAGGCAAGACAGGAGAGGTCTGCTGTGCCATGTGGGTCAGCTTCCTGGCCAGATAGCTTGAGACCACTGAGACTTTAATTCCTGCGCCACCAGGGAGGCCCCTCTCACCTGATTTCTGCCACATCATTTAACAAGGACACTTTTTTTTTTACTGTATTAATTGTTCTTGTTCAAATACTTTCTGGTTGGTGAATTCATCTGTGTAACCATACCACACATATTTTAATTTTTTATACCAAAGCATTAATGCTTATATACATGTGAAACAGTGTGTGAAACAATACTTTCTTTTTACTTAGCTTAGTGGCATTGACCCAAGATTAACAAACACAGAAACTTCTATCCATTGAAGACCCCAAGACTCCTCCGACCCAAAAGGTCAACTCTGCCTGGTGTCCACGATGCCTGAATCTCCTGTGTCTAGGTGACTCCTTAGACCCACAGTTACTTGGGGCTGAGAGCAGATCTAGTCTTTAAATAGATTAATCCAGCTGCAAGCAGACTTTTGTTTTTTCACCCTTCACTAATGTTTTTTTGTTTATTTTTTAATGAAGCACTATTTTTCCTTACATTGTTGTTCATTTTGGTACAGTATTTGATTTCTCCCCTCCTGTGAGGTTCCCATTATTCCCCACCACCACGGCACCCGTGACCTGTCACATAATCTTGTGCTCTTCCCTGTTTTCACCCTTCCCTCCTCCTCCCCTGCTGCATGCCTCAGATCTACGGTCAGTGCCAGCAGATTCTTTATCTAAATGTTCACAAGCATAAATCCTTGCAGCAAACCTGGGGAGAAGGAAGTTAAAAGAGTGGGAAGCAAATGGGAACTCCAGCTCTGAGCAGCCTGAGTGCCCTGTGAGAGAATGGACAGGGGTGCAGGGACCTTTCTGGCCGCCTCCCAGATTCCCCATCATTTATGTCTGGGACCCTGTCTTTTGACCAGGCTCATCTCCCCTTTCAGAGCTCTCATCACGTATGAACATTTACATGTTGCACTTCAAAAAACAATCTTCCTCCTTCTTAGTTATCTTCCAGTTGAGAGAAAAAGAAATCAATTGTGAGGGTTTCAGATTAGTCTTTGCTTCATTTTGCTTGTAAACACATCATAATCATCTTACTTGATTTTATGACTTTGGTTTGAAGTGCTCAGCTTCCTGGATTTTTTTTTTAATAGAGGAGGCTGTAGTTGTGGGGTATTGCTGTAGCCTCCCATCTCTGCCTATGAAACCTTGTAAAGAGCTCTGGGATCCAATACTGGGATAAGTTTCATAGAATGGTATTATTATCCATGGACATAGTAAGGTGCAATCTGGATGTAGTTCCCAGACCAGTTTGCTTTTGGTGAATGTCCAATTCTTTTACAACGGCCTCTATTGTTATCTGTATTCTAATTTCTCTTTTGTCCAGGGAAATATATTTATAGGGACAGATTGATGCAGCAGATGAGAAGATACATGGACTGGATGTAAAAGTACTTTGCAAGGAAGATGATTCAAACGCAACTCAGGTTGGGGGGAAATGGATTTTTTAAATAAATGAAATTTCAGGATGTTAATGTGATTTATTTCACTTAATGGAGCTGGTGCAGGATGGCCCAGAGGTAACAAATCCCTTGCCTGCTCAGGCTGAGCAGGAAATCATGATTCCCAGTAGTTTGCCTCCCTCACTTTGAAGGGGAACCCGATTTTGTATGAAAATAAATCACTAATCATTGGAGATAAAGCAACAAGAGTTGCTTTATATCCAAGAGAGGTCTATCCCTTTCTTAGTTTTTCTTTCCAGCTAGAAGGTCTGGGGTGGATATGATAGGTAGCTTTTTGTAACTTCTGTCTTACCAAATGGGCCTTTAAATGAACCTGTCATTTTACACCTGATCAATTAGTGTTTTATGACCTGCTACCCAAGCACATTTGCAAATTACCATCACCCCTTTGTGTGGCTTTTCAAAGAGGAGCCCTCTGTCCCACAGCATAGCAGGGATTTCTATATCGTATGACTGTCAGAACCTGGGGTTCTGTCTCAAGAGCGCTGGTACCCTCACTTGCTCTGGCTCTGGAGTGGCAGCTCCACCAGCAGAAGTAGATGATTCTTGTGGTACTTGAGAGAGATCTTAATTTTTACAAGTATGCTTACAAATGGTCACCACATTTTGGCCCAGGAAGTAAGTTTCATTCTAAGCTTGTCCCCGAAAAGCCCCTGGAGATGAAGGGGCACCATCCCTGAAATAATACAATCAGTAGGGAAAGAGACGTTGCTTTGTGGAAATTGGATTCACCCCTCCATTTTGGAAGCATATTCCCTTAAATCCAATAGAGCGAATCTGGGGAAACCAAGGCAGTAGTATAAACAAAAATGCCAAGGGATGGTGAGAGCAGGTGATAATTTACCAGTTAAACCGTCTCACTCCCCCTCTTGCCTCTTCTACACTTTCCCTGTCTGGAGACCAGCCAGTTGTCCCGTGCCACCCACACTGGACTTGCCAGTACATTAGAGTCGATTATTTGTCTCTTTTTGTCAGCATTGAAATGAGGAGTCAGGCCTTGCCAAGGTGGCTCCACCGAGTGGGGCAATGATTTATAGATTAATTATTTTAAGGAACAAGGCAGCACAGCATGATGTAGTGGAAAGAGTGCTGTGCTAGGCGACGACCTGCATTTTAGCACTGGCTCTGATCCTTGATAACTGTTTGACTTTGGACATATCACTTAACCTCTCTGGGTCTTACTCTTAGTTTTCTGTAAATTGGGAATAACAACAATTGATGTTTGTGGTGCTCAAATAATAAAATTCTGGCTAAGAAAGCATTTTGTTAACTCTAAGGCCCTGAACACACATAAAGGATGGTTACAGTTGTCATATTTCTAGGGACCTGCAGAGTAACACTAATTTAGCCAAAAAGGGGCTCCATTCTCCAAGCCAGAACCTCCAAAAGTACCCTACAAGTCACCTGGAGGAGAAGGCCCTGACTTTGCCACACTAATAAGCCATGCCACAAGCCTTCTCAACTTTAGGACAGGAGGGGAAACAAAAAAGTCAGTTATAAATAGTATTAAGGAAATATCACTTCACTCTATTTTTTAAAGTCCCTAAATGTTTTATGCCCATTAGCTTCTCAACATTAAGAACAACGCGGGATAAGATGTATTGTATGGGGAATATAAAAATAAAATTTATTATTTAAAAAAAAATAAAATCAATACATATTTAAAAAAAGATGTATAAATGACAATAAGTTACAGTTGTCTCTTTCCATTATCCATGCATATGGTGGGGAGAAAACATGGCAGGTTATCTTAGAAAGTGTAAGATCTCAAGGTCACATGGTATGTGATTTGGTTCACAATGCTTTTCTGAAGCTATAACTTGGAGGAGGGACTAACAGGGCACTTATTTGATGTATTTTTTCTGTGGTGAATCCATGAGCTTAATAAGGCATCTGAAGATTAGTCTTCCTTTTCTCTGTTATATCTTTATTTCACAGGTGAAAAAAATAATGGCATTTCTCAAATCACTTGTGAAACTGGTTATCAAGGCCAGGTTATGTAACTTTGCCATCTGGAGTTTTACCCAGGAGATCCCATTTCCAGAACTCTGAAAGAAACCCCCACACAGAGAGGCTCGACTATTTGGACTGGTTTCACTTCTTCATCCAGAGGCATAGCTGGTAAATACTCTGTTAGAGACCAGTCAATACAATCAAACATGTTAACTGACTTGTGAGGGTAGACGTTAGTGGCTGTTACAAAGAAGATGCACTGACGTCTGTGTCCATGTGTCACTGGCAGAACTGACTGAGAAGTGACATGGTTGTCATGTGTTTTGTGCTTATTGAGCTGCAGGACAGTTCTGACCTCTTCTTGCTGGAGTTGGGTGCTGGGTTGCTGTTGCCCTTCCGCAGCTTGAAGGTTACCCATTATTACTGTGGGTGAATTTTTACTGTGAGTGAAGAAAATGCAAGCATCCCAGGTATCACAGGCACGACACAGGCGCTCAAAGTAGGCCTGGCCTCAATAGTGAGTGAGTGCTTCCCTCAGGCTGGCAGTTGCTCTGGGGCTACTATTGAATGTCGCTATATTTGGAAAGTTGGTCACATCATCCTAACACTGGTTAATGTTGAAGCAGGTACATGCAGACAGAGTGCTGAGGTATTTGTAGGCTTTGTGTGCTATAGAAAGACAATTTGGACTGCCAGGTCTCTGGTGAACTGTGATGAACTGCGCTTGGTCAGGACTTGAAACCCCCCAAATCTTTCATTTCCCTCAGGCAGCTGTCTCTGAGCACCTCTAGCTCATTCTCAGGACTAGCCCTTTACACTCCTGGCCCTTAGCATGTATTCGTGGCAATGACATCATGCAATGATTTTGCCTTTGTCCAAAGGTGCCTTATGCCTCATGTCCTTCTGTGTGTCTGCCTGTGAATATAAAATATAAACTCCTGCAAAGCAGAGACGCAGGTCAACCGGTGGACGTGACAGTCATCTCCATGGCAAGCCGTGAGGGATTCTGGAAGGCCTCCTGACTAAACACATTTCTCCATCTAGACTTTCTTGGTGCCTGAAATTGCTACTATTAGAGCACTTTAGCTGGCTAATGACAAAGAAAGCTCCTATTAGAATGTTCATTTAAGGATACTGAACCATTATCAGCCATTAGCACCCTCTCTTGAATTAGTATATCATATAAGCTAGTCAGTCACCTAGAAAAGCTTTAGGGAAATGGAACGTCAGATTAGGGAGGTGCTGCAGTTTTCAAAAAGAAAACAAGAGGTCAAGCCTTACCCTCAGCCTCCTTTCAAAAGCTGAAATGTTGCCTTTGTTTTGCTCCTTCCGCTGCCGCCACTCAATGAGGTTTGCATTGTGTTCTCCAGGCAGTGAGATGTTGCATTTGCCCAGGGTGGGGTTGACCGCCCCTGCCAGGATGTGCGGCTCCGAGCTGAGGCTGATCTCCATGCCGCTGGCAAAGGTGACGCGCAGGGAGCCATCTGGACTCACCCGATAGGTACTTTGGGTATTTTCTGTAGACAGACGAGCAAAGGAATAAGAGGGGAAGAAAAGCACAAGGAAGCAGAGAGATGAGTTTAGCTTCAGGAGGTGAGTTTGGGAAGGCGTGAGGAGGTGGGCCTAACTGCTTCTGGGCTAGAGCACTAGGCTGACAGACAAACGCGCTCTGCCCATTTGGGCCTTGTTATTTTCACAGCTGGGGTAGCTTGCTTCTTGGATAAAAGACTCCTGTCAATTACTGCAGGCTGGGTTTTTTTTTTTTTATTTTTAAAGAATTCTATCACAAACTCCTTTTCTGACTTCTTGCATTGCCCTCCACAGTTTGATATTCTGGGAGCTGCAATGAGAAAGTCTGAAATTCGACACAGCATCCTTACCACCTGGGGTACCAGCATACTTGCTGTACCCCACAAAAGTGTAACACTGACAAAGGTTGCCACTGCTCCTTTTGGAGCTGATCTGAACTTTGGACAGTTCTGCGTGTGGCCTCACAACCTAACAGCACAATGAGTATTTAATGACTGGGCAGAGAGAAAACAATTTCTCTGAGTCTGTTTCCCTTCTAGCCTCCAAGATATTCCTTCCAAACCCAGCCTACTTACTTACCTACTCTCTTTTTTCTCTTTGTATCTCCTTCTCTCTCGCTCTTACTCCCTGCCCCCTCTTCCTTTCCCATCCCCCTTCTTTTTTCTTCTGTTCTTTTTTCCATCCCTCTCTTTGAATAGAATGAGCTCTTAATGTTCTCCTTTCACTCCTGTTCTTGCTCAGTGTATATCCTAATTCATCCTTTGCATTCACCCATGTCAGTTAGAATGCTCATCTCAGGTGGGACCAGACCCCATGCCTGTAATAGAACCGAATCCAAGCCTACAGGGGCTTTACAAACAGCTGGGTGATGGGACATGACGTGATGGAAGAGCAGACATGGTAGGGAAGTCAAGTTCCCCAGAGAGGTGGCCCAAAGTTACCGCGTGAATTTGTGAAGGGTGTGATTTTTGTCTGGGTTTCTGCTTCCGTAGCTAGAAAAGAAAGAGAAGCCATCTTCTCAAAATGAATTCAACTATTAACCAGGTGTAGAAGTTTGACAGTAGAAGCTAAGATGGGTCTTGCTAGAGTCAGGGGCATTTGGAAATATTCTTACCTTGTTTTAAAATATATATGGTACTAGTTGCTGTCAAGTTGGTTGACATGAGGACATTTTCACGATTGGAAGTATCTAGCTCCACTTTTGTCAGCTTCTCCAGGTCACTGTGGAAGCTGCTGACCTCTCCAGTGGGAAATGTTGCATTGGTCAGATGTCCCTCGAGGTCATACCTGAGGAATGTAACACATCCCAACTTTGAAGCCTCTTGGCAGTGATAACAGGCTTTTGCAAAATAAAAATCATTTGGCAGCTAATGCAGTTTAACTTTGAGTGATAACAAGTATTATTAACCTTGTTCAATAAGAAGAAAAAGGTCAGAGAGATGATTAATCAAACAAAGGTATTTTTTGCAGCTTCTGAATTCTTGATGACTTCCTTGAGCTGTGCTGTTTTACAGAAAAAATATATCTGGTAATGAATCACCAGAGTGGAAAACTGATTTATGAATCATGTCCTGCTGTGTGCAATGTTGCAGGGAGGCCTCCCTTTGCAATTCGGTTCGAAACCATTAGATGCGCTGCATAATGAAACCCAGCAGAGGGTGCTGTTGGCAAAGGAAAAGGAGGCCCAAATGGCTCCTGAAGACTGAGCAGGCCAATAAACTGACTTTGTATTGTGATAGGAAAATTATATTTGCTGCTGTTTAAGTTGCCAAATTTGAAATGAATGAATCATTCTTCCAACAAAATGAACAAGCACAGAGGATAATGGAAACATGTTCATTAAAACATTCTGGAACCCCCTGATCTCAGTGTCACTTAATTTTTTAATCTTTTAGAGTATAGTACATAATGTGTTGTAATTTGCCTATATGAGTCAGAGACAAAAAAAATAATTACCTGGGATAATAGGCAATAACCTATATCTAAAAATATAGTCTAGTGAGTTTACTTTTAAAAAAAATTCAGAATTATTGGCAATCTCACTGTCCTCCAAATGGAAACTGCTTCCCTGAAGGCTTTTGATGTGGAGCTGTTCTTTTATTGGCAATAGAACCATGAAAAATAAACACTTCATTAAAAGTAAAGACATGCACTTGGAAACCCATTACTGTTTTCTTTTCAAGTTGCAAATTACAAAATATTTAAGCACTTTTATTTGCTTTTAAAATGTTAAACAAGTATATTCTTTTTACCCAAAGTGAGCAAGATACAGCCTGGACACAATGGCAGAGTCTGGCTCTACTGCCTCCTTCTGCAACAATTATGCAAAATGGCACAGTGATTCAGTGTTAATCCACTAGGTATTAACCAACTCAGCCTGGAGAGTTGCTCAAATTTTAAAACCCAGACCAGCCTTTGGTAGGCTTGGGAAAAGAGGCTGGACCTTATTTTGTAGGACAGAATCAAACTCGAGGCTATGCACAATGCCACCTCAAGTTCAGTTCCGTGTGTCCTTGAATGTGCACATGTGTGCACACACACTTGCTGGCAATTAAAACAGTTGTGCACGCAAATAAAAATAATCAAATAGGTCATTTGCCACCATAGATAGGCCAAACCCTGGTTATTCCCTTGGATGCATTCTTTGTTTGAAGGGATTTCAATCCAAATGGTTTCTGGCATGTTGCATACAATGCAGCTAGGCCTCTTTATCAAGAAAAGGCTGAAAGGTGCTATCAGTGTGTGGGCTTAATGGCAAAGCCCTTGGCCCTGCACAGCCTGTTCTCCCATGGCCTGCTCTGGAGCTCTGTGGCATGGAAGGGCTGGAGTGCCCAGCACAGTCCCAAGCCTGGTCTTCTTTCTAGGAGACGGAAACAATGTCCAGCCTTGACTCTTCCAAGGTACCAACTGACTTTTTCTTCGAGGGAGGAGTTTCCAAGCAGCAGACAGAAGGAAGCTGCCATGTGCTTTCCTGATGAGGGAGACTATGTCCCCACCACCTGGATTACCCAGAGTGCTTTTCTGTTTCGCACCCATCTCCAGCGACTCTGCCTTACTGGTTTCTCTTCCCTGATTTCTAAGAGGTGTCCTCATGCCTCAGCAAGGTCACACTTCATCATCCCTCCATGAGATCTGACCCAAGAGGCTGTGCGGATGGGATCTCTGTGGGCTTTCTAGCTTGTGGGCCAGTTCCTGCTTTCCTAGCCACACACCACTTGTTTTATTTATTTATTTATTTATTTAAAAAAAGATTCATTTATTTATTATTTACACAAGCACTGGGTACAGTCAGAAGCGCAGGAGGGTGAGAGAATTCACCAGAGCCAGAGCGGGGAGCAGAGCAGGCAGAAGGACCGAAGTACACTGCTGAGGGGAGCAGCGGGCGGCAGGAGAGGTCCGCGCGCCATGCGGGACCCTCCCTCGATGGCCGGGGAGCAGCCGGGGATCGAACCGGTGCTGTGGAGGCTGCGGGCAGCTTCGCAACCCAGCGCTCAACCGCTGCGCCACCGGGGAGGCCCTCACCACTTGTTTTAAAGCCAAATTCCATGAAAAGGGGAGGGCAATCACTGTGTCTGCCCCCCAGGCAACAGAAGAGCGGGTGCCAATTGATCCCTCCTTGAGCAGAGGTACAAGGGTCAAAAATCACTCTGAACCTTAGTAGTCTATTGGGGATAAATCTGGCTTCCTAAATCCTCTCTCCCCACCCCCAAACACCTTTAACACTCAGTCACCGGTGCTTTTTGTCTGAGATTATACATTTTAAAACTTACTCCAGAGTGCACAGTCACGTTCCTACATACTCCGTTCCCATCCCCACTCCCGAAATTGCAGGAGTATATTTGGAAAGGAAAGCTAAACAGTCCTGGATAAGACTGTAATTACCTGAATAGATCTAGCTGGGAGGTTGCTGCCTGCTCCTTCTCTGGTGAGGGAGGCAATGGTGTGGGTATCAGGTAGAATTTTCCACACTCTTGCCCAGTTGCTGGTTAGCTACAAAATGACATTGCTTGATTTTCTGTGCCCAGGTAGGCATCCTTATTTAATAGCATCCATTTTGACTTCAACTTTATCAGAAAGAAAACACTGACCTTCCAACATACGCCCGCACCCCAGTGCTGCTAGTTACCATTGAAGTCATCCTATTTGGTGGTATCTTCAGTGTGGTGGCATTAGTAAAACAGCCTAGAAGCTACCAAGAGCACTAGAAGGCTCTTCCAACTTGTCAGTGGAGGGTATGGGTTCTTTTTTTGGGGGGAGGTGGTAATTGAAATGGGGATGGAAGATGTGCTAAGTCCGGAGGGCCACGGTGACAGAAATGACACTGGGGCCTCGGTCGGGGACCTTTTCAGTTTAGTGGAGCAGAAGTCTTGTGTGATCATTTACACAGCTCTTGGTCAAAACACACAGGCCCACGTCTGTTCCATGGAGTCATTTCCAAAGGAAGAGCAGCTGGTAGGTGAACACATCAGCGGGTCATTCCCACAACGTTGGAAAGGTTGCTCAAAAGTGGATATGAAATAAAGGGAGCCTTTGATTTCCTATAGCTTGCTTGAGTTCTTTTTGTCCTCCCTCCATCACAGGGGAATGCATGTTTCCAGAATGAGTGTCAAAGAAACAAGTTTAATCAAAATCTCTTATGCTGTGTGTTTCCCTTTGGGGGCTGCATCCTTTGGTTCAGAGAGTATAAGCCAATATTCTGCAACTGATCTGATCCCCTCAGGCCATGACATGCTCGCGACCCCCGTTCCTTCCCCACATGGGGCGTAGCATTTGCTTCACCAGGCCTGCACTTTCTGGCTGGGGAACCATACCTCCCGGTAACGACTCTTGCCTTCATAGTTATCAGAAGTGGTTTTGGGAAGAGGAGATTCACTACCACGCTGCTGGGCACGAGGGCACACATGCATCCCTGGGCAGCAAGGGGAACATTTGTGAAGGAAATAGGAATTCATTCTTTTTTTTTTTAAAGATTTATTTCTGCATACAAGAACTGGGGTACAGGCCCCAGATGTATCGGGTGTGTGTGTGTGTGTGTGTGTGTGTGTGTGTGTGAGGATTCACCCAAGACAGAGCAGGGAACAGATCAGGCAGAATGACTGAAATACACTGCTGAGGGGAGTAGTGGGCAAGGCAGGAGAGGTCTGCTGCGCCATGTGGGCAGCTACCTGGCTGGGGATCGAACTCATGCTGCAGTGGCTGTGGATAGCTTCATAGGTTGCGTCTTAACACCTTGCGCCACCAGGGAGCCCTGAATTCATTTTTGTCCTTGAGGACCATATGATTTAGCTGTGGATATGATATCTATACATTAATAAAAATATACTTGTCCTGATATTGCCTCATAAGGGATAGCCTGACCTTTCCCTTGAGGACAATGTAAGGCAGAGCTAAACCATGGAGGAAAAACTAGAAGCTCCTCCACACTTGCTTTGAAGAACACATTAAAGCTTATAGAAGGAAAATTCATAACTCATTAAAAAAAAAAACAGATCCTCTTTACCCTCTCATGCTAGAAACGTGACCCACTTAATAAACATTCTTTTGGAAAAACTAGATTCTTCTTTCCTCACCAGTGACTTCATTTGCTTTCCTGTGACTCAACTGCGAGTCCATAGTGCCCTTCTAGCTTCATTTGTGCTTCACTCATATCACGCTTGTGCTAGGTACTGGGGATACAATGCTGAAGGAAATTCAAAGTCTAGGTGGGAGATAAGATACGCATACAAATCACTCACTACCAGAATATTGCCCTGTGCTTCCATAAACAAGGAGCTGTGGAGGTTCAGAAGTGGCAGAAGTCATTTCTGGAATGACTGGATGGAACAGAAGAGGAGAAGGAAGATAAGGAGGTGGTATTTGAATCCTGGGAGGTAGGTAGGATCAGTCCCTTGGTAGCTAGAGACTAGGGAGAGGGAAGGCATTTCAAAGAGAGGCAATGGCATGAACAAAAACACAGAGGTAGATGAGAGAACCAGATTTATTGGCAGTTCCTCGAGAAGGGTAGTGAGAGCTGAAGCTGGAGAGACATGCGGGGGCCAGAGCCTGGGGGAACAGGGATACCAGATTCTGGAAGAAAGCATGTAGTCAGCAGACAATGGAGAGGCACAGAAAACTTTATCAGGGGGACCATAGTATGTTTCAAGCAGAGCTTTGGTGGCAGCGAATCTTGGAAGCAGAAATATGGAGCAGGGAGACCTGTTGGGAGATGACCACCTCGGTGTGTAAGAGAAGATGGTGGTTTCTCTCCTTGAGTAAATGCATTGTGATTGCCTTTCTTAGGGAGTTATCTCGCTGACTAGGTTGTAAACACTCAAATCTTTAGAAGGAGAGCACAGTGTCTCACTCAGTTCTTTATTTTCATGTCTGGGACAGGGTAGATTTTCACGCCACATACTTTTTGAACGAGTGAAACAGGATACCAGTGGAAATGGAAGGAGTAGGGTGGATGTGAGAGTTGGTGTGGCCAGAGCGCAGTCAGGGCCATGGAGGGTGAAGTTGGGAGGCCAACCTGGCTCACACAGATGTCCTGTGCAGTGCAGCCAATCTTCCCTGCTGGCCTCTCATCCTTCTGTCCGCTCCCAGTCTCCCTGTCTCGTTCTCCCAGCACGAACCGAGACAATTTAGCCTGCCCATTCCTGATCCTGATCAAGGGCATAAAGCACCAGGTGCAGAAAGCAAAGGTGTTCAATCTGTGACTCTAGAGACCTGAAGCAACACTAGACAATTCTATGTTCTTTTGACTTAATGGAAATCCTTCACCTGCCTGGGGGCAGAGGACTGGATCAAATGGTGCCTTAATCCCTCCCTACTCTGAAATTCTAGAAAGCAACGGAATCATTTCGATGCATTTGGACTTTTTATTTACATAATCATTTCTGCATGGGAATCACGTCCTATGCCCCAGCAAACATCTCACCTAGAGACATGACTTGTTTACCTTGCCCCCTCCTCCCACCTCTAATTCTCCACAGGGAGGAGAGAGAATCCCTCATTAGTCACTTTCCATAAAACTGAGCATTAGTAAAACAGCCTAGAAGCTACCCAGAGCATTAGAAGGTTTTTTCAACTTGTCAGTGGAGGGTGTGGGTTTTTTTTTTGGGGGGGGAGGCGGGGATAAGAGGCAGTGGTAATTGAGATGGGGGTGAGAGATGATGCTAAGTCCAGAAACAAAGAGAATGCAGAAGACCAAAGATCAAGAGATGGTGGAAACGCACAGTCTCCATGGAGTGGAGGGCTTCCCACCTGGGGCAAAGGCCTGAGGAACTGTCAGCTCAGTCCAGAGGGCCATGGTGACAGAGCTGACACTGGGGCCTCGGTCGGGGACCTTTTCAGTTTAGTGGAGCAGAAGTCTTCGCCAGGGAATGCCTGGGGAATGAGCAAGGGCATCTTGGCTACTCTGCAGCCTTGTGAGCAAAGAAGGGTGGCCTGCTGTGAGAGTCGCTGGGGTCCTCCCAGGTCCTCTGCGAGGGCAGGGGACTGCAATTAGCAAGCGGCCAGGCTCTCGGGCCAGAACCCCTGCCTGGTCTAGTCAGTATTCCTGCCTCGACAGTCACCTCAGTTAGCCCCTCCTCGGTGCTATCTCCTCTCACACTCAGGACACTTCAGAGCAGTCGAGCATCAAGTAGTACTTGGGGTGTGTAATTTTGTTCTTGGGTCAAGTCAAATGGAATCATGAGAATCAATGAATTATTTAAACTACCTCACTCTACACAACACAAGCCCGCATACCACCACGGCACAGAGGCATTTTCAAATCCTATTCAGAGGATCCTGCGCAGAGTCCTCTGGGTAGTTTCTCCTCTCCCTCACCACAGACAATTGTGAATTAGATGGATTCCTGGCTTAGTTACCTCTACACAGCAGTTCTCCATCCTGCCAAATTTTGCTTCTGCTTTGGTTTCTCTCTGTCTCTCATCTCAGAACAGAATTTCTATTTCCACCTTGGGAAACAATTTGTCCCCTTTGGTCACAGAAGGAAGACTGCCTCTTACAGCAGTGCTCAAGTTCTTTTAGGAGGGCCTGGTAGCAGGGGTGGGGTGACCCCTCTATTGACCTCAGCATGGCTCCAAGTCTTACTACAAATGGTATGTCTAATTCTGTGTTCCACATTTCAGAAAACAAGGAAAAACTCAAAGGAGAGTTTACAACTTGCTAATGCATTGGAGAAGAAAAGCGAAAGAAGTCAGATTTTGCACAGAGAAGACCACAGAAGAATTAGTTCCATTATGAAGGTTAAGAGATTGTTCTTTCTAGATGTACAGGCAATAAGGGTCAAGGGTAGTGTTTCTTTGGAGGCTGCTGTTCAGCAACATAATGGATTGCTTCAGAAGGAAAAGGGAATTTCTCTCAACAGATGCTATTTGATCCAGAGGGTTTCAGCATAGTTCTGGCTGGAATTAAGAAGGTGGAAGGGGGCCTCCCTGGTGTCACAAGGGGTTAAGCGCAGCACTGTGAAGCTATCCACAGCCTCTGCAGCACAAGTTCAATCACTGGCCAGGGGCCTACCCACATGGCGCAGCAGACCTCTCCTGTCTCGCTCGCTGCTCCCCTCAGCAGTGTATTTCAGTCAGTCTGCCTGTTCTGCTCCCTACTCTGTCTCTGGTGAATCCTCTCACCCCCGGTACCTCTGCCTGTACCCCAGCTCTTGTATGCATAAATAAATCTTAAAAAAAAGAAGGTGGAAGAAGGAAAAAAAATAGATATTCAGCCTCTCTGTCTCAAGATGCCATCATACTCCTCTTTGCCTAATACTTCAGTTGAGATCTTCTAACTTTCCAGACATTCCATGGCCATTCCTGTGATCTCAAATCCTCTTCCTTCTTCTGGAAGACAATGGGGGTAGTAAGAGAAAGTGCACTGAACTAGAAGCTCAAAGACTCAACTCTTGACCCAGTCAATGAGCCACGTGAATGGGTAAGTTACTTCTCTATTTTGGACCTCAGTATCCTTATTGGTAAAGTGCTCTAGGTTCAGGCATCAGATCTCTTCCTTATCTACACTCACTTCCATGTGGATCTCATGGCTTTAAATAAAGTCTAAAGATGGGTGGATGCCAAATTTGTATCTCTAAATTTCAAATCTCTAGGCTTCCCTCTCAATTCCAGACTCATCCATCCTATTGCCTACTCGATATTTTCAGTGGAATGTCTAACTAAACTGAGCACATCCCAAACAGAACTTCCAATCCCCACCCAGTATAACTAGTCCTTGCATAGTCTTCATCTTGGCAAAAGGAAAGTCCAATACCCAGTTGCTCAGGCCACAAACTTTGGAGTTATCTTTGCTCCCCTTTTCTCCTGTACTCCAAATCCAGTCTGTAAGTACTGAGAGCCTTACTTGGAAAATATATGTAGAACTTTACCACTTCTTACTTCCCCCACTCCCTGGCCTTAAGTAAACATTTTTGCCTGGATTATATCAAATGCCTTCCCTCAATGTCACAATTAGGTTTCCTGTTTCTACCATATAGTCTGTGTTCAACAGGTCGTGATTCTTTAAAAATGGAGGTCAGATCATATAACTCCTACACTCAAAACTCTGCAGTGGTTCCACTTTTACTCAGAGTAAAAGTTGAGGTCTTTACAGGGGGGCATAAGCCCCTACATGAAGTAGCCCTGGTCACAACATTGATTTTTCTCCCCATTACTCTTACTCCATTGTGACTCCAGTCACAGTGGCTACCTTACTATTCCTTGAACATGCCAAGTGTGCTCCTCCTGCAGGGACTTTGCACTTGCTATCTGAGCGGCCTTGAGTGTTATCTTCCCACCTCCCTTCAGATAACCATATGGCTCACTGCCTCACCTCCTATAGGTTTTACTCAACTGTCACCTCCTTAGTGAGGCCCTCCCTGACGGCTAAATCAGGAATTAAAAAAACAATCCTCTTGCCCTGTTCTCTGATCACCCTCACCCTGATTCTTTTCTCAATAGAATGTAACACTATCTGAAGTTCTGTACATTTTACATGTCTCTCTCCAGCATGATGCAAGCTCTATGAGAGTGGGGATTTTTCTGTGTTTTGCTCACGACTATCTCTCCAGCATCAGAACACTGCCTGGCACATAGTAGGTGTGCAGTAAATATTTGGCGAATAAATAAATGAATGGTTGAGCTGGTTACTTTGTGTTTTTTTTCTAATAGTATTGGGGTACAACTGACACATAAAGTTGCATGTATTTAAAGTGTGTAGTGTGGTGATTTCATAAATGAATAAGTGGTTGAACTGGTTATTTTAAAAATTAGCTAATAGTTCAGCCACTTCTTGATGCTGGGCCAAGTTCATTCACTAGCTTTCAAAATAGTTGCCTAATATCAGCTGCAGAGCAATATCACGTGAAATTAAAAAAAAAAGAAATCTCATTAGAAACTTCATCTTAAGGGTAGTGTATTAAAATATGCAGGCTCTTGAATTGACTGTTGGAGTCCTAGACTTTCGTGTGAATCAGGACAAGTTAACCATTCTATGCCTCAGTTTCCTTATCTATAAAACAGGCATACTTGGTCACCTTTGCTATGTTGTCACTTGGGAGATCCAGAAAAAAAAATAACGTATGTAAATCACCTAGCTCGGAGTCGGCACATAGTGAAGCTTCGGTGAACTGTGACTTTTATTACTCTTATTAAGTTGTAAGACAAATTTTGCAAAAAACAGAGGAAGACTTGCAAGAGAAACAACTGAAAACATTTTTCTTAGTGAAACTAAAATAGCTGTCCAGCTCTTTTGTATAAGTGGCATTTCTTTGGGAAAGGATCCAAAATTTGAAGGCCAATTGTTTTGTCTCTTTCCTCAGGAGGCTTTTATGGGACTGGGTATATTCTCTTCCTATTCTCTACCTCCTCATAGAGAAGCCCCTCTTGGAACCCCTCATACTGCACTTCTCAATCCTTAACAAATCCATTTCAGAAGCTGCATTTGATTCCATGGATTATGTTCCCTTAGTAAACTGGTGAAAAATTCAGCAATTGCCTTTTTTAAAAAAAAGATTTGTTTTTTTGTGTAGAGGAACTGGGGTGTGGGCCAGAGGTTCTGGGGGATGTGTGTGTGAGACGATTCACCAGAGACAGAGTGGGGAATAGAACAGGCAGATCTACAGGGTGAGCAGACTGCTGGTGGGAGCTGTGGGCAAGACAGGAGAGGTCTGCTGTGGGTAGCTCCCTGGCTGGCCAGGGATCGAACTTAGGCTATAGTGGTGATAGCGCTGAGACTTAACCTGTAGGCCACCAGGGAGGCCCTCAGCAATTCCCTTTGTGAGGAAGCTGTTGGCCATGTGCTGGCAGACTAGCTTTCTAAATGGGTGGAATTGCAAATGAGATTGTGTGTGCTTCCTAAGGCCAGCAAGATAAGCTCTCATTCTGTGGCATGCCGTCCAGTGGCTTGCTGTCAGACACACCTTGTGTTAATTACCAGTTAAACAAAGTGATCACAGAACCAGTCTGAGGAGGCCCAAAGGTGCTGGACTCTTTGGCACAGGGACACTGAGGAGGCCCAAGCCTGCTTAGGGGCACTGGCTCCACAATTCACAAAGCAGCAATAGACAGTGGCCTCTCCAGGGTTTGCTGCCCATCCTTCCCACTTGCTTTCCAGGTCTACTTCTTATATTCTAACTTCTCTCTCACCTCCCACAGCCACTTACACAGAGTTGGGCTGGGCTGGGTACACATTCATTTATTCATTCATTAAACCCTACAGGGATCAATAAATACTTGTGAAACCACACTGCTTCTTTGCTACCTTAGAACTATTGTCTGGTTTTGCTGTTTAAACGAGAATTTACCTTGTTTCCCAGCTATGTTGTAAATTTCTTGAGTACACGGACTTCTACCTCATGCTTGTCTCCTGCAGTGCCACACTTGAGTCTCCATTCATCCTACGTTTTTATTATTGTGGTCTACAAAACTACCCTGGAGAAGCTGTTCTGAACCCCAGGAGCTGGGCAAAATTTTCTCCTTGATTTTTTTTTTTTAAGGTGGTTGTTAGGAGAAAATAGCATGCAGTAGTCAGCAATTACTGAGCCATTTTCCCACTATAATACACTTTTAAATAACCTGTCAAAGCCCGTGTTGAAAATTAGAAACTTACTCATAGACGGTGGTCCATCCGTTTTCATTACTCTTGGTAGCGAGCAGCCCCGTGTTTCCTGGATAAGTCATCAAGGCCAGATTATAGCCTTGAGCGGACACTCTTTTCAGGACGCCATTGCTGCTTATGGTCAGCCAGTACACCTGCCCACCAGGCACCACGAGCCAGAGGGGCATACCGCCCGCGTCACGGCGGATGTGCACGGAGTTGCCGTTGCTGCTGGTAATTGCGCCCAAGTCTCCCTCGGCATTGTAGGTGAAATTATACACGTAGTCCCTTGTTATCAAGTTCAAGGTGTGCAAGTGGGTTCCATTGACTGTGAACTGGTAGAGTTCCTGATCAGCAGGTGAAGCAATCTCATAAAGATTCATGTCATTCAGGTGGGCTTGGTTCCTGCTAATGGTACGAATGCGAACATTGCCCAGGTCGGCTACATAGAGGGTACCATCAGGTGACACTGCTAAGGAGGAAGGGGCTTTCATCTTTGCATCTTTGGCATAGCCACCATCCCCTGTGGAAGGAAGACTGTGATTTTAATAATTGTCATCACGAACATTTATATGAACGTATCTTGCCCAGAAAACACTATGCATCAAGAATCGTTTCAGGTGTTCATCATTCCATGATTTCACTCATGTGTGGCATGTAGAGAAATCAACAAATGAATGAACTAAATAAACTGTTGGACCAAATTAGGCATTACCAGAGGGAAGGGGAAGGGGTGGGTAAATCAAGTAAAATAGGTTAATTATGCAGTGAAGGATACAATTGGACTTTTAATGGTGAACTTGATGCAGTATATACAGATGTTGAATATTAATGATGCACACCTGAAACTTGTATAATGTTATAATGCAATGTTACTTCAATAAAATTCATTGTAAAAAGAATCATTTTAAAAGGACGCACTGCATGCACCTCTTGACAGTTCTGAAACCCATTATTCAAAATTCTTGAGTCAGTACTACTGCAAATGAACACTAAGAGGCAATTATCTCAGTTAACACCAACTTTGTGATATCCTCAATCCTGCTGTTCAATATCTGTTGTATGGCGAAATACAAAAACAACAAATAATGACAGTCACACAAAATTGGGTTGGAAATCCAAGAGACTTATGCCTGCTGATGCTGGTAGGATCTATCTCAGGACTTTCCAATCCTACTGTGCCTGGAGTTTTCTTCTGTTAATTCCCATTGTCATGTTGTCAAAGTACACTAAGTCTGTAAGTGTAACAATGATTCAGAACATCAAATTTGATAACTGGAATAAACATTAGATTTGCCTTGAATGAAAGATATAAATTAGCAAAATAACTATAAAACTAATTGTCCAGGAAAACATTGGAACTATTGATCTAAAGTCATATCGATCAAGTTGCTCGCTCTTGATTCCTCTGGCCCAAGGAAAGGCAAAGGTTAAGAGAAACATTTGGGACTGGATGAGCAGTTTAATAGGGCTGCACATAGCATGGAGGGATTTCCACATCTCAGCAATAAATGTATCTATTGACATTTAGAGGAGTGTTTGCTATCCGGAATATCCACTCTGTCTTTTGGGGAAAAAGCTTTCTCTTTCTTTCTTTTTCCTATTTCAATTGGCAGTAAAGGGCACTATTGATTATGGTGAAAGTTTTGGACTTGAAAAAAAATGTAAGTAGCAGTCTGATGTTCCAAGAAACCTCCATTGTGGGACATAATGTTGCCCATGTATTCCCAAAGTAGTCTGTGCCTCGTCCCTCGTGCCTCTGGATTTTAGATCCCATATGCTGAAAATCTGAAAACCAGTCAATTAAGGGAAGGATTTTTCCCCTTAGTTAAGTCGGTAAATATGGGTTTTCCCTAATTCCTCTTTTTCCAAAGTACAAACAATATCTTGATCATAAATTTGCATTATGATCTTAACTTCTTAGAGTATCAACATTTTGATTATACTAGTCTAACCTCAAAACAGCAACATGTTATAAGGGAGATAGAGATCTCGCCATTTAACAAATGAAGTGAGTCATGAAACAGTTTTGGGGGCTACTGAGTCAGTTGCAGAACAGTGACCCAATACTAGGCTCTCTTGCCCAAAACACGTTGCTTTCTCCACTAGCTCGTACCGAAGTTGACAAGTAACGCCTTTGCTTTTTTCTGACTTTTCTGATACACGTTTTTCTTTTGAAAACAGAGAGGGGGATCTGGTGAATTGCTAAAAAGGTCATACCTGAAAAACAGTCACAGTTGGGATCAATTTTACAGTCACAGTCAGTGGGGGCACCAGCCATGATGGAAATCTCCCCATTGGTGGTAACTTGCTGAATGCGGTTTACTTTCCTCTCATCTGTTTCAGCTATGAAGAGCAGCCCGCTGTGGGAGATGCTGATGGCCCTTGCCGACTCCAGAGTGGAGTGAATTGCCACCTTGCTGACCAGGAAATGATCGATTCCTGGCACCTGGCAGTGAATGGGGCGCCCCGCAATGATCCGCACACGCCTGTTCTCAGAAATTTGCAGCACAATATTGTTATCCAAGACATACAATGAATTGTCCATGGGATTGACTGCAAGGTCTGTTGGCCACTCTAATCGCACCTGCAAAAAGAATAGAACACACACCATTAGGTTACAATATCTTTCCAGGAGCAGTACTACCTTGAAAGAATAATTGGCTTATTGCCTCCCCCCCCACCCCCATGAATTTCAGCAACGTTGTTTTCTGGCAAACTTGGGAGGGATAGCTGATTAAATGTTCTGGTAAACATATTTATCATTTATGCCATGTCCAACACAGTGTAATTTTTTTCCCCCAATAATTCCAGAAAGATCTTCCGGAGCAGTTTTTTTAGAGTTGGTCTCTCGACCAGCAGCAACAGCATCACCTGGGAAGTTGTTAGAAATGCACACTCTCAAGCCCCAAGCATGTCTTATTGAATCAGAAACTCTGGGGTAGGGCCCAACCATCTGTGTTTTAACAAGGCTTCCTGGTGATTTTGATGCTCACTAAAGTTTGAGGACCACTGCTGCTCTAGGGCTTCCCTGTTGCTATGATACGCAAATGTCTCCATTGTGACAGAAACGCAAAGTCATAGAGGCTTCTAGAAAACAGAGTGCTGGAAAAACTAGATTGTACTCTATTAACAGTACTTTGGGACAGGATCGTCCATTAGCATGGGCCTGGCATCCATCTTGGGCAACACTCAGGTACTGTTCATGAGTGGGTGATTTGGAAATATAGGATTTAGTGCATTGCTGAGCTGGTACACCCCATCTCTCCATTTTCTCAGCAAAGAAACAGGTGGCTTTGTTCTTTCACTGAATATTTGTTGAGTACCTCCTCTGGACTAAGCCTTGTGCTAGGCTTTGAGAATTCAAAAGAATATCATATCACTCCTCCTCTGTTTTCAAATGACTCATGGTCTAGTAGAGCCTTTGGAGAAGCTGTCAGTCAATTACTCTTCATCTTATGAGAAGGAAGCAGCAGAGAGAGTATGGGAGCACTTCATCCAGATTAGGAGTCAGAAGGCAGAGTATTCCCAGAGAAGATGCTTCCTCAGCAGGGTCTGAAGTGACCACTAGGAGAGGAATGGAGTGAAACCATTGTGTTGGGGGAAGAGGAGAAGAGCAGAGTTGAGGGCAAACCAGGTAGAGGGAATAGCATGGTGAAGGTCTAGAAGTTAGAGATGGTATGGCCCATCCAGTTTCTACAAACTCAGTAATGCTGCTGTGGACTGAGTGTAGGGGAGTGGTGAGCACTGACAGTCAGGAGGTAGGCAGTGGCGAGGTATTAGAGACTGAATTGTCACCCTTAAATTCGTAGCACTGAAGTCCTAACTAATCTGTCTGGAAGACAGACCAGGAAGGAGTCCATGATAGGCACAGAGAAAATGGCCATGGGGAGACACAATAACAGGGTGGTCATCTGAGTGAAGGAGAAAGGCCTGAGGAGAAGACAAACCTGCTGAGATCTTGATGTTGAACTTCAAGTCTCCAGAAATATGAGAAAAAAGTTTCTCTTGTTAAAGCCACCAATCTGTGGTATTTTGTTTTCTTAGCCCTAGTAGACTAATGTGCCAAGCAAAGGAGAGATGGATAGATCTGGTCTTATTTCAATGGCTGTGGGAAACCATGAAAGGGCTTCAAGTAGGGGTAAGACACAGTTATATTTGGGTGGCTGAGGGACCACACTGGCTGCTGTTGAGACCATGTGGAGGAGGAGGTGAGATGGGAGGCACACCGCTATTTAGGAGGCTCCTCTGTGGGGCTCAGGTGAGGGGTGATAGTGGCCTGAGTTAGGATGGCAGCAGTGGGGATGACAAGGAGATGGATTTGAGATGGGTAAGGTGTTAGATGCAAAGGTGCTTGCTTGTTTGTGTGTGTGTGTGTGTGTGTGTGTGTGTGTGTGTGTGGTGTTGCTTTATGTCAAATCCTGTGTAAGCCACTGGGGATATCTGGGCCAATCAAACATGGCTCTACTTTAGTTCCCTTCTGGGCACAGGAGTTAGCCCAATGCTGGCCCCAGTATCTCCCTGATTGTGACTATTTATCACTGAGCACTCTTCAGAGAACTGTTACATGCTCTCTCCACCCCATCATTCACCTATGTTCCTCTTCTCTTAGGCTAGACAAGGGCAGAAAACTCTGTCCCATTGCTGGTCAAAATATTAACAGTAATGTAGCTACTGTTCCTTCGGCCTTGAATGAAAGCCCAAGGAAAGCTTTGTTTTCCTCATTGAATCAGGAAGTCTGAAAACAAAACATGAACTGTGATTGTCATTCTGAGGCCCACTATTTCTCTGGCTAGAGGAAGCCTGACCCTCAGTAATGAGGTGCACAAAGTCTGAGACAAGGCCCTCCCTCTACTTCTGTCTCTTAATGGGGGGCAATTGGTGATGTAAAGAAGACAGAGGATGCCTGTGACCTCCCCTCTTACGCCTTTTGGGGCTCTCTGCCTCCTGTCTCTATGAGTCTGTCCCAGACACCCGGCAACCTCATTCTGTCCCCATGTCTCTGTGCCCTCAACTTCCACCTAGGCTGGCCTTCTCTGGCCAGTACCATATGCCTCTGGGCAGCTAGGAATTTGAATGCTAATGGAGTATAAAGCTGAGCTTGTGTTATGCATGTTCTACAGAGCCTTTCAGACTGAGGCCATTAGACAAACATTAAACACCAGCCTTAACAGCTCCCAGAGCAGTTTGCTGTGATGTGTTCCCCAGCACGTCTGTCTGAGGCCTTTGCATGTCAGTGCCCTGCCGATGAGAGGGAGAGGGAGCATGGCTGCTGGGGAGGCCCTGCTCTTCCTCTACCACGTGACTCCACCTTGGCCCTCTGGCTACACATTGTGCTCGCACAGAGCTCTCCATCCACACTGGCCCTGTGGAGCACAGTCCCCCAGGAAATAAGCCAAGGCTGGCTGAGGAAGAGGAAATGAATTTATTTCAGTACAACACTCCTATTTTGATCAAGTCTGAAGTCAGTGACCCAGAAAAAACAAAGCTGGCAGAAATGACATTCTCATTATCCCCACTCCGAGAGCTGAGGCCAGGGCAGAGGTCAGGGACGGCACACACCTGGCAGAAGCCTTAGAAGGACATGCTTTGGATTCTGTTCTCTGCTGTCAAGGCTGCCTCTGAGATAAAGGCTGCTAGTTGAAAGATAAGCTGTTAAATTCTCCAACTCATCCAACCTGATTTAAGCCAATACCATTGGTGTCATGTTTATTAGATTTAATACTGCCTCAAAAATACACCAGCCGTTGTATCTGTTTGTTTTCTTTTCCATCAAATAAGTCACCCTGTGGCAGTTTCCTGTGACTAAAGTGGCCTTTGTGCTTCAGAGACACTTTCAACAGCAGCAACACAGAATCCCTTTAATTCCCACTTGATTTGGCTGGCTGACCTGTCTATGAGAGATGCTCAGAGGAGAGATGGCGGTCACTTGGTAGACTAGGGTCTGCCTCTGTGGAGACGGGGCTTTTTCACCTCTCTTAGATTGTCACTTCCTTTTGTATCCTTCTCATGTTATACACCCCTGTTTCCAGGTCCTTTCTCAAGGAAACGGTGCCTTAGACCCACACAGTAGAGGCACTTTATTTCTCATCAAGACATTTCCACCAACACAACCTAACATATACTGTAGAACGGAGTTTTTGAGCTGATTCTGGCAGGCAGGATTAAGTTCTATTCCTGCTCCAGGGACTCCAAAGTGATATGCTAATGAGATGGGGCTAAAGGTTACTCCTGAGGCTGCTGGCTTTTGCCCAAGAGGTTCTGGAGGAAAATAAACCCTTCCTTTGGCAGGGTAGAGTAGAAAAAGGAATGAGGGAGCAGCAGTGAAGCTCTGAAGTATTTGCCTAGTGACCTGGCCTACAGGCAAACCATTTGGCTGAATTTGTGGTGGTTGCCCCACCTTGTAGAGATACATTAATTTGTTTAAAATGTCAAAATGCATTTAAGCTAAACTAGTATTAAAGGTCACTGGTGTAGCCGCCAGCTGGGGGGATGTGCCGATCTCCCGAACACCTTCCCTGAGAACCCTCAGCAGAAAGGAGCTCTGGGGGCAGATGTCAAACCTTCCCAGCACTATGTCTTCTTCCGCTAAATGAAAATTTGCCTTGAAGGAACTTGACTCTCAGGTCAGCCAGCCCCATGGTTGGCTTCAAGATCCGGCTAATTTTGAGCTAAGTAGCAGTTTGTAAAGCAGCAGAATCCTTTAGGGGAAAATTCATTTGTAAAAGCAATATCTAAATATGAGTGCATGATTAGACTAAACTAGAAAACTTCTCAATTATAAGCTTAATTCCACACTGTAGACACAGATCATAATTTGCAAACTTGGGCTCTTTCTACTACTTTAACGGCTGATTCCTTCCTTTACCAGTTGTAACCCTAGGCAAATGGGGGATGCTCTTTGAGCCTCTGGTTTCCTGATCTGTAACAAAGAAAACAGGTTAATGATCATCTGTCACCTTTTGCATTTACCATGTGGATTAAATGAGGTAGTGATAGGAGGTGGTCAGCCCAGCGCCTGGACAAAGGAAGGGATGGTGAGGGGTATTAATATTACTAGTGGTCTCAGAGCCATAGACCTTTAAAGCTAGAAGGAACCCAGTTCAGTTTCATTTCTGTTTTGCAGACTTCAGTGTCCACACAGCATCTCCATGAATTTTGCCTTACCGCGTACACCACTTGCACTATTATTGACTTAATATTTAATTTGACCTATCTTTAAAATATAAATAGGTGCTGCCCCTTGCTTTGAACCGGTGCTGATCAATAATATCTATAAAATGACAGGCCTACTCATCTGAACCTTCAATAAAAGTAACTACTGTTTATTGAGTACTTTCCTATGTGTCCAGCTCTTTCTATGGATTCTTACTTTATTTGCTTTAGAGCGATGACTGGAGAAAGAAACTATCAATATCCCCATTTTCAGATATGTGTTCTTAGCCCCTGTGCCAAACAAATCCTCATTTAGAAGAGTGGACACATTTTGTCACGTTCTCCTCATCATGCCTGGTCTCCCCATCACCTGCTTCAAATCAACCTCGAGGTTATTCCTTCACAGAGAAGATCAAAGTTCGTTAGGGGTTGAGTGATTCGCTTTTCTTTTTGCCCTCTGCTGTTTTTCACTATCATAAAGGGAAATAAAATAGGTCCTAGGCCTTGATTAGTTTAAGTGGGGGAAGCTCAGAAACAGGTAATTTCAAAAGTGAAGTGGCATGGTAGACAGGGTGCCATCGGGAGGCATTCCCATGGGAGGGCATCTGGGGCAAAATTCTCCGAAGAGAAAGGTAAACTTAATCCTGAAGGCTGAAACAAAGGTCTGGAGAAGAAGCGAGGTGGGGAGAGTGATCTTCACAAGAGGAAGGAGGATGAGCACAGCACAGAAGCGTGAAACCAGATGGGAAGGGGGAACTAACATCAGGGATTCCCTGAGCATAAAGTAGGGTAGGCAGTGGTGGTAAATGAAGTTAAAATATTTTCCAGAGACCAAGTTTCAGTTTCTCTGCTGAGACACTATTGTCATTTGGGGGCCACATAATTCTTTGTTGTGAGAGCTATCCTGTGCATTGTGAAGATGTTTGGCAGCATCCCTGGTTTTTATTCACTAGATGCCTGGAGCCCCTTCTCTGAGTTGTGACAACCAAAAACATCTCAGGCATTGCCAAGTCTCCCGAGGGACAAAATTCTCCCTTGTTGAGAACTGCTAGGCTAGGTCATGGAGGACTATGTATGTTAGGGACTTTGTAGACTTAAACTGAGGGTGTCAAGGCATCAATCAAGGTCTATAAAATTGAGAACTGACGTCAGATTAGCATTTTAGAAAGATCACTTAGGCTGCAGTTGGCGGGGGTAGGGGGAGGGCAGGGTCAGACTGGAAGGAAGCCAGATTGATGCAGCAGAACCAACCTGGAGACCAGCGATTCATCAGTGTATTCATTCACTAACATAGCTTCCCATCCAACTACCTGACAACTATCTGAGTGCTCATTCAGATAGACATAATTCCTGCTTTCATGATGCTTAGAGTCTAGAAAACTGCTTCTTATGCTTGTTTTCATTTGCAAAGCCCTTTGAGAGTCTGATAAAATTACTGTCTTCCTAGAAAAGGCTCAGATGTAGAAGGAAGTGGTTAGGAGTTACGACTTCGTGGGTTCAAAATTCTGTGTTATTTGCTATCTCTGCGACCTTGGAACAAATCAGTTAACTTCCTTGGGTAGACTATGGCTAAAGTAATAGGTTCTCAAAAATTTATAATAAGAATTATATGAAAAAAATCTACATAAAGCATGTAGCATACTGTTTGGTACACAGAGTTCTATAGAGGTTAGCTATTTTTTTTTTAAATTATGGAACTTGTTTATATTTCTTCTAGTCCCTGCCTGACTGCTGCAATGTTCTCTTCCTTGCTAATCTCATGAACTCTTAAGAGCAATCATACAGTCATGTTCTTTCAAGTTTCTCCCTGCTTCAATGTTACCAGTCCCTTTCTCCTTTTTCATTTATTCTATTCCTTGAGAATCCTTCTAAGCGATGTGTCCTCCGAGAAATATTTGGCTTGTATTGGGATATATTATTTCACATACACTTGTCAGTCAATTTCATGGCTAATATTTTAGCTTATTACTTGGATTACTCCACTGTTATTTGTAACAGTACTCTTGGTACAATTCCAAGTACAGAACATGCTACTTCAATCATTTTCCCTACTTCTGCCAATAAATGTTTATTTTCCCCATTGTAGGCACGATGCTAACTAAGACAGAATGGATTCTGCCCTCGTGGAGTTTATGGTCTTTTGCTGCCTTCATTTCCTATATTTTCCTGTACACACAAGGGGTTGCTCGTGATATGGAATGGTATACTATTCAGTTCCATTCTATCCATTTCAAGAAATTCACTTCCATGGAATAGCCTCAAGGACACATCATTACTGTTACTATATCTTACAATTGTGCTAACAGCTTCTTATCCTAAAGCCTGATTGCACTGAAGGAAACAGTTGTTTCCCAAGAGGCCTTGTCTCTCCACCCCAAACATGATACTTGTAATCGTCATCATTTACTACATTTCCAGTCTTATGGTTCATTTGAAAAATGACTCTGATTTGATCTCGGAGGCCTCTTCAGTGGGAATTTCCAGGGAATCTCTGATTATCTCTTTTGTAGTACGCCCACCCTGGGGAAGGTAAAGTGACGGGACTAAGTGCTCTCTGCCAGGTGTTCTGCCAGCTCCACGTTGGATTTCCCTATGCTTCTAGAAGCTGACACCTCCACATTATTAGCATTACTTTTGTCAGTTTTCAAATGGTCTTCTCATCTCTTGACACTGATACTATCTGAGCTTCCTCAAATTTATAAAAGAAAGAAAAAGCCATCTGGAGAAAGTTTGGTTCTCTGCTGTTGGAAGCATGATGATGCCTTTTGAGAGTGATGGCCCATATTGATCATGCTTTTAAAAAGTGTAAATGATTAGAAGATGAAATATACCAGGACTGCATATACTTGTCAACTGGCAAATTATTTGCCATTATCTCAGATTCGCACTCTTGTGTTTTCTTTGAATAATGTCTGAAGAGTTTGAAGGACCTCTCAACCTTTGGTCAAATGCATCAGTATGGTCTGCTACCATGGCTGTCCAATCAGAATAACTGACACTTAAGTCACATTATTCATTGCAGATGAATAGCCAGGATCAATCCAATCAAGAGTTACAATTGAACTGATCTTTAGAATCAGTCTGCTACAGAGGTTATAGATTAAATCACATCTACCCCAAAGTTCCGAAAACATTTTGGATGTGGGGGAAAGAAAGCCAAGCCAAACCAAGCCAAGCCAAGCCAAGCATAGTAAAAAAAATCCCCAAGGTAGACCTAGTGCATTTCATCTTCTAATAATTTCCACTTCTTAAAAGCAAGATCAATAGGGGCCATTACACTGAAAGGTGTCATCATGCTTTCCAACTGCAGAAAACCAAACTTTCTTTAAGAAGGCTTTTATAAATTTGAAGAGGCTCAGACAGCATCAGGGTCAAAACAAAATGTTGAATGTGTGGTTACTAAAATGCTTGTGTCAGAGATGGCTACTTCTAACTCTACCCTGTCATCTATTCACTCTCCTTTGCAGGAAATCCTCAGTTTTTGATCTGGGCACACTGCTGTCTAGAATAGAAGCCAATTCAGCCTTATTTGCAGCCTCTGCGCACATATGATAAAGTTCAAGGCAATAAGGAGTAAAAGGAAGTGTGAGAACATGCACACTTTTTTGTTGTTGTTTATTGAGGCCGTATTGGCTTCCAAGATCTTACATATTTTAGGAGAACAGGTTCACACTTCTGCTAATATCTTATTATAACCCTCCCAGTACCAAAGTATCAACAATTCACCAGAGTCCACTGGGGTCCTCCCAACCTTTGTTTTCCTCCCATCCACTCTGGTAACCTCAATTCTGCAGTCAGAATCCAAGGGTTGGTTTTCATTTTTGTCTGGTCTGCTATTTTGTTTTGTTTCTTTATCTTCCACATTTGAGTGAAGACTTATTTTGCTGAGCAGAATCCTCTGCAGGTCCATCTATGTTGTCGCAAATGGCAAGATTTCATGTTGTTGTCTTTTAAAAAATATATAGCTGAGTATATTTCATTGTTTATGCATAACACAGCTTTATCTACTCATCTATTCTTGGACATTTAAGTTGTTTCCAGTTCCTCACTATTTTAAATTGGTCTGGAATGAACATGGGGTGCACATAGGTTTTCAGATTAGTATTTTTGTATTCTTGGGGAGATACATTTAGGAGTGGAACTGCTGGGTGGTATGGTAGATCACCTTTAATATTTTGAGAGACCTCTACACTTTTCCATAGGAGCTGGCCCAGTCTTCATTTCCAGTAACAGAGTAAGAGGGTTCCTTTTTCTCTACATCCTCACTAGCACTTTCTGTTTCTGGTCTTTTTGATATGGCTATTCTCATAGGAGCAAGGTGATAACTCATTGTGGTTTTGGTTTGCACTTCCTTGATGATAAGTGAGGAAGAGCATTTTTTCATGTGCCTTTGGCCATCTGTATGTCTTTGTTGGAAAGTGCTTATTTTTTTCCTTTTTATTCAGGAAACATTAGTTAACAATACTGTATCAGCTTCTCACCTTAGTAATTGTATGAACCACACCATGCCAACCACAAATGTCCAGTCACCATGTACCACCGATCAATTGTTCTGCCTATATTTGGACTGGGGTGTTTGTTTTTTGTTGTTGTTTATTTGCATGAGTTCTTTATATATCTTGGGTATTAACCCCTTGTCAAATGAATGGTATGCAAATATTTTCTCCCATTAGTAGGATATCTTTTCATTTTAATGTTAAGTCATTTTGTTGTGCAGAAGCTCTTCTGTTTGATATAGTCCCTTTTGTTTATTTTTAGAATTCATGTATTTAAAATTGATACTATGCAAAAATTGAAAACTATTACCAAAAGGAAAAGACTTCTTACAGAACAGAAGATATTTGCATATTATATGTCCAACAAAGGGTTAATATCCAAACTCTATCAGAATTCATAAAATTCAAGAACAAACACCAAGCAACTTGATTAAAAAATGGGCAGAGAATCTGGTAGACACTACCCCAAAGAAGATATACAGATGGCTGACGGATATTTGAAAAAATGTTCATCATATCTTATTATTAGGGAAATGCACATCAAAACCATAACGAGATATCACCTCACACCTATGAGAATGGCTGAGGTCCAAAAGAGAAGCAACAACTCATGCTGGAGAGGATGTGAAGAAAAGGAATCCTTATACCATGTTGGTGGGAAAGTAAATTGGTACAGCCATTATGGAAAGCAGTACAGAGATTCCTCTAAAAATGAGAAATAGAAATTCCACATGATCCAGTTGTCCCACTTCTGGGATACAAAATACAAAGTATAAAATCACTAATTCAAAGAGGCATATGTATCCTCATGTTTTATTGCAGCACTATTCACAATAGCCAAGAAATGGAAACACCCTAAAGACCCCAGGACAGATGAGTGGATAAAGATGTGACATATATATACAATGGAATACTACTTGGCTATAAAAAAAGATGAAATCTTACTGTTTGCAACAACATGGATGGGGTTTGAGGGCTTAATAAAATAAGTCAGAAGGAGAAATACAAACACCAAATGATGTCACTCACATGTGGCATATAGAAACAACAACAACAAAAAGGAATGAACTAAATAAAACAAAAATAAATGTTTAGAGTACAGCACCAAATTAGTGATTACCAGAATGGAAGGGTAAAGAGGATGGGTAAATCAGGAAAGAGAGGACAATTGTATGGTGAAGCATCGAATAGGACTTTTAGGGGTGAACTTAATGTACTATATACGGATCAGGTGATTTATAATGATGCATACTTGAAACTGACATAATATAATATTACTTAAAGAAAAATTATAAATTAGTAAATAAATTGATGCCTTTTGAAAGGCTACTAAAGAGAACTGACTTAGCTGGAAAGAGTGTTCTTTTGTCCTTTCTTCCATTGTGCAACATGGGTATAGTGGTGAGAATTTTAGCATATGTCTTAGATCACGATGTGGCCATGAAAATGGAAGTTATGTGCTAGGATGGCGGGACAGTAATACAGGAGCTTTGGTCCCAGATGACAGCATAAAGCTGACGTCCCAGTCCTGGACTATAAGTCTAGTCTGGCTGCTACCTTGCTTATGTCACTGTTATGTGGGAGTTTTCTGCTGTTCTCAGCTGAATTTAAACATAGTGAAGAAAATGTTCTAGTAGGCTTTGTTCTTAACTGGCACTATTAACTACGCCATTGTGGTCAAACTGGTCTAACATATTTCTAGCTCGATGTCTCTGGATTTGCAAAATTAAATTAAGTAGAAATAAATTAATGTCTGAAAGTGACGGACACACGTGGCAAAGTCCACCAGAGCAGCCCTCTGTTAAAAGATCACTAATTACTTAAATTTATTGATTAGCCTCAAGCATTCTTAACTACTCAATGCTCCATCTTTGGGTACTTGAAGTTGCTCTTCTAGCTCCATGACTCATTGAGATCCATAAATGCTTGTGTGCCATCCTAGATCTGTGAGTCCTCAAGGGCAAGGATGAGGTCTCATTTGTTTTTGTACTCCCAGTATCTGGTAGTACAGTTGGCAAATGTTTGTTGAATGAAAACATTAGTACCTCATTGACTACAACATTCTCAGTCCATCAAAACATTTTAAAATTATAAGATGCAAAGAGTTTCTTAAACCAACTTTTTTCAACAATGTTTGAGTCAGTAAATCTGGCTTCTCAGAGACCTACCAAATTTTCTTATTTAAAACATGCATTTCCAGGAAAAAGACTAATTATAATAAAGTAAAAATCAAAATCAACAAGCAACTATAAATCAGACACACACTACAGGGTGGGGGAAGAAGGGAGTAGGATCAAAACAAGGGTGATGGGAACTGTATGGGGACTATAACCAAGATGAAAATGCATACACTGTGCAAAAATGAAAAACAATGTAAAAATGTATTGAAAAAATAAAATTAAATTAAAAAAAAGAGAAAAAAAATAAAACGTGCATTTCCCACTCCCTCCATATTTTAACTTCTCTGAAGTGAGGGTGTATTTTGTATTCAACACATACATTTAATGGAGCATTTTTCCCCATTAGCAGGCTATCAAATTGATCCTATGTCTAAGAATTCGTGGTTTCTTAGAATTGAGGAAACACAGTATTTCCATCTTGGTCCATGAACTTTGGGGATCCCTTAGACTTTCAGATGTCTGTAAGGTCAAAACTATTTTTCTAGTAATACCATTTGCCATTTATACTTATGAGTGTACAGTGGAGTTTTCTAGAGGGTACCTGAGGCTAGTACACCTTTGTGTTTAAAATGTATTCACAGCTTTAGTTTCTAATAAGGTAAATATTGGTAGATAAGGCCCACATAAAGAAAAGCTCTTTGGGTCCCCAATAATTTTTAGGAGTATAAAGGGGTTGTGATGCCCAAACTCTCGAGAATGGTTTCCCTGGAGGAAAGAAACAGCGAGTGAAGTGATTCTGTTTTATGCGTTTCATTCAAATTCATTAAGAAAAAAAGCATGTATTTCTTCCAAGATGGTTCCTGAGGCCATAAAGCTCTGTCCAAAAGCACACCGACAGAGTGGCTGAAAATCTTTACTTCCTCTAGAGACCCAAGGCCTGATGGGTGCTATAAAAGTTTGTTCTTACAGGCTCCCTCGGAGCAATCAGCACGTACACATTCTCTGTGAGTCGGCTGTGTAATTGCCACTACCTCATCTTAATAACAGGCATAATTGCTCTGAGTTTCCGTCGACCCTTTCTTGCATCTCCTCTCTGAAGCCTCAATTTTGGAAATGGCACTTGTGAATACACAGAATGTTTAACCACTTCCAGTTTTCAATTTACAGTCAAAGTCATCTATCAGCAGGAGATGAAGGCCCAGTGTGAAAACTACAGAATGTCCTTCAGACTCCACAGCTAATTTGTTTGTAAATTTGATTGTTATTGTAAGAAGAACATATTGTACATGATGCTACTTGCCAACTTACTATTTGTATCTTTTTGTATCTTGGGTTTTATCATTAGAATTGAAGAACTTAACCCTTTCAGCACTTCCATGAGTACGGAGAGAAGCATGAAAGTTTTACTGTTTTTTTCTTTTCACACTTCATTTCAAGATAATTTTATATGTGCTTATTAAATACCTGCTGTATACTCAGCACTGTGGGAAATACACATGCAGGAGGAGAGACAACCAGAGAACAGCGTGAGGCAATAGGAAATCAGATGGGCTGTCAGGTGTTGAGACTGTGAATTGGAAGAGAATTCAGAGGAAGGAGAGGCCCACTATGTGTCTTCAGGCAATAGGAGGTGGGGCTCTTATCCTTGTGAGCTAACGCTTTGTTGCCTAGGAGCCAAGGACTTAGAAGAAGGCCCTGGAATCATTCTGCAGCATTTCTTCCTACTGAGAAGTTGCAGAAACTTGTCTGTTGCAGGTTGTTAATATTATAGTGTTGGCTCGACGGGATAGACCAAGCTTCCAATTCCCTTTGGCACCTAAAGCAATTTACAGGCCAGAAGTATGACTGCACGGCTTTTATGAAATGGTCTGATTTCATTGATCAGCCACTCTGAGATTATGTTTTCATTTCTGTAGCTACTGCTAACCCTTCTTTCCGGTATAGTATTTCAGGAAGGAACTATTAAATTTCACCATGGAGATGTTAAGATATAAGTGGCCTGGGTTCTGAATGGGAAGAGAAATATCACAAGTTATGATCACTCTACTCAAAAGTTCATTTCAAGTTAGACTAGAATTCCAGATTGTCTCTCTTATCTTAACTCTGTAATGTTTCCAAATGATAAGGACACCAATAAGAGCAGATGGCCTAATGAACATTCAGAGGGAAGATTTAACTGGTCTTATTTTCATTAGGCCTCCAGTGTGCTTCCGGGTTTTGCCCACCGCTTCCCTGTGTGCATTACAAAACAGCATGCACTCAACAGATGGCCCAGCTCAGGCTTCATCCTTCCAGAACTCTGGAGACTGGCCACCTGACCACTTACCATGTGTACAGAATCATTTAAGGAGGCTTGCAGGCTACAGACTTGAGCCTGAACAAAGGCAAACAACGGGAATGCATACTGAGTACCCGAGCTTCAACAAGAGGGGCGCCTGAATCACTCTCCCAAACTCATTGAACAGCTCTGGTTGAGGTCTCCCAATAACAGCTTCTTATGGATTCAGTCATAATGAAATCCTCTGTGGCAAACGGTCCACTCTAATTAAAGTTTCATTCAAACGGGAAGCATGTCTGAGGTACTCCGCAGCAACAATGGCATGGAAATCTAACAGCTCACTGCACAGTGTGCTGGCGATGAAGCTATTGTCTCACAGCCCCAAATTCAGCCCTTCAAGGAGTTGCTTTGTGAAGCGGGGCTTGCAACTCTGAAAACTACATTTCTCTTTTGTCAGCTGGATTTCAGATAGGTCCCGAAAATATGGGAAGTAAAGGGATTCTGGGAGGCAGGAAGAGGGAGAAGGGATTTGCTCCTTCCTGCTTGTTTCTGGACAACACTGCTGCAGCGGTAGCTCTTTATTCCTGCAGCAGGAGCTGGCTGCCTTTCCCACTCTTTTCCATACTCCGAGAACCAGTCTTCCTATGCCTCTTCAACAGTATGGACGCTGCCAACTGGCTTCCTGAGTAAAGGAGGTCCCACGTCCACTGGGCAAATCCTCCATCTTTTTATGTTCTTACGATTCCAAGCTCTCTTTTGTTTTCCCGGTCCAAGAAATGGTAGCTGCTTCTTACAGATAGTCTTCTCTTTTCAACCGTCTAACACCTCTGCAGTTCATTCCCTACATTAAATTCTCTCTGTTAAAATAAAAAATGTGGCTTCTATTTTCCTGACCTCCTCCAGACTGTTATTCACAGGATGAACCCAAATACAAGGACAGAAGAACAATACCTATTTTAGCCTGATGGTAATAGAAAACCCAAGAAGGCGAACAAGAACCACCTGAGACTACCTTGGCCTTAGAGAACATGTCAGTCACGAGCACCCTGTTTATCTACCAGTCTAGGAAGCTGCCATAGCCAGAAAATATGCATATAAAATAAATCCACTGTGCTGGGATTTTATGAAGCTTGTTGTGATTATAGTCAATTTTTCTTACTCTCTGAAATTTCCATGTTTATTATCATTATTGTCTAGAAATTTCTCTTGTGTTTTTTGAGCATATTTTTTTGTCACTTTTGGGTAAAATTTTTCTATGTCCTTTCATTTCACTTTTCCAAATATATTAACTTTTTTTTTTCACATGAAAAGACAACACTGCTGATGTCAGTCAACCAATAGAACATTCTCTTTGAGTTTGTGTTTGCCTTTAATAAAGATGGGTTGGCCTGGTCTATACATTTTCCCCTTCCATAGTTAACTGAGAGCAGAGCTATGTTTAAAGGTATAGTAGGAAATACAGTTAGTCAATTGGCTTCCATTGCGACATAGGCCAGCATATTGGCCGTATAAGCCTCTGACACTAAGCACTGAATTTACTAACCATATATCCTTATATTTTAGAGCATTTCACATTTATTTCAGGTCATGGCGCCTGCCAAGCAAAATGTGTGGAAGACTGAGTGGTTTAAAGTAGTTTGCAAGCTTTGCATCTTGTGACTCTCCCTGAACTTTGAAGATGCTTTTCCTCTGGTGCTTAATAGTTTTAATAAGAGCTAACGTGCCATTGTCCTTTGTGTGGAAAGAGGACACTGCTGAGGGAGTTTTATTTGTGTGATAAATTATGTTTTCGATATAACATTGAGCACGGTACTTGACTTTTATTTTAAGGCCCCTGACAACTCTGGCTATTTGCTTGTGTGCAGACATTTCAGCAGAATTTGGATATGCTAGAGTTGAAGATGTTGGCCTGCTGTTCTCTACTTCTTATATAAACAACCAGAGCTGGTGCTTTGGAGGGAGTGATGCAAATATTTCCAATAACAGATTATTATACCCTGATTGTGACTTAACAAATGTTTAAAAATTGAAGTCACATTGCATTATAACATGACATAGGTATGTGTCATGTGTATATAATACACAAAGAGATGTAGGCCTGAAAAGTGTCATTTTAAAAGAAAGAGTTTAAATGAATCTGGAGGAGAAAAATGATATTTCAAGGAACTCTGGGGATAATCTTTTTGCAATGCTTTCTCCAATTTATCATTTGGTTAAATTTGGGCCTTTATAGATTAGAAAATTTTTAACTGATTGACATGCTTGGAATCTGAGTATCTTAATAAAAACAGAAGGGTCATTACCTAGACAAAGCAACTCCCAGACTAAACTTGCTTTAAAAATCCTAGGATACTGCTTTCATCTTATGAGCACACTGGCTTCAGGACTTCCTTCCTTTTGATTTCTCACTTAGCTGGGAGTCTCTGGGTTTTGTCTTGGGAGAGTCATATTCTTTTGTTGACCTAGATAAACTTGTCTTCTTACTTACTTACTCTAATATTTAATTTTTTTTGTGAAATTGACCCACCTAGGATGGCTGTAGGCTACCCACTGAATGAACTGCTCTTTACCTCTTGATTTCAAAGAAATGGAAGATGATCTAAAATCTATATATCTCAATTTCATAGACATAGGAAACTCACACTACATTTCAGCCTTAGCTCCACAGTCAGCATGATACTTCTTGAAAGTAGAAAGAAAATGAAGGATTTGGGGCAATATTCAATGACTATAGTGGATATCCTTTAAGTGATATAGAGTTTCACATGAGAATTAGGCCAAGGAACTTTCTGTGAGGGTCACAGCAGGATAAGACTGGCCCGTGGAGGACATGCTTGTTATAGCCCATCAAACTCATCTATAGGTACATGCACACCTCTATGCAAAAGACACACCTATATACAAAAGACAGAGGGGAAGATTACGTAATTTCTTTAGCAGTTCCAAACTTGTTCTGGTTTCTTTTTATCTTAGTTCAGTGAATTATCAGTTCAATTCTCTGTTCTGTGAATGAGAGGTCAAATATTATTACTGCTGCTGCTTTTACTACTACTATTGCTACTACTAATTTATTAAGCATGCATGGGACAGGCACTTTCCGACTCCCCTATAGAGGAAGATAACTTTATGATCCCCATTTACAGATAAGGAATTTTTCCAGAGGCACATTTCTGCAAGTAGTTGAGCCAAGATTCAAACCCTAGTTGTATTCCCGACCACTATGCTTTACTGTCTTCTTGTATTGGTATAACTCTGAAGGAGAGTCTATCCTAGAGACTTGCTCTTGTCTCTTAATACCCTCTCTTAAAGGATTAGAGAAAGTTTTGGCTCTCCCTTGTAGTTCCAGAAGGCGTTTTCCTGTATTTTATAGAGCGAGGAGAGTAGGTTTGAACCGAATGAGCAGTAAATAACTTTATCCAGGAATGCATTTAAATTAGAGACTGACAACCACAGATACTACAAAATCAGAATAACCACCTTGCAGACTTATTTTGTTCTTGCGTGTTCCTATTTTAGCAAGTGTATGATGAATCAACAGAAAATATTTCCTGAAGATGCCAATTAACATCTTACATCATCCCTTGTATTTGTAAAGCAGTTCATACTTTTCCAAATGCTTTCACATTTAAAAAAAAAATGAGGACACTTAATCAACAATTGGGTCATTTATTGAATTACCCTTCATAAGGAGGAATAATTAACCAGCTCTAAAATTCTGGTGTCTGTTTCCAAGTGTAGTGCTGAATCTGAAATTATAAGGAGAGTATTTTTGGGCTAAGAAGTAGACAAAAATGATTAATTGTTTTTCTAGATCACCATAATTCAGAGGAGAATGGAGTAAATGACTCAAAAACAGATCTCTTTTCTAAAATATGGATACAGCAACTAATTGCAGGGTTGATTTAGTATTATTATGTAATTTTCAGTCACAAACTCCAACGGATCACTCATTTACAGGTAAGTAATGTGGAGAGTCACTAGGGACTCCTAAAGAAAACTTTTTTATGGTGCTTGGTGCTGCTGTCAAATCAGAGTCTGAACAACATTAACTGCCATCTCATGCTCTGTGACAGCATAATTTGATTGCTGCATAGATCGAGGTTTGTGACACCTGATTTCCATATGCCACCAACCTAACTGGTGTGGCAAATGAACACATAAAAGCCAAGGTTACATGTAATGCCACATGACCTCTCCCTTCAGTTCTGATCAACACTAACAATTTATAGTTGCAAGTGTCTTTCAAAAAAAACAAAGTTCTTTCATATTTGTTTTCTTACTTATCACAACAGCCTTAGGAAACAATAGGTGTTTTCACTCCACATTAACTGTTAAGAAAACTGAGGCACAGGGCCTCCCTGGTGGCACAAGGGGTTAAGTCTTAGCACCGTGAAACTAGCAACAGCCACTGCAGCACAAGTTCGATCCCCGGCCAGGGAGCTACCCACATGGCGCAGCAGACCTCTCCTGTCTTGTGTGCTGCTCCCCTCAGCAGTGTATTTCAGTCAATCCACCTGCTCTGCTCCCCACTCTATCTCTGATAAATCCTCCCCCACCCCCACATATATACCTCTGGCATACACCCCAGTTCTTATATGAATAAATGAATAAAATAAACCTTAAAAAAAGAAAACTGAGGCACAGAGGCCTTAAATAACTTACCTAATGTTGCACTGCTAATAAACAACAGCACTTAGACTCACACTCAGGATTGCCTATGTTCTTTGACTAGACCTGCTGCTACCTTGGCCAAAGGGAAGTGGGTGATTAAGCAATGGTCCAGAGAACTTAAGGAAAATATGCTCCAGCACTCCTGAAGAAACGAGTAAGTGTTCTGAACCCATAAGCATGTCTATTAACAAGTTTGCTCATTTTTATTCAATAGACATCATTTTCTAATTTAAGCACTTTCACATTGAAGGTTATTAATATATGGAGGTCTTTGAGAAGAGTGTGACTAGGTTAGCATCTTCCTGCCAGGGTTGATGTACACTAAGCTCTCCCTTTACTTTCTGTAGACCAGCTCTTCCCCCGATTCCCATTTCTACATTTACAGTAGGAGTCTTTGGATCAGTAAGAGTGACTGGTTGTTGGATGGTCTCACTCATAGCAGGAATTTAGAAAACCTAAATAAGGGACCAGGAAAAAGACTGACTATAATAAAGAAAAAATCAAGATCAACAAGCAACTATAAACCAGAGACACACTACGGGGGTGGGGAGAGGAAGGATTAGGGTCAAAATAAGGGGGGGGGTGCAATTGTATGGGGAAATATAACCAAAATGAAAATGCATACATTGTGCAAAAATGAAAAATGATGTAAGAACTATATAAAATAAAATATTAAAAAAAAGAGTGACTGGTTGTGACTAGTGGATTGATGGAATGCATGTGGTTCAAATGCATGAGTAGAGCAAACCATTACCAATTAAGTATGCTTATGTTTTGACTGCTGCAACAGCCAATTGCTGACTGTATACTATTGATGGTGTCTTTGCATGAGAACAGTGAAAGAACATGGAAAACTCCATGGAAGGTTTGGTTTACATAAATTTATTATTATTATTATTGGAAAAATAATATTAAATTTACAATCTTAACCATTTTGCAGTTTATAGTTCAAGAGTAAGTATATTCATATTGTGCAACAGATCTCTACACCTTTGTTATCTTCTAACACTGTAACTTTATACCTATTAAACACTAATTCTCTTTCCTCTCCCTTTGGTAACCACCTATTTACTTTCTGTTTCTGACACTATGTCTAAGTTAGATACTTCATGTGAGTGGAATCATATAGTATTTGTGTTTTTGCAATGGTTTATTTCACTATCTTCAAGGTTAATTAAAATTATAGGATGTGATAAGAGTTTCTTCTTTTTTTAAGGCTATTTAATAGCCCATTATTTGTATATTTCAGATTTTCTTTATGTTGATATGGGCTTTAATGCCATCCAATCCATTAGTTGGTGGTCACTAATAGAAGTGGTTGATTCAGGTGGCTGAACTAATCATCATGAAATAGGAGAAGGTAAATGTTGGGCTCAAGGGCTACTAAATAATTTTTTTGGCTTCATTCTACTGCTCCCTAAACTTCATTAATCTACTGTTGGAGACTTTGTCTACTCTTTAATCTTCTCTTATCTCTTTGCCATCTCTGTTTTTCTCCCACCTACTTGTGCTTAGTGCCCTCTGGTATTGCTGGCTCAGAGAGAGGTGTTTATAGATATTTCAGACAATCTGCTTTCACTTTCCCCATCTTGCTGCTTACCTGCAATGCACTCTTTTTTTTTTTTAAACCACACATCCCTCTGTTCGAGTTATCTGGAGTGTGACCACAGACCTTTTCTTGCTGTGACAGTTATATAGGCTCCATAGTCATTGAAAGCATTGGGAGGGTGTGATGGGGGTGGAAGTGGTGAGATTTTCATCTCTGGTGGCAAGAACTTTTAAAATAAACTTTCTTTTTTTCCCTGGGAGATCCCTTTATTCAAGCAACTTATTATAATTCAGATTTTCTTGATTCCCTACAGAGTTTCACAAAATTCAGAAGTCTGTCCCTGCAGGGAATTTTACTTATAATGGCCTTCATTCGGAAGATCTAATTCTGCTCTCCTTTAGTGTGCACATGGAAGAGGGATGGAAGTGCACAAAGAAAGGCAAGTAACCCCTGAAGAACTTGACTTTCAATATCATCAGTATCACTCAGGGTGATGGAGGACATTCTATAGACATGAAAGGGTTGGCAGGGAAGAGAGGAAGAGACAATGAGAGGTGTTAGGCAAGAATTTAAGATGGGGGGAAAGAAGGTGCCTTTTGTGTTCTAAAACTACTATTCATTTTCTTTTTTTCTCCCCTGATTGCTGTAACTTTCCGTGCCTGGATGTTATCATATATATTTTTTCAAAACAATAGAAGATGATGAAACCATTTGTATGAAGTTGAATTAACAGGTAGCTTTTGAAGAGAACACTTTAAAGGTCCCCTTCTGTCCAGTTGTGGTTAGTTTATCTGAAGCTTGAAATGGTTCTAGGGATCATAGTAAAAATGACTTTTTCAGTTCTGTAGAGAGTGGAACACAACCAGGGAAGGCAGAGGTTTGCTGCTTGGGGCAGCAAGTACAATACTCATGGATGAGAGAGGGGAGAGTTTTGTTTTCTCTATGAAGAGAATGAGCATAAAGAATGCTGATTCATTCAAAATTACAAAGACCCAAGATGGGTAAAGCACCATTCTTCTTTACACTGAGTTCACGTTTCCTGTCTAGGAAGAAATGACCTACTTGAGAGAAGTTGCAAATAGGCTTTTGGAACTAATGTTTGTGACTACTGAGAAAATGTGAACAGCAGATGAGGTGCTGGGGAAGGTTCGAAATCTTAAACATAGTTAAGCATAGTTCTGACTTCAAGAAGAACTGGAAGAGGTGCCCCCCCAAACTGCATGGAGGGAATCTGATGTTAAATTCAAGTCCTTGAAAATGTGTTATTTAGACAGTTGTTTCTTTAGTTCATAGATGAAATGGTGTTGATGAATACCAATCTGGTAAGATTTCTCATGGTATCTCTGTGGATGAGTTGGGGGAAAATACAGGTGAGGTAGTGGCTTTCAAACTTGTTTTGACTGTAATAACTATATTTTACACCCTTATCCAGAATATACAATTGAAATAAAGATTTCATGACACAATATTACTTATTCTTATCTCACATAACTTTTGAATTGTTAAAATTCTATTTCCCCTCCTTTTATTTTTATTATTTTTAAAGGCTTATTTATTTATGCATACAAAAACTGGTGAAGGCCAGAGGTGCGGGGGTGGGGAGAGGATTTATTAGAGACAGAGTGGGGAACAGAACAGATGGATTGACTGAAACACACTGCTAAGAGGAGCAGCGGGCAAGACAGGATCGAACTCGTGCTGCAGTGGCTGCGGATAGCTTCATAGTGCTGAGAATTAATCCCTTGCACCACCAGGGTGCCCCCCCCTTTTTAAAAAATTGGTCATAGGCCATGCTATTGACTTCCTGATCTACTATGAATAAATACCCATAAGTATAGTTTAAACAGGTTCATAATCTAATAGATAACTAGTCTAGTGGTGGCACAATTTTGTCTTGGTAGATCTAACCATTGGTTTTGTCATGGATGAAGACATAAAAGGAATTTATAAAATCCATAGGTGACACAAGGCTGGGAAGGATATTGAAGATGCTGGATAATAACAGAAGATTATAAAGGTATGGACTAAATCTAATGAGATGGAATTCAATATAGACTAATGTAAGAGCTTGCACTCTGATGCAAATAATCAACTGTTCAAGTATACAATGATGACATGTAAATTTTTACTCCTCTATAATCACATATATCAAAAGTGTCCCAAAATTCAATTCAAAATTAGTTGTGGTTTCTTAATAAGTGCTCTTTATTTTCTTAGCATTTTGCAAAAGAACATGGGGGATTGTTGTGTGAGCTACTGAGTGGAGTGAGCCTGAGTAGGAAAGGTGCTGGCATACTTTTTTTTTTAATCTTCTTTTTGCATCAGTTTTATAAAATGGGACCTATGTTGCTTGAAGTAAACATTGTTTGAGAAAAGTCCTTTGGAAAGCCACCAGATAAAATGCACAGAAACAGAGAATATAGAAAGAGGGTTGTGAACATCCCCCTTCTACCTCAGAGTTACCCAGAACACATTTTGATTATTTTATTCATATCTAGAAGCCCCACTTTCAAAAAGATATAGATACATGGGAACAGATCAGAGAAGGGGGAGGAGAATGGTGAAGAAACTCAAGGCCATGCCAACTGAGGTAGAGTTAAATGAACTGGGGATGTGATTTAGGAGTCCTCAGAGAGTTGTGCACGTATGTTGAGAGGGCTGTCATGTGGAAGAGGCAGTTTGATATAGTAGTTTGGTGAAAAGAATATGAACTGTGGTGTCACTTCAACCAGATTCAAATTTCCACTCTGCTACTTATTGGTTGTGACCCTGACAAAGTTACTCAACAACTTTGAACCTTGTTTTCCTTGTTTATTAAATACAGGGGAACATATACTTACCTTGAAGGATATTCATGAGGCTTGAATAAGATAACATAAATGAAAGTACCCAGTATTTATTTCACAGAAAACAGATTGAATTTATAGCAGAGGGCCTGAGGTTGCTGTAAGACTGGATGGTGAAAGTTAGAGGAAGATTAGAAGTTGAAGTTAAAAGTTTCCCAGAAGAGTTGTGCACCAGTCAAAGAGGGAATGAACTCCCTTGGGAAGGTAGTGAGCTCCTTACCACAAGAGGCTTTTGAGGAGAAATTGGCATGTTATTACAACGTGGGAATATTCTGGAAGGGAAGTCCAACATCAATAAGTGGGATTCCCAGTAGGCTAGCTCAATAGATTAAATGCATAGGGCCAAAGTTTCCTCTGTCAAAGAACCAGTTACCATCCTTCCTGCACAAATACAATGATGCCTCCCTCTACCCATTAGGTGGGGGATATGTATTTGATCCAACAATCTTTTATGGGGGACTGGTTATGTATAAGATACTCTAGATAAACACCTCAAAATGTGCGCCTATGGATAGTGTGTCACCAGGATTATCTGTGCATACTAAGGGTCCATGCTGCTTGTGTATCTGCTATTGGGTTGATTTTTTTTTTTTTTTGCAAGAGTATTAGGCTGCCTCCAAGGAGTAAATCAACCTTCAAATTTGCTATTGCACCAAGAGACTTAGTCTAACCTCCAATTCTATTCCAGTCAGGCAGGACATGGCAGTGAGTTACCAGAGCAGGATGATTCAAAAGCAGCAACAAAAATAAAGAGCCCACTATCTTCATAATCAACTCATCTCCTGAAGTGAGAGGTCTGGTTGTTTATAGCAGTGCTTACAAAGGGCAGTTACGCTTCAGAGTTTATACCCAGAGTTCAGTTTCCCATTTCAGTAAATCAAAAAAAGATATTGATTTTGAACAAATGGCTGATTTTATTGTCAAAGCAAATTTCATTTCTTGAGATGATTAGATTTTATTAAACTATGTCCTAAGTGCCACCAAATACACATGGTGTGAGTAAACAGCATGCTCCTCCACCAACAGTGATTTGTCAGCCACTAAATACAGTGATGTTCAGTCAACTTTGATTGTAGTTGAAAATATAAAAGTTGGGAAAGTGTGCGCTGGGGGTCAGAAAGCTTGTGCAAATCTCACTGTATCACTTATAACTCATGGTCATAGCATAATACATAATCCTTTGGACTACAAGTTTTCTCCTCTGTAGGTGGGGATAATTATACCTACTTCTCAAGGGTGGCTGGATTGTAGGGATAAAATGGAACAATGTGAATAAGATGCTTAGCGTAGTAACTGGTGCATAGTAGGCTCTCAACAAGAGGTAGCAGTTATTAGAATTACTATAGGGAAGCCATCATGAGCTGCTGCTGATTAGGACATGCCATGCCATTGAGGACTGATTCTTCCTGAGGCTCAGGTTTGCCTCAGAAAATTCTAGAAGCAAGCCAATAAGAGGAGGATTGTTCCACATCACGTCCCACCTTACAAAGCTACTATATTATCACAGATGAGCCTTCCCTTGTTGGGGGCCTTTTGTTTTGAAATGCAAGGAAAGTAAAAAGGAACTTTAGGAACTAGATTCTATTTCTGTAGGAAAACCTTCATGGAATTGGAAGGGGGCTTGAAAAAACAATTGATCCAGTTTCCTGACTCAAAGGACGCCTGTATTTCAAGCATTCCTAAATTATTGCTATCCAACAGATGCTTTAAAACTTTCAAAAGGTGGGGACTCTATAAGATCTTTTGATAATGTATGATGCTGCCACACAGTCTTAGAATCAGTAAGCTCTTCATAAGGTCTGATTATGCTGCAGCACAGGCCTCTATTTTCTCTCTTGTCTGTTCCTGTCAGCAGAATCTGTGTGCTCTCATTTAGACATTTGTCTCCACCCTCACCCATCAATATATTTTGATTTACTGAAATATGAAACTGAGCACCGTGTAAGCTCAGCTGGATCACTGTAAGTACTGCTATAAACAACTGGGGCTTTGCGTGTGGAAGGTAGTATGAAGCTCCCTACTCAGCTTTCTTCCCTCTAGCTGAAGACAGCCCATGTTTTTAAGTGCAGCCCCAGGCCCCTAATCTGCCACGGTTGTCCAAACAGACCGGAGAAACTGGCCACAGAGGCTGAGCATGTGGGAGACTGTGCTGCACACTGGTTTCCTCCGGGCAGACACTCATTCTACTCACCCATCTGATTTCATTCAGGGTTCACCTGTGCCACATGTGCCCACTGATGTGCGCACACCTGGGAACTGATCTGCTTCAATGCCAAAACCGCCTCTCCCAGCTGAACATCTCAAAAGAGTGACCTATTTTCACTTTTTCCATTTCTTCACCTCCCACTCTACCACAGCAATCCGACTCCAATTAATTAGCACTCTACCAAAGGCACTCTTATCAGAGTCACGAATGCTGTCAAACCAAATGGCTTCTTAAAAAAAATACCTGGCTTTACGTGACCTCTAAGCAGTATTTGATATTAACCATTCCCTTCCTGTTGAAAGCTTATGTCCCTTGCCTTTTCTTGACCACATACATTTCTGGTTTTCCTTCTACTAGTCAGGTCTCTTCCTCCTTGTCACTAGTAGGCTACCATTTCTTAGCTTTCTCTTGAATATTAATATTCCTGGGGGTTTAATTTTAAGCCTTCTTTTTTTTTTTTAAAGATTCATTTATCTATGCACGCAAGAGCTGGGGTACAGGCCAGAGATGTGGGGAGTGAGAGGATTCATGAGAGACAGAGCGGGGAACAGAACAGGCAGATCTGCTGAAATACACTGCTGAGGGGAGCAGTGGGTGAGCCAGGAGAGGTCTGCTGCGCCATGTGGGTAGCTCCCTGGCAGGCCGGGGATCGAACTCATGCTGCAGAGGTGGACTGCCCATAGTGCGGTGCTTAACCCCTTGCGCCACCAGGGAGGCCCCCGTCTCTCTTTCTTAATGATACATCCCTGCCTTGGTTGATGTCATCTACTTCCAGATTTGCCATTACCATGAGTAAATTGATAATCCCCAATCTAATCTCCATTTCAGGTTTTGAGCTTCAGACCTATATCTAATTGCCTGACAGATATATTCACCTGCATGCACATAAGCACCTTAAACTCAACAGGCCCCAAACTGTATTCATCACCAAACCTCACCCAAACCTGCTTCTTCTTGTATGACTTATCTCAGTGAATGACACCTCCATACACATATTCCCTTAATGCCCAAATTAAGTCATTTAATAAGATCTTTGATTTTTAATGCCAATATTTCACAAAGATGTCTTGTTTTCTTCATCCTGCTGGTAATTTAGATTTGGCCATTTTCATTGCTTATGGATGTAACCTGCATAAAGCTGAACAGCCTCATGGTCACTGTCATCACAGATTTTTACCCAAAGAAATATCTGCTGAACATTGAAAAAAGCATTGGAGAACTATTTAACTTGTACAGAAGCCGCCTACAAAGGTGCTAATACCTGTTTATAGATTGATTCAATCTATATCAACACGGCATTTTCCTCCTGCTATACCATTGTTACTTCAACCACTTCTTAAATGAACAACCTGTCTGTAACACCACTTCCCTCCACTCGATTCTCTATACTCCAGCTAGAATGATCATTAAAAAAATGCATTTCTATGCCTAATACTATTTCAAAAATGTATGTCCCTGCTTAATGCTATTATTGGCTCCCCATTGTCCACTAGACAAAACTGCAACTCTGTCAAGCTTATGAAGTGCTTTGCCATTGGGTCCTCACTTCCCTCTTTAGCTTCATCTCTCACCATTCCTCCATATTCTTTGTACTCTAGTGTCCTTTGTAACTGTGCCTGTTGTGCTCTTACTACCACATGTTCAAAGAACACGCAGTCTATCTTGGGAGACTATGAAATACACAGTTTGGCAACAGAGAACACATGGCATATTACATGGGGTGATACTCAATTTCAGTAAACAAATGGGCAACGACGAGGATTAGAATCAGCAGGGGAGGTTCCTATGGTACAGGTGAAGTGTGACTTGGGCCAACAGCAGTCATTCTGGACTGAGAACATAGGATCCTAAGAAGTAGGTCCCTCATCAAGTAGAGGGTCATAATATGGACATTGAGGTACAGAATAGTTTGGACTCATTGCTCTGAGATAGCCTAAATGGAACAATTCTAGTTAGTCTTTAGGGTGTTTTAAGCCTGGAACAGGACATGATGGACAGCAGCAGAAGCAGAGCTGAATAATTTGGACATAACCCAGTTTTCTATCCCAGTCATTTATGCTGGTTTGTCTAACCCCCCACAAAAACCCCATTACTATTACTAAAACTGATTTTGTGTATAGAAAATGGAAGGGGAACTTCAGGGAAACTGAGGCTTGGAATGAAATGCTGTAGGGAAAATGTGATTCTGTTTCCTGGCTACCAGTATTCTTTTACAGTGGGCTGCACTCCATCTTCATCCCAATCTCAAAGGATGAGGTAGCTTTTAGTGTGGTGTTCATGGCTTACAAAACGTCATGTGAAAGAGAAATTTTCTCGTGGTGATGAGGATCATGTTTGCTCTTATTTAGACAAAAAATCTCCTTTCAGCATAACTTTTCCATACAGAATCAGATAAGTCGTGTAGAGTTGACTGATTGCAATACTAAGTGTCCTATTTTAAGTTAAAAATATCCACAAGTGAATCATATACGTGCATCGGCTCTCTTTCGTCCCCTCCTCCATATAAACACATTCACCACCTTCCTTACTGCCATAAATAATGCTCCTTTTCTTTGCCTTCTTTGGGATTTTGCATCATGGGAACTTAGGCTGCTTGAGGACTTGATAGCCTGAGCCACACGAACGAACTCTCTTAAGAATGGTTCATTCATTTAGTCAGTTTTCCAGGCCTCCTAGTTGCCCATTTTATTTTTGTAGTTGACTATGTTTGACTGTCCTAGTTTCTGGGGAAAGGCAGGAACGCAGAGAGAAGAAACCCCTCAGTAGGTAATTTCTCATGTTTCATAGAGACGTATATGCATGGAGGAAGGATATGGGAGTGGCTATTAGGGTTAACGACTGAAGCAAGGATGCTGGGTGATGCGTTCACTCACTCTACTGTCCTTGGTACCCTAGGTTTCAGGAGGGATGGAGAATGCAGCGACGGGGATACCCCAATGATGGAGCCTATTGCTCTTTGCCCTTCAACAGCAGTCCTTCACTCCTTGCTAACTAACAGAAACCTGATTTTAGTTTAAGATTTCAGTAGCAACATGCTTAGACAAACAAGTACAAGAGGGTCTGAATCCATTTTGAAGATTCCATTTCCCCTTTGCCAGTGACCAGTGAAGGGTATGTGATTCAATTCTGACCAGTGTTGACACAAGAGGAAATCTGATGGCAGCTATACCTCTGTCTGGTCATCTCATCATGTAAGATAATAAAAGCTTACTGACTAAACCACTTCTAAATACAGCTAAAACCATTGCAGTCCTAATGTTATTACTCACAGGCAAAGCCATCCTCTCTGATACACTAACCAAGCCTCAAACCCTCAGCTTCTACTCTAATACATCTGAAAAGACTATCCATAATCTGTTTCATAAGAGTCTCAGATTCATGGAATGTTAAAGCTTGAAAGAATTGAGGTAAAATGAGGATGTGGGACTCAGATGAGAGCTACACAGAATTCTCTTGTTTATTTTCACTGGCAAAAAGCTTTCCTAAATAGATGAGAAATGGATATCAGAGGGATATCAAAATGTTGTTTTTATTTAAGAAAACTTTTCAACATCCCAGAAATAGCTATATACATGGGCATGCAAAGCATATCATGCTCATTCATTTAAACAGATTTTAAAGGACTTCTAGTCATCAGTGCTTTTTCTATTTTTGTATTATTCAAAAATAATAAAATTATGTATCTTGGCAGATATTCAATCAACGAACTGACCTTACCCTCTAAATGATTCAAATTCGAGAGATTTTAAATTCTTCTGACAACATTCCACCCCTGAGACTGTTTGCGGAAAAGAATAAGTCACATAAAGGGAAACTTTTGCTATTTGGTGTTATAACAGATATACCAGACCGCCTCTCTACCTAATTTCTGTATGAGAAAATTGTTATCCATTTCCATGACGCCAAATGGTGATAACGCTTGAAACCTAGCGGCGCCTACCTGAGTGATGTCCATGCCCGAGTCACAGCTCAGTGGCTGCGTGGAAGTCAGGCCGTTTGAGCCGATTACAGTTGTGATCACGGCATTCTCATCAATTCTCCGAATCATAGTCCCATCCACAAAGTAAATGAATCCATGCCTATCAACTGTGATGCCTGTTGGGAAATAGCAAATGAGCATTAGTAGTCTAGCAGGCCACTTTTGCACTAAGATCAGTATTTTGAAAGAAGTCATAGAAATGGAAGGGCATTTTAAAGACATATGGATTCACTCGTACTCAGCACAGACAGGACAGTAATGGGAGAGGCTTGTTCAGACACACATTCATGTCCTTGTGTATTGAGAAGAAATGACAAAAAGCTACAGGTGGAGACAAAACCAGGTCTAATAATTGTGTGTTGCCCAGTTTTACATTTTTACCCCTACCCCTACTCCCATACTTACTTACCCTCACGAGCAGGAAAAAAAATGCCCCTTAAAGATAAATGGGAAAACAGGCAGGCAGTGTATGCTACTTTCCATGTAAGGCACAGATTGACAGGCCACTGCGCATCTCCATGACTGCATAGGAAATAAGTGACTTGGAAAGCATTAAAATGATTTTCATCAAACTGGGTTGCTACATGCAAAAGAATGAAGCTTGACTACTACCTCACACCATACACAAAAATCAACTCAAAATGGATTAAAGAACTAGACATAAGACCTGAAACCATAAAATACATAGAAGGAAATACAGGTGAAACACTACCTGACATGCACATCAAAGACATCTTTACAGACACATCACCCAAAGCAGTGATAGTGAAGGCAAAGATAAACAGCTGGGACTACATCAAATTAAAGAGCTTCTGCACAGCAAAAGAGACAGCAACAAAAACAAAGAGAAACCCCACCGACTGGGAGAACATTTTTGCACACAACACTAATGATAAAGGACTGATCACAAAAATCTACAAAGAGCTGATGAGACTCAACAACAACAAAGAAAATAATCCTGTCAAAAATGGGCAGAAGAGCTAAAAAGAAACTTCTCTGAAGAGGAAATGCAAATGGCCAACAGGCATATGAAAAAATGTTCAGCATCACTTGTAATCAGGGAAATGCAAATCAAAACTACCATGAGATACCATCTTACACCAGTGAGAATGGCACATATTAAAAAAACTAGCAACAACAAATGTTGGCGAGGTTGTGGAGAAAAAGGAACTCTCCTGCACTGTTGGTGGGAGTGCAAACTGGTCCAACCACTATGGAGAGCTGTGTGGAGATTTCTGGACCTACTAAACATAGAGCTTCCATATGATGCAGCAATTCCACACCTAGGTATTTACCCAAAGGACACAGAAACATCAATTCCAAAGAGCACCTGCACCCCTATGTTTATAGCAGCACTATTTACAATAGCTAAGCTTTGGAAACAACCCAAATGCCCAAAAATAGATGACTGGATCAACAAGATGTGGTCCATATACACCATGGAATATTACTCAGCATTCAAAAAAGATAAACACATGCCATTTGCAGCAACATGGATGGAGCTGGAAGGGATCATGCTCAGCGAAATAAGCCAGAAAGAAAAAGAAAAATACCAGATGGTCTCACTTAGAGCAGGAATCTAGAAAACTTAAATAAGGGACCAGGAAAAAGAATAACTATAAGAAAGTGAAAATCAAAATCAACAAACAACTATGAACCAGAGACAATCTATGGGGGGTGGGGGGCGGGGAGGGGAGGGATTGGGGTCAAAATAAGGGGGTTGCAATTGTATGGGGAATATAAAAATAAAATTTATTTAAAAAAATAAAATGATTTTCATCAATTCACACTCACTTAACAGAGTTTATAATCATTCTGATAAACTGGACTGAGTTTTTTCCCTCTGTATTGTCTATTAAGGAGGGGTTTGGAGAACAAAATTATGATGTCACAAGGGAATGGTTAAGTTTTTAGAAAAAATAAGAGCCAATAAAATGGTCCGCAGTAGTTTTTACACAGTGTGTTAATTATAGTTTGGTTTCTCAGAAAATATATAATAGCAGTTAGAAATCTTAGATTCTAGTACTGAATACACCACTTATAATTGATGGATACACCATTTTGATGGAGTCACTCATCTCTTTACATTTCAGCCTCCTCTTGTGTGAAATAGGGCAAAGATTATGTGTCTTACCTAGCTGATGTGACACACTGTCTTGACTTTCTTGGGACTGAGTCAGGTTTCAGCTTTAAAACTGGGACAGTGCTGGACAAACATAGTGTTGATGACCCTACGCCTAGTTCGTTAGAAGTATCATATGAAATAATATGTTGAAAGTGTCAGACACATATGAAAAAACATGTGACTCAACTGCTTTTACTAGAGTTCTTGAAAATAACCACACAGCATTACTTTAAAACCAGTCTATGTTTTAGTCTTTTCCCATCTCTCAGTTATTCAGTTCTTGTGAAACTCAGAATATATGTTAAAGTTAGGAACATATGAGATAACAAGCAAGTCTTTTTAACACATGCACACACATGTGAACACAAGCACACATACACAGAGTAATTTTCCTGGCAAAGAGTGAACTAATCTAAAGGGAGTTTATAAACCTACTGTAATAAAGTGCTTTTAGATGAGCTAATTCATTGGCACGAGGTTAATATTAAGACTCAGCTTAATGGTGTACTTTGATTAATCCTGATGTTCCTCATGAAGTATTAATCTTTAACATCTATAAAAGTTACATATTCATTTTAACTTTTCCTGAATGCTTGTAAAGTCACCTATATTTTGGTGACTTCTCCAAGGAAGTCAGCATGTCTAAACAAAGGAGGGTTCTGTGTCACTAAGTCTCCCTATTTTAGAGGCATAAAGAGCTTTAAGGAGGCTTTTAAAAATATTTTTACGATTGGAGCAGGTGAAATGATGATGGCACATGAGTATTTCTTTTGTCTCCATTTGGGCTGAGGGTGAACCAAGGGGGGCACATCTACTTTTTATTTTTGTTTACATTTTGGCAAAAGCAATTGCTTGACTGCTTAGAATTTGTTCTGGTTTGTGGCAGGTCTATGATTTGGGGTCACTTCCTATAACCTCTATGCTAAATAGCATTGAGTTTGAAATGTAAACTCTGCCTGTCATAAGAGAATGGGCTGAAGAGTCAAGGCTTGAGTCTCGAAAGTAAAAAGCTGAGAGCACATGGGATTCAAGATTGGAAACTACAAATTATTTACTAGTCACATATTATCACTGTGCTAGATTCTGTGAGGGCCAAAGGATAAAGAACCCAGGTAACATGCAAACTAAGAGGAATATCCTGAAACTTTAGTAAATTAAAGATCTTAAAAATAAAATGGGAGTGTCGGTCAAATTTGGAGGTGGTAAATGCAGACAATCTAATTCCTCTGAAAATGGAAGCTGATTCACAATAGGTATAGAGAAGTAAATACATTCCTCTAGAAACTAGCATATTTGGGGAAATATTTACATTTTTTATGCTGACACCAGGGAGGACTATACTGTTCCTTAGCTACCACATCCTTATCCCCATCAGAGGACAAAGTCTGGACTGATTCAGCGAGGGTAATCCTGGAAAACCATTTACATGGTTTTCACATTTTTAATTTTTGTGAACTTCTACACAATGTGAAATCCTCTCTGTTCATGTCAGCTGAGCTCCACAGATGAGGCTGATTAAATACTTACTATTGGTCTTCAGGCTGATTTGGCTGACAGTTTAGAGGATATTCTCCTTTTATATATTTGTGTAGAATTTTCCTTTTATCATGGTCCAAACACACTTCTTTCCTTGAGACTCTTTAATTAAATTTGATTGGGTTGCATTTATGTTTGGAGTTGAAAAGAAATAGTTGAAAGGGCTTTGAGTGACTATGTGATAGGTGCTTTATTAATGCAACAAGGCATATCTTATATGTACATATTTTTGTTTCCTCCGTTTTCCTTCTCCAACCAACATACACACACAGACAAGTTTCTCAAGCAACTAGCTCTACTACCTCTTTAACTGGTGAGGTTTGAGGGACATTCAATTTTCACTGGTGTTGAAAAACCAAATTGGAAACCTCAGGCCGGAAAAGCAGAGTAAGTTTTGCCATTTCTTGAGTGAGGAGGGGACTTCCCTCCCATAAGGATTATTGTTATAGCCCATGGATGTTGATGATGCAGTAGGATCTATTACTGCCTGGTAGACTCAGTGGGAGGAGGTGGCACATGCCCAGTATATTTTAAGCTTCATTCTTCAGAGATGGGGATGTGAGTGACTTCAGATCACATAAAGCCATCTGGGGCTGGGAAGACCCACAGATTCAATTGACTTTCATATTTTTATATTATTGTACCCGGATCTCCACAACTTGGTACCCAATGTTGTGGGCATAATTTGTTCCAGTGGTCAAGTCCATTGAGTCATTACAGACAGCATTTTCATTGGCATCAAAAACACAATTGAAAGCACAGTCTTTGGATGAGAAAGAAATTAAGAAAGGAATGAAATTGCATTAAGAAAACCATTTCCAGGGCTCCAAATTTTAACCAGTATTCATTTTTAAAGCAAGCAAAAAAAATATATATATAGATCTTTGATAGAAGCACAAGGTTAGGCAGTGATGTGGGGTGGTTTGGGGGTGGAGGTGGGAAGAACACACAACAGCTTGTGTCACCACCTCCACCAAGGAAAACATTGGGCTCAGATGCCCAAGCAGCATGTTTAGCTTTAAGCACATTTTTACATTTGTGAGAAAATAAATAAATCCTTGTAAATTAGTGCATATAATGAAAGCATTGACAGACCATAACCTGAAAGTGTGAATGGTGCTGTCTCTATTCATCAGCATTAAGCTCTAACAAGCTATTTCTATGGAGGGGCCTACTCATAAATAAAGTGCATCTTGTAAAAAAATTTATTCACAATGTCTTATGCAAAGTAGGGGACATTATGTAATATCTGAACTGCAGGCTCTTTTCTCTGTGAAGCATAGCTCCATATGAAACAGCTGCAAATTACAAGCAAAATGATTTGACTCTTCCCTTGTCTTATTATCCTCCAATGAATAAATACTATAATTCTCAAGAAGACAATTGCCTAAAGCTGGGGCAGCCTGAATAGTTACTAATAAATTTATCACCTGTTGGGGAAGAGGGCACTGCTGATCAATACTGAAGCAGCAGGTACAGCCTGATGTGGGATCACAGGGAGTCCAGATGTGGAGGTTAACAGCCTAGAAATAGTAGCTAAAATCCCAAATTAGATAACAGTGGAAGATTAGAGTTTTTGGCTATACAGAATGCCAATTATAAATGTTGGCAGAAGGTATCTCTGTATTTAATTTATAACAATTACAGCTGTTGAGGCCACCTACATTTTTATTTCTATATTAAAAATGAACCCTCTCTCAGAATACAAGCTTTGCAAGATAGTCATAAAATTCTCTTCATCTTCAGCCCTAGCAACAAGAAAACTGAAATACTGTTTTTTCCCTACCACAATCTGCTCTTTAATTTTATGAGGCAGAGATAAATGGTTAAAATAAACTTTCAGGGAATGTCCTGAGTGCAATATGGCGTCAGCTCAATCTCTAACACTGAGAGTGCTGAATTGTGTAACTGACATTAGCCAGTTGGTGATAAAATGCCCTTTAAATCAAAGAGGTTAAAATATTTTGCTTTGTTTATGTGCATTTCAATTCTCTGAAAATTGGCATCATGTGTAGTCTATATGGAAATTCCCCACCAGGCAGAAAAATCCATTCTCCAACCAATCTGACTGCTGTCCATTTAATTACCCACTAGGATTAGGAAGGCCAACTTATTTCTAAACAATAATCCTGTTAAATTCTCTTGCTAGGTAGCTACTCAATGGAGGTTCTAGAACTTGGAGGGATTACAAATACCTGTGTTTAGGTGGATTTGAAAGGAGGTAGAACCTAATGACCAGTTGAGATGATTTCACTGTGTGGTTAACAATGAGAACAGCATTTCTCCGAGAAGACATACTAATAAGATCACTGTATTGTGCATGCCTAGTGTGCTATTTAATCAGATATCCTGTTTATTTCAAAGTTACAGTAAATTCCAAGCAATTAAGGTCAATCTCCAGAGAATTTAGATACAAATTTAAAATGTAAGTTAATATTCTACTGACTGGAAAGTCCTTTCTTTCAAGACTCAGAAGGTACTCAGAGATATCATAAAGAACAATAGATTTGTCAGCTAATTAACGAAGAATTCTAATTGAGGGAGAGACAGGTAAGATCAGTTTTTAGCATTTGTCTTCTCCTCAGCTCCTTCTGATGTCAAAGCTTTAGCCTTCAGGGCAAGGCAAAGTGAATCAACAGCTCTTCTAACTCTGCCAATCAATATTTTTCTAAAAAATTTCAAGGAAGAAGCTGTTTTCCCCTTTACTTATTAATTTATTTAATATTTGTTTTGTGCCTTTTATGTGCAAGCACTGTGCTAGGCACCTGTGGGCACAGAAGTGTATAAAGCAGACACGGCATTGCCCTTGAGGAGTTCTGAAAATGGTGGGTAAATAACTAGGCAAATCCAGAGTGCCACGTGAGCAACCTCTTTGGGGGATGGGTTGAGGAAATGAAGTTCCCAAGTGATTTTTCAGAGTAAGTAACATGTAATCAGAGATCCGAAGGACTATGTTGAATTTCTGATGAACCGAGTGGGAAATCCAGGTAAGCACCACTGAGAACCCATGAAGGATGAATAATGTCACTAAATAATAACCATTTTCATTTGCTGAGAATACTACGATATTTCTGGCCTTGTGTTGGCTTCTTTATATACCTTGTCTCATTTAATCCTCATAGCAGCCATGAGGAGTGGGTATTATTAATGCTATTTTTCTAAAAAAAGAAGAGAAAATAGAGGTTTAGAGGTTAGGTCACATAGGTAGAAAATGCTAGATTTAGCTCATGTTTGTCTGAATTCAATGTCCACTCTCATAATTGTTATCCCATATAGTGTAAATGGGCTTATCAATCACTTTACCACAGGAGTGGTATCCAGACTGGTTTCAGAGGGTTCAGAAACTCCATGAAATTATCTGCAAAATGTTTTGTGTATGAGGATTGTCATGGTCCATTGCTTTTGTTAGATTGTGAAAATGATCCATGGCTCTTCCCCCCAATTGTTAACAATTTTCATATTCCTGCAGATGTCTTGGGCCCCTTCTGAATTATTCTTCAAAGATAGCCTGTGGCTCCACCCCCACAAAGCTGGTGAGTTTTGTGAGAGTCTTCATGTCATGGGGATTTTGGTAACTTGACTATTATTGTATGATCTGCCACATGAAAAGGAGGTCCAAGAAACAAGGGTCAAATGTATAGAGGGGTCAGGCAGGTGGCACATTTGTAAGTTATGTGAGGTATTATACTATATAGGTTCTAGTGGAAATGAAGGTTAACTAAAAAAACATGTCCCATCTAAATGCATTCAATCATTTAAAAAAATAAAGACTGAACATGTACCAAATGAGTTATATCTTTGAGCTGGATTTATTCCCCAAGTAGCCTATTTATGATGCTTCTTAGATGATGATCAGGGGGAATATATCATCAGTGAAGAGGATGCTGTGAGCAGAGAAGATCCATGAACTGAGAATAATCTATTAACCAGTATAGTATTGCCTTTGCAAGTTATGTCTCGGTACAGAGATTTCCCATATATCCCCTGCCCCCACCCCCAACACACACACAGCCTCCCTCAGGATCAACATTCTGCACCACAGTGGTATATTTTTTTGCAACTGTACCATGCACAGTTTGTCTTAGGGGTCACTCTTGGTGTTGCATGTTCTGTGGGTTTGGACAAATATATAATGACATGTTCCACCACTAGAGTATCATACAGGATAGTTTAAGTGTATGAAGATCCTACTTAATTTATCTGTTAACCTGAAACTGCTCTAACAAATAAAGTCTATTTTAAAAAACTCCTGCCTGGTACAAGTACTGTGAAACCAAAGATAATCAAATACAGTTGTGATTCTCCTTGTTCCTACCAGGATCACAACTAGAGTATGACAAATTCATCAAATTTAGTCAAATCACACCAGAAAAGTGGGTGTCCAAGCTGACTTCAACTTTGCTCTTGCTCTGCTACCCTTATCTTCCTCATCATTGCTTCAGAAAGCCCTCCCTCTTTAGTATAGCAGAGACAGTGCTCTGTATTCAGGTCATCCTATTTATTTTTCTTTCTGAGAATAGAGCTACATTACACTTCCCAGCCTCCTCTGCAGTTAGGTGTGGGCAGAAGTGATATATGCTACAGCTAAGCCTGGTCCCTAACAAAAGCTCTACTGTGCTGCTTTGTGGTTCACCCAATTCCCAGGTAGGATGGCTGGAAGCAGAGTATCCAGTAGAAGACTCCAAGGTCTTAGGGATTGAAGAGCCACTGGATGGAAGGAGCCTGGTCCCCTGAGATACCACTTGGAGCAGAGATGCCTTCCACTTTCACCAGGAAACCCATATTGGACTGTGATGTGAACAAAAAATACACTATTTTGTAAAGCCATTGAGATCATGTGTGGTTTTTTCCCCTCTGTATATACGTGTTAGCTTGGCTTGATCACTACATTCACCAAATCCAATCTCATTAATCTTTCCAGGCTTCGACAAGTTGTTTCTCTTCCAGGAAGCCTTCCCTGAAAACTCTAGTTCATTTTGGTCTCTGTTTTCCAGCTAAAGAAGTTGTTTGCTTTTTAAAATGTGAATTCTTTAGCAAACCTAAATAAGGGACCAGGAAAAAGACTAATTATAATAAAGTAAAAATCAAAACCAACAAGCAACTATTAACCAGAGACACAATGTGGTTGGGGGAGGGGAGGAGAGAGTAGGATCAAAACAAGGGGGGTGGGAATTGTATGGGGACTATAACCAAGATGAAAATGCATATATTGTGCAAAAATGAAAAATTATGTAAAAATATATAAAATTTAAAAAATAATTAAAAAATAAAATGTAAATTCTCTAACCATACTCTGTTCAGACAATAAGTTCCTTGAGGGTAGGAACTGGATTTCATTTTTATATCTCAATGAATCTGGTAGATGTGAACACAGATGTCCAATAAATCTTGCTGAATTATAGACTAAATTGCTACACATTTATATTGAAGCACATCCGAACTGAGTCAAATAAAGCTTGCCACGAGGTCAAGAGCTGCATATAAATTTCTCTAAAAATGAGTCCAGAAAAGAGGAATGGTAATCTCCTTAAAGACCTTCAAGAGAAGTATAGTCCTCCTTCAATTAGTGATGATTACAGTATGGGGAAAATGGAGCTGACAACCAAGAGCAAATAGAGCAAAGACAATGGATCAAATTAACTGCAAATGAATTTGATCATGTAGATAGCTTCACTGAATAGTTCAGTATCCCCTCAAATCTAATTTACTCTGTCAACACAGTTTTGTGTTATGATCTTGTGATCTCTTTCAATACTACCATCTTAGGGGTTTTAAGGAAACAGAAACCCTTAAGACTTTGTCTTATTTTCCTTCACAATGGACCACATTAGGGAAAGCAGAGAGAATAGTGACTCTAGGGTCACATCAGAGAATCTGGGTTTCTGACTTTTCTTATAAATTAACTGTAGGACTTTGGATAAGACATTTAACTGCTCAGCATTTAATTTCCTAACACATATCCTACCTACTATATAGGGCAAAATGTTGTTAAACTCACAGAGCCAATGAAAGAAAGCACTTTGAGAAGGATAAAATATTATGGTGAAACTAAGTGGTGTCTTAATTGCCCAGTTACTACTATAATTCTTTCTGGAAGTGACTTTTCTAAACCTAGAATCAAAGATTTCCACACAGGCTCTGCTTCAACATTTTAGGCTTTTGTATGTTGGACAGACAGAGTATAATATTTAAGTCCATAAAGCATTATGTAACCATTCTCAGTAGCAGAGTGTCCTATGTTAGATTCACCATAGAGACAAGGCAGCGGTTGAAAACAATTTTGTTAGCTTACTGCACTATTGAACTATTGGTGTAAAAGCCTTCAAGCTTTTATAAGATGGCTAAAGTTTTCTTCCAGAGACTCAAATAAATGAAGCTCCATGCTGTGCATTTGGCACAGGGAGACCCTGGGATGGAGTTGGTGCTGGTGTCTCACATTTAAAGGTGACATCAGCCAGCAATAATGGTGTGAGTTATTTTTCCTAGGTTTACAGAGATAGGGATGTGTGCACGTAAGGGAGATTTGGGTAAGGAGATGATTCCAGTTCACGTTGAAATGCATATCTCTTGTTTTATTTTTGTGCTAGAGTTCTTGTTCAAAAGATGCCTGCAGGCTGAGATTTAAGGGGACACAGTATATATGGGCTAAGATAAATGAAGCTTACCAAATTCAAACTGAATATTTTATATCCCCCCTTTTAAAAAAATTCTTGAAACATCAAGCAACTATATCTGGGACACTACTCAGATACATTTTGTTCCACTCCCGGCCTCTGTCATCCCAAGGAAACAAACCACCTCACAAGAACCTTATGTGAACAATTAGCCCGAGGAGGGAAAGTTCATTTATTGTCCATGGACCAGCAAAAAACTAATTGCAGTTGTTACACTCTAGAGAAAATGAGTCTCTCTCAAGGTGTGTGAATGACCAAGAAGTTCTAATAAAAAAGCAAACTAAGTAGATACCTATTCCACTTGGCCTGAATACTCAGTAGAAGCAGGATATGAGGAATTAAGTCTGACAGTGCTTACTGCTCACAAAAGTGGGCTAACTCAAGAAGAATTAAAATTTCTGTAGGATAATTAGTTGCATGTAGTGCCCATTCAGAAACAACACAGAGAGCCCATTTAAAATTCTTCCAACATCGGTACATCTTGACTAATGAAGCTAATGCTGGAAGAGAGGTTCACAAAGTCACAAGTGGCAGACAGTCATTTGCCAAAGGTAAGGCAGGTAACAAACACTGTGTGAATACAATCTTTAAACCTTTTAAATGGAAATTTAAGAGCCATTTGGGGGTACTGATTTGGGCTCAATCAAGAATGTATTATTACAGCACCTCCCCGCCTCCGCACACACATACACACAAACAACTCCTTTGACCTTTTTCTTTTCCACCCTCTGACCTACAAGGTTGATGATCTGGGCTCAAGGTTACATTGAAAATATGGGATGCTTTATTCAAAAGGGGCTGGAGACTTCCCTAGCCTGTCTTGACTAAGATTGGGGTTTCCAAGGTCATTTCCCCCTTTATTTTCTAAATTCAATCACCCAGACATGCCCATGGAGATATAAGCGGAGGAGTCTGCGAGTAGAAGCTAGGGGAGTTCCAATGGTGAGACTGACTGCAGACAGAAAAATTTACATAGTCCCGTCTCCAGGTTTTTGCCTTTGTCTAATGCTAGCAAAGAAAGCTAAGCAGCACATGTCAACGGATGACTACAGAGACCAAATAAAATAACACCTATTCATTCTGTGAAATCTTACAGAAAGGTTAATATGAGCGATGTTAATATTTATGAATTTGAGGAACTTAGTTTTCTGGCATCGTGCTGGCTTATCTGTTACATGAGAAACTGCTTCAGCAAGGCTTGCCTTAGATGGCAGGAACCCTGTATGTAATTCTGTCGGCATCTCCCGCATGCGGAAGGTGATGAGCAGTTTGCACAGGATCCTGTTACTTCTCCAGTCAAACTGGCATATGCACTGGCTCTGAAATCTGCCTTTCACTTTCCCATCACTCCGTATTTACCTGCACTGTTCCCTGTGTCTGGAAGACCCTCACCTTTTCCTACTATCCAAATCCTGCTCACCTTTCAAGACACAGTGCAACTGAGCCCGGTCTCATTGATTATTATATACAAACTGACTCAAAGACATGCACAGATCTTGCCAATTACATGAAAAAATTTCATTGGCTTTGTCTGTGGTAGAAATCACCTGAGCCTATTAGAAGAGGTGTGCTGTGCCAAACAAGTGGGTAAGGACTAAGGGTCACAACAGGTGTCATTAGGGTGCAAATCCACAGCTTGGCCTGTGACTAAAAGCATGGGGTGTTGTGATTGGGCTCATGTATGCATTTGACACACAGAGTTAGAGCCATTTTAACAAATCCATGTCACGACATCACCTACACAGGATGGGCTGAGTCATTCATTTTCCATTTAGTGTTGCCTTTTTGTTATCTACTGCTCCACTTTGCTCTCCTTGTTTTTTGATCTCTTTTTCCTCTGAGATTCACTTAGCCTATCAGGAACAGAGGTTAGAATCCAGTTGTCAGTTTTTCTTTACCGACGTATCCAGTCATTTGTTAGATTCTTTTCTTTTCCTCCAAGCCTTTCCTCTTTTGTTGCTTTTTTTCCCTGCAAATCCCAATCGGCTGGCCATTCTCAGAACCCCTGTAGAGTTTACAGTTCATACCATACCACCCAATGCTGGATTACAGTCTCCTCTAATGATTCCTTTTTCATCTCACCAACCAGACTGTATTTCATTCCTAGGCAGGGCCCATGTCTTTTTATTCCACTTATAATTTTCAAATTTCCCAAAGCACACCACATTGTTTGCTTCTTGAAAAGCTTAACGAAACAATGGAGCTCAGTCAACATGGCTCTTTTCCTAACAAAGTGTACTGGGACCATAATGTGAGCCTCACAGAGTAACTAAAACCAATGGGAGTGTGATAAATAGTATAGTGGGTCACTGACACTAGTGTCTTATTAATAGCCATTAAATATGTTGAAAGTGTTCATTAAAATGATGGTATCTCTGGATACATGTTTGACAACCAGGAGGTTTTTGTGGTAACAGAGGTGACTACAGTGTTCGATGACAACATTTAGCACAGTTATTGCCATATAGGAGTGTTTTATATGTTTACAGAATAAATGACTAAGATCCATATTAGAAACAGAGCAATGTGAGCAATTAGGGGGAAAAAGTAGTGATTCCACTCTTTTTTAAAAAGCAAAAAGGAAAACTGAGGCATATTTAAATACTGCCAGATGTCATTTCTTGAAACTGCAGTGGTCCACTAATTCAGTTGTTCAAACACTGCTAGCATTTCAAAAAAATAGAAAGGCAACAACTTAGGGCCAATTCATAAATAAGACAGTGGTTTTGATCATTTGTTAATGGACTAATTTTTTAAAACACTGAGACAGACTTGCAAAAACCCTTGTTGTTAAAACTAAACTAGATATTCTTGGGAAATAAAATAGCGCCCAGCATTAGTAAAAAAAAAAATCAAATGAAAAAAAAAAACATTTTGAGGGTGCTAAATGTTGATCTGTGGACCCTCAAAAATTTCAAGTCTAATAGGCTTAAATCAGATTTAGACCACTCTCCCCAGGAAAGCCCCCAGTTCTGCCACTCCAGGAAAGAAGAGAAGGTCCATTTCCAGGGGTCCCAAGTCCTAAGGGCTCAAGCAGGAGCTTGCCTATAGTTCTGAATTTACAGTTTTCAAGAGAACACAGAGAAAAGAGTATAGGAACCACAGTAGGCTGTCTTAGCAGCAGCCACTCTGATGGTTTTTGGCTTGGGGAAGGACAATGCAGACCTATCAATCTGTTAGCATGGCTTCAATTTCCTTGGGTTAGAGATGCTTTCCAAAACGAGGCATGATTCCTGCCCTCTAAGGAAAATTACCACTATAATCAGCTTTCTTTCCTGAGTAAATACTGGTAAAATGGGGCACCTACCCACCTTCCTTTTACCAAAAACCTATTACACAGTCTAACAAGCTTTTTGAAAAACCAAATGGAATAGCTAGTAAATGAAACTGGAAGAAAAATAGAGCAAATAACACTGGGGCTTCCTGACTAGGCTTTGATATTTGGGGCTTGAAGATAACCTCACATTTGAGTTATTAAGCCTTTGATTCCTCAGGGAGAAATTGTAAATGGGCCAGGACTCACTCTCAAGGAAACAGGGACTTTCTTTGGTCAATGATATAGCTGACTCATTATATTGGCTCTTTAATAATGAAGAAGTTCGCTGTCAGCCATTAGGGAACTCCACATTTGGGGACAAACTAGAGCAATTGGTGAAACCTGCAGCTAATGGCAGAGGCCTATATCTGATCAGCTCAGAAAACAATGAATTAATGCTGGCCACTGCAGGGGACCTTAAAGAACCTACGAGGGCTGAAGCGGGTGTGTGCTCTGATATCTTGGTGCCTGGGCCTAAAAGGTCATTAAATATTTCGAATATCATCACTATGAGTGAAAACTTTATTTAAAAGAAAATAAAATAGGGCCTCCCCGGTGGCGCAGCGGTTGAGCGCTGGGTTGCGAAGCTGCCTGCAGCCTCTGCAGTGCCGGTTCGATCCCCAGCTGCTCCCCAGCCACTGGAGGAAGGTCCCACATGGCGCGCAGACCTCTCCTGCCGCCCGCTGCTCCCCTCAGCAGAGTACTTCGATCCTTCTGCCTGCTCTGCTCCCCGCTCTGGCTCTGGTGAATTCTCTCACCCTCCTGCGTTTCTGACTGTACCCAGTGCTTGTATAAATAAATAAATAAACAAATCTTTAAAAAAACCAATAAAACAAACCACTTTTTAAGAAGGAATTGTCAGACATATATTTGCAAGTTGTTTTCGAAAGTCTTTTGACTTAATTTTTTTTATGATGAAAGAGTTCAAATGGTAAAACAACTCAGAAAATAATACTATACATTGCCATGCATCGACCACCCAAATTTAAGATATTAACATTAGCTTCACATATGACTTGTTTTAAAAAGGAAGATGTTATGGATGTAGTCAAAGGCCCATGTCTATCCCTTCCCTCCCCAGACAAAATCACTATCCTTCAGTTACTGTATATCATTCCCAAGCATGTTTTTATACCTTTGCTACATATGTACATACGCACAAATAATATATTGCTATTTTTGGCTTCAAAAATTTCTGTAGGAGATGGATGGTGGTGATCTGGCAGAACAATTTGACTGTACTTAATGCCTCTGAATTGTATACTTACCAGTGGTTAAAATGGTAAATTTTATATTTGTATATTTCACTACAATAAAAAATATGCTATTGATACCACAGCATATGTATTTTTTTGCCATTTTCTTTTATTCATGTAACATTATCCTTTGCAACTATTAATGTTTTTTTACATGTAGATCTCATTCATTTTTACTGTTGTATAATATTCAATCATTTGACAAAGTCCTATTGATGCATTATCAGGTTGTTTCCATCTTTTATACTGTAATGACATCCCAGTACATGCCTCCTTACACACAGTGTACTTGTGACTCCATACATTTTTTTATCAGCAACATTCCTACCAGAACCACTCTCCAAATTTTTTAAATACATGGTTGTAACTTCCTCCCTCTAGGTAGACAATGTATTTTTTTTTTTTTTAGGCAGTTCCAGCCTAGACCCAAGACTTGGAAGGAAGATGGCTTTGGGCTTTAATCCCATCTCTGCCACTCCCTGGCACTGTGACTTCAGTTATGTTATTAACCCTGGGCACTTCCATTTCAATTAGACAATGTATTTTTAAGCAAACAGAATTAAATGAGGTCTGATAAGAGAACTGGAATACAGCAAACAATTTTGAAAACAAAATTTTTATTGCTAATTTTGAAAAGTCTAGTTAATAATAACTATTAGAAAAAATAATAACTATTAGTTTTAAAAATTATTAACTTACTCTAATTCTCACCATCATATTTTATTCAGTACTCAGTTTGTGTCAAATATTGGCTTCACCCATAGTGTGCTATTTCATCCTCTATCAACCTATAAGGAAGGCAGGTGCACTATCTCTAATTAACAGATGAGACATTAGTGATAAACTTGAACTTTTTTATTGTCACAAAATATATACAACATAAAAGTTGTTACCATTTTAACCATTTTGATGGTCCAATTTAGTGGCATAAGCATATTCACATTGCTATGCAACCATCACCACCATCATAATTAATCAAATTAATTTTTTACATTGAACTCAGTTTAATCTGCCTGACTCCAAAGTCTCTGGAACTGCCCCAAATTTTCTAGAATTTGTGCAACCATCACTGCCATCCATCTCCTACATAGACCTTCTTAAATGTTCCAAATTTCATGCAGGCAAAATGAGCAAGGCACATACTATGATTTAAGGGTTACTGAAAGGCCTGCCCATTTGCCTTAAAAATACCTTTATTACAGGACGGCTTTTCTTGAAAGATGCAAACTTTAGGGACCTCAAGAAATATATTGTTAACTCTGGCCATATTAAGTTAGAAAAGTTCTATGTGCTTAAAAGAAATAACAAACCTGGAAAATATTTGCAACACATATCAGACAAAGGCATCCTTTCTTAATTTACAAGACAGAAAGATCAACAGCTCAGACAAGAAACTGGCAGAGGCTATGAAAGTGACTTTACTGAAAAAGAAATACAAATGGTCACAACACACATGAAATGACACAACTTCATTTATAATTAAAGAAACTCAAATTAAAACTACAAGCTATAAGATACTATTTTCCACTGATAGATAAGCACACAAAGTTTGATGATACTCAGAGCTGATGAAGGTACAGCAAAACAGACACTCTTCTATGCTATCGATGAGTGTAAGTGTTCAATTTTTGGGAAGGACAATTAGTAATGTTTACTACTGATAAAATTTAACCCTATGTATATATTCACAAAAGCACCCTTAAATGCATGAACAAGGTTGTCAATGCAGCACTGTAGTGATAGATTAAAAGGAAAAAAATGCCCAGGAAGAAGCAAATATCTAAATAAGTTATTCCATGTCCATATGTTGTAATATTATACGACTCTTAAAAACTAAGTGGAAAGATCTTCAAGATATCTCATTAAATGAAATAAGCAGAGTGAAGGCTAATCTTCACTCTGTAATGGAAAAGATACATAAAAGTCCCAGAGGAATCACAAAAATAGTGTTAACACTGGTTATAGTTATTTATTTATTTACCACCATTAACCGGGTGGAGAATATAGTCTTGCTTTTTTTTCCTATTTATTTCTCTCGCTATATTTCATATCATTGTTCATTTCTGTAAAGTTTGTTTTCTCCTCCATAAAGTCCCCATCACCAAGTCACCCATGAACCATCACCATAACACTGGTTACCTTTAAAGAGAGGAACTGTGGTGTGTGTTTTTGGGGTGAACTTTTCTATGTAGTTCAAACTGTCAAATCACAGACATCTTACTTTCATAGTTGTATGTATCAGTATGAGTGGGGTTTCTCTAAATGGTGAGATTATAGACCACTTTAATGTGGATTCTTCCTACTTCTCTTAAAAAAATAATAAAAATGCAATTAGAATATATTTTACTACTGGCCTGCCAGGATTCTATTTTTCTTCTGGGACTTAAGTTTCTTCCTTCGGGTCTCTACTAATATGCTCAGATAAGAACAACCCATCGATCATCAGTACAATGACACCCTGTCTGTAGAGCTGTCATTAGGAAAGCAGACACTGGAGACCTCAGACATTGGCCAATGGACAGAGAACGAGTGTATTTTAAAATACTAAGTTTTGTCTTTTGTTGAAGTACAAAAGTAGTAAAATCTCAGAAAATGAAAAGAAAATAAAATCACTCAAAATGCCTTATGCAGCAATGATCACTGCTCATACTTACACCACCTCTCACACTGTCTTCACACAGGCCCCTGGGCCCTTGCACACGTGGCAGCAAACAGCACATGACAGTTTTGAAACCCGAACTTTCCACTGACTATTGTTTTATGAGTATTTTCCTTGTATCTTCAGTGGTGTACCACGGTTTGGGGGTGATGGAAGTAGTTTGTCCTGGATGCAGACTGTGGGAGGGGTGCATTTTCAGTAGGAATGTTATTGGTGCTCTGGTGGTGGGTGTGGTGTGGCAATACATCTGAGGAGGGATGCACCTTCACCCTTAAATCATAATCAGTGTTGTAAATCAATGCTACCTCAATAAAAATGATATAATTTAAAAAAAAGGATGAAAGAAATATTAACAATAATAAAACCAAGGAATAGCAGATCTGCTGTTAACTATCTCCATTCACCAAAATTCTAAACAATGTCAGTGATAAAATATTCCTTCCACTGTCCACCCCCCTTGAGTATACTACTCTATGTCCATGTGATGTTGTTGAGGGGAGAGGGATGAGGAGACAGTGGATTCCTATGTAGGGAAGATAGGCTGAGGACTGGAGCAAAGGACTCAGAGTCAGCTGGTGTAGTGCCACCTATAATCTCTGGGTTAAAGTGGGAAAAATACAATCCTTGATCACTTATACAATAAAAATGGACTTCCTGGCTCTATTTCCAGTTGGGCTTTAGCCCATCATATTAAAATCATGGATTTCTAAAGACATCTGGGTTTACAGCATTTTGTCTGAGTTTTACACTCTACACCTGCTAATTCATCCAGTATTGCTAGAAGAGCAATGAAACTAAAAACATCTTCTGATGACTTCTCTGTTGTGCAGTGAGTATTCTGGACTTTCTTGGAAGTCAATGCACTGGAAGTCAATGCACATTTTAGATTCCTTCAAGAATTAAAGCTGGGTAGATTCACCACAAAATAACTTCCTTATTTCTTTGATTTTTTAGTCAGCTCCATGCATTTGGCAAACTTGAAATGATTGGACCTTCTTGTATTGATGTGGAGTAATATGGGGCCAGGATCAAAGGTTTAGTTCTAATAAAGTTTCATGCTTAAGAACCTTAAAAACAAACATTTTACATTGAAAGGAATTTCCTAATTAACTTCTAAAGAATTTGTACATTAAAACATCTTACCCTGCTGGAGAAGACTGATAAAGCAAACGTACTACCTTCTGCTAAAGAGAAACTGTATTTGGAAGGAACTTGCTATTCTCATAAAACTTTTAATAGGAAGAAGTGAATCAAATTCCTTAATTACCATTTTATGGTTGGTAAAAGGGCAAATTACATGCCATCCATTTCTAAACTTCTAAATGTCTCTGGTGCTTTTAATTAAAGCTGCCATCTAGAAACTACTAAAGCAATTTTACGCAATTAGTTATTTATAGGTTACCATAATACACCACTCAAAATATGATTTAAGTGATTTGCAGTCTGTTAGTGTGTGATCTCTGTCACTTTTTCTTTTGGTGGGGAGGAGGTTTGTCTTTTTATCAACTGAGGTGATTCTTAAGTTAACAGAGAGCTGTGATAAGGAAGCAAAGTTGGTTTGGCTAGTGATCTTTAATAAAAAGAGGGCGAATCATAATTCCGCACTGTCTGTCTCAATATGCAGGGCCCAAGTTTCATTCTAGACAGTAGTGTAGACGAAAAGTAGATCATTGTTATTCCTCCATCTCTCCACACTTTGCTTCCATTTTGCCAGATACCTGGCTTTATACTCCCCATACTACTCAGACTAGCTCCTATCCTGCTCCCCCCCACCCCAGGTGATCCCATCTATCCAAACACCTCCATCCTGTCCTTCATGCCCTCAAATTTCCCATAAGGTGTTTTAATGAGGAATTAATTTGTTGCTCTCTCAGGCAATATCCTATATTAATCACAGAAGTTCACACCTGAAGAAAATTCCTACGGAATGGACTTAGTGGTGAAACGGTAGGTTGCTAAGGGAATTAGTTTGGTTAGGGAGGCCTTGGGAGGGGGTCCCCAAAGAAATTAACACTAAAATTAGTGCATCTCAAGGTTGTCAAGGATCAAATCATATACAATACCTGAATCTGGGAAACACAAATCAAAACCACAATGAGATACCACTTGATACCTGTGAGAACAGCCCACATCAAAAAGACCAAAATCAACAGGTGCAGGCAAGGGGGTGGAGAAAAAGGAACCCTCTTACACTGTTGGTGGGAATGTAGACTGGTTTTGCCCCTATGGATAGCAGTGTGGGGGTTTCTCAAAAGACTAGCAATGGATCTACTGCAATCCCACTCCTTGATATCTACCCCCAAAATACAAAATCACTAAATCAAAAGGAAACCTGTACTTCTATGTTTCTAGCCGCACTATTTACAATAGCCAAGACATGGAAACTACCTGAGTGCCCCAAAACAGATGAGCAGATCAAGAAGATGTGGTATATATACACAATGGAATACTACTCAGTAATCAAAAAGATAAGCTCATGACATTTGCAGCAACATTTATGGAGCATATACTAAGAGAAATAAGTCTGAAGGAGAAAGACAAATACCAGATGGTGTCACTTACATGTGGAATAAAGAGAAACCAAAGGGTCATTCAAAGTCAAACCTTAAAAACAAACCTTGAGGGGCCTCCCCAGTGGCGCAGCGGTTGAGCACTGGGTTGCGAAGCTGCGCGGCCTCTGCGGCGCCGGTTCGATCCCCGGCTGCTCCCCGGCCACCGGAGGAGGGTCCCACGTGGCGCGCAGACCTCTCCTGCCGCCCGCTGCTCCCCTCAGCAGTGTACTTCGGTCCTTCTGCCTGCTCTGCTCCCCGCTCTGGCTCTGGTGAATTCTCTCACCCTCCCACGTTTCTGACTGTACCCAGTACTTGTATAAACAAACAAAACAAAATAAATAAAACATGCCTCTAAAAAAAAAAAAAACAACAAACCTTGAAAGCTGACCATAAATCTGAGGCATCCATGGGTGAGGGGAGGGAGAGGAGTGAAAACAGGAGGCTTGGTGGTGGAGGGAGACACGATGGACTTTAGTGGAGGACTATGGGTGCTTCCGTGGTGGGAGTGCTATGGTGACTTCACATGAGGGGGGAGATCCTTTACTGTCAAAGCACTGGCAAGGATGTAAAACAATGGTACTTCAGTAACAATAAATTAAAAAAAGGTTGGAGACAACTGAAATGTCTAACAATAGGGCAATAAAAAAATACCTGAACCTACTGTACCTTGACTCTTGTTTCCTTGGCGGTACCATTCCTATATAGAAATTTTCAATTCTCAGATTGACTTACAAGGGCATGAAACTTGCCTCCAGTCAAAGTAAGTTATACCGTATTCAGGTCACTATTACAAGCAGCATTATTATTAGCAAACAAAACAGCAAGCCTGATCAAAATGTCTTTGATCAGGTATTTAATGGGACTACACCACATGGTCGGCATGCATTACACTCTGTTGTGTAGGCACTGTTACTAGTGTCCGCCATGTGAGAATTTATATATCATTGTATTTGATCCCTGAAATATTACCTCTGTATTTGTTAGAATTGCATACAGACATGAAAACTAAAAAAATGTGGAGGTAAAAGATATTTAACAATGCATCTGGGGTTTATATAAAACTTGAATAATCTTAGTAGACATTTCCCTGTGTTAAGCATGGATATTACCTGGGACAATTAGTCAAGGCTAGATAGATCTAAGTGGCTTCCCTTTTGTTTGACTTCTCCCAGCTTATGGTTAGGCAGAAAGGTTCTTAAGCTCCAGTTGCTGACATAATATAAGGTCAAAGTCTATTGACCATCATAAGCAGGTATATTAGACCAAACATGAATAACAAGTTAAGCTCTCATTCTGGTTGCATAACAGGCATTAAGTCCCCTGAAAGACCAATAATATAGTTTAGGAAAGAAATCTCCCAAAGTGGAAATAGTATAGCATCACTGTGCTGTGAAGAACAAATATTTTCTCTGAATTTTAAGGTGCCATCAAAAATATTTTTCTCAAGATGCTTCTGATTCTAAGACAAGGATGTGGGTGGAAAGTTATCATGAGAAATGCTTTGAAACTGAACTGGGAATTTGATCATGGGTGGTAGAATGTTGATCTCACCCAGAAAGACTACTTCACTAGGTGACTCTTCCCAGTCTTTCCCTTGTATCTCTAGGCCTAACCTTACTTCCCCATTGTTAGCAAAATAGATCCACTTCTCTCAGAAGCGGGCTAGCAGAATGGAATACCACAAACTTTCTAGTTCTTTCTATCTACAAACTTATCCTCATCCCTACATCTATACACTGTCTTAGCATAGTTTCTTCAGTCTTTCCTTCCCATTTAAAACCTACCCCCCCACCTCTCCCAGAAATCGTTTATTAAATATTTTGTGTCATTCCATTTACTTATAACCATTGTCATGTTTTTCCATAGAAAAAGCCTCCCCTGAGCACCTTGTCCTCTATTTGTCACTCTATCTCTCACATTCAAACTTCTCAGAGGAGTGATGTTCACTAGTGGTATTTACTTTCTCATATCTCATTAGTTCATCCAATGACCAATGTGGAAATTTGGCTTCCACATCTATCACCATTCAAACCACCAGAGACAAGGTCACTGATAAATTCCTCTTTGCCTGATCCAATAGCTAAAAAGTTGTGACATTTGATACTGTTTTCCACAACTTCTTGAGACAAATTATTGCCCTGGCTTCCTGGATACAAGCTCTCCTTGTTCACTCCCCCCCCTTTTTTTTTCAGGTTTCTTCTCTGTCTCTTTCATTAAATCCCCTTCCAGTGCCTCCTTTATAAATATTAGTACTCCTTATGATTTATTTACCTCAGCCTCACTCCAGTGCATTTACTATCCTATCACCAAAATAATCTATCAAAGATGCATGCATTGGATAATCATGTCACCCTCCTGCTTTTAAATCCTTTGCCTGTAAGATAAAATCCAAATTTCCTGTTTGTGACTTTCTTACTAACCTCAAATAATTTTACTTCATCAATACTGATTTCTTTGTAGTTTCTTAAATATACCATTTGTTTTATTCATTCTGTGGCTTGCCTGTAATTCTGTTGAAGGCTGGCCTTAGTGTTAGTCCTAATGGCTATGTTACCATAACGAATCACATACTAAAGGCATCTGGGGAAAACTTTACTCCTTTCATTGTATAGAAGAACCAAAAGTACATTCTCATAACTGTGAACTATACCCTTTCTCTCATAGACAACAATGACATTCACAAGATGTCACTGATTAGAGTTTCAGTATCTCTCCATTAACCCCAAATGTAGCCTCTGTGAAGAGCAGATAGATGCCAAGGGAATCAGTAGAGCTTCAGGATGCATCTGAGATAGATCTTGGGGAGGGACAAAAACAAATGGTTTTTTGTCTAGACTTTATCATATTCAGCTTTCTTAATTGACAATAAAGTTAAAGTGACTCCTACATGATTAGTGTTATGAATACCCTAAAAATACTTTTGGAAGCTGTCAAGATTTAAGGATCATTTTCCTCCTAGGGAATGGCTCTGCAGCTGTTTGCATTCATCTGCCTATTACCTAAGTCCTGCTGAGTTCTAAGGTCAGTTTGTTTAAAGATGCACATGAAAGTAGAGATCTAATCCTTGCTGAGGTCTAAGAGAACCAAATTAAGTCATTGATTAATTTCATCGTGTCCAGTCACTCCTTCACCCTCTGTATCTACTTAAAAAAATAAATGTATTCAGTGTGTCACAAATTTTATTTTATATCCCCACCTAGTACCAGTTCACATTCTGCTTAAGTACTTGGTCATCTATTACATGACTCATTAGTTTGAGTTCTCTGTAGAATTAAAGAAAGTTGCAGTAAAAATAATAAATGGAACCTAAGTTTCAACTACATCATCCATGAATGTTTTAAAAGCGTCTTTCAAAGTCAATTCATACTCATATACAATGCTAGGGATTAGCACCCCAGCAACCCCTTTGCTCAACTTTTTTCCTTCTTCCATTACACTGAAGCATTGATAACAAAAATGGCAAATGTTTCTTTTGATTGGGATGCAAATCAAAGAGTGCAAAACTAAATCAGATAAAGACATTTCCCCAGGAGATATACCCAGGGGCTGTCTTTTGTGAACTTCCATTCAGGCACACACGTATTTTTTTTCTGTAAACAAACCTTGTAGTTAGCAGGTATAGGTCAGCAATTGAATAAGTTTAGGATTCCTGTCTCCATTCCTTAATAAAAAATTGGGGAAGTTCCTAATTGCAGAATCTTCCAACAAAATGTGACAAGGTTTCCTGGAGATTTATATGAATATGTACATTCAGAGACTATGCAAATGTTAAGTAGTGTACTATGGGTACACTACTAAGTCAGAAAAATCAGATAAAACGAGTTTTAACAGAAAAGGGAAACTAGAATAAAGTCATTTATCTTGCCAACAAATATATTTCATTCTTATTGAAAACATATCATTAGATTGAAAAGAATTTTCCAATATATTCTACCCTCCGGAGAAGCCAACAGAGATCATGGATTTCAGTTAAAAAGTAGATAGTGTGGAAGAGTGGAGGCATCACAGATCTCTCTTTTTCACCATTGGGCTTTGGAGTCAGGTAGAATCCCAGTGTTTTCTGTAAGCTGCATGGCCCTGGATAAATTTTGAACTACGTGAGTCTGTTTCTTCATCTGTTCAATGGGCATAATATTATTTATCTTGTGCATTACTGTGAAGGTTAGAGATACTGTGTATAACATGTAGCACAGTGCCTGGTGCACAGCAGGCACTCAGTAAGTTCTAGTTGTGGCTATTTTCAGACAGAGTTGGGAGGGAGATCATCCTGAGTCCTTCAGTTTACAACAGGAATCTTAGGACCCAGTGTTTGAATGACCAGCACAATGTAACAAAGCTAGTTGGTGGTATCATTGAGTCTATTTTATTGTTCAGAGAAATGAAGTCACAGTGAGGTATAGTGACCTACACAGGGTCATTCAGAGAAACACTTGTGTTACAAGGACTGAACAAGAAAGTCTAGATTCTTTAACATGATTTTCATCACAATTTGCTGCCGTTTTTTTAAAAAAAAAAAAATCCCATGGCTTCTGACCTTTTACCTTTTGCTGACTGGTTTTTAATCCCTTTTGATAATTTATTCTGACTTAAGGACAAATGATCTCAAAAGCAAATTTTATTTCATCCTATTTTTAGAGTAGATTCAGAAAATAAATTAGCTGTCTTGCAGATTAACATTTATTTGACTTACCTTGCATAATTAAGGACATGTTGGAGAGCCTGCCTATAATTGCAATATGTTGCTTGTTAAAGTCTTAGAGCAAGCTCTCTTTCCTAACCTAGAAATGGTACTCCCTAGATGTACATTTCCATTTTCTACTGATCTACAGCTTTTCTTTATTAGCTTCTAGGTGGAGAGAAAAATCAAATCTCTCCTTAAAGAAATCCATTAAACAGTTGTGGTCTTGTAAGGCAGGAGGAAGAAGGAGCTGATGTGCATGACAGTTGTAAAGCAAAAAACAAACAAATTGGGCTTTTTTGAGAGATAAAGAACCTGCAGGAGAACCTCAAAGACATAATTAGCAATTAGCAATACTCTCCTCTCAATTTGCACACTATGCTTTAATGACTTCTTGGATGTTTTTTCCTTTTTCAGGAAGTCTATGAAATTGCCCTGCAGCACTCCATATAATGAGAGTCTCACTTCTGATCCACTGCTATGGGTGAGTGCTATCTATATTCAGCATGGAGATAGGTGCTCTAGTTTGGAACTGAAGTGTTCTGACCAGTATTCTTAGATCAACTTATGTCTGGACACAGGTTCTGTCATCTGAGTGAGTTTAAGGTTCCCTAAGAGGGTCTTCAAACACTATTAACATGGCTGAAGGAGGTGTTGGGGGTTCTTAGTGTGGACACGCTTCCTTCTCCTTTGGACATCCTCTTTCACTCATTGGATCTGAGTAGAAGTTGCCAACATTAGTTTTAGTATCTTAAGTGAAAGCTGTCTTGGATGGATTAGATATTCAGTTGTCAGAAGCCTGGACCAGATGATTATAGGGCCCTGGACCACTTTGGGATGAATGAAGTGTACTGAATTATTGTAAAGGCCACTCTTAAAGAAAAAGATGAGTAAATCAAGTCGAAGGAAAATGCGTTACTAGCTATGACGAGAAGAAAAACTTACTTTAATATTAACTTTTATACATACATAAATTTTGGCAATATCACTACTTATACTTCAAGAGTTCATGTGAATCCTGTTCATCAGGACTCTATTATTGCTGCTTTCCAAGCACAGCTCCCCCCTCCCAAAGCTGCAGTGAACCAATTAGTTACATTATTTGGAAAAGCTGAGATATTCATCGTCTATGAGGTAGGTTGAACGCCAAAGGTGAGATGAGTGGTTTTCATACTAGCAGCAATTCAGGAGTATGTCAATTTTAGGCACAATACAAGCTTGATTCATTCCTATTTCTCATGCACAAATCCTAATAATACCTGCAAGAGTTAAAGTAATGTAAAAGGTGGGACCCAGTCTGATGTATTTCCTTGAAATGAGCTGTTATAGGTTGCACCTGCGTTATATATTCACTCATAAAATATTTATTGTGCACCTACTATGTGCAAGGAATGAGAGCTAGCATAAGAGAAAAAAGAAACATTTCAAAACATTTCACCATGATACTTGAGTGGGTGGGGGGGTAGTTCCTTTAGGCAAAAAAGGTCATCCCTGTTAAAATTCTTTTTAGAATACCTGGCAAAGGTAAGAGTTACCTAAGTGATCAATTACACAATAAGTATGTGTAATGGATTCTGAGCTGTACTAGATGTTGCTGGCACAGAGTGAGGAAGATTCAAAAGATGTATTACAGGTAGTTTCTCTTGCCAAGCAGCTTACCTTGGTAATAAATGAAAGACTTGCAAAGTAATAGGAGGCAAAATATAATCAAGTGCTTATAGGGTAGTGTAGACACTTAACAAAATTCAGAATTAATAGGCTGGGGTTAGCCAGGGGGGCTCTATGAAAGACTATGGCCTTGAATATGCCTTGAAGAAAGGGATGGCTTTAAACTCTGATTGTAGTTGGAATTTAATCTCCATATGGCAAATGTCAAATGGCTAAAGAGTAACCTGTTAATATTTGAAATAATAAGTGACCATCTAACAAATTAAACACATTGACCTCACCATATTTTTTGGCATAGAAAGATGTTCCTAATACATTAAGTGTGAAAAGCAGATAGAATGCTATTCTATATTATGATTCCATTTTTAGAGAATAAAATACATGATATACATAGAAAAATGTCTAGAAGCATATACATTAAAATATTAACAGTAGTTTTCTATATGTGGTAGGATTATGGGTGCCTAAAAATATTTCTTTGTGTTCTCCTTTTTCTGCAAATAGTTTGTACTATTTGGGTAATACTTAAAAAACTACATTGCTTCTTAAAAGCTACTGAAACAACTATTTCATAAAACCTAGTAAAGTAAAAGCATGCACACACACGCATACACAAAAACGTCTTGGAGAAGAAACAGGAAATGACTAAATAATTAAGGAGATAAAGTGAATGATACATAATGATAGACTTAAAAGTTGATAATCTTTCAGCTTATTGGTCTAAGATGAGTATATGATCCAAATCTATAATATCATGAAGCTGACTGAGAGAAAGAGATAGAATTCACTAAACTCCAGACAACATAATTGAAGGTTAGCCCTTGAAGATGAAGAAGTACACTTAGGACAAATAAAAGTAAAGTTGAGCCCCACAGAAAGAAAAAAAAAAGGATTTTGTTATCCTATGGGTCATATGGATTGAAAATATAAATAGCTTCAAGAATGATTTACATACATTCATGGAAGGACGGTTCATTAAAGGTTGATTGTTAAGCAAAAGCCAGGCATGTCTAGAGTCCGAGACATTTGACAAGGGTAGAAAGTGGGCACAGACATGCTTCCAATCACTGCAAGCCAAAGAGCCTGTGGCCTTGAGATTCTGGGCTGGGCCAGCAGTTAACCCCTTAGTTGTTGGACTGTAAGGAGTTTCTGGGACAGACGGGGGTGTCAGGAAGGCACTTAGAGGTCTCTGGGCAATTATTACTTATCAACCAGAAAAGAAGCCTTTTGATATTATTTTTACAGTTGTGACTATAACTGATATAATTTTAACAGTTGTAACCATAAATGTTAACAGTAATGCATACTGACTAAAAGTTAGTTCTGGATGTGCCTGTGTTCTGGGATCTGCAGAGACAATGTCAGAGACAGAATATTGAGATGGACCGACTACAGTGTGGCAATAGCCTCAGGATTTTGTGAAGTCAAAAAAATCTTTAGATGGCTACAGGATTTTTTTCTTTACCTCGAGGGCTGTTCAGCGAAGCTTCTGATGCTCTCCCGCCATCTCCACAGTGACTCTGGTCAAAAGGAAGGCACTGGTCACCTGTTCCTGCTACCACTTCAAAATTCTTGGACAGATCTTTTGTTTCCACAAGAGATTTCAACTTGTAGACTTTCCGGGTATTGGTGTCTGACAGATACAGTGATTCAGACACAGGGTCCATAGCCAGATAGTATTTGTGAGCAGGACTTGTGCTAAGGAAGAGAAAAGTAAAGTTATTCAAAGCCACTTATTTGGTATGCGCCCCCTGGGGTCTGCCTTTTATCACAAATGGAAAAATACCTTAAGACATGAAAGAATGTATGTATCTTCCTTTTTGTGTAGCAAGGAAATGAATACTAGTTTGTTTTTCTAGTAATGGGGTTTGGGTATAAAAAAAAAGATTGAATGTGTACTGCTAATCTGTGATGATGCTGACATTTCAACACCATCCATTTGGGGGTAAAAAGAGAGAAAATCCCACATTGTTTTTCTCATGCATACCTTCATACCTGGTTCTTCGGTTACCTTTAGATAACTGCCTGGATGTCCAGTCACCTCCAACATGACAAGCCCCAAATGGCATTTATTCTCTTTTCCTGCCTCCCCCCAAGCCCCTATAAACCAACTTCTCTTCTGGACTTCCTGCCTCACTTGGGGACACAAACTTCCTCCCAGGCTCCTGCCATAAACTGAGAGACACACGCTCAGATGGAGCAGTGCTGCTCAGGGGGGCTGTGCTGGACATGTACTGCCCAACTTTGCCCCACCCCCTACCAAGCTTCTCTTCATAGCTGACCCCACGCTTCCCAAGTCCATTTTTCTCCCTTTCAGGACATAATAGAACTGATTATATTTGACCTTTTTTGGTTTAAATCACAATCAGCTCTTTCTCCTAAAGGTGACACTAAAATTACCTTGATTGGATTTTGATATTCCTGAAACTCTTCAATTGTATATTCACATGGGCTCTCTTGTGTTTTTTTATCTGCATACATGGCTGAGTTCATTCATTGATTTAGCTTCTTTCTAATTTCAATTGTTTGATGGCTGCAGTAACTTTGTTTGGGGGATCTTCTGCTGAACCTGAGGTTTGTGTACTTTTGACATCATTCAAGTCCTGAACCTGGAAGTCTAACCCCTACTCCCACCTTTTCTCTCTACCCACAAGTGAGCTGTAAACTAGATTTCAGAACCAAGCTCCTCTAGCCCTCCCGACATGACATTAATTCTAGCTTTCATCATCCCTGCCTTGGATTATTTTCTGTGATTTTTGCACACTGCTGCCAGGGTTATCCTAATCACATAGATTCCGTCTTTAAATGTTTTTTTTTAACATTCCTTGGTGAGGTACACAAGCCTTTCTACACTTAATAAATTCTTTTTTTTAAGATTTATTTATTTATTTATACAAGCACTGAGTACAGTCAGAAGCGCGGGAGGGTGAGAGAATTCACCAGAGCCAGAGCAGGTTGCAGAACAGGGAGCATAAGCATCATCACTACTCTGCTTATGTCACATAAATTTTTTATTTGTATCCCCCAATAAACCATGGGATCCTGGAGGAGAGCAACCAAGTCCTGTTTCTCTCTAAAGTGCTCACTCTCCAGCAGCACTCTGCACCACACCCACTTGTCTAAGCTAGAAACCAGAAGGGATTCTTTGACTATTTCCATCATTGTCCACATCCAGTAAAAAATATCATTAAAAAAAAATCCTACCTTCCATTGTCTTCTCCAACCTGCCCACTTTTCTTTACCTCTACTGTCTTTAGACTGATTCCCCATCATCTCTCACCTGAATTCTTCATTGGTATCATTTCTGTATCATATTTGTTCACTACCTCATTCCAAAGTACTTAGTAAGTATAATGTGCCCAAGAACTGTGTGATGCTCAGGAGACTGACTGACGCACAAGATATAGCTCTTGTCTTCTTGGGGTGTGGGAATCAGATCAGTATAGAGGGAGAAAATTGAGCAGAGAGGAGCATTATCTATCACCCTGTATTAGAATTTATTCTTTTAATTATTAAAGTCCATACTAATTCAGCCCTTTTATCCATTCCTGGATTCTACCTATGATAGCAAATTAGATTTAGTTCTCATGTCTTCTGAGGCACCTTCTTGTTGTGATAGTTTCTCAGACTTTTCTGGCTGTTGATGAACAGTTTTAAAGAGTGTTGGCCAAGGACTGGTCTACTGGAATGTGTCTCACTTTCTCCTCAGAGCCAGACAGTGGTTATAGGTTTTGGGGAAGGAGACCATAAGGGTGACGTGCCATTCTCATCAAATCTAATCTAGGGTACATAAAATCAACATGGCTTAGTTGATGTGGTCCTTGATCACCTGGCAGAGGTAGTGATCAACAGATTGCTCTATTATAGTTAACAGTTCTGGAAATTTTTTTCTTTTTTTTACAATTTAAAAAGGTTAGGTTTATTAGAAGAAAAGGTAGAAGAAGACACAAGCAGGCAGAAAGGGAATATTTTTAGGCAACTCATAAGAAATAGGGAGTTATACTCTACTTCTTTGAGTATAAATACACAAATTATTTGGAATTCTTCTATATGAGAGCTTTATCTCCATTTATTTATGAATTCAACCCTTTAGTTATATCAGTATGGGTTCATGGATATTTATTTTATATTTTGCATTAAAATCCAATGTTACCTTATTTATTTTGTTGCTCAAATTGTTCCAGCTTTAGCCATTGGTAGCTCTTTCTGTTATTACCTTGTGTGCCCATTTACATGCCTCCATTAATATATGTGTGTGTTGTGTGTGTGTTTTAGCACTTCCTTACTTTCTGGACCTACAAGATGCTCATTTGTATAATCCCTGCCAGAGTACTAGAATGAGTTATTTTTCCAAGGATGTCTGGTTCCTTTTATTGGAGAATGGTACTAGAAACCAAGATCAAGGTGTTGGACATAAGCACTATTTTTTTTTAAAGACTCTTTCTCCCCAGCTACACTGTGAGCTCTTTGGAACAACATTTATCTCTTTATCCTAAGTGCCAGTAGAGTGTCTGACAGTGTTCATGTTCAGTGAGTGCTAAACTAAAACTAATTTTAGGACATGAAGTGGCCAAACAAAATGGAGGGGAGAGGGTCATCAGAATAATTACGTTACCCTTAAGGACTGGCATGTTCCTGATTGCATCTGTAATTGTATTTGTCCTCTAAGCTTATTTATGTATGTTATGGCAGCAAGGGTGGTAAATACTGATTTGAGACCCAGTTTATAGTTTTAACTGGAAAAAAATCAGATCCAACTGGAATACTTGATTTTTTTCTACTTACCTTCATCAAATAAAGAGAATCCGGTAGATTCCAGGGACATCTTCAACCCTGGAACCACCATGACAGCTGCTGTAAATAAACTGTAAGGGCCCCAACAAACTCCAGAATTGATTTGGCAGTCATATCAGACAAGGCATCTCTGTAGCAAAGACTGCTTAAACAGGGGGTTGAGTATGAGTTTTTACATATTTAGTTGAATTTTTGTCTTCAGAATAAAATTTCTCCACTTGTCTTTAGACTTTTCTAGAATAAAGAAGGGATCACAACCTTTCCCTGTAACAACCTTCAATACTTTAGTAGCCAGTTTATGGAAGTTTCAACTGAGCCAGATTAATCATGTTTTGTTTAGGAAAAGTCCATAGGCTATTTTTCTAAGAGAAATGTTATTCACACAAAAGCACTTTGGAATGCATTACATTCATTTATTATTGAATATCCCCAATGTGCCTGTGAGGGAAGTTAGAATTATCATTCTTCTCGAATCTCAGCTAGGGAGACCCAGACACATAGGGGGCTTGCCCAGGGTCACTAACAAGCCTGTGCCTGGACTAAGATTTGATTAGATCACATGTGACTGTGTGTGCAAAATACCTTCAGAATACTCTTGTTTTGAAGGGGTTAAAAAAAAAATCAGTGTTCCTGCCTCTTTCTGAGTAGCACATCCTATTTTCCTCAGCTAGGCTGTTCGCAAACTTTGTGCACTGGCCTTTAGAGAATGGAATAGCCCAACACACCAAATTCAAATCTGATTAATGTTATTTTCTTGACAGCCAACAGTCAGGCAGGTCTCCTATATTGATATGTAATTTCTTACCATTTCATGCCATTTCCCAAGTGCACTTCAGTTCTTTTGAGATGTTTTTTTCTCCCTACTTTCTGAAAATATGCCATATCTGAGAAAGAAAAACCACGGGTCTACATTCCAATTTGCTTTAATCTCATGTGTCTAAATGTATACTGCAATTTGAGATACATGAAGATTTTTTTATAACTTCCGCGTTAGACTTATTGTCACCTTCAGGCTAGTTTTATATTCGAGCAATGCCCTTCAACTTAGCAAAGATCACTTCATCCGTGCTAGTTAAAATCACATAGATTGTTAAATGGGCAATTAATGCTTATAATTATTACCATGCAACACTTTACCAGTAAGCAATTTGACAACCAACTTAATTTGCTTAAGGAATCAGTTATGCCAAAGTAGCAAGGCTGATCTTGTGCGCTGGCATTTAGGAAGTGGCATCTCCCAAACGAAATCCAAATTAAAAACCCCATCAGTGCCATTTTGATGACAATTGGCATTCGGAAGTGAACAAATTCAGTTTTCTCCTTTGCATTTTCAGGTAATTTAGAACATTTTTGACAAGTGTAATGCACAAACAAATTGAATAGAAATACTCCTTATGATTAATTTCAGAGCCATGGGCCATTCTCAGTAAATGGTCAGTTTAAAGTTTTTCTATTCTTTCTTTTTGGTGGTAAGAACTAGAAACCTTAAGGTCACATAAAAGGAAAAAGGAAAAATCTTATTCAAGAAGGTCATTGTGGTCACTGTCTCTTAATACACTTATCAACCATATTTCTGAATCTAGGAAGATTGTCCTATTACCTCTCTTTCTACCTACGACTGCAACACATTAAATGCATTTGAACTTACAGCGTCATTTGTGGCATCACCTCAGGAAAACATAATGAGACTTGGGCTTTGCTTTCCCATGAAGTACTGAAGGCCAGCTTTCATTTATCTTGTTTTTTTTTTTTTTTTTTTTTTTTTTTGTTAGAGTCTGATCCTCCAATAAATTCCCACTTATTTGAGTTCTCTTCCTTTGGAAGACACTTACCTGAGTCATAAACTCCAAATTCATTTTTCCTTTAACCTTACTTATGAAATGAAATTTCCCCATTAGCAAATTATTAGGAAGTGGCCTCTTAGACAAGAAGGGGCATTAGGTAGCTGCACATGTGATTTGCTTACCTATGTCTGGTATCTCTGTTTCTAGGGTGCACAAGGATCCACGAGTGGCAAGTAAAAGCAAACAGAGAGTTGTCAGTGTCATTCAACAAGCCAATCTAAGCAGACCCACCTACTCCTCAACTTGCAGCTGTCAGAGAGACTCTACAGCAAACGCTGTCAGAGAGACTCTACAGCATACATGTGTAGGGCAAAGTGGGCCAGATCTTCCTGGCCTCTTCTCCTAAGGTGCTGTGACTATCACTGAATATTCTGTGTAGCTGGCTTGTAAAGCTCTAAGGCAGGCTTCTGAACCACTGTCACCAGGACCACTTGGTTTCTGGCCACACATGCAATTTCCTGGGAGCAATCCTTAGTTTTACTGAATCAAACTCTCAGGGTGGGAATGGGGACTGGGAATTATATTTTTAACAAAGTGAGCTGGAGAGTCTGATATAGAATAAGGTTTAAGGATCAACAGGTGAAGGTTTGAAGAAGTAGCCACTGTAAAGGGTTTGCCTGCTCTAGACTGTTTGAAAGCCACCTTATCAAAATACAAATGTCACTGTTTTATTATCAAGTCTTCTGTGCAACACACATTCCAAACCTAACCTGAACCACTTAAATGATCTCAGAGATGAGACAGGGATGTCTCTGGTGCACATTAGCCATTACTTAGCAATAATCAAGAAAAAAACAACAAATTGAAAGGAAGGTATACTCTTAAAGCATGACAGAATGTCCCTGATATCAAAACCACTGCATCAAAATAGCTTCAATAAAATATGTAAATCAACTGCTAGGGCCTGTGTCTTCAAAGTATTCATGACCCAAGGGGGCAACTGGGTGGACAAAACTGAACTGTGAGGTCATAAGAGGCAGAACATTTTGGGGCCCCCTGATCTGTTAGCCTCTTGGCATGTGGTCCTACTACCTAAGGCATTTCACTCTGGGATGTGTCACCAGGCTCCTCACACAAAGGGCGTGGTTGGTACACAGGCCTGACACTGGGTCAAGTCTGTTCAGAATAAAAAGGCTATAATCATCTGTGAAATACAGTCATTTTAATTTTAAAATACTTTTAAAACCTGGCCCTTCTGTCATTTTGAAAAACATGAAGATAAGAAATCTTATCTAAACTAGAAAATGTTCTTTTACTTTGGAATGTCAGAAAAGAAAAGATACAAGATGATTTCATATGAAGCTATCTGCTACTACTGATTCAACTCTTTTTAAAGAGAGTCTTTCTGGGATTTGACTAGTTGGACCACAGGTCAGGATCAAGGACATATTTGTTTCCCTGGTCTGCCTCAAAAGGGTAGGTAGGTATCCTGAGGGTCAACACAAAAGGTCAAAAGGTGAGGATGGGGAGCTTGGATTAGAAACCTGGCCTAAGGCATTCAAACCTCTTTGAGTTTCTTTGTCTCCAAACACTACTTGTTCTGTGGCCTCTTAGTTACAGCCCTCTTAGCTTGAGGCTGGCTCTACTCACTGCTGCATGGTTGATTCTCCTGAAGGAAGTTAGTTGTGAAAGTACTAGAAGTACCTCATTAAAACATGGTTTCATCTACAACAGGTTCTCATGGTACAGAGCTACTCATGCAGCTACAAAGGGTTTTGAAATGCTTAGGTAAAGGTAAGGAGTGGAGATGGAGCTGGCTTGACTTTCTTGCAGTTGTTTCTGATCCTGCCAATAATGTCACTGTGAATTTGGAAAGATGTCCTGTATTATGCAGAGCAGCTTCTCTCATTAGCATCTCAGAGGGAGGAAATGAAAATGATGGAATTTATTTCCAGTGTGTGACCTTGTTCTGTCTCAGAATTACTTTTAGTTAAGGATTCAGGATTGAGTCACCACCAAAGTCAGTCTGCTGTCTAGCTAGCAACTGACAACATGCTGAGGTGCCAGTGTGTGAGCTCCTCACAAGTGCCTGGGCCTATCAGTGGGCATCACCATCTGGCAACTGACTGACTTGAAGCTTGTCATGAATTAGGAAGAATGAACTGTGAATCTTTGCAGAATAAGAAATGCTCTTGGTGGTAGGGGCTCAAAGTTGATCTTTGATTTTTTTTTCAGGACCTCCATGATTAAAACGGTCATCTATTCTTTTTTAATTAAAAAACTGATTGAAATACAATTCACATACCATAAAATTCACCTTTCTTAAAAGTACAATTCAGCAGTTCCTAGTACATTCACAAAGTTGTGCAACTATTACCAAGATCCAATTCCGGAACATTTCACTATCTTATGAAAAGAAACTTGTACCCATTAGTAGCAACTCCCCATCCCTCCTTCAGCCAAGTCCCTGGAAGCCACTAATCTGTTTTCTGTCTTAATGAATTTGTCTCTTCTGGATAGTTCATATAAATGGAGTCATACAATATATGTCCTTTGGTGTCTGGCTTTTTTCACTTAGTATAATGTTCAATTTTTTCATTTTACATTCTTGTGAGGTGGGAGATGGAGAAAGAGGGGGAAATGCCACATTTGGAGCTGTTGTCCAGGGACCCGATATGCAATTTTGCTGGCCTGTTCTGGTCACAACACTTTTCAAGTTGTTCATGCCATTCTCCATTTCTTTCCTTATACTTAAAATATTTTTTCTCCAGGTTTCATATATATATATATATATATATATATATATATATATATACACACACACACACACACACACACACACACACACACACACATAGTTTTTGATGTCGGAGAGCATACATTTCTCCCTGTTCATATTTCCATGGTATTCTTCCTTTGAAGAACCGGTTCCCACTCTACCATTCACTGGCTTCTTAGAGTTTCCAATGGCAACAAGTATCATCTAAGATTGCTCTGGCTCTGTTCCTTGCCCTTATCACAACTTTCCTGTCTTGTGTTTTAGGGCCCTGCTTTCAGTTAGTACTTCCTTTGAAAATCAATCTGACAAATGAATGCATGCCAGAAACTAATGGGTGATTCTAGCTTGAATGGTCAATCTTGTGTTGGGGACTCAGGGCTGTCATGTCTCAACTCAAAGGAACACTTAGAGTTCCATTTAGAGTGGGAATTTTGGGCATTGTGGAAGGCCAGCGAAGATGTTTTTGGGTAAGAAGGAGGGAGCCTTGGAATGCCACTGTCAATACATGAAATCAAACTGGAGAGGAAACCACCTGTTTCCTCTACATATAGTGTTTGGCTATTTGTAGCTCCAGTGCTGTTGATAAGAGGGTGGTTGTTGGCCATTTCTCAGGTATTTTCAGAAAACCTCTCAAAGTCTGGCTTCCATTTGTTTCTTCAGCAGAGTGCTCTACAAGTTCTGCTGCCCCTCAGTAAGCTAACTGCCCCTAAGTGGATGCTACTGCAGTTCTACTCAATTTCTAGTCAACGATAAGACTTGAGTCCTGAGAACAATATGGGAAATATTAACCGGTCACTGTAAAAGAAACAGGAAAATCTCAAGAGAAATTGTCATGTCACACTGACATTTGTCATGTCCAAATTACTCAAGGCACCAAGAAGCATTTACCAGGATCTTATTTTCTTCTTTCATTTTTAAAGGAAGGATAAAGTAAATATCTGGAGAATAACAGCATTTTCAACAATAACAGCATGAGACTTTTATAAAGAATAAATCATTTCCACTCATGCTTAATAGGTTTTCTAATAGAATTGTGAAATTAGAAGATGAGAGGGGAGCAAGGGGATATTACATATTTGAATTCTTGCAAAGCACTTAATACGGTGTCTCCTATTTTTACTTATATAATTATCTGTGTTAGTTTTAGAAAACTGAAAAGTGACCCTGAGGCCATGATCAAAGAAAAAAAGAAATAAAGTCATACTTGATGAGAAATAGTTGAAGAACTTGGGCATGTTTGGAATGAAGAATGAAAGCTAAGGAACCTATGATAACTGTTTTCACACTTGTGAAAATTTGTCAGATGAAAGAGAGAGGTGGTTTCAGATGCTAACATTTACTTCTGCTCAGTGAATGCTTCTGAAGGCAGATTTTGGTTCAATATAAGGAAGAATTTTCTACCAGAGCATGCCAAAGATACAATGGCTTGTCTTGAGAAGTATTTAAGTTTCCTGTTATTGAAAGGGATTAAACAAAGTAGAGACAACTAATTGTCAGGGATGTAGTGGGCTTGCACTATGCTGTACCAGATACCTGGAAGGACTCTTCTCATGCTAAGCTCACAAGTCTATGATGCCACTTTTGTGCTACCAAAATGTGTGCATGTGTCTACAATTTTCACATGAGAAGCAAATTTCTGTAGATAGAAAGAACTGAACAATCTCTTATAGAAATAAATCTATCTCTAGAAAACTCTTTAAAGAATGTATTTTGGAGACTCTTTTACATTTAATGCATGTTCTTGTAAGCTTACTTTCTTTATTATCTTGCCTTAAACTTCCACTGGAGAGAAGTACTAAGATGTGGTTATTCAGGTGAAGTCTGCAATAAACAGGCAAAAGGGTACTAAATACTTAAATAACAAGGATAATATTACTGTGCTGGCATATTGCTAATAACAGTGATATAAGGACTTTTCCCTATCCACCCTATTCAACCAAGGGAGGTCAAGCTAGAGGAAATAAATAATTGGCAACCAATGAAGAGGAAATGATTCTTGAGGTCAGATGAAAAAAGTCAATTGGGGACAGTTTGGATCTATAGAGTTCTGGTAGGAAAAAAATCTGTAGTCTTACAATCTTTGCAGTGTTAAGGAACACGTGGAATTGCTCAGTGTGGGCCAATATGGAACAAGAGGAAGGAAAAGAAAGAAATCTAGATGAGTAAGATTTATGTATTGCCAAAATATCTTCAAACTTTGGGATGAGAACTATATATCTGCAGCTCTTAAAACAAGTTAAAGTGCTTAGGACATGGAAAAAAAGATGCTCAGATATAAAGTTGAAGTCAATTTTATATATAAAGAGGTAGAGAACAGAGTAGTTACATTATATAATGACTAACTTGACAGAGACTGAAGATCTAAAATGCTCTTTCTTTCTATAATAACCTATTGACAATATTTGCTCTTCCAGTCACAGTTTTTAATGCAACCAATAACATAATAACTATATTAGTCTGTGTTTCCAAGGCAACCGATGAGTCAACCAAGTAAAATGACAAATCTGCACTGGGGAGGGGGGTAAGCAATTAAATTAACTGATTTTAACAAACAAAAACCTGGTGCAAAATGAAGTGTCTATCTACATATAGTACAATTCAGTGAACATTATGGCTCTTAAGATAGCAAAGTCGTATTATATCAACTTATTTCTCCCCAGGAAGTTTAAATCTGGAAAAGTTATAGAGCAAATAAATAAATTTACCAATTTTTGTGAAAGATACAAAGTACACAGTATAGGCTACTGATCAGGGTGGATACTTTAGAGAAAGGAAATCTAAAAAGAGATATAGTGGTTTCTGGGTAAGCATGACAGATAATATTTGCTGACATAAACTGTTTTCATGTATAGTCAAATAGAGTTAGCTGTCAATTAGGTCAAAATGATCATGTCTATTCAGTCAGCCTATTTCTCTAATAGTCAATCATAGAAGGGTTGGAGTAGAGGAAGGTGAACAATTTTTTCCTCTTCTTGAACCTAATGCAAGAATTCTTAATCATGACTCTATGTAGAGGCTTTATCCACAAGGCTAGGCTGCTGGGTGATGGTTGGTGGGAGGTGTGGGGAGAGAGGGAAAACATGACTTCTGAAATCACACATACAATTTTGTGTGAATGTGGTTTCTTTCTGGGGAGAGGTCCCATAGCCTTTGACAGATAATCAAAGGGGCCTGAGAATTAAAAACAAGTAAGTTATGAATTGCTCTGAAGGAATGTCAGTTCAGAAAAGTCACTCAGAGACTCAGGCTAAGTGACAGAGCCTGGTTGTGTGCGCCTGCGGTATATGTACACACATATTTGAAGAGTTGTGACAATGAGAAAACTGCTGTGGAGTAAGAATGAATAGAGGCACTGGACAATATTTCACATTGTCAGAGAGGAATTTTTCTCTACACTGATAAAATCACCTTGCAATTAGGGTCCAAGTTATTCTATTTTATTCTTCAAATGACTTTGTGTTGAAGGTCAGAAGGTTCTTTGGAATAAAATGCAAATTTGTGAACTATTAAGGATCCTTGACCAAGGGAGAATCTCATCAATGAGTGACAATCCCTCACCTTAAGTAAATTTGCATTTAAATTACAAAGAAAAGGAGTATACTTAGCTGAGTTTTCTTTATAGTAATAATATTAGTATTTTTTGTTTTTCTACATAATCCAATGTTTTTTTTTTTTTTTTTGAAGTGTTAGCTACTTAGGGGCAAGCTATATAGGTTCATCAAGACAAGGGCTCTGTTTACCAAACAGATAATATCGGCCTAACTAGAAATATTCCGACAGTGAATGGATTGTTCAATGTTCCCATGCAAGTTTGGCATCATGCAGGCATCCCTAAGGTTTTGAAAACAATGTAGGATGTTCCAGTCCAAGCATACAATCATTTTGGCATTCTTTGACTTTTCAGTAAGTAGGTGCCGAAATTGATATACTGCTAGAAATGACAAGTGCCTGTGAGATGTGACATCGTGAGGTACATGAGCACTTGATTAGGGCAGGGTGCTGTGAATTAGTACCTCTCTAGACCCTCTAGATGTGCTTTATCTTTATAAAATCTTAATTTTACAGTCTATTTTTTTTATTAGCCAAGGGATTTAACAGCTTTCTTCTCTATGACAGCGTTTGCAATTATAATTAAGAAATGTATTAAAACTGGAGTGAATTAATGTGAAAAATGGATGGGGGCTTGGGACTAGAAGATTCCCCCAGTTCAGCGTGAAGGACTAACTCAGTCTGAAAAGAGATATGTAGATTGCAAAGCAAGCATAAGAATCTGAAAAATTTCAAAGAATGTCCTTGTGCATTCAAGTCTCTGTACTTCTGTGAATATAATTGTTACAAAAACATGACCTAAGAGTTTTCATGTGTTTTGATTGGCCTTGATGGCGTTCTGTACATATAAACTTGCTCCATCAATACCTCTGTTCTCCCAGTCACTATTTTTGGTCAGTGTATATCAGGTCCATGAGGGAATTCCTGAGGCAACAATTGTTTTATGGACTAGTTTATAGGGTGACATCAAAATCTTCCAGAATATAGAGAAACTTTCAGGTTAATATTCCATAGACATGTGTCAGGAACAAAGCCGTCATAACCAAATAAAGGAAGGCTCTACCATTTTACCCAGGGGAGAGGAAACAGGTCTTTCTGTCTCTCCTGGGATGGGAATAGATGCTTTCATTTCTAGAACTCTGGTGGGTACATATTTGTGTCTTATAAGCTTCAGAAAGGAAGAAATAAAGCTGATTAAGCCATGGTCTGTGTAGTTGTAATCTTTTTGTAACTTCAGAATGTGGAATATCAAAAGGTATGAATTCCTTTCAAAAGGTGTCAAAATACTTTATACTCTCAAGAAAATTCCTACAACAGAGTGAGAAAGCTTAAAGATGAATGCTTTAATCATTTTGTCCAATGGGATAGAACTTTTAAGGGTAAAGATCTAGTTCTTCTTTATCATGCCACATAAACACAAACTTCCATTTTCTTTTTTATGAAATGACCACTTCAAGAGATTGAACCTGGAGAAGTTAGAAAGTTTAGGTTTGTGGATCTGGCAATATCTCTTTCTGCTAGAACAGCAGAGATAGTTTGATGAGTTTTTGTTATCGCCAGCAAGGGCTGAGTGACTTACCTGAGCACTTGGAAGTATTGAGATCCATGTCAGTGACGGCAACGCACATGTACAGGGATATCAACACTTCCTGTTTCCCAAACCAGTACCGAAAGGTTCCTTTCAAGTGGGCACGTTGATCTATGTCTTTTGTCCCTATTCCTGTTTATCTTAGCTCAGTGCTATGATATGGGCAACTACATTTTCTGTTCCTTCTGGCAATGCCTTGTCTCTTCTTGTTATTCTTGCTTTTTCCTTATCCGCTAAACAAACAGATTAGAGGAGACTTACCTTAATTCCAAAATACTAACGGAGTTTCCCGAGGGAAATATTCGCCTAACAAAATTGAAGTCGCCAACATACACACTACCATCAGGGCCAGAAGCTAAGGCAACAGGAGCAAACAGTTTGTTGTTGTGGGCTGGACCATTGCAGTTGGTGCAGGCGACGCTCCGTTGGTGTCCATTCCCCATTATAGTTGATATGACTGGGGGTTGTTGGGAAATGAACATATTTTCTCCATTCCCTTTATGTATGATTCCTAGATGTGAGGCAAAAAGGGAGAATAAAAAAGATATACAACATTATCAGTGACATTTAAATTCTTCTCTTGTTGTTCAAAGCAGGTAGAAGATTTGATTTTTCATAAAAGAACTTTAGAGTGAATTACATCAACCTTGGTTTTGTTTAACTGCAGAATCACAACAAACAGAAACGTAACACTTTGCCTCTGTTTGTCCATCTGTGAAATGGAGTAATTAATATACACTCTCCATTAGGGGATGATTCTAAATGCCTCAACAAGGCATTTGATGATTAACTTTTAAGGCTCTCCTGTTCACTTTGGGCTCTGTGAGTTATCTGCAGCTATTTTTTTAATCCCTGACTGATTTTTCACCTGATGCCTGGCACACACCTGTTTGACTTTAAATTATCCTCACTATGCAATTGGTTCCTGAAAAGAGAATATCAGTCGATTTTAATATTAACCTTAGTAAAACACAATCAGGAAGGTAATCTACTTCTATGAAAAGAAAAGAAATCACACTGCTAGAATGCACTTCAAAGATATAAGAAGAAAGGGACTTGAATTTTCCACTCTTTTGGACCATATCTTACTATCATCAGGGCAGGAAATAGAGATACCGACTTATGAAAATGCTAGAAAAAGCTGCAGTCATTCTCTCTGGGCAATCTCATACATTCTCATAGCTTTAAACCTCATCTTTATGTGCTGAAACTTTCTCCTGTCCAGAGCTCTCACCTGACATGCAGCTTGCCACTAGATCTTTATTTGGATGCCCCAAAGGTAAACTAAACACATTTAAAACTGAACTCATTATTGTTCTGCATCCCTTACCAAACCTGCCTCAAATCCATTTCTCTTTACTTCTGCACCCGCTATTCCCTCTGCCCTGAATGCCCTCCTCGTCTTGTCTGCTAGGGGAACTCTCACCCACCCTTCAGAGCTTGGCTCATTTCTTCCCCAATGCTCTCTCCAGGACAGAATTAGTTACTCCCTGGGTGCTCACCGCTTGTTTCCCAGAGCTCTATTATAACACTTAATACATTGCACCATAAGAGCTTTCATTACTTCTCTATCTTCTCCCTTAGAACGTGAGCTCCTTGAAGGCAGACACTCTGTTATATGCCTTTCGGCATCTTGTGCTAATCCCTGTAGCTGTCATTATAAGTACTCAGTAAATGTTGAAAATTGGTTTTGAGTCTCTTGTAATTTCTTCGTCCAAATCCTAATGATTTTGAAAACCTGCTGATCCTGGGCAGAAAAATCCAAGGAACAAGGACTGCTGTGCTAAATAGCTCACGTCTGTCCAGAATGAGCCAGGGAAGGTAAAACATCTGTGTTGTGAGAAGGCATCCCAATGTGTGAGACTAAAGTAACTGACAGCAAATGAATGAATGTACTTGTACTGCACTGTCCGTTTTTTCTCTCACGACCCTTGCTGTCTGTCTCCTCATACTGCCCATTATTCTCCCTAAACATTTCTTGAAATATCTTCCTCAGTTTCATCCAACTTTTGGTCCTACAATAGAAGCTGTTGATTACTCTGAAATAGGAACCTTTCTTGCAAAAATAAATATGGGGGTTAGACATGACAACACCATGGTACCAGATTCTTGGAAGGGTCTTCCAGGAAACAGAAATCCCATACATCATATGACCTTTGGATTGTAAATCTAAGTATTTTTACTTTCTCTCCCAAGATGATTTCTGGCTATTTTTTCAACATATGATCTGCAAGCGCAATGTGAGCTTATATCCCAACAAATTGGTCTTTTATGGCAGAACTATGAGCTATCTTGAGGACACTACTTTCTTATTAGTTTTATTATAATTTCATTAGACAATGACAATATTTCTGAAGATTTACAATAGTTAATTAAGATTAATAGGGCTGCATTTCACCTTCCCCAAAACACTTAATTGCAGTGTGATCAATATTACACTTTAAATGAATTGGGAGAAAGTGAATGAGAACTAGAATGGCACTTGCACAGCATCATTGAAAAGAAATCTCCTGATGATCACTAAATATTCTATCAATGACAGTATGATATGTCCGCTAATAAGTGAAGAAACCAACTGTTTAGCATGTCAGTATTTCAGTGATGCACTATAGGGTATATCATTCAAAAATATTTCCAATTATTGGCTGGCATATACCAGATTTGCTATTAACATCTATTTTCACAGGTAGATCTCCATTTTTTTATATCAATGTAACGGTATAGTTAACAATTACCTTCAAAATGACATGTTATTACCAGACTCCTGGCAATTTAAAAACTAAAGATGGCTATTCTAAACCATTCTTCTAAGCCTGCAATTCTAAAACTCCCCTTTTCTATTAGAAAGCCCAGCACTCCATCAAAGAAGAAGAATGATTAAAGGAAATAAAACATAAGGCAATGTACTTTCTGATTACATCTCCACAATTGATGTCTTGCTTTCATGCAAGGTACTAAAGTGCCCATGTACTGAAATTACCATTCCTGTTTAAAGCTGAAGCAATCAAAACAAAAATGGGCAAACCCCTTTTGTATTGCCCTGGAAAAATAGATCATTTTGAAGGGTGTTTTTGTTGTTTCAAGAATCTGTTTAACCTTCCATTACACAGAACCAGGGCATACCATCTAGCAACAATGATTTAACACCAATTCTTCTGCAAAAGGTTGCTTGGAAAATATTTTGTTTACGTTCCTAGAAATCTTGATCAATTACTGCTGCCTCCCTTCCAGTTTATTCTGCCACACACGCTCATTTTGAAAACAGAATCAAATGATCCTAGGACAACACACATTATTTATATGAAGGCCAACTTTCTGCTAAGGATTGGTGTCTTGTTTATAGTAAACAAAGAAACTCCACTGAGTGGGGCCTACTATACATTTTTGCCCTAAGTTTTCCTTTTCTTTGCCCACAAGTTAAGTCTGTTGTGTAATAGGTTGAGAATATTTTTAAACACACTACTCATCACCTCCTGCTACCTTGCTCAAAACTTCTTTTGAAGCTTATAAATAAGTTTGAAATAAAAATTCCCCTTGGAAGCCAGTGGGTGGTGCTTTATGCTGATTCCAAAGAAGAAATTTTTCAGACTTATAGACAACAAGGGGCACAACACATATTTCTCCTAGGATTTGACTGAGAGGATATAAACATGAACTGGGAGACGTGCCAGTGTGATCAATGGAAATTCACTTCCTTTCCCAGTAAAAATATTTGGTCTACAAACTACTGGCCCATCCCGCCAGTTAAATTAAGGGAAATTCTCTAACCATTTCAGTGAAATGACAATACCCAATGAGCATGGTGGATTGCTCTTTCTAATAATTTTTTTTAACTCTGAACTGGCAGAAAACAGAAGGGGCAATGTTTGATAAAGATTTACTATACAGGGGCCTCCCTGGTGGTGAAAGGGGTTAAATCTTAGCACTATCAAGTGCTTATCAAATCTTACCAACCACTTGAAGAGCTCGATCCCTGGCCAGGGAGCTGACCCACATGGCGCAGCAGACCTCTCCTATCTTGCCTGCTGCTCCCCTCGGCAGTGTATTTTGATCTGTCTGCCTGTTCTGCTCCCCAATCTGTCTCTGGTGAATCCTCTTGCCCTCCGGCTCCTCTGGCCTGTACCCCCACTCTTGTATAAAAATAAATAAATCTTAAAAAAAAAAGATTTACCATACAAATAGCTATAAGGCCTTGTAATAGATGATTCATGTGCACATTTTTATTTCTCGTAATTTTAAAGAACTGATTCATCTTAGAAGGAATGAATATGCACTCAGTATAACCAGTAAGATGTATTTTGAAGGACTAATATTGAAAAAAGACAAGTTTCTGGTATTTTATTTTATTTTTGTGAAAGTAAGAACCAACTAGATACAGATAGATCTAGATCTAGATAGACACACACACACACAGTATAATATTTAGAAGCCATTCTCCACAACCAATGGCTAATTGTAAGTTAAATATAATGGCTGGAAGGGCACATGGTCTGAAGACACTGCCTGCTAGAAACTCTCCGCTGCCTAAGACTTGGAGCCAAAGACAAACCGGAGCCCTGAATGGCAGCAGACATCCTATCTAACTACAGGTGTCTTTTTAACCAGGGAGAGGAAATTGGGGGAAGATAGATTCTTGTTTCCAATCTGCTATCTGTCTCAGATCAAAAAGCGGGGTGCCTAAAGACTTAGACTTTTTCCAGAAAGAAGTGGAGTGGGGAATTTGCAAAGACGTTGCTCTTGCCTTAATCAGTCAGCAGACTGTCTGACCCGAGGGGAAAGAGCATTGCTTTCTAAATTGGTCTTCTCAAAGCTGTTCCTTCACACTTATCCTTCCTGCTTCTAAAACTGACTCTGCAGGCGGGATTTAGACTTCGAAAACATCCTAAGGGGGAGCCCCCGTCCATGGTCATGCAGTGGCAGAGCAGGTTTCCTATCTGCTTCCTGCAAGTGTGACCACTTCTTAATTAGAAACACAACGTGCTGGCCAATGAGATGATAAAATGAATGAATGTTCCTTTTTAAAAAATGATCCCAAGGAAGGATTCTTTTTCAGAATAAAACTCTCAGCAGATTTTGTCAGGCTGAGGTGAGCACAAGGGATCTTTTGGGCTTGATAAAGATTTTCTAAAACTGTGTTATGGGGATGGTTGCTCAACTCTACAATTTTCTAAAAATCATTGATGCACACATGGAAATGGGTGAACTTCATGGTATATAAATTACACTTTTAAAAAGCTATTAAAAATTCTCAGAAATAACTTTGTACCTACTACCTATAAACTTATTACCAATGAATCAGGAGTGGAAAGAAGATATTTATGGAAATCTGGGGGCTCACAGAGCCAATTTTCTGAATGACTCCCCTCTGTTTTAAATTTTTAAGCCTGTGTGAAGCAAATGGTAAGAGGATACAGGACGGGGAGCACACAGCTGGGGGCTGGCTCGATGGAGGTCATTTCCCACTTTGTATTTAATGTCAATGACAGGCATTTGAAAGAGACAATCTATACAAGCCAATAAAAGTGAGTTGAAAAGAAATAGCTGCTTAAAATGTCAAACTCTTTCAAATCAAAACAAAAAACCTAATAATTTAATAAGTGACATCTGCCCTTTCGTTTTTTGTACTTTTAAAAGTGTGATTCTCTTTTTGACAATAGAAAAAAAGTTGACATTTTATGTCTGTGCCTGAATCTTTGCTCTTAAAAATAAACAACTGAAAGGGAATTTAGAATCTTTCTTGAAAGGGGGAAGGAGATATTATGGGGGCACACAGCACTGGCCTCATTCACCTTCGGGGTCCCATACTGGGACTGGTCTGTTGTAGGTGGTCACAGTCTATGGCTGGAGCAAACCTGGTTAGCTTTGCCAATCAAATTTTCCCAGCTTGTGTGGCTGGTTAACTAGGCTGATTCAACTACAGTGCAAATGAAGTAAGATCATAGGTGTGATTATAAAATGGATCCAATGTCCTTCGTCAGTTCATGGCCTTACAAGATAGCTCAACCCTAGCCAGCTGTTCCACAAAGGCAAAAATTGATACAGGATGGATATAGCAGAGTATAGCTCTGCCTAATTATACTTTTACAACTCCAATCCTGGAGAAATAAACCAAAATCTATGTTCTACAAAAGGTTGTTTGGACAACACAAATGCCCAAAAATAGATGACTGGATCAAGAAGATGTGGTACATATACACAATTGGAATATTATTCAGCAATCCAAAAAGATAAATTCATGCCATTCGCAGCAACGTGGATGGAGCTAGAAGGAATTTTGCTCAGTGAGATAAGCCAGATGGAAAAAGAAAAATATCGGATGGTTTCACTTATTGCAGGAATATAGGGGAACCAAATGAGACATCAGTGTAAAAAAATTAATAACAGTACAAAACACAACAAAGCAAAAAAGGACAATTATAAATCAGAGATGTACTGCAGGGGAGGAGGGAGAGGGATCAGAGGGAGGAGGGAGGAGCACAGGGGACTGAGGTGATGGTGCACGGGTGCATTGGGGAAGGAAACTATGGGGACTATACCTGAGGGGGTGGGGGGAAGCAAATATTATTTAAACATGAATAATGATGTAAAAAATAATTAAAAAATTTTTAAAAAGTCAAAAAAAGGCTGTTTGGAGTCTGCCTCTTTAGATGGAAAGGAATATGATTTCACAGTGAAAACATACCAGTAGATGCTCAAATGAAAGCTGGATGGAAACGACAGGTTCCCAGTAGGCTACAAAAGGAGTTAGAGAAACTTGGATGAAACATTTATAACTGGGTGGCAAAAGCAGCTTGTCCGAGAGAAGCATGGGCTCAAGGACCACCTGTGGTCCCTTCCTCTGATTTATCTCATGTTCAAATGGCAAACTAAGAGAAAATGAGCAGGGAACGCGGTCCAAAGAGGGCAAAGTTCGAAGACGAGACTCCTGATTCTCATGGCTTCTTTCTCTTTCCGTAAGTCTAGGACTTAGGACACTGAAAACTACCTGAAGTCGAGGAAATCACTCTTTCCCCAGCCTCTTCCACTTCCCCGCCTCCTCTCTTTCTCCTATGTCTTCTACTTGGTTTTATGTGTTATTTCTTCACTCTGTTTCTAGCTTCTTTTTGGATATACTGACATTAATAAGGATAAGCAAATGTGGAGAAAGAAAACATGATTTTAGCCCCTTACTAATTGTGCACTATTGGGGAAAGTCACGTGACTAATCCTCACATTCTTAAGATGGGAGAGAGAGAGAGAGAGAGAGAGAGAGAGAGAGAGAGAGAGAGAGAGAGAGAGAGATTGAACCATAGACTCACACTATTGTGTCCCACCATCACATTAGGAGTCTCCTAGGATATAGATGCTGGTTTAGACTGGGCTCCAGTTCCCTACTCCTCTTGCTATGTTGTCACATGGATGACTGAATATCTACTGGAAGAGTTAGATAAGTGCCCCTCAGCTATCCCAGCTCAACTCAGCCATTCTTTTGCCCATTATATTTAATTATCATGACAACTCTGCAATGTAAGTGTGAGTGTTCCTTCATTTCAGGTGTGTAAGCTGGAGCTCCTAGAGGTTGAATAATTTACCAGAGTGACCAGTGGGCCTGAGATTGTAGCACAGGTTATTCACCTTCTTCTTTTTTGTAAACAATGGATGCAATGGCCTTTTATTATTTTTTCTCCCCACCACCATCCCACATAACTGACTCTTTCTCCCTGCTCCCTCTTCAAAACTTCACTTAATTGGTGTCCAATAGTTTTTATAAGTATTGTGTTTTGTCAAAATACTATGTAAATGCCCAGTATTTATGTTTGTCATTCTGTCTTGCTGTAAATGGCAGCATTTTTTATTTCCTTATGGCTGAATAATATCCCATTGTGTGGATATAGCCACATTTTCTCTTAGTATTTTATGTGGTATTATAATCCATTTGCCAAATGTTACTGCTCGGGATATAACAAGGAAAAAGTAGATTGTTAGCTGTCATTTCAGACTGGTAACATACTTAGATGTAGTGACAAGAATATGAAAAATAGACTGGATTCTAGAAAGATGAGAAAATTGCTCCTCAACAAAAACAATCTGTAATCAAGTCTCTAAAATATGATAGTTTTATTGACATCATTTGATAAAAGATAAAAGATAATTTGTGTGTAAACACGATTTTAGTCTATTTCAGCTCTCTTAACCCAACCCTCTATCACTGGGCACTTAGGTAGTTTCCATGCCCTAGAAGATTCTTGATATTTTAAATAAGGCTAAAGCTACATGTCAGGGATGTGTTCAAAATGGGACAAAGTTCACTAAACCCCTTTGAAAACTGTATCAGATGGATGAGCCATTATTTTTTTAAACCAGATCTTCTTTTAATTTATTATTTTTTTTTGCATAGAAGAACTGGGGTGTAGGCCAGAGGTGTGGGGGGCGAGAGGATTCATCAGAGACAAAGTGGGGAACAGAACAGGCTGATCCACTGAAATACACTGCTAAGGGGAGCAGTGGGCAAGAAAGGAGAGGTCTGCTGCCCCATGTGGGTTAGTTTCCTGGCCAGGGATCAAACTCAGGCCTTAACAGTGATAGTGCTGAGACTTAACCCCTATGCCACCAGGGAGGCCCTCATTAATTCTAAGATGGATATTTGCTTCAGATATTAATATCTCTGAAATAAGTATCTTACAACCACCGCACATCAATAGTCAATTGGCAGCATTTTCCATAAGATAATGACTTGTCATCGATGTCTGAGATTTAAATGAAATATGGCAATCATCATTCCACTTAAAAAGGTTGGATACAATGTCATATAGACTGGTTTATCACTTGGGATAGAGCAATAATGATAGATGATTCTTAAAACTCCATGTCATATAACTTTGTGATGAAGAGGTCTTACTATATTAGCAGCCATTTGAAATCAGACTATTGTATTTGAAAAGAAACGTAATAATGTGCTCTTCTCCAGGGGGTGCACTTACAGGTCATATATTTTTTGTCTTTTCCAAATTTTATGCAATGGATATGTAATATATATATATATATGTAATGTATATGTACATAGCATTAGGAAAACATTATTAATATATATTTAAAAAGCTGCTTACCACTTTGAGGATTCAAAATATGATGCTTATTCAATGACCAGCCTCCTAGGTTAGAAGCATCCATCTCAAAACCTTGTAAAACAACTGTCCTTTTTTCCCAGAGAATAAAGTCAGGGCACGTTTCATATTCATATCCCACAGATACTGTAAACAAAGAGTAAATAACACATTAGAAATTTTAAAAACATTTGTCTCATTTTTACATCAGTTGATAACTCTGGATAGTGCATTTGCTACTGAGTTCTGATTTGGGTTGAAATTTTACTGCAAATCCCTTTCACCTCGCACAGTACAGCACAGCATAACACCTAGCATAGCACTGGGCACCTGAAAGTAATCTGTTCATACATATTGAATAAATGTATGAATGAGTGAGTGAGTGCCATCATTAGGTATGAGCCATGATGATTATGCCCACTTAGTTTTATTATGGACTTTGAGATTGGAGGCTGTGCCTTAAAACTGAAGAAATAAACTCTCTGAAGGATTAAGCTGTGGTGATATAATTCCTTTCTTTACCTTTGTAGATGTGCTGGGATGGCTGGTTTCTTATCTCTCTGGAGTACAAAATGCACTTAGGAAGCTGGTTTTGGAGTACTGGGTCACTTATACAACAACTGACTACACACAAGACTAACAGAAATCGATGTACCCAATTTATATTTTCTCCTTTGTTAACTGGTCTCTAGTTTGCCAAGAAGTCTGAGTTTACTTAGTGTGCTGCAAGTGTCAGTTCGACTTTGCGCACACTGTATTTTGGTATGTGCATATAACTAACCAATGGGACATCACCCAACATTTGGCTTTGACTGGTAGGAAGCACAGATGTTGCACATTAAACCTGGAACCCCAGTAAGCCACTAAAATGGAAGTGTGGAATGTGGTAGCTCAGGTCTCTGCTCTACTGAAATATGGATAGCTCAAGTTCTAGTCATTTTCTCCATTGGTAAGCCTGCTTACCTGTTGGAACTCCAGAGTTCTGATTCTTGAATTTAACAGGCTTTATGTCCTCATAACTTTCTAAGCCTGAGAGTACTGGCTTATTACGATGCATACCCCGAAGCTGCTTTCCCCCTTTATGGCAGCTTAAAATATCCCTCGTTGGTTGTCTGCCATCGCTTCTGAGTACCTACCTCCACCTGATTTCTTTAGATGCCCCTGGACAACTCATTCCTTCTTTTGTCATCTGGTTTTGAAGACTGCTAATGAAAATGTGTGCTTGAACAAACCAGTAGGACTCATCCAAATATGAAATATTAATGCAAGCTAGTTTTGGCTTTTGGCTTTAGGAGAAGAGAAAAGATGGCTATTTTAGTCAAACTAATTTATGAGTGTATGTGTTTGTGTGTGTGAGCACATACGCAGATAAATCAAAAAGTCCTTATTATGAATACACAACTTGCTAACTTTGTGCATCGTCTGTGACCAATTTTAAATCATAGGCTGGTTTCCTCTTGTCTCCCACTTCAGCAAAGCTTATAACAGGGATCAGAGCCATCTTCATGAGTGTGTGACCTCTGTAGTCAGAAGGGGACCCATGCTTAGAAGGGCCCCACATTTGGCTTAATGCTCTGCTGTCACTGTCTTGAAATCCTTAATGATTTCTTAACAAGAGGCTCTGTATTTTCATCTAACATTGGACCCTGAAAATTATGTAGCTCTTCCTGATGGGGATGCCCTTGTACCCTGCCATCAGCTGTTGGCAACTGATAGAATGCAAATTCATTTTAGTATTAGCCCTAACCAAGTATTATTAGCAAGGGAGAGCAATGGGGATCAGGAAAGACTAATCATAAAATGAAATAATTTTTTCAATGGAAATTAGTTTGGGATCATCTGTTAATGCCATTCTCTATTAAGGCGGGTGTGTGTGGATGTCTGTGTGTGTGTGTGTGTGTAAACACAGAATATCAGAGATGAAAAGGGATCTCCAAGGTAATCTAGTTCAGATTACATTTCCAGCACAAATCATTGTTGTCTACAATCCCCTTAATACCTTACCATGGTCCCGATGCTCACTAAATCAACTCTGAGATGAGGAAAGTGCTGCTTTGAAATGTAGCGTCTGACTAGATCCACCATTAACTAGCTGTGTGGTCTTGAGCAAATTTTTCCATCTCTGGGAGTCACGTTCTTTGTTGGTAACAAAGTGTGCATTTTAGGAGGGGGGTGAGGGGATAGGAAGGAAGGATGCACCAACACTGGTAGTTCTTAGACCTTTTCGGGTCAGGGAACCTTTTATTATGAATCTGATAAAAATTTCAGAGCTTCTTCCTAGAAACTGCATATGTCCAGCACATTTTATATACAACCCTAAGGGATTCAATGGCCTCCTGAAGTTCAAACGAAGATCTCAGATCAAAGACCTCTGTGCCAGATAATACTTAGAATCTCCCTTCAGCACTAACAGTCAATGATTCTGAAGTGCATTTTTTTGAAGATTGCATTTGATTAGTTCAAATGGGGGATCAAACCCAAAAGCCAAAGAGAGCACACTTTGGGCCATGCTGGTGTGTAGAAAAGTAGTTTCTGCTTCTCTTGACAACATTTGAAAGTCTTGATTAATAAATAATCACGACGACCATGATTACACGCCCTCTTAAGGCCATCATCTCCTTCCCCATCGTTGGCAGGATCTACATTCTGCACAATATAAACCTGGTGAGCTTCCCCAGAATCCCTTCTCCGGAAGGTGAATGGCAGTTTTACATTTGAGTAGTGTGCCCTGGTGACCGCCCATGGTGGTCTGGAGCCAGATTTTTCCCTCTCAGTAACAGTTAAAGATCCTCCCAACTCTGTAGCAGGAAATGCTTACATAAAGTATCAATTAAAAAGTTCTCAATGCATTGGTAATGAGACACACTCTTTTCACCTCCTCCTATCTGCTCTCTGAATTGCTCTCTCGTCCACAACAAAAAAGTGCATTGGCTGCAAAACCCACAATTATATGACTTTTTCCCATAGTCATAGCAAATAGCAACAAGGCAGCCACTTAATAAGTTCCTTCTAATTTTTATTAGATTTACTTTCTCCTGAGAAAGCTCTATGAGCTAATAAAGTTATAATTTATACTTCAGACTTGTCCAAAATTCCAACTGACTGTAATGAGAATGACTGTGTGTCGGGTATTTTTGTATGTGGCTCCTTGCTCAGAGTAACAAGGCAAGGTTTCTTTCTGACAGCAGCCCACTTTAACATAATCCTGGAACTTGCAATCGGCTTATGAGAAAGCAGACATTTCACCCCATGGAGTTGAGCTGCTCTCCAAATGCACAGGGAACTGGCAAATACTGTAGCAACCGATGCTAGATTTCCTTTCATGGAGGCAGACTGTAATGAACTAAACGCCTACTCTTTTTCATATAATTAAATATGGGGAAAAAAGGGCTACTGAAGGCCTGGCACTGAAAACACTGAGCCCTGACAGGACATGCTACCTGCTACTGTGACAGCTGGGTCACAGCGAGGTGAGCAGAGGGGACCGCTGCATTTCCCTGGTGGCCTACCACGTCTGATCCCCAGCACAGCTGGCACTGGGCAGGGAGTGGGGCTCTGGAGTGGGGACCAGGAAGAATCATGTAATAAGGAGGAAGAAATCATTAGTTGCCAACAATTCAGACGAGCCAGAGAAGATAAACTAGTCTGGCAGTGAGTGGAGATAGGTGGGAAAGGGAGATTCTAGACTATACCTCACTTGTGACACCCTTATTTCCCCATGGATTCCTGTCTACTAGTATTTTCTCCCTCACCTCCACAGTCATCAATGTCAAGATAGGCTTGCTGCTTCCACGGAGGGCTCTATTCTCTGGTCACAGGATGACACCTCTACTTAACTGTTAGTCATCTTGCAACAGTATACTGGCTTGTAAAGAAGACTTCATTATACTGACTTAGAGAGAGAGCCTGAAGCCAGTTGAAGTTGGAAAAAATAACTGAATGTTCACGTTCCTTATAGCAGCTGCATGTGTATGATGTGGAGACTGCAAGAAGGCTGAGGGCCATAGTGCCCCTAACCCCCAATTTAGTGACGGTGACATCCATCTATAAAGGCTGGGCTAAGAGAGTGACATTCAGTAGCTAAGGTAAAGGCGCCATGTGATGAAGCTGATATGTGAAATATGACAAGATGAAGCAGATGATTTTCAACTGCTTCAGGCTAGGGCTTCAGAATTCCTAATGGTTGTGTTTATGAAGGCAATATATAATTAAAAGTAGTCTGATAGTGTGAGATATTTACATTGCCTTTGTGAACTCAAGGAACAACTAAAAATAATTTCAGCACGCTTAAAAGGTTAACTAACAACAAGATCAAGATCTGCTGATCCAAAGGGAATCATTAAATAGAACAATAGATATTTTTCATTCTTTAAAAGTAGATTAATGCAAAACAACAAGAAAAGACAAGACTCCCAAAGAACAAAGTGAAAGCCATGGCAACAACAGACCAGGACTAGGTAGATAAAATGTTATCTGCTGAGAACAGGTACCTGATCCCAGAACTTCTTCCTCCTTTTCCAGTTCTCTAGAGATTTGTCAAAGGAGAGAATGGCCCCAGAGGCTCCTCTATTTGACACACTGCCCAGTGGCCAGAAATGCTCTGTTTATCCATTATTCCTGGCTTACTCAGAGTGTCAGAATCAGGTGGTGAATTTATATCAAGTGTCTTTTTAGCACTTGTAGAGATATCACATAGTTTTCTCATTTAATCTATTAAGGCAGTAAATTATAGCAATAGATTTCTGACTGTTGAACTATCTTTGTGGTCCTGAAATGAACCCCACCTGGTTGTGATGTAGTTAGTCTCTTTCAAATGAATCACTGCATTTGATTTAGTAATATTTAGGCTCTGTACCTGGCCAGTTTATCCACATAATGGCTAAACACGATCATGTTGAAAATGGGGTAGTTGGATGAAGAGAAAGTACAGGCAGGGAAAGCAGAAAGCATCCCGGAGTGAGGGCCTGGCGTCCTGGAGTGAGGGCCTGGCGTCCCGGAGTGAGGGCTATACACTTTTGCCCAGAAAGCCTGTATACTGAAACCCGCACCTGTGAGAACGCTTTATTGGCTGCTTCGTCTGAATCTAGCTGCACGCAAATGAATTTGCAAGCTGGATGACCTATGTGCCACCAAATGCAGGGTGACACACTGGCTCACTTCCACATTAGAGAGTGCCTCTGTGTACCTGGGCACTGCCCTCCTCTCCTGAGGCAGACCATCATCCCATTACACAGGCAAGGCTAAGGGGTCAATTTCATTCAACTGCTTGTTCAGTCTTTCAACACAAATGCAATATTTAATGAGTACCTCTTGTCATCAGGCACTGGAGATGTGAGAAAAACAAGATAGCAGCCCATACCCACTCTGCCCTCACCTCCCCTGCCACGCCACTGGCCCCCCACAATGTAACTCACATTCTAGTGAGAGGAACAAATATAAAACAAAAACAAATATACACACACATAAGCTGTGATAGATGTTATGATGGGGAAATGTGGGGTATTATTACAGAGTATGACCAGAGAATTTAAGCAGGAAGCAGGAGGCAAGAAAAAGCTTCTTTACACAGAATGGGTTTATGTCATGAAGTGTAGGAAAGAACATTCTAAGCAGAGAAAGCAGGATGTATATAAGGCTTTGAGGCTTGGTCTCTTGGGGAGAGGTAAAGTAGGTTAGGGATGCTTGAAACAAGCCTTCTAGTGCATCATAAACTAATGAAGAACAACAATCCCCCGCCCCTATCAGTATTAAATAAAACAAAAGGTTAATGCCCTTTAGAAGTATTTAGGCCTTTTCCTTTGGGGGATTAGCAAATAGATTCACCTTGGCAATTTGGGCTGGCAATCTTGTGAAACAATGTGATTGTTTCAAAGAAAGTTGCTGTTATTTAAAGACTCTGCAAACCTTCATGAAGCCACCTAGGTGCCAGGCAGGTGACCTGCTAAGCACTGTGGAAACAGTGGTTATTACATGGGACAGGATATTCTGTCATGTGAGAAAAGACATACCACAAAGGGTTACCTACCTTCTGGAACGTTCATCCATGGCCTGCTACCTTAATAATCACCACAAATATAGTATCATTTACATTTGCATAACCCATAATAGCTAACTACATTTTTGTGTATATTATCTAATTTGAATACTCACAAAAATGCATAAGAAAAATATATTTACTCCCATTTGACAGATGAGATAACAGACTCAGAGAGGGGCAGTGACTAGTCCAAGGTCATTGGGCTAGTAAATGGCATAAGCAGAGCTCAAACCCAGTGACTCATGAGCAATTGCTATTCTCCACTGTGCTACATCAAGCTGATAAGGGCAAGACTCACAATTCAGAAGTGCTAAATAAATAATCTTTTCTTTGCTCTGAATTGAAAAGATAAGGTTTGCAAGCTTGAAGTAGAAGTATCACATATCCTGGTTGGCTAAAAACAGTACCTAGTTATGTTATCTTGATGTAGTCATTAGCAGCATTCCATTTTACTCTCAAAAGTACCTTGGGTGAAGGATAAATTATATAGTCACCCAAACATGAAGAGATATGTCCATAATGCCTTGAGGTGGGTTGGTTGAAGGGATCAGGAGAAATGTACAGTGAAAAAAGCTGACTTGGAAAGTAAGTCATATGGCTTGGCAAATCATTTCCTTTGTCTTTCTCTTGACTATCTCATCTGACCAATGACTTTCAAATTCTTATGCCTGAAAATTATTTAATTGTGACCGAGCATAGACATAAGGGCGCGTGCACACGTGTATAACTGAAACATAGTTTTTCAAAACAATAGTCTCTTAATAGCTTTGCATTTTGATATTTTCTATTCTATTCTGTTCACTTTTGTTCCATTCCATTCCATTCCATTCAACTCACCAAATGGATTTCACAATCTATTAATGGGCATGACCAGCAGTTTGAGATAGGCACAGACCACTTGCTTACCAGAGACAAACAGGGTCATCTAAAAACCCTGGTAGGCTCTAAGCAGTATTAATTATCTTTAGAGGTCCTATCTCACATCTGATCAGACATATGAAAATGGAGACAACCCATAACCCTGATCCAACATTAAACATATTTCATGTATATGTGTGAAAACTGAATGCAGTGGACAAGCTGACATAATGCTCCACTTTGCAGACATTTATTTAAGCAAATATAAATGTTGATTTTTCTGGTTTTCTTTTAAAATTTTGGTCCCATCAACTTATTTTTCAGGTCGCACACATTTTTGTGGGTCCTTGAAAAACTCATATCCTTGGTGCTGTGCCTATAAAGTTGAGTGGATAAAACAGCCCTGCACTCAGTTAACGATTATGAATTCATGAGTGGAGAGAAATGATGAAAGATTATTATCTCTGCTAGCTTCTTTGACAGAAAGCTACTGGGGCGTTGAATTGGGTACTCAGTAAGGTGGGTTGGCCGCTTTAGTGACAAGAGGCAGCAGAGAAAGGCCCACAGAACCCAGGATGGGGAGGCCCAAATTTGAATCCCCACTCTGAACATGACTTTAGGGAAGTGACTTGCTCTTTCTGAACCTCAGTTTCCCCTTCATAAAAGGAAGATCATATTAATCATGCCATGCCTACCAGGCAGGAATGTTATTAAGGATTAAAATGAGATAATGTATGTGGAAGTACTTTGCAAATTGTAAAGCACTACCCATTTATTATTAAAATATTCAGTGGATGCTATTTTTGTGACTGCCCAGCCTGCTTAGGTTTTACTGAAGGGAAATTTATGAACACTAAAGCATCGCTCTCGAGGATGTTTTGTGTGCACAAAGCAACCATAGCTTAGCACCTATTACTATTAATGTTCCCCTGTTTCACTCTAACACAATTTAGACAGACTCTTATGCATTGTGAACCTTTAGGAAGTCTAGTTCTCCCTGAAATACCACTCTTTCTTTACAAACTACTGTACTAAATAATTATGCAATTGTTGTTGCCAATAACCTTGAAGAAAAATAGAATTGTTTATAGAATTGCTACTAACGGCTGATTTCCTGAACTTTCAGAACTCCAAATGGCTGCCATTTAATTTAATTAAAATGAAGACCAGGCAGAATGCATTATTACATATTGATAATGTATGTGGATACAGGCGGACACAGGGAATTATTTTGACAAAATTCATATAATGGATGCAGATCAGAACCCCTGAACAAGCCAGTCTGTCAAATTAAATAAGCAGTCTCTAGAATTTGAACAGCATGGTACATGTAACAATAATGATTTTTTTAAACATTGTTTTCCAAGCGGCACAGTTGGGAAAGAAGTAAATAAAATACAATGATTTGTAGACGTCATACCTTGTTTAGAGCAAGAGAATAAAGCACTAAGGCCAAATTATTTCAAATGCTCACATGGAGTTTTTAACAGGGACTCTTGTCTGTACATCAGACAACAAAATCTTTAAGCCGGATGAACTAGTGATTGTGTTTTTTGTACTGCAACCTTGGGGGTGATTTTACTCTTCTTTCACTTGATCAATACTGTACTTAGATTAATCAGTCTTATCAGTCGCCATTGATACTTCTCCGAGGAAATAAGTAGTTCACACAAACTCTGAGGGTAATTTATTCACTCTGGTATTATCTCTCTGGTTGCAAAGTGTGTTTCATTAAAAAAAAAAAAGAGTGGGTACCCTAGGATCTCAAGCACCCCTTTCCTTATTTTGGCTGCCCTTCAACACTCTATTCTTCTTTTGTGACATTCTCACCCTTAGAGATCACGCCAATTGCCCACAGCTAAGCCATGCTGGAACTGAGAGCCCCGAATTTTAAATGAAGCGGGCATTTCAATTTAGATATTCAACATCACTTCAAATTCAGCTTGTTTAAATCTGACTTCCTCTTTCTCCTTCACACAGAAATGGGTAGGACAGAGATTTGTATTTAACTGGTATGGGGAAGAAGAAGAGTGGGTGATCATTCTAGTTATTGTTTGAACCAGAATTGTTAATATAACTGGGACTGTAGGAATATTGATCAACACTTGTTTCCTATTGTTATTGCAACAAATTACCACAAACTTAAAGCCTTTAAAAAGAAGACAGATTTAGCATGCCACTATTAACAAGGCCAGATGACTGCAATGGGTCTCAGTGAACTAAAATCAAGGTATCAGCAGGCCGAGTTCCTTCTAGAGACTAGGAAGAATGCATTTCTTTCCTTTCCAGTTTTTCAGAGGCTGACCACATTCCATGGTTCTTGGCTTCTTTCCCCCAGACTTCAAAGCCAGTAATGTTGTGTCCTGCTGTTCCTGTTTTACTTTGACTCTGATCTTCCCATCTGCATCCCTCTTCCACTTTAAAGGACCCTTGCGATGCGATTAGGCCCATCCAGATAATCTAGAATTATCTTCCCATTTCAAAATCAGCTGATTAGCAACCTTAATTGCATTTGTAACGTTAATTCCCTTTTGCCATGTTACATAATATGTTCACAGGTTCCAGGGATGGATATCTTTGGAGGGTGGTTTCTATTTTTCTGCCCACCGAGAGTACTAGGATTTCTGAATCTCAAGCAAACCTGAGACACTCCATATATTGCAAAAGACATATTAATATCTGGTGCAAAACTTGGTCTGTTTCTTCTCACATCAGTAAGTGATTATAAAATATGGCCAGGGGGAACAAGTAAATGTTTCCTTTTTTGTTTGTTTAGATTCAATCATATCTATTGAGGTAGGAGCTCAATGGTAACATACTTGATCCCTTTGTCTCCATCCATTTATCACTTGAACTATTGATTGTCTGTTGTGTTCTTAAGGTGCTGACAATCCATCTTCAGAGAAGTAGATTATCCAACTTCATTCTACCACCTTTTCTAGTGCTTTACCACTGCCAAGAAAATTTTCTTAGTCTCCATGGAGATGAAAATGGAGACTGGGTAGTAAATAAAAGCCCTTTAACCATGATTAAGTTATCAGGGACATTTATAACAAGGTAAATAATCCATATTCCATCTTTGGTACCACACTTGAAATTATTTTGGCTGTTTTTCTAGGGATCCTTGCCAGTTTTCTTTTTCCATTCTAAAAAAATCCTGTTAGTGTACATAAAACACCACGAGGAACGTTTCTTTCCTCTTTCTTTGGATATTTCTGAGTAGGTCAATTGTCTCTGGCTTTTATTACTGTTCTTAGCATTAAAAAGGAATCAACAACATATATTTTACCGTTTTAATTAAGGTCATTTTATACTTAGAATGCTTGAAAGTTTCGACCGGGAACATAATTGCAGAAATAGGAACTAAACCAACTTCGATAGGCAAAGAATGGGAATGGAGGCTACATCACGGGTGTGTGTACTAACTACAGAATCCTTCCTTTTTTGTTTTAGTTGGTTATTCAATCATCCATGGGCATATTAGAAATTAAGTCATTAAGGGTGCTTAACTACAATAAAAAGGAAAATTTTAGCATCCTTAGCATTAGAGGTATTTAAAAGGAAGAGACAGAACACATTTCATGTATAAAATAAGACTGATAAAATGGTGAAGACATGGTGGAAAACAGTTTGGTGGTTCCTCAACAAGTCAAATATGAAATCATCATATGACCCAATAATTCTACTTCTAGGTATATTCCAAAAGGATAAAATAGTCAAACAACTACTATCTATAATAGCTAAAATGTAAAAACAAGTCAAATGCCCATTGGTTGATGGACAGAGAAGCAAAATATGGTATATACATACAATTGTATATTAGTCGTTAAAAGGAATGAAGTACTGATGTATGCTATGACTTAGATGAATTTTGGAAACATTATGCCAAGTGAAAGACATCAGATATAATAGACCGCACATTATGTGGTCTTGTTTGTTTGAAATATCCAGAATAGATAAACACAAAAAGGCATAAAGGAGATTGGTAGCTGCCAGGGTCTGGAGGAAAGAGAGGAGGGGAAAGTGACTGCTAGTGCATGTGTGGCACTTGGTGGGGTAATGATGGAAATATTCTAGAATTAGATATTGGTGATGGTTGTATAGCTTTGTGAAAATACTAAAACCCACAGAGTTATACACTTCAAATGTGTCAAACTTATGGTGTGTGAATTATACCTTAATAAAGAAGTTAATTTTAAAAGTGAGGTTGAGCTGAATTTATTTGAAGAACAATGCAAGACATGTCTGCTAGGTATTGTCCTGGTCAGTTCTTTATGAGAGTACTGGGTAAATTGCTTAGCATCACGACTTAAGAGAGAAGTAAATAAACAAACAACCAACAAAAGAAACCAAACAACAAAATCCCAACAATCCCACAGGGGTTCTGAGGAGGGTCATAAGAGGAGAGTGTGAAGCTTTGAGTATTTATCAGGCAGGGTTCCAGTGGGATTTAGATGTCACATTCACAAGTGTTCACCGCAGAGAGTTGAATAAAGGGGTTATTTTCAGAGGAATGAGCAGAATGGACAAGGGATGGTGACCCACCCAAGGACTGGCAACACTGGAAAGCCTTCTGGGTTTTCAGGATTAAGGGGAAGGAATGAGGATACAGAAGACCAGAGAGCATGGGGATTTGGAGGAGGGTCTACTCCACAGGTGCTGCCATCTTCTAATGTAGTCAGTATTAGCACAGTGAAGCAAGGAAAGGAGCAAATACCTTGACCCCTTTTTCCCTCTGTACTGTAGTTTCGAGACAGTCCCACACATTGACCATATCAAATGGGAAGCCAGAGAACATAGGATACCAGGCAGTATAGTCCACAGAAGCCAGCCTTTCGAGGGACAGAGAAGGGGTGTCTTTGTGTGTGTGTGTGTGTGTGTGTGTGTGAGTGTGTGTGTGTGATATTGCAGGGAGTGCAAATGGAGAGTAACTAACAGAGTGCCCCCTTATATCTACAGCACCCTTCTTAGAGAAGTTGAGGCAACAAACATAAGCTCCGTGCTTTATTCTGTGCAATTCCAATACCCCAGCCACAGCAAAACTGAAATAGCAATACCAGTGACTAATGTTTGCTGAGAGCTTACTATGTGTTACAATCTGATATCACTCACTTCATTTAATCCGCATATCATAATGAACCTATGAGTAACATAATTTTTATGATACCCATTTTATAGATGGAAAAACTGTGGCACATGGAAATTAAGTAATTCACCCAATGTTACATAGCTAGTAAGTAGAGAAAGGATGATTTGAACATAGGGACAGACTCTGGCTCCAGACTTGTTCTCATAACCACTAAAGTCACTGGTATAATGATTGAGCAGGATCCGATAGGCTGGTCAGCAACTTTGGTGGTAGTTAGTTTGATGGCAGAACTCTGTCTTAGAGGGGTGTTCTCTACAGTATGATTACTGGCTGACACAATCCGATACGCTCAGAGGAAACTGAGTGCAAAACACAAAGTAATTCACCAGACTGTGGGTTGGAAGATTTGAGAGAGAGGAAGGATAGTTAGTGTGGTAGGAGTAGGGATGAGCTCGGCATTCAGTGTGGCTCACCACAGTGAGGGGCTGTGAACTCCTGCTGCAGAAGGAACAACTAGAGGTACTGCTAAGCTGACAGAGCAGAGGCCAGCCTTCCATAAGTACAGCATGTCTCGAACATGGCTACAGTTTGGTGAGGCCTGTATGTCAGGCTGCAAATGCTGTTTCTTATTCTTTCTTGCTTCTCTATGTGTCTTTACAATCATTCCCTATTACCATTCTTATAAGTTCAACCAGATGAATGATTTAAATATATGAGGGTCTCTCAGGAAAAGAAAAGCTGTGAGTCTTCACCTCACTCCCCTCTATATTTTCCTCTGGAAAGAGGACATTGACATAGTGTGGTCTGAGAAATATAGGTCAGTTACATGGGAGGTGTACCATGATAGACACTTCCAAGGGATGCTATGAAAACATCTCCTCCAGAAAACTTTAAAAATAGTCTTCTTATCTCTTCAAGGGTGGTTTCTATGTGATACTGCCTGAAGGCGCAAGAATCAGTGGCTCCCAATCATGGTTCCATAGACCCATGTCAGGCTCCTTAGGAAGTTTTTGCTGTCTTCTACAGAGTGAGAGAAATAAAGACACTGGTATCTGTCAGGTGCATTTTTTCCTCTCTCTCTCTCCCTCTCTCTCTCTCTCAGCATCAGTACTGGATCACTTACTGTAATTTTATAAGACAGACTATTCCATTTTTTTGGTGTTACAGTATCCCTTCCTTATGAATTTATATGGCAGTGGTAGATAACAGTATATATATATATATATATGTATATTTATATATGTATATATATATAGTAGTGTTTTTTTTCTTCTTAAAATATTCTTACTTGGCAAAACAAAAAGTTGAAAAATCTGTCTCAGCCTCATTTTTTAAAATGTCATTTGTTTGAGAGAATTAAGTATCTGAAAACTTTAGGCTCAAAGGACTGCTTAAAGTCCCCACTCTCCGTAAGATTCTAGGTGTTAAAGTCTTGAGATAAACAGCAAATCAAAAGGACTAGGAAGGCAGGATGACTTTTTATTTAACCTACTGAAGTAACAAGTTAATGGAGTCTAACCATCTTAGACATAAAAGAAAATAAGTGGAGATGCCTATAAGTTAAAATTTTGTAGTTCCTAAGTGGAAATGACAGTCTAAATGTCAAATTCAAAAACATGGCCCAAAGAATGCCACACCAAAGGTCACAGTTGGAAGGCAATATTCAGCTTGGGAGACAGTTACAAGTCAGCTAGTATGTGATTCCTCTGCTATGCAGACACGATGACGGGGAGTTAAAATCATTTAGAAGCAAAAATAGGTCAAAAGGGAACTCTAAACTGGTCCAAAGGGAGTGTTTAAGTAAAAAAAAGAAGTCTTGAATCCTTTAAATAGGAAAAAATTCATAATTATTCCCAAAACAAATTACTTTGCAACTAGCGCTTTGTTTTGTGAACATAATACTTTACACAGAATTATTTCCACCTACCTAAAGCCTCTGCCAGGCCCCAAACCTTCTGTCCATAGATGTCGGTCTTGTTCCATGCAAATGTATAGACGAGGTTGATTGCAGCAGGAAACCACTTCTGTGTGAGTCGCCCTTCCACAGCAACCGTGAGGTGCACTTTTATCATTCCCACAGGGATGGTTGAATGTGTCAGAAGGATGCGGAGCAGGGTTTTATATCCAGGGGTGCGGCTGCTCAGGTAACTCAGCCTCACAAAGCTAGAAGGAATGGGGATCTCCTCCTGTACAACCTGAGAGAAAAAAGTCAAATTGGCTCCTGTCAGTGGTCACAGGTAGACAAGGATTCTGCACACTTTATTGTCTTAGAAATATGCCAAAGGAGAGAGTTAAAAGGGAGATCTGGATGTCAAGGCATTTGTTCTAGAAATTTTGTGAGGCTATGTGACCACAGGTTTCAAATTTTGCACTGAATCTGCATGGGCACAAAACATCCAGCCAACCCTGAAGACTGCCAGGCTAGTCTGTGAAAAGAACAACTTCAGTTTTTTAACAGTGTTCCAAAAGTTGCTTAGCAGGAGTTGGACAAGTTCACACTGCTGAATGTCAAGCATTTCAGTGCTATGGCTCCATTAAGTGTGTGTGTGGGGTTTTTTCTTATACACATCCCTCACCCACACCCACACTCTCACACTCATATACACGCTAAGAGGAAGAACTCCAGAAACAGGTCCAGCAAGTGATATTTTATGACAGGGATTATGGTTTCCCTAGAATTAATCTCTACTAATACCATCAAGCCCATCTTCTTTGGAACAGTGGAATGACCCTGAGGGTCCAATTTTTAATCAAAGTCAGCTCACATATTTCCCAGAGCCTGGATGTACCAATAGCTGGGAACAAGTTTTTCCAAGTTGGCATCTGTGACTGAGAAGCAAATAACTCCCATTAACATCTCGGCAAATTTTATGCTAAACGTTGGTCCCAGAGTCCAAATACTACTTAGCCCCTTTAATTAACACCCATTACGTATTTGTTTATCAGCACAGATGGAGATAAACAACGAAACCTGGTCACTAGAACTAACTCTTGTGTTTGAGACTTTCTACTCTGAAAATAGAACAGATGAAAGAGGCCATCCTTTTCAACACATTCCAGGTGGCATGGATAGTGTGGGTATTTTGTGCCCCCACACATTTTTAGTTCAGGGACCTTGAACTTTTTTTTTTTTTCAGACTGGAGCTCATAGAAGTGATTACTAAACACATGGTCTCTCATATTATCCTGGATTCCTGGTCATTCAGTCTTTTCACTGCTCAGTTTTCTTCCTTTACATTATCAATTTGATACCAGATCTGTCTGTTGGCTCTGTCTTCTCAGATGGTGGCAGAAGTACAGTAATGAAGGGAGCATGACACGAGTCTCCTTAGTATTTCATTTCCTTAAGGAAACGTCCATCCTAGGTCACTTTGTGCTGAGACTCTTATTTCCTAATCACATCTCTGAAGGGATTGGTGTCCCAGTCAAATGTTTTACTTTTACTTGTTCTTCCTTTCTTTTTAAAATTTTATTTATGTATGCACAGAAGAACTGGGGTGTAGGCCAGAGGTGCAGGGGGTGAGAGCATTCACCAGAGACAGGGTGGGGAACAAAACATGCAGATCTACTGAAATACACTACTAAGGGGAGCAGTGGGTGAGACAAGAGAGCTCTGCTGTGCCTTATGTGGGTAACTACGTGGCCGGGGATCGAACTCAGGCCATAGTGGTGATAGCAGAACCTTAACCCCTAGGCCACCAAGGAGGCCCTGTTTTTTCTTTCTAAGGAAAAACAATAGAAAAGTCAAGAGGGGAAAATCTTTGGGGTCCTTTATCTGTAGAGCCTTTTAATAATTTTTTTTTTATTTTCTTACATTGTTGTTCAACATTTGTACAATATCTGATTTCTCCCCTCAGGTGTAATCCCCATAAATCTCCCATCACCACATAGTCCCTTGTGCTCTTTCCTCCCCTGTTTTGAACCCCTCCCACTCCCTCCCCTGCTGTATGTGCAAAGCCTTTTGTTAACTGGTGTCCTCTGGGAATTGCAAATAGCTGGTATGGATGTTATGGGGGAAAATAAAACCAGTTCAATCTTGGACTGTCCATTTACATCTTATCGCATATACCTGAATTCCAGATATGTGCAGTTTATGAGTCGATTTTGGTGGCTTTACATTAAAATGTTCCTAAAATGTGGTGGATGAACTGTTCTATGGTTTGAATGACTTAATATTGAAATAAAAATATTAAATGCTCAATAAAGAAAAATTCTCAGGAATCCTAAAATGTCATGCTTAAAAATTATTATCTTCCTCTGTCTATGAAGCCTGAACATTCAGAAGCAAGGCTATAAATAACAGTCTTAGATTTGAAAGCTACCTTTACTAAACAGAGCTAAACAGCAAAAACAAGAGTTGTCATGCCTTCTAAGAACAATGACAACGGATGCAAACTAGATAAAAGGAGAACACTACATCTCTTAAGGAGCTTTAATTTCAGAACCAAAATGGGCCCCCTCACTGATTATAAAGCTTTCACCACTGAGCCAGCCATCTTTGTTCTTTGGAGGACCGTGCTCATTAGGTCAAGGTTTGGGGTTTCATTCTCATGACAGCTGGTTCATCTTTCTTTGTTGCATGCCCACAGATAGCATCCTAAAGCCTTGGTCAATCACCTTGCAATGTGTGCCAGAGAGATTACATTTGAAGGCTTCTCTTGATAAATGAAAAGGAGCTCCTTATATGGCAGGCAGGAGTACCAGGAAAGGGTATTGGCCTGTTTATATTGCTACCATCCCATGATACTATGATTTTACACATTCAAAGGCTAATGTACTCACCTGTAGCTCAGGAACAATAGTTCCCCTTTCTGGACAGGACCCTCCAAATGATGTGAGGGGTGAAGGAAGTACAATAGGGTTGGGGCTGATAAAGTTGGAGATATCACAGGATGCTGGGTTGGATACAACTCTCTGCATGGTTACTTTCTCCACCACAATAAATTGATTCCAAGGCAACCAGAGTGTCCTCTTCTCAGACAAGAAAGGTGATCGGTCGAAGATTAAGACAACAGAGATACCACCTATGGCTACGAGGTCAAAGCTGAGAAGGAAAAATATATAAGACATTTTCAGCTCAATGAACAACCAAATTAAAATTAAAGACAAAAAAAAGGTAATCTAAGTGTCCTTTTGGGACTCAACTATTTCCATTTTATAAATTCCCTCAAGCTAAATATTCACTCCATGGATGACTTCTTTTCACTAGCCAGTAGACTGCTAAGAAAAAATTCCGTGTCACCAGTTGATATTCATCCAGAATTTGTAAATCAATTTTCATACAATCTTAAACAAAAATCAGTGCGTGTATTTCTGCAAAGCCAAATCTGACATCACTACTGTCCCTTGTGCCTGAGATAACAGAAAGATGACCAGTTAACATTCAGGAACATCATTAATATAATGCATTATTCATCCACAAAAAAAAATACTGAAATGTAACTCAAGAAAAATAAGGAGCCAAAAGGTTAGATATCTTGTTCAGGGTCACAAATACAGTGTCAGAAACATGAAGTTGTCTTTAAGGTGGCATTTGTAGAAAGATACCAGCAGAGGAAAACTGCTCAGTGAAATTTGCTTGAGCAATACCATGCCTGATTCCTCCACATCTGGCTACCCCCTTTGGCTCCTGAATCTACTTAAACTCCTGATTTAGAATTTCTGCTTCTCTCTAGAATGCCTTTGGGTTTCCTTTTGTGACAGCCTGTAATGAACCCTGTCCATCTCTGCTGACAATTCCTTCCATATCTCTGACAACACAAGACTACCTCTCCTGTGAGCCAACTCTGTCCATTTCTTGATGTGATTTCTGACATGACTTTTCCATGGAACACAACAGATCAGATTTCAGTTCATTCTGCACTAGGTGGTTCTATCTTTTTTCTCTTTTAAGTCCAGTGATGTCTCCGCGATAATGTACTTGAAGCATTTAAGAAGCATAAAATACTATATAGAATTCAAATGATAAATTATTGTCACAATATCTTAAAACTGGATAGAGGGCAATATGCTGCTCCTTGATAATCAAAGCAACTTAAATCCACAGGAGAGAAATGTAAGCACTTCCCAGCATTAAAAAAATCTTTCTGTGAAACACTTTTCAATGATAAAATGCCCCGATATAGAATCAGCCTTAATTATAGGCATTCACCACTCCCTTCGTGTGACATTCATTATAGTATCAGCAATACTGTCTTGTGGCAGAAACCTTCCAGGTAAAGTTAACTGGGCAGTAACAAGGGATACTTAAGGCAGAATTTTTTGCTGTTGCTTTTTCAGTCAAGTAGCTGTAATATTAAGGCAGTTTCCAGAAAGAGGATTTGAAGAACTGCATTAGCTACAGAAAATAATCTAGGTTTGCACTAAAAAAAGAAAACCCAAACGGCTTATGGTTTAAGACAGAGAGGCCGAGTTCATGATAATGCAGGAGCAGTGTAAAGCAAGTACAGTGGGTAAAATCCTACACAACTTGTCAAGAGACCTTTCCTCCAGTTCACATTCTATGCTGATTTAACTCTATGTCCTTGGGCAAGTTTATTTGCTTCATCCAAACCTCAGCTCTTGACTCCTTAATATGGAAGTGATTTTATATTAGAAAACAAACACAAGCACAATCACAAAAACAAAATAAACTATCTAAACAAGGACATACGTGTGTGAAAAATGTTTTCTACTTCTAAAAAGATGAAGGAGGCAGGGCAGGCATCTTGTTTTGCAGAAGGAAGTGTTTTTTGCTTTATACACACACCTGAATTGGAATTCCAGCTCTGCCTTGTTAAACTCTGTCTTTGGGCTAGTTATTCACCTTCCATGAGCTTCAGTTTTCTAATTGGTAAATGGGCTAATATGAGCTATCAGTCAACTACTATTATAAATGATTAAATGAGATAAAAAGACTTAAAGGGCAAACACACAGTAGATAATCAACAAGAACCAACTTTCTTTTCAAATCAGAGCTATGGCTCTATTTACAGTAAGCTTTCTCTTATAGTCCAAATGAACTTTAGGTCAGCAGATAATAATTTTAAATTCTGGAAACTTCTCCTAAGCTTCCTGTGATGGTTACTTTTATGCATCAACTTGGTTAGGCTATAGTACCTAGGTATTTAAGCAAACACATATCTAGGTCATGCTGTGGAGGTATTTTGTAGCTGTGGATAACAGCTACAATTAGTTGACTTAAATATGGGAGAGTCTCGTCTAAATAGGGAAAACTTTAAGAGCAAAACCAAAGTTTCTCTGAGGATGAAGGAATTCTGCTTCAAAATTATAGAGGCAATATCAACTCCTTCGTAAGAGATTCCAGTCCGCCAGCCTCCTCTGGGATTTTGGGATTTGCCAAGCCTCACATCACATAAGCCAATTCCTTGAAATTTCTGTGTGTGTGTGTCTGTTTCTCTATAAATATACATGTATACATGGATGTGTGTACATACATATATACACGTGCACATACACATATATACCCACACACAGGTTCTATTTCTCTGGAGAAATAGATTTCTTCCCACCTGGGTTTATAAATACAGAAAACACTGTCTGGATGACTCATAATTGCCACAGAGGTAGAAGTTGGATCTATGGGCAAAAGCCCATTTAAACCATTCCAATGCCAAATACAATGCTTTCTGAATGATTTAATTTGGGGGAATTTCCTCCAACACAAATGATCTCCATTGGCATGGGTCATTAAGTGAAGGTTATAAAGTCATATAAGAGTGAGTAGAAAACACCCAAGGAAGACAGCATATTTATCTGAAGACTGTTGTCAATTCATAATAGGTCAGATGGACCAATTATGCAAAATGTCTGTCTTATGGTATCCATAGATGAACAAACTCTCGCCATGGGTGGGGTGGGGGGGGGCAGAAATCAGAGGGAATCCTCGCTTCATTTTCCAAAGTCTTCTAAACAAAGTTCTTGAGATCTTTAGTGCTTCTCAAGAAAGTTCTAAGAAAGTTTACCTGGCATATAGCAGATACTCATGCATATTTGTTTTTCCTTTACAATTGCCTTTTTATCATTTTCTTCCACTTTGACCTCTCCCAAATTAGACATCTAATTTGTTCTCACTTTAACAGCCCCTGTCTTCCACTCTCCTCCTTATTTCTCTTTTTAAACATCCCTTTTGTCCCATGACCTAGACTTTCCCCGGTTCTCTAGGGAAAGTTGTCAATTAACATGTGCAAATGGATGATAATGGGTGTAATTAGTTCTACATCCCACATAACATATTTGCATTTAACTAGGAGTTTGAGAGAGTCAATAGCTTAACCCAAAGCAGTGAAGCCACCAGTCAAACTACAGGCACTGTGGCAGATTGGTGGGATTGAGATTTGGAGACAGAGGGCCTTACAGCATTTTACATAGCACACTCTGTGTTTTAGGAATGTTTAAGTGCGAATCTCAACCTTTCTATAATCCTTTTGCCCCAGGTATAGTTTCCTAATGATAGTTTCCTTTTGAAATGTATTTATTTACTCTGAGGTAGCAACAAGCAGAGACATATAAATAGAAATGCTCATCTTACTGTCACTTTATGTCCAAAAGATGATAGTGGGACAGTCTGGTTGGCATTTGGGGCACATACTTTGAATGTTTACACCCTTTGTGAAGCCTGAGGGGAAGCGTTATTGCCAGAGGGGCTCTGGCTAGTATCTGTCATCTACATAAAGCTACTTCTCAAGGTGAGTTTGTTGAGCAGGGTCTTGGCATTTTACTTAAAACTGAAAACACAAAAATAACAACAAAAAATTGTCCCTCTTTAATGTTTCTTATAAACTAGAAGCAGACATTTTTAGAAATCAAGGTTCTTTCATCAATATCAAACAATTCACTGAAACCTTTGTAACACAAGCAAAAATAACTGAAGGCCCATCAGTTTTCCATGCGAAATCAAATGTTCCTGAGGCCTATTCTATTTAAAGAAATAATGCATTCCCAGTTTCTAGTACATGGTTGAGCATGCTGGCAAAGTGGAGGCCAGTTCTATGTAACAGTAACTATTGAGTGAACTACCAAAATTCAATCATTCAATCGAACTGGGAAAAGTGTTCATTTGAATTAGTAAAGCGCTCCAATTATATAATATATGAAAGGAAATGTAGCTTTTATTACATATATACTTCTGTATTCAGACCACCTGCACCCAGAGTCATTTTACTGAGCTTGTTTTAATTCATAGAAGACTAGTTAATAATTAACAACATAATTTACATACAAATAAGTCATATGATTTACTGAAGTCTTAAAAATGGTTTTCTTAAATAGGATTAAGAACTCTTCCTTATTATCTTCTTTAACTAATCTTTTCATAAGCATTTTCTTGACAGGCAGTTGAAAAAACAAATTCAGCATAGCCCAATTTGAACAATTAACAATTCTGAAGTGGTTAGGACTAATAAGGCTTGATTGTAGGTTCTTGAATTGAGACAGTCACTCACACTGTGAAAAAGATCCTAGCCACAGGTCTCTGAGTATTGAAGTGGCTTGTTATGAGCAGGAAATTTTTAAGGGTAGCCACCTGGAGACTAGAGCACCTCAAGGCCATTATTACAATGTTCCTAGAGTCATAAATAGGTACCTTTAAGTTGGACACATGGGCCTATTGACTTAAATATTCTGAACAAATGTCTGTCTAAATGACAGCAACAAAAATGTTTTTGTGAGCAAATCGTTTTTTCCAGGATGAAAAGGTTTTACTTAGTGGTCTTTCCTCCCAGGTCTCAGAGAACCTTGAGAAGCCCTTAGCAGGCAGCCTGGTGGTTGGTGCTTAAGGTTAAATCACTATGGTTCTATAAACACTAAAGGGAATTAGTCAGGCTGGCTATGCTTGTCAATCATTTGTAGCTACTAGTAAAATCAGCAGTCTAGGAGGGCAAGCTTTCCAAATGTCTTACTATGGTTTAATTCCATATTTTTGGAACAAATCTTTTGGATACTTTCATTTCTGACATATTTGGAGGCTGTCATGGAATCAACAATCTAAGAGTTTGATGGCTCCCTTTTTATTACTTGCATCATCTCACTGAATTTTGAAGCTGGATTTCTAAATGGAACTAGGTGAAGGCTAAAACACTTTCCACATGGTCAGGATTTCAAGACTTGCGAATAATTGCACAGGGTTAGAAGAGAAATTTGGCTTGATTTTTATGCAGAATAGAAGATATATATTCACTAATGACTTTTCTAGATACAACTGGAAGAGAGATAGGCCTGCAAGTACTGTATCATTGGAGCCCTGGGTTTACTCAACGCTAGAAGTCAGTATTTGGCCACCACAATGTTCAGAAGCAATAGTCACGTACCTTCCATCTTGCCGGCTGATGGTAAACCCGTAATCACTGTGATGCAGGAAACTAACATTCACCCCTACTAGAGGGGTTCCATCTACAGCCACCACCTGGCCTCGAATCACACAAGCACGCCTGCAACGGAAGATCAGAGACCAATATAAAAACCATGTTGAATTTATAACCTAGAAGCCAAACTGGAGAAACTTTGGGAAATATAATCAAATATAAGAAAGAAAACTTCACAAACCAGTGGTAACACCTAGTAGCATCTTGGGGAAAGAATATTTTCTACCCATTAAAATTGGGATTATGCTCTAATTCTGTATCCTGATATTTCTAAATTAACAGTATATTATTAACATTGTCCGATGTAATTAGAAAGTCCTTATTATAAAATTTTGTCATTATGTAATACATTAATATACACTTACATATATATTTATATACTTATATAATAAATGCTTCAAATTGTATTCAATAACTTAAAGTTCTTTCCTTATCTTAGGACCTTTTGTTGTTTCTCAGTTTTCTTCTGTATTAAATTTCTTGGGAGATAGTCCTAGGTGGGGAAGGATATTTTTCTCTTATTAAAATTTAAATTAATTACATGTGTTAACACATAACTACGTTGTAGATTTGATTCAAGTCCTTGCCAAATACCTCCCTCCCAGTTTCTGGTCTTTTCGCCTGATGTAATCAGCAATATAACTTTGTTGTGTGAATTTCCTATATCTTTACATACTTAAGTGTGAACATTTTTAGGGCTCTTGATACATATTGTCCAACTGACTTTTCTGTAAAAACAATAAAAACAAAAACAAACTAAAAAATAAGCTTAGTTGGATGAATTTTAAGAATTAAAGTCTGCAAAAGGGACATGATCCCTTTCTCTGCTCTCTAATTTAAATAAAACATTTAAGGAGATTTTCCTTTTAAATAAATGAGTTTTGTCTGTGACAAAGACTGGGATTCCATTAAACTAGCTCCTAAATAGGGCTGTCTCCCAGGGACATGGTTCGCTCAAACATGTATACTGTCAGCACTAGCCTGGATGACAAATTGTTACAAATTTTAGGAGCTCAGTGGTTAAGAAGAGGGCCCAGGGCAAATCCCAAGCAAAGATTTGTCATTGGTCTGTTGTTATTGTGGGCACCTGGAGGATGTGGAGGGAGGGGTGTTTTTTCACCAGAGTCCAATCCTAGTTTCTAGAATGTACCGAGCTCTAAAATGTGCATTTTACAACTGGAGCTGGTAAGACTGGGAAAGGTTGGGCAAGATCAATGACTTTTCCTAGGGCATCGATGTCGTTTCTTTCTCCAAGTGGGAGTCCAGTTATCCAGGGAACTTTAATATTGGATTAAAAAGGGGCCATGTTATTTAGGCAAACATGACTTTCCAAAGTAAGCATAATTATTCTACTGTGGCATTACAAATTCTTCAAATAGAATCAGCAAGTTGAGGCAATGGATCTAAAGGCTCATGGTCACAAAGATCATTCTAGAAAGAGAAAAAAAGTCTCCAAAAAGTCAATATGGTTACCAGGCAAAGTTTGTATGTTATAGCCAATAACTTCATTATCAAATTCTATGACAATTGGAGGAATTGGATATGACTTATGCTAATAGGATTTATCTTGCATTACCTACCCCTAACACAAACTAGAAGCCAGTAAGTCATACATAGAGGTATTCTAGTATAATTGTTGCCACTAATGTTTTTGTATATTGAGCTCTCAGACCAACAACATTCCTAGTTCTGACAAAGATCAGCAGCAGCTTTCTCCTTTCCAATGAGCTGTCCACTTTATGAATTCTGCAAATCATGGTTCTGAATGGCATGCAATGGAAATTGGCACCTGCTTTGCCTTGTCTAATTCCCCCAGTCTCTTTTGGGGAGATCACAAAATCTTGAGATTTTGAAATTCCATCTGTTCTAATAGAGAAGACATTTGAAAGTCATTGAGTTTTGGATTTTGAACTAATCCTGTCAAATCTGGTCCCCGGTTCTCAGTCCAATGTAACAAGGTATGAAAATAAAAGGATGTCTCTAGTTTTATACAGTAACCTTTTGAAGGTCTTTACAAAGCAAAATTTGACAAGCTGGGTATAGATTAAGTAGAAACAAACAGAAAATCTGCAAACTATATAGGGACTGGAGCCAGAGGGACTGAGAAGAGACTGTGCGTTAGGAAGGCCAAATGTTTCAAATCTTTGATTAGAAAATCAAACGCTGCTTCCTGAGCCCTAAGTGCTGATGGCTTTTGGGGGTATGGCAGGGGGTGATTATGCATTTGCCAAGCCTCTACCAGTTCAAAAGGTGGCCTTTGGATTAATAATGCCTATGTAGGTGGTCACTGATTCCCGCCCTATTGGCAGGACAATTCTACATTCACAAATTTTATTTGTTCACATTAATCTAGACATTGTGTCTTCCCACAGCTGTACTAGGCTCAATTATTTTTGTTTTTATTTTGTCAAGCTAGTTGGCATTATTTGCTCATATTTTATGACCGACACAGACCTGTCTCTTCTCTCTGCTGCTCTTTTATTTTCTACACAGCTTATATTTATGAAGGATCCAGGCTGGTGAGTGAAAGCCTCATAAAAGTCATCATTATTCTGTGTATTTCTCTTGCATTCCTCTCTTCCTTCATTCTGTATCTCATTCTGAGTAGACTTGTCTTTTGACTCTCGTGCTCTTTAATATTCCTCATATTTTATGAAGCACACAGATTTGTGTGATAATGACTCATCAAAGTCATCATTATTCAAGACATTGTCTACCTGTTCTTCTTTTCATTCATTTCACTCTTCATCATTCATAAATAATGCTCAGACTTCCCTTTCAACTCCCCTATTTCTTTATTCCTCATATTTTATGATCCACACCAACTTACAGCATATGATAAAGTCCCATAAAACTTATTATTCTACATTTATCAGCATTGAACTCTCTTTGTAATGTATTATACTTTAAATGTTCTAAGATTCCCTGTATCTTGCTGCATTTGCTCCCATTATTTACACACTCCATGCCATCCATTTTTCATAAGAATAACTCAGAGTTCCTTTTATTCTTGGATTACTAGTACTTACTATAATCTCTGGCCAATATCAGTCAGCCTGTGTCAGTGTAAGTTGTCTGAATTTTGAGACAGCCCTAAAGTATTCTTTTTAAATTTGCATTAATCTTGATTGGCAATATATACAGAAACCTAGGCAAACTCTCCTCAGATGGCCACATCATTCAGCTCAGCTGCCATTTTGTGCACCCTTAGCTTCCAAACTCATTTTCTTCCTACTTGTAGACTATAGCTCTATTTCTGCTTTGTTTTTCCTGATTCATACAGTCATTAAAATCTCCCTCATTTATACAATCTGTTCTGATTACGCTTCTCATAGCCAAGGCATCTTTTCCTGAGGTTAGATCCTTGCTGACATAGTGAGGTGTGATAAAGTGGAGGTCTGTCTTTGGTGTACCACAGTCCCCTTTTCTGTATTTTTGTCAACCCCATTGTGGTGCCTCCCTGTTTCCTTCCCTAGAGAGTATCTGGCTTCTTTAAATAACCATCTAAATGAGACAGCCATACTTGACCTATCCATGGTCTGTCTTGGGGAAAATCCTTGAGATTTAAGTTTTTTGCTACATCAAAACTACCCTCAGTGTGCATTCTAATCCTTCAAGGACCTGTCTTTGCTGGAAATTTTTTCAATTAACATACAGTACTCTTCTGAACTTTTCAAACCAGATGATAGAAGATACTGTCTGAACTGTCCTGAAGTTGGTTCTGCAACAGTGTATAGTAGATATGTGTCTAGTGTGACCGTTTTATGTGTGTGTTTGTTGATGTACTCTCAGTGGCAGATCCTAACAGGTTTTTCCATTTTTGCCTGGGGCTTTCCTTTGAGTCACAGAGATGGGATGCTATGCTTCCTTGAACCTTAAAAGCAAGAACCACTCCCTATTGCTGCAGATGAGAGCAAGGTAACTTGAGCTGAGATGGGCATGTCCAGTGTGACTTTAAAAACATCCATGGGGAAGATCACCCCTCACAAATGTCTCTTTTCTTGGTCCTTGAAGAATACAGGCTGCTACCAAGCTGTCTACCTGCTGTCACTATGCTAGAGCAGCAACCCCAAAGGAATTGCTTCTCCCTTTAACTAAATGCTGAATCCTCTAGTTGTTTGTAGTTTGTACTGCAGAACAGGGCATCTTGGGAAATGCAAAGCAGAATATGCTTTACTGAGAGCCTTATTTAACTAACAAGCTGCTTGTTAGACAGTCCTGATGCAAAAGATCTAATTCATTCTGTATTTGCCATTTTCTTGGCCTAGTCAAATTATCCCTAGCTTTCAATAAACTCTTGGTTCCTTTCTCCTCTTCCCTTATTTGTTGTCTTTTGTCTTCTGTGTCAAATTTCCAATATTCATTCAACACCTCAGGCAAAAACATTAACCTCAAGCACAAAAGTTGGTTTGAAATACAAGGCCGGAATGAAATTGCTGAAAGAAGATGTAATTTACTGCATTGTATTTCTGATTAAAATCTTTCGTAAGGAAAATGAGGCGTGGGGCAAGGGAAGTTAGTGCTATTGCTTTTGTTGCTAACATGAGTCTAAGCAACCTTTGAAGGGTAACATTCAAAATGAAGGGCCTGGCCAGCAGGGGATCTAGCAGCAGGTGGGCAGGTTATTTCTCCATAGGAATAGATGAAATCCTTTCCACAGCTGACAGCTCTGGTGAAGAGATAGCATTGAGAAGGACTGGGCAGGAAGAGGCCATATGAATCCTTTGCTCGCTAGCGTTGGACTCCTGCCTTGAAAATTCAGCTATGGTTCAAGTCTCCAGGGGACACGTGACATGTGGTTCCATGTTCTCCTGACATCTTGTCCATGAGGTTATGATAACTTAAAGTTCCATGGTTGTAGATTATGTCTTTTGGGCTGCTTCTGGGGACCCTGTTGGAATGCAAATACCTCTGGGACAAAGGACTAGTGATTCCCTATTATCTATTATCTACCCTATTATCTGAATACAGCATTTTCTCTTTAGTGTGTAATTTTGGCACGGTGATATTGGTCCTTTCAGATAATTTTTCTCTCATATAGACCAGTGGTTCTCAAAGTTGAATCACCAGAATTATCTGGAGGGCTTGTGAAAACAGATTATTGGACCCCACCTCCAGAATTAGCAATCAGGCCTGCAGTGGGGCCCGAGAATGTGCATTTCTAACAGGTTCCCAAATGACGGTGATGCTTCTAAAGACTGAACTTTTGAGAGCCAGTGCTTCAGAGGAAGTAAGATCAGTACATACTCATCCAATGAAGGTGTGTGAAGAGAGAGACAGAGGAGTAACCACATAAAGGCAGCAGTCACCAACTGGTTCACAATCTTACCATTAGGAACAGTGAAGCTTTTCCATATAAACCTCTGCAAAATAACTTGTTTGCTGCAGGTATAGTTTGTGGAGTCAGGTTGAAATTGTCATGACACAGTGGTGATTGCACTATAAGATGAACTATGGGGTCCCTTCAAATCCAGAGAATATAAAATGGAAAGATTTTAACCTGATTTATCTGTCTTAAGTAAGTGTCAGTTTCTTCCCGGTCCCTATTATTCTCATTATACAGTGTTCAGATCCGTGTTATTGCACTTGGCTGCAAGTTATAGATCTGTTTGTCTTTCCTATAGATAGATAGTCACTCCAGGATAAGGGCTGTGTGATTTTCCTCTCTGCATCCTTCTCAGTGCCTGCTGAACCCAGCATGTGCTCAAGAAAGCTTCACAGGATTTCAACTCAAATATTTTTTATATGAAGTAGTAAGATACTTGCAACCTACCCTCACAGAACTGCTTCAAGGGTTTCGGGACTACTTTAAGATTCCTTTGTGACAGATGCCTTACTGTTCACTTAACAGAAGCCAGCATTCTGGATCGAGCATTACGACTTTCTTATGACGAGAGTTTTGTTTGATAATTGACTACTCCAGGGAATTAAATAGTACCTTTTGTGAACGGGAAGAATGAGTGAATAGTCCTCCTTCAAATGCTTAATTTATGAGCACTAACTCCATTTTTCCTTTATATATTACCATATAATGCCAATTAGGTATTTCATAATTTAAGTACATTTCAGGGTTCTAATATTCAGATATTTGGGGGCATTTCAAACAACATGTGCTGGTTTTTTGATATATGTTATCTAAGTTGGTACAGCACCATGAAAACATTTAATGTTATAGCATAAACCTGTTTTCATGTTCTGAAAATGCAAATGCAGTGAATGTTCATTTGCAAATCCAATAAAATCTCATTAGTCTTTACTTAAATATAGCAGGCTGATTTAATCCTCCTCAATCGGTCACTAGTCCAAATAAATAATACGTACCAAATGGGTAACATTAAAAGCAGCTGGGAGCATTAGCCATCAACATTCTAGGACTCTGGAAAAGGTGGTGCTATTGAAAATGCAGATAGCTTTTTAAGCAGAATTATTTTCCTCATGGCTAGTGATGTTTCAAGTAAAACAAAATGGGGGCAGTCACCCTGAGGTAGGGTGGCTATTTTCCCATCTGCCCTGGTAATTGCTTGTCAAAAGTAGGCTTGCTTTGGATGCCTGAGATCCCCAAAGTAATGGGAAAAAGATCAAGTGTTTTGAAGCAATAAGAAAACTGACGACACAGTCATATTTTCAGGGCTGCGTAAGTGCCAGTTTGCTTCATTTAGACACATGATTATTTTTGTCCAGAATTTGAATCCTGAAATATTTGTCCTATAAGCCCTTGCAACTCTTGAAAGTTTTTTGTTTGTTTATTTTTTCCCCCTGTTCTACACATTACTCAAGTGGTTTATCTTTGTAATCAGCCTTGCGGAGTTTTATTAACCTCATTAACAGTTCCTATCCCTTCACTGCGAATCCGCCTTTCAAATAATGGACGGTCATTAAATAGAAGGTAAGTTTGTCTTGTTGGCGGGAGTCAGACCATGGATTCTGCCCTCCCTCCCTCCTTGGAGGAAAAAGTGTGGACTAGCAGCTCTAGCGCTGGCTTGCTGGGGATGATTGTTGCGACTTTCCTAAGAAACAGAAGTACTCTCAGCCTCATTTATACCTTATGGAAAGTGAGAATAACAGTTCTTCCCTTTCCTAGCTCTAATCACCTCGCCAAGATGCCATAACAATAAAATCACCCAGGAAAATGATTGCTTTTTGAATCAGACCTTTTGAATTTTATTCTATTATGTATCCTGATTTTTGTTATATGCATGTGAGTAAATATATTTACACATCATATATTATATGGAATAAATGTATATATATATTTTTAAAGATTTATTTATTTATTTATTTATTTATTTATTTATTTATTTATTTATACAAGCACTGGGTATAGTCAGAAGCACGGGAGGGTGAGAGAATTCACCAGAGCCAGAGTGGAGAGCAGAACAGAGTGACGAAGTACACTGCTGAGGGGAGCAGCAGGCGGCAGAAGAGTCTGCGCGCCATGTGGGACCCTCGACGGTGGCTGGGATCGAACCGGCGCTGCAGAGGCTGCGGGCAGCTTCGCAGCCCAGCGCTCAACCGCTGAGCCACCAGGGGAGGCCCTAATGTATATATAATATTATTACATATATTTGCATAAATAAAATATTTAGTAAGTACTTACTAGGAGTCAGGTATTATGCCAGGCACTTTCCTGATCTTATTTCACTTAATATTTATATAACCCTGAGGAGGTGCAACTATGAGCCCTGTTTTTAAAATGAGGGAATAGATTCAGAGAAATTAAAAAAGAAAACTTTGCTCAAGAAAATACACCTTGTAAGCGGTGGAGTGCTGGGGGCCTCTTGACCTGGATTTTAAAGTGCTCGCCTACTAAGATGACGCCATCCACAGAACATCATTACCTACAGACATTTAGCAACTGCAGAGCACTTTCTATGTGTGGGGTATGTAGTGAAGAGAAGAAGCTACAATATGTCATTGGTTCTTTCTCACCAAACTTGCATTTACACTGTACCTTCTAGGGACATACCTAGATGACAGAACCAGCTAGAGTCACTGCAAGCAGCAATCAAGCAGTACGGCTGAGAAGTAGGTAATAAGGATTTGAGCCTTTCAAATTTTAATCCTAATTGGGAGGTAAGATAGACAAAATATTAGAAAAGCACCTCTGTGCACTGAGCTATGCTGTGCATAACTACTGGTATACTAATCACAATTAGCATCTCAGAACATCTGAGTTTCGAAATATCATAAATAATAAATCAGACAGATTTTTGAAGATTTGTGTTCTGATTTCTTTTTATTCTTCTTTGACCAAGAGCATTTGCAAAGAAATGAAACTCACACGTTCTTTCTTTTTGGTACCTTTAGGTGTTGACTGCTGATTTCAGGAGCTAGTCAGCACTATAAATCTTGGAATCCTCAGCACTTCGTACTTTTTGTAACGTGTCTTGAACATGTGTCTCCTGAACTTTAGCATCAGGCAAAATAGTTGTCTGAAAGTCAGGAGATCCCATCTTCACACACATAACACTTTTCACATAAACGAGATCAAAGTGCTTTATTTGCAAGTAGCAACAGTCTTCCCATTTGGGAGAAGTGCAGAAGTGATAAGCAAATGAGTTTGCTCAGGAAAAGCAACACAGGAAGACACAGTCACTGGGAACATGGCCGAGCCAAGCTACACTGGGATTCCTTTTCCAAATGTGGCCAGGTAACATGCAGTGCCTCCCTTTACAAAGAAAGGTGAAGAGAAGATAAATTTGCAGATGCTGATGCCTTAAGAAGAGCTTCTTCCAGTCCTCGGCTTATTCAATTTATTCAGCAATTATTGCATTATGTATTTATCAACCCTCATTGTCTACCTGGTATAATATTTCTCATGTTCCTGGATTTAAAAAATTTGCCATTAGCAAATAGACTTGGAGGTCCTCGACCAGCAGGTTTCATGAAAAAGTGAAACATGAAGCATATGAATTCAATTTGTACCTCAGCAAATTTATAAATGATTATGTGATAGACCTTCTGGGGGTTACCTTTCCATAGGTGAAACTGTGAATGCTAATTCTATGAGTGCTCAAATGCTGTAATAACATTGTATTTCCTCATAAATATTCTAAACCATAAGCTTTCCTCACCTCCTTGTTTTTCATTATTCCAAATCAGTAAGCAGTCTCTATATGTTTGCTTTTAGGTCCCACTGTCATTGATAACGATCTGCTATTTCTAAGGAAACGTTTATGACTAAACAGTTTAGGGCTATTGTCAATTTCTCTTTCTAGAAACTATTCATTTTGTCTGACACATTCAAATTTTCTCAATGGATTTCTGCAGGACAGGCATGCTGTCTATGAGTAAAGCCTAGTACGGTAACGAGTATGTAGTAATTCCTTGAGAAAGTTTGTTTTACCTCTCCATTTCACATATGCTGCTGAACCATCATTCACTGGACTCCTAAAAGGCACTTCCAGGTTCTGGTTTGTATGAAAATCCTCCTGGTGACAGGAAATATTCAGGCTAAGATCTTCTAACATTTAGATGAATGCTGTGAGGTTCCTGCTCCAGTGTCACTTCCTCAAAGAGGCGTTTCTAGACCATTCTGTCTAAAATGGTCACTTTCTGTAGCACACACTGCTTTGTTTCACTAGACGGTGCTTATGCCTACCTGACAGTTACTTTTTTTCTTATTGTCAGTCTTTCTCGCTAGATTCTCTGGGGGAAGGCACTTTGTCTGCTGTAGCCCAGAGCCTAGGTCAGTGCCCATCGCTGAATGAATAAATGAACCAAGTAAACATTACAATGTTCATAAATCTCAAAAGTGAAATGATTAATCGTTCCCAATATGGATTATCTTGAAAGAAACCGTAGAATCTATCATTATAAATGATGTCAAAGTGTGGTTAATGGGAATGGGAATCTTTTTTAAGATTGATTATTTCTTCCCTTGAATTCATTTGTGTAATACAAACATTTTAAATTGAAGAAAAAATTATTTATAGCCCCAAATGTCAAAGGATAAAACTTCTTGCAAATAGTTAAGCTACTCCCGTCTAAATCAGTTTTGTATTTTTCTTGGGTCTCCTGTGTGTGTCAATTTAAGCAGCTCTCATGCTCATCTGAGTCAATTAGCCCCATTTCTGAATTATTGCTGAAACTGTCAAGGTCTGTCTCAATTCTGTAATTGTTACGTGACTTTGTTTATTGCTTAGAATACCTCTTGTCCTCTATCCATTTTGGGTACCTGTCTGCCATATCAAAGCAATTGAATTTGAGCCCCTGAGTCCATGAACTCCAAGTTCCCTTAGAAACCTAATGTTTCATCATTCACAGAATGTACTGTAATTTGTAATTAATTTAATTATCCATATATTTCCTTGATGTTTTGACTACCTCCATATTAGAATGTAAGGGGAATTCTGTGAATAAGAAGACTGTGTTTCTTCTGTTTACCTCCATCTGCATAGTTCCTGGCACATTGTGGCTACTTGAGAAATATCTGTTGAGTAAATACATATCCTCGTCACTTAAAACAAGTTGACATCAAGCTAGTATATTACATTGGAGATGGCAGAAGATTTTGATAGCTTTTTTAGAAGAATGTAATGTCCTCAGCTTCTCTGGAAATATCAATATTTCAATAAAATACATATTTTTATAAAACAGTAATCAGTATTTGTCAAGTATGGTTATTCTTCAGTCCTGGTCTCCATACAAGGTCAGCAGCTTTTGCAGCGATGGCTGTCTTCCTGCAACCCTTTGCTTAATCTCAGTCTTGATTCAATAACTTCTTTCGCCATTCACAGGATTTCAAATGGTTTAAATTCCCAGTACAGGAGGGCATGTTTTATTAAATAGTGTAAGTAATTATGACCATTACCAGGTATCATGAATAATCAGGAGCACGAATCAAGATTTTATTATAGAGTTGGGTGTAGTAAAAGAGGAGGAGGGCTTGTGTAAGTGAAAAATTTGCCAAGAATTCCATGCTCAAGGCATTTGTAGTACCTCTATTTGTTTTGGGCACTTATCTTTGGTTTTCTCATGAGATGGAATGACGCATACTAAAGGGGCCAGTTGACAGCAGTCTTCCTACCAACTTCCTGAAGCTGCTCCTTACTTTCTAATTTCTTCTTGGTTCTAAATTTTGATTATCTCGCCCTTTGAAGGCAGGGAGAACTATTGATGTTTATACAATGTTATAAATGATGTCAATTATGGGCAGACTCTGACAGTGGTGGATTGTCTCTTAAGTTTAAAAAAAAGTAATTACTTTGCTATCGTTATATAATCATTTCCTCTTTTATGAATTTGTTCCTGTGCTATTTGGAGAACAGTAATCTTACCTTTAGGCTGGTTCTACATTTGGGAATTGACTTATTTCAGGTCCTAATATTGTCTGTGTGTTCGAGGCAACCAAAATGAGTTTTTCATTAGCAAATAAGAGAAGAGTACTTCAATATCTCTACAACTCAGCCACTTACCCAATCACTCATTTTTTGCCTACTTTCTACCAGGCACTGTGTTACCTGGTACAGAATCTGGGGATATAGCAGTATAGTAGATTAAAGAGGGCCACAAATCCTATGCTATGTCTCTTATCACGAGGTGGGATTTATGTCCCTTCTTGTGAATGCAAACAAGCTTTGTGTTGCTTTCACAATATATAACACAAGTGGCACCGTTACAATTTCTGGAACCCAGGCATTAACAGACTGCCATCTTCTATTTCCTGTTTCTTGGAACACTCGCTGGAGGAGCCCTGAGCCACCACTATAAGAATTCTGACAAACCACAGGCCAGCTGCCATGCCAATAGGAAGCCCAGGCGGAGAGGCTGTAGGTAGAGATTACCAGCTGCCAGATAGCTGCTCCAGCCCCTGGCTATTTGAGTTATCCCAGCTGAGAGCCCAACATGGAGACAAGACATCCTGGCAATAACCTGCCTGAATTTCTGACCCACCCAATCATGAAATATAATAACAGGTTGTTTTAATCTATTATGTTTTGGAGTAGCAATGAATGAAACAAGGAGAGAACAAATCAGACTTGATGATTGTCTTCACTCAACTTAAGATTTAGTAATGAGGGCCTCCCTGGTGGTGCAAGGGGTTAAGACGCAGCCTATGAAGGTATCCTCAGGCACTGCAGCATGAGTTCGATCCCCACCCAGGGAGCTACCCACATTGTGCAGCAGACCTCTCCTGACTACCCCACTGCTCCCCTCAGCAGTGTATTTCAGTCAATCTGCCTGTTCTGTTCCCCACCTGTCTCTGGTAAATCCTCTCACCGCACACCCCCCAAACCTCTGGCCTATACCCCAGTTCTTGTATACATAAATAAATAAATCTTTAAAAAAAAGATTAGTGATGAGAACAAATCAGCACTAATATTATATGTGTATCCCAGTATGGAGCAAGACATTGAAATAAAACAAACTTCATAGAAAGAGCTAGAAGAAACATCATCTTGTTTAACTTCCTCATTTTATAGGCTATTATCAGTGCTATTACGTCCTCAGTGCTGGACTAAATTTGGTCTCAACATTGAAACATTGCAACTAAGAGTAGGCATTTCACGAGGCCTGGGCACAAGAGACAGCCATGATTGCACTCAGCAGCATCGCTGCAAAGTTTTAGACCTTTAAGTTGCTCTTGACACGTATGACTAGTCAAATGCCTTTCAACACATACATCCTCTTCATAGAAAGTGGACTTTTTGTTTCTATTGCACCAGCTGGATTATCTGATGTCACGATTGGTGGGACATAAAATACAAGAGGTTAAGATCTACTGCCACAAGGGAGTTTGTTAGCCTTAGGTGTGAAGCAGAGTATACAGCAACTTATTCACCAGGTGTACACAGGTACTTACTGAAATAATGGTAAGGATAATGTTGCATTAATGGGATTTCTCGTTTATGTTCAGTTTTTTTCCTCTATTTAAACTAATATAATAAAGCTTCAAAAATTAAGTGATCAGATTGCATTTTTAAAGACTCTCAGGGAAAGTAGATCAGAAAGTATACAACAAACACTTGAGGTCTTTCCAAGGAAAGCTGTGGAAGCTGTTTAGTCCAGAGGTTACAAACTCAAATGCCAGCAGGGTCAAGCATGACCCCAAAAGTGAAGGAACTGAACCAAGTGTTAAGAGAAAATAGTGAATAATGACCCAGAGAAGCATGTCACATCCCACACTGAAGGGCATCTGGCCCTCTCTCCAGACCATCTCTGCCATGCCCATGAACCCAGAGATGCTACACTCTGAGAATTTTCTAGAGAAGGGAGGTATTTGGATTTTTACATGAGATTTCCTAATTTCTAATTTTTGGGCCAAACAAAATACATCTGTGGGCTGATATTCAGCGACCTGTGATGTAGATGCTTGGCGTGAGCTGATGTGGGGATCAACCTCTCATGGCTACAAAATAGACAAATGAGCTTGGCCAGACCTTGCTGTCAGCGGTTGCACCAACTCTGGTAAGATTTTGTTTTTTTAAATGCGCTTCTCCATTAGTGACGGTGGGTGAAATGTCTGGCTTTGCAAATTACTGCTGTCGTTTAGTTTAATGTACTCTTGTTTTTACATATTTATAAAAACCTTTTACATTATTAATAGTGATTAAATGCCTAGACACTGAAGATCAATAATGCTTCTGTTCACCTATTTACATTATTAAAAAGTAATAAGTCATACAGCGCACGTAGAATATGTGGTTTGCTTTGTAGTCATGGATGGAGTAGATAAAAAAAAAAAGAAACTCAGACTACAGGGTAAAATATATTTAGGAAAAAATGGTAATGGGTTGGCCTTGGCAGGAACTCCACCGTGGACAGGCTGTGTGACCGCGGTGATATTCCACCATTGTGGGGCACAGGAGGTTCACATTCCATATGCTCTCGTACCAGAGCAGCGAACGCTGAACAAGAAAGGCCAGTCTCACTTGGATGCACAAGGATGAGCAGATATTTAGCCTTTATGTGTCCTTGACACAGTCACTTGTATGTCACTTAGCTCAGCTCTAAAGACTTCTGGTGGTGGCAACACTCAGCAGCAGGTCATCTGTGTGAGTCTCATTTTGCCCATAACCAGGTGAGCCCCTCGCAATTGTTTCTTCATCTACGTAACCGTCACTCAATCATGTTGCAAAAGCAAAAAAATCAAATTGGCTCACCTGATTATAGCACATGAATGTCTTTGATATGTCCGAGGAGAGCAACGCCACAGTCAGGGATGCCATAAGAACTGTAAGGCTTTTCAGGGTGTGCTAGCTCAACTTTCTAAGTGGCTCAGATTAGTGCTTTAGAGGTCAGGCTCATAGTACTAGTCTGATTGGGTTCAAATCCTGCCTCTGAAACGCTTTAGTTGTGACTTGAGGTGAGTGACTTACTGGATATCTCAGCTCCTGTTTCCTCACCTTAAAAGTAGGGATAGAAATGGCACCAGAGATACAGCTTTTGTAAAGATTAAAGAAGGTAGCACAGGTAAAAGCTTAGTATGAAACTTGAAACATGATAAGTGCTTAATAAAAATTTACATGCAGCAAAAGGCTCATTTTACCAGTCACTCAATTATGTTCTACAAAAGGAAGTTAATGAGCATTAGTTGGAAGTTTGCAAATAATATCATCGAAATATATTAAATTGACCTGGATATTTAGACCTTATACGATTTCTAAGTTGACTCAGGTATCATTTATCCAGGAGAGCGCAGTCACTAGACTTATTTAAGGACAAATTGAAATGGGGCCGCTGTGGTGTAAAGGTCACAAGAGCTGCTACACAAACTTGCTGGCTGTGTACAATTGGGGGAGTTATTTAATCTCTCTGAATTTCAGTTTCCTCATATATAAAATGCATCAATACAAATACCTACTTCACAGCATAGTGCTTTGTAAAAGAAAAGGTGCCACGAACAAATAAGAACTAATGACTATTATTATTGACACGTGATCAGAGTTGGATGTATTTTCCCCTGATGTACCCAGAGTAACACAATGTGTGTTGATTTTTTCAGAGGAAACATAGATCACTCATGCTCAACTATTTCCCTCGGGAAAGGTCTGCACCTTTTCTGACAGATTAGATATGACTGTAATAGCTGAGACCACTGGAATGAAGGAGACCCATCGTTCTGAATTCAAATGTGACGTGCAGAGCCAAAAGATAACTTGGAGCATTTTACAAAAGAACTGGGAAAACACAATCAAAGCAGGAGGAGAAGGGAATTAACCACTACAAGTAATAGGTTTGCTCACTCTGCAAGTGTCTGGCGAGCGCTGCTGAAGCATGAAGCTGAACTGCAGGAGCTGAAGTCTGTCCTTACTTTTCTAAGTTTATTGCTCAAAAGCTTTGCTCTGGGTCACCACGACTTGTCTCCTATCTCTCTCAGGCCCTGACTTTCTCCCTTTACTCGAGTTCAGTGAGTCATTTAATATATCTCCATGTCACGGAGGTTGTTATTTCTTTCACTCTCTTTTATTTATTTATTTTTGGGGACTGACAGCTCCCCAAGCATGGAGATTGCTACCGAGTTGATGACTTACCTTTATCTTAAATAGGAAAATGGGGATAATGCTTTATCTCAAATAGGAAAATGGGGAAAATGGGGTTGCTCTTTGCTCCATTTGCTTCTCCAGTGTACAATAAATAAGTCTCTGCTATCTAAATAATTATTTTGTAGCCCATCTGAAAGTCACCCCAAAGTTGTTACGGAGCTGGGAGAAACACTTCAAAATGGGGATGACTGAATGAATCTCTTGGAAGACGGCAAACTGAGTAGATCCCCTGGCAGAAAAGGCCTTTCTTGTGATGCATTGGCATTTAGGTTTTGGGTTCTGTCAGAGACGTGAAAGGCCAGAACTGCACAATAATAAAAATAATGGGAAAGTTTCACATTTCAGTAACAGTTTTAGTATACTTCCTCCTGTGGGAAGGAGGCTGAGTATTTTAAATTTTCATTGCACATTTTTTCTTTCCTTTTCTAATGTGTTTAAGTCAAGACTGAATTGTAATTTCTTATGTTGTCACTGATATCAATATAAAGTCTTACTGGGTTTTTTTTTGGCGGGGGGAGAAATGACAACACCCACTAGAATGCAACAGAGTGGGTGAGATGTTGACAGGAGCTCCTGGACAAATCCTGTCCATGTTTTGCTTTCTAAATCCCTGTTTGCAATGCTGAAATATCACCTTGTGGAGTGAACAAAGAGAGCATTTTTAAGAGACCAGAAGTGTTGACTTCAGTGACTTACTTCTTTCTGGTGTAAATTAGTAAAACAAATCATTGCTTAGAATGAAGCAGAAAATTATAATTAGCAGAGTCATGTTATGCTTCAAATAAGTCAGTTAATTTTTAAAAATTTCTTTACCTAATAGGTTGGACTTTGCTCCCTGGTCTTTAGTGACACTTCATGCATTTGAACTTTTTTAGAAAATAGATTTTAACAAGTCTTACATTTCACATTAGGGCATCAAATTCACTCAATTCTTTCATGTGGAAACACTTTACATGGTGAAAGATAACTCCAGCTTTTGAAATTCAAGAATTTTCAAGGAATCAATCCAGAAGCTAAACAATAAATTTGCAAACTATACTCTGATCTTATTTTTGTCATTAAAAGCCCCATCTGTACTTTACTACAAATAATATATGTCTCTCTCTCTCTCTCTCTCTCTCTCTCTCACACACACACACACACACACACACACAGATGGGATTTCTAGAATGTAGTTTTCTTCCAGTAAAGACTAGGGCATTCCAGAGAGGCCTAGAAAAGATATTATATGGACTGTGGAGAATGGGAAGTAATCTGAGCTTTAGGAGACATCATCCTTTCAGTTACGTAAAAGCAACCACTATTCTTAAAGTAATACAACAAACACATAGATACCTGCTGTCAAATGAGATCTCTGGAGGAATGACATGAGTACTGTCCTTGCCAATGAGGAATTTGATTCGATCATAGAAGAGTCTTGAAGTGTGCTGAGAGAAGAGGGGTTGGCTTTGCTGAATGAGGTCTAGAGGATCTGGGGAACCCTGACAGAGAGGACTTACATAGCAGTTGCTTTGTTGACAGCAGTCAGGGTCCACACAGTCAGTCAGACCATCTGAAAGAAATGATTTTGAAACTTAGTTTCAAGATAAACACCATAGTTTAAAACATGCATACAGGGAGAAAAATCCAGATGATAACCAAAGATCGCTGTCCATGTTTGAGTTTAGAATCTGTTAAATTCACGTTTCTCGTGATCACTCACTCTGAGTTTCCCTGGAACATCAGTGAATTGTGAGCTATTTTACACATAAGTAGCTCTTTCCTGAATTCCACCGCATTTATGGGCTGTACTGCATTGTCTGACATTTGGAGAGAGTCTTTTGTTTGGTATCACTCTTTAGAAGTTTCCTTTTTCCTTAGCAAGACCATTCCTCCAGGAGAGCAACTATTTCTTATAATTCTCTTGAATTTCTTACACCAAGTACATCTATAGGCACACAGGTAACAAAGGCTTGCCAACGTGAATCCACTTGTATTTGAAAAAAATCTCCCAATAGTCTCACCTAGTGGAAATTCACACAGAGGCTGGTAGTTGCATGGTGACAAGGTGTGTGGAGAAGGACAAGTGATTTTCAAATGTGTAGTGAATTATCTGGGGAGCATTTAAGTATATTCCTGAGTCCCACCTACTGAACTAGCATTTCTTCAAAGCCCAGGATCAACCATACTTCATCCGGGTGATTCTGAAGCACACTAAAGTTTCAGAACCATTTTTTTTAGAAATTTCTAGGAGCCACTGGAGCTTACTTTTTCCAAACAGTAGTTATTTGGTACACGTACTAATAAACCTCAGGTAGATGAATGTGATGAGCCATTCACTTTCATTTTCTGGAGCTTCACCATTTATTCTATTCTCCTGAATCCATGGTTGCATCAAGAAAAAAAGGATATAAAGGATTCATTCTTTGGTAGAGGAATAATATGGGCCACAGGGGTTATGAAAGGAGGGGAAACCATTGAAAATCTGATAGGTGCAACCTACTGTGTTAGGCACTGGCGGAAGTAAGGAGCTGAAAAGATCCTTTTCCTGTTTTGAGGAGCTAAGAATTTAGCAGGAGAAATAGGTGTATAAACAGCTGACTCTTGTACTAAGACTGCAGTGCGTGTCATAAGAGGCTTCCACACGCAGAGGGGTTGGAGTGATTAATTGAGCATATGGACACTTCATTCCACACCCAATAAGCAAAAAAATTGAAGTCCTCACAAGGTCCTTAAAGCAGACAAGTGGCTCTAATTTAGATGTTTAACAAGGGTAAATACAAAGATTCTAATCTTCTTGGCTTGCGGTGGAATAAGGAGGTTCACAGATGGATCCCCATCTCCTTAAGGCTGATGATGAAAGTTACTGGTGCTGGTTTCATGCAGCTCTTTGCTCGCTCGCTCACTTGCTTGCCCTCACAGGGCTGCTCCCGTTGAGCTGGAGGGAGATGTACCACAGCTGGGGGCAATGAAAGCCAGGAACACCCAGAGAGTAGGTGATCGGAGCCGCAGCTCTAGGGCACCCAGCAAATATTTTTCTTCACATTAAGTCCTTTCATATTCCCTGTACCATACCCACCGCTTTGATTTAAAATGCAGTTTGCTTCTTTCTTACCTTCCCTGTTTGCTCAGTGGAGTGTTGCCCCCGATTTCTACTCTGTGTACATATTTCTTTTTCACTGATGACTAACTTTTAAGTGTGGATTCATTTCAATCAGAAGTTCCTTTCTGCTCCCTTCATTCAGCAAATTATATTAACAGATTTTCTATAGATTTTAGATGCCACTACCACCTCTCTTTCCAGTACATTGTTCGCAGCCTCCTATTAGCACATTATTTCTTTACTCTGCTAATTAAACATCTGGGTGCACGGAAAAGCTGGCAAAAATATCAGGCTGATTAGAAGAGTTCTGTGATGTTTGGGGTTTGTGCATAATATACTAGACAATGAAAAACTGCTTTCCAAATGGGCAGTCACCTTTGCCTTTCAATTGGTGACAAATGTGTTAGTGATAATCAGACTGGGAATTCATTCACAGGTTTCAACCTGTCAAGCACACAATTCTAACTTTTTTTCAGAAAGGAATAGATTTTTAAATCATCATGCCAAAATGATTTTCAAAACTGGATTTTAAGACTAAACACAGAGCCAGTTCAAAATAGGGACTTGCATTTGCTATCTACTTATGTGCTATACAGATTCCAAACTAATGTTTCAAACTTAATAATTGCCTATTATACAGGGCTAACCCTCTAAGACCTCTGCTTTCTGAGAGAACAGCAAGACTTCTGTTGAATCTACAAAGGCCACAGGCAAGCAGACCAATAATGGCATGCAGCCTCCAAATTAGAATTCATAGGTAAGCCCAGTTCATGGGCAAAGATCTACTTACCAATTAACACATTGGATAACACCCCATACAGTATGTTTAGACTGTTACAAAGAAGTGCAAATGATAGTCACACTGCATGTGTGGGTTTCTTTCCTCCCCTTTTTTTTTGGGAGGATGACTACTCTTGGTTCCTTTATTGTTCTGAATTGGCAGCTGTGGCACCTCCTGACAGCTGGGCTCTGGGTGTCAGATTTGGACACACCAACAAATAAGGAGGTTAAATTGTCTTGAAGGACTAAACATGGCATTCACGGACACTACCTTTGCCAGCGAGTTAGGGACTATGCCAGTTGGTACTGATGAAGATCAAGGATATGGGTTTCTTCTGTATGTGATCAAGTCGTTCACTATTAAACTTTTACCTGTTAGATGTATGCCCTTGGTTGAAAGGAGGCTTAAACAGGGAAATGTGAATGATATAGTGGAAACCCATATTAGATTCTCCTAATTCCTGAAATAAATTTACAAATAAATGTCCTTTTTTACAGAAAGTACCCATATGACGCACCTTGTAAAGTGACAGGTAGTTTGTGGTAGCGTATTCAGAAGAATGTGGAAACATATGTAGATTGGTTAATATTTGCCAGGTGTGGCCTTAGGTATTTCCACATATATAATTTCATCTAATCCTTGCAACCATCCTGCCCCTCTGTTTTATAAAGGAGGGGTAGGTAAATGTGGTTGCACAGTTGGAAGCTATGTGGAAGTCATGAATACCCAGTGTTCGGACTACAAATCATACGTTCAACATTGTCTTCTAAGCAGCGTTATTGTACAGCAGGTCCTTGATCAATGGCATTCTGTTCAATGTCGTTTCCTTATAACATTGATGAGAGGAAAAATCAATGCCTGGTTTGGGACCACTGTTTGGAGTTTGCACTTTTCCCCATGTCTGTGTGGGTTTCTCTGGGTACTGATTTGCTCACACAGCCCAGAAATGTGCATGTTAGGTTCATTTTGTGTCTCAACTGTCCTAGTCTAAAGAGAGACAGAGAGAGGGAGAGCACCTGTGTGTGTGTGTGTGTGTGTGTGTGTGTGTGTGCGCACGCGCATTTGTGTGTGTGTTCCCTGTGATGGAAGGGCGTCCTGCTCGTAGCTGGGTCCTGTCTTACACTCTGATCTTAGGCTCAGGTTACCCAAAACCCTGAATTGGAATAAATGGGTTGAAAAATGAATACATGAATGAATGAGTGAAAATTATTGTTTAATATTTGAAGTGTTTTGGATCTATTTTGGTGATGTTTCTGTAACCAGAAATATACCATGGGGACTTAACTCATTTATATCAACTAGCCTGTGCTAAGACTGATTTCATTATATGTTGTTTCACTTAAAATCTCAGTTTTCAAGAACCTATGGATGATGGTAACTGAGGACTTACTACACTGACTCAGGTTATAAGACTTCCAAGTGCTGGCTATATGTAGGTGTTTAGAATCATGAAGTGGTTAAGGTCAAAGAACTATGCTACTTTGATTCTAATCTTGACTTTGCCACTTACAATTTATCTAATTCTGGAAAAATCAGTTCAGCTCTTAAATTCTCCATTTCCTTATCTACAAGATTGGGTAATAATAATATGGACGCTACAGAGTTGTAGGGTCACATGCTATAATAATTATAAATAGCTTTGCACAGTGTTTGGTATGTAGCTAGCACTTGTGAAGTTAGCTATTGACATTAATGAAATTCTAGACTGTATAGACTACAAGAAGTCTAGGGATAGCATCTGAGGTATAGACACCAATGGTCTAGTCTGGCAGCTTAAAATGCCCAGATTCCGTCCCTTTGAAGGTGCCTTATCACTGGCCAAAGGACAATGAACTTCTGTGTAGCATATTTGGTTTGTAGGGATGTGTTCATCTGCTTGGTTAGGTTATCAGATATGTAGGAGCCTATGTGGCTGTAAATAGATACTGATGCTACAGTAAATGTTTATTCATTCACATTCAGAAATTTAGAAGTTATTATGATTTGGACAGGGGTTGGATTGAAGCTTAACCTTTTTAGCATCTATAAGACGGAGGGTCTACCAAGCAAATTAACAGTGAAAAAGAAATTGAAGACTGATCACTCCAGTGACTCAGTTAAACAAAATCTTCCCAGGCATTTCAGAAAACCATAAACAATGGACTAATTATAAATCACTTATAAATCTTTACTAAAGCAGGCCCCCCTACTAGGCACTCTTGTTAGCTTAGTTGTTGTTATACATGTTGAAGGTTAAATGACTGCATTTTCTTTGGAAATTAGTCTATAACTCATTTTTTTTTCATTTGTTTAGGCTGACTTTCACCCCAGGAGTTTGCTGTATTAGTAAAAAGAAAGTGGGAGAGATTCAAGTGCACTCAGCATTTGACCTCCTCAAATCATTGTTGTTGCTATAACCTCATACAATTTACTTTTTCTGGGTCAGGAAAGTAAATTGTTTATATGCCACTAATGTTCATGTTCTCCCTACTTGAAAATGATTGCCTTTCTCACAATCTGGTTGTTCTGTCTCTCTTACCTCTCTAACCTTACTTCCCATTATCCCGCAACCCCCACTTCCCAGTATTCCTACATTGGGAATGTTCTTCCCAATATCAACACAGCTCACCTCTCATCTCCTTCAAGTTTTTACTGATATACTACTCCAGTGAGACTTCCTCTAATCACCTTACTTAAAATTCCACCCCTGTGCCACACACCCTACCCATTTTTCCTGCTTAATTATTTTTTCTCCAGCACACCATCTTCAGTCACATATTAAAAAATATTCTTGGTTTATTGTCTCACAACTAGAATGTAAGCTCCATGGAAGCAGGATTTAGTCATATATTTACTGCCATTTCCTCAATGACAAGAAGAATCAATGTGTGGCTCAAAGTAAACATTAAATAAGGTTTTATTGAGTGAATAAATGGTTGTCCTAAAAGTCCTATCTCTATGATATTTGTAAATCTACAGTCAACGAATGCATCAAAATATGTTATAAATAAATCTTTCATTGATATCTCATCTTTATTACCCCTTTTAAATTCTTGTATTTCAAACATTATCTCACTCACTTTCAACACTGCAAAGTAGGCAGATGTCAAGTATTATTAGCTTTAGTTGGTAGATAATGTGACAGATTCAGTCATAGGGTGGTTAACTGAGCTATAAAGTTTAGAATTTTCAAGTTCCACTTCTACCTGGATTCATTTGGCAGATTAGACTCTCACAACTCAATGATCCTTTAATAAATGGATTGTTTGGGATAGTAGAAGGTATGGTCAGAAGAGAAAAATTAGGAATATTCTTTCTGATGCTAGATTTTTTGTCCCAGTGAAGTCTTAATGGTAAATGTGTAGAAGGCGTCTGGACCTTAAACAAAGCAAATGTTATCAATTCATTGTTCCTTCTATTTCATTTTCCTATTTATTAAACACTGCAGCATGCTGGTGACATTCAAAACATGAGGCTTATTGATCCGTGAGTTTATATGTGTTCATAATTCACCCATGGTGCTGACTTCTAGATCTAGAAACACTACATCATAAAACAGACTTGCAAATAGCTATTGTTCTTAACTAATGGTGACTTGTTATGAAGAATGATTCCTGGAAGACCATTCTGTTTTAGGCAATTAACTTATTGATTTTACCGATGAATATGAATATAGACCACGGGAAGAGTCTGTATAAGAGAAACTTAGACAAACATGTGACAAATACTTAAAGGATTGGGGAGAGGGGAAGGCCATTTGATTGAACACACTTTTTCTACATCTTTTTAACCTTTTTGACAATCTTTCCATAACATCAGAATCACTTTCCTTCCTCTGTAACTAGAATAATTAAGAAGTAATCTTATTTTGATAGTTGAAAATCGTATAAAATAAACTTTGTTAGAAAAAGAAAAATACTGGATGGTCTCACTCATAGCAGGAATCTAGAAAACCTAAATAAGGGACCAGGAAAAAGAATAACTATAAGAAAGAAAATATCAAAATCAACAAATAACTATGAACAAGAGACATTCTATGGGGGTTGGGGGGCGGGGAAAGGAGGGCTTGGGGTAAAAATAAGGGGGTTGTAATTGTATGGGGAATATAAAAATAAAATTTAAATAATAACAAAAAATAAACTTTGTTCTGTATGATCTGGCCAGGGATGACTTTTATATTCTCCCACCAATCTCTCTTACTCATTGTATTCCAGCAACAATGATTTGTCTTTCACTTTCACTTCCTGGAAAAGCTTAGTACCTTTCTATCTCAGGCCATTTGTACAAGCTGCTCCATCTGCCTGACTCCTATGAGGCCTCCGTTACCACCTAGTCTTGGTTATACATGTTTACAGTACTATAACATTTTATAGCATTCTTTACAGTGGTAAATCCAGTTATTTGTGTCACTTCTTGTTAATATCTATCTTCCTTATTACACCATAACTTCATGAAGGCAGAAACTTGTACTGTTTTCCATTTTGTCCCCAGTGCTAAGAACAATACTTGACATGAAGTGGGAATGAATGAATGGAAAACTGGGTACTCAATATGAAATGTTTAGCTGAAAGGTAAACATTCAACTTAAGTAACTGGCATCAATGCTATCCAATAGAAATTTCTCCATTGATGAGAACCCTCTAGATCTGTACTGTTCAATACAGAGGTCACATGTGTTATGTGATAGTGAACTAAGTAAGTGTAACCAAGAAACTGAATTTTTAATGTTATTTAAGTTAAACTTAAATAGTCACATGTGGCTAATGGCAATCCATCAGGCAGTGCTGATTTTGATATCTCCAAAGAGATAGATGGTGGATGGGCCTTAAATTAAGCGAAACTATTTAAAGAAGTTTGAAAATTTTATGAAGTCCAATTTATTATTTTTTCCTATTGTAGTTGTTTTCCTGATTTTAAGTTTAAGAAGCTTTTCCCACCTTAATAGCTGTCACTTGTATTTTCTCCTAATTGTATTTTAATTTTCTTTTAACTTTAGCTCATTAATCAGTTGGAGTGCTTTTATTTATTTTATCCTTTCAGAATATGTTTTGGATTGAAAACCCAAGTTTTTTTTCTTTATAGTTGTCTCGGCACCATTAATTTCATAATGCTTCTTTCCCCCCACTGAGTTTTTGATGTTAGTTTTATAATATACTAAATTTTTATTTGCACTGGAATGTGTTCCAGAGCTTTTACTCGGTTGTATTGATCTGCCTATTCTTACATTAGTACCACTTTGTTTTGATTATCCTAGCTCTAAAATATTCTTTGATGTATGATGGTTCTAACTTCCTCACTATTCTTTGCTTTAGGTTATTCTTTGCTCTGATACAGTTAATATAACGTCTGTCCTCTTTTTCTGATGTCAATTCATATGTGTATGTCATATATGGCATTCATATTTTCCAAACCCCAAATAAAGACAAATGAGAATGTGGTCACCAGGATGTTAAATTAAATCTCTGCCCCCAAACAGAGGGTTGTGCATATGGTAGGTGTTTGTTGACTAAAGTGATAAATGAGGTCAAGACATTTGATAGGCTTATGGCTATAATTCATTCTTATATATATATATATATATTATATATATATATAATGTACAAGAATGCTTTCATTTTTATTTGCATACTAACAAAAAAATCCAAAGGTTATTTGTTCTCTGTTTTTACTGGCCAGGGAGCTCTTAGGTAGCTTCTAGACTAGCTGTGTCACCCACATATTCAGTGCAACCCAATTAGTTACTAAGAGCCACAAAGCATTGAAGCAGAGTATAACTAAAGTCAAAGCTGTGGGAAGTATGAGTAATACTAATGAGTATTCAAAGCTGATTAGGATGCAAAAAAAATATGGCCATTCTTTAAGTATCAGCTATAATGTGGAATAATCAGGTAGCAGCTACTTGAAGCAACTGCTTAAACATGATTTTTTTTGACTGAAAAGATTTCTTAAGAAATTCATTGTAAAAATTAGGACTATTTTTCCCCAAGAGGTTCAACTGGCACTTTCTGACTTAATTAAAACACACACACACACACACACACACACAGCACTAACAAATGTGCAAATATTAATCAGTGGTCATATTCATCTAATTGAATTCAATCATTCTGCATAGTTGGAGAGCTGAGACCACCAAATAAAGGGTACCCAATGTATTCTTAGGAAAAACATTTTAACAGTACAAAAATGGAACTGCTGTCCAAAATCTTAGACAAGTGGCTTTCAGAGGTTATTGAATCCATCTTTCCATCTCAAGGTAGAACTGAATTATACTTATTGTCAATGTCATCTTAATCCTATTAAAGGAAAAAAAGGGTAATTGGAGCTCTTAAGGAACCTTCCCTCTACTCCTCAAAGAGACGATCTAAAATATACACTGAGCTCATATCAAGGTTTTGGATTGAGATTTACATAGACACAGTTTTAAAGGACTCTTCAGAGTTCAACACACATTCCACAAAGTCTTCTATGCCTTTTGGATCTACATATACCACAGGTATTGAGAATTGACAATCCATCAATATTTAATTGATCCATTCATTAAACATTTTTGACTGCCTTGCGGTGACCTTCAGGCCATAAAAAATGTTAGATAGTCAATTATTTCTTATCAAGCTGAATTTTATTAAGACAGGAAGCTTATTTTGACCCAAGCTTAATGGCTTCACTGCATAAGTTGTAAATGTCTTTCCTGAGCATAACCTTTGAATCAAACATCAACTGAGAAATCTGTATTACTAGCTCAAATCTTTTTTCTGGAATGAGACAGTGGACCTAGGTTTACAAGCTGGCTCTACCATCTCCTTGTTATATGATCTTGAACAAGTTAACTTTTCTGTGCCTTGGTTCCTTAGTTTGTAAAGTGGTTTTAATTGAGTTCTTATCTCATAGAGATTAAATGAAATAATTCACATAAAGCACAATTCCTCATACACAGTAAACACTACATACAAGTGAGCTAATATTGTTACTAATTATGTTGGGCATAGAACTATGGACTCTGGGTCATGTTCAACATGTAACAAGGAAACCATATAGATAAGATATAATTATGTGATTGATTGTATGGTGCATTTGATAAGCACCATTGGAGATTGGGGGGTAGATGTCAAAGTTTTCCAGGAGATGTGGTTTGAGTTAGGATTTAATTGATGGCAGAGATTAATTGGTATGGAGAAGAGGGGAATACCATGAAAAGGGGAGGATAATGGAAAGAAAGTAAAGGAAGGTGAAGATAAGTATTGGATGGCCATAAAAATCAAGCAAATAGCTGAACAATCTATCATTTAATGGAAAATCTCATTCTGGCTACCCAAGCAATTTTCCATTTAGATAGGTGTTAAACAGTTCATTCAGAAAATGATGTTATTCTAAGTTGTGTGTGTGTGTCTGTGTGGTGGGGGGTGAGTGGTATAGTTTATCATCTTTTAGTAGTTCACATGGATTGTGTCATTTAATACTTGTCCCAAATCAAACAAAGCAGAGCTAGTATTTGAACCTAAAAAATCTAACTTCAAAGTCTTATGCTCTTAATCAAGAAGTTGATTCTTAAAATTTATAAGGTTGCATATCTTTTTAAGGTAAACTGCTAGCCCAAATAAGTAAAAGAGGAAATTCTTACACCCAATTTGCTTCTTAAATTGTGATTGGTGCCTTATTGATAAGCCCCCAGGTTGGATTCAAATGACAAGGTATATAACTGTCTAAGCAGCCATAGTAGCCTGAGGAGTGAAATTTAATAATCTATTTCATGTTAAGCTAATATACACAAATTAGAAAGAAATTTTTTGTTAATTTCATATTTTCTTGAGAAGAAAGGAGAAAGTGATCTTTTGTTTTTTGGTTTCAAGCTCATCCACAGGTGATTTGTTTATTTCGAGGCCTGTTTACACAATGCTTTTGTTTGCTTGACTAAAACAGAAGTGGTTACCCTGAGACCTTGTAGCCACATACGGTTTTTTAAGATATCACAAGTAGCTCTTGAATTACATATAAAAAAAATCTACTGTAAATTGTCTTGATGTATGTCCTCTGAAAGACATAAAGTGTTACTAAAAGGTAGAGACACAAGAGGGAGCTCTAAATAAGAATAAAGAAAACAATTTCTTTATAAAAACAATATGTATAGTACAAGCTACATTATTAGCATTGGACAGTTTGGACAGTGGTATATTCATTTAATTTGGTATAATAAATGACTGAAGTATGGGAGGCAGCATGGTTATAGTAGTTAAGAAAATAGACTCTGAAACCCTATAGGTCTGAATGGTAACATTGATTCTGCTACTTTCCAGCTGTGTGACCTTGGAAAAGTCACTTACCATCCCCATCGCAAGCATTAGTTTTCCCATCTATAAATAGGGAACATAATAGTGCCGATACCTCATAGTGTTGCTGTAAGAATTAAATGAGATATAATGTGTAAGGAGTTTGATGTGTTGTCTGATTTTAGTAAATATTTAATAAAGGGAAATTTAAAAAATAATATGTACATATATAACTCAAAATGGTTATACTAAGGATTCCTAATTTTCACTCGTGGCCAGATTGCTCACCACTGCACCAGAGGCTGGTTTATTCCTTTCGTATATGAATGTTTTATAAATGACTCACCTCCATCATTGTCCAAGTTATCTCCACAAAGCATTTCCATGACAACATTGCAGCCTGTTCCACTCCAACCCACCTGACACACACAGTGCCAACCATTTTGATCCAGGGTACACCGCCCATTTCCAAAGCAGAGTCCTGGGCAGCCATCTGAAAATACAGCAGAGTAACAATCATGGAGACTTCAGAATGGGATTGGCCAACACTGATGTATCTGTCTATAGGGAAGCATGTAATCATCTCAGCTCCATTCAGATGAGGTGTTGAATAAATGGAAGAGGAGCTTGCTTCCTTTACAAAATCTTCCCAGGGAACTTGTTATCCCTTACTCTACAGTGCTTTTCCTCAGAGAGCCAATTAAGCATTATTAATGCTCACCCCAATTCCCAACCTCTGGCACAGATAGGATGAAAACTCTGATGAGGACAAGAAATGTCTTTTTGTTCCTTTTTGAAAAATGTATCACCTCATCTCAATCAAACTGGATGGATGATGCTATATCTAGTTACAACCAATGAATTGGAAAACGACGTGGTTTCTACGAATAGAAGCTTCCCCTAACTACTTCTAGCCTGTGTTGATTTTTTTTCCTTGTGATATATTGCTTCAGGACTTAGGTGTGTTGGTTTAGGGTCCAGGACATACCATTAAATATTTTCCAATATAGTGTCTTAGAAATGTGCTTCAGTTGTTTTACATCTATTTAGCTTTTCTCTTCAAGATTATTGATTTGGGGACTAAGGACTGAATATTTGACTTATCTGATATCTCTCTCAGAAACTACTGCAACATATGTCTGTAGTAAGTGTTCAACAAATGTTTATGTAATTAATGCATGCCAAATTTAGACTTTTAGAATTCTGGAGAATAACAGGAGAGTCAAGGAAATTGTTACAATTCAATGACTTTTAGCCACTGATAAACACAAACACTGACAATGGCCTCTATTTAGGCTTTTAATTTCTCAGGGATGCCCTATTCTTTCTACCATTAGTTCAGAATTAGGCTATTCCAAAGGGCACCTGTGCATGTGGGCAGATGAACAGAGACAGCAATAGTGACATATAGCTTTTGGAAATTTTCCCAGTAGCAATAGAGGACCAGATCTGGATTTTGCTGGAGATAGTCCAATCAATATTCTTTTCATTTTTTTGTCTTTGAAAGAAAATTTCACAAGTATAAAGAGCAAAAGAATGGTTGTTTTAAAATCTGTACAAATAACCCAGTGTTCTGTCCAAATGGTTTTTTCAAGCAATTATCAAAATTCCAGAGAAGAAAAAACTTTAAGATGACAGATGGCTGTAAGAAAGTGAACAGATTAAATATATGTATATATGTGTATATATAAAATATATGTTTTACACATATGCAAATTATATAATTTCTCAAGAAGTGATATAGGTTGAATATATATAGGTTTAAGAAAGGAATTTATCTAGTTCCATTCTCATTGATATACAATGGACAAAGAGAAATTAGGGATACTTTGGGACATATTCAACCTCTGATGATGAGGTCATGAAAGACATCAGGACATCCAACAAAAACCCCTTTCTGTTTCTATTAAAGACAGATCCCTGGGGGGAATGGGTGGTGGGGTACTTTTAGGGAAGTAATTCTGCCCTTATAAGAGCAGGGTATAAGACTAAGAGCTGTGTTGTTATGTTAAAGAAAAAGTTCATCTGTCTACTTAAACAGCACTCATTTAATAATTACATATCTGTTTACACCCCCCCACACACACACAATTCAACATAAAGACAAGGAAAAATAGTTTTTAAAACTGCTTATCATTTCATTTTACACCATGAAAAAAATGGCGATGTCAGGAAAACAAATTACTTTCTAGTCTATCATACCACGAACCTGACAATATTCCACTTAAGATTGCCAAGAGAAAAATGCCCCACTGACCCCTCTACTCCCACATGCATATTTTGTTTAAAATATTTTTCTGTTATAAAGTTAGTGAAAAAAAATCTTACCTCGGACAGCATCTAAGTAGTGAGCTGAAAGAGGGGGAGGAAAAAGAGTGATTGAATGAATTTCTGGGAGACCAAAACCCTACAACATGTACTAATGGTTTACCATCTGTTGCCTGGGAGGAGAATGGCAAACTGTGAACGACTGAAATGCCTGCAGCTCAAAAGTTGGTACACGGGCCTTTGTAGTTTGTGAATAATATTTTCTGTGGGAAAGATATTAATGGCTTTCCTGCAAGAAACTCTATTAGGCTTCCCCAAAAAGTGTCATATTTCATTAAAAGTATAAGAACTGCATTTTTACATTTCAGTAATAACTTTCATGAAAGAGTACTAGCTTGAACTTCTTATTAGTAATATCTTTAGAAGGAAGTACTGGAGTAACCACCTTTGGTAATCATCACAATATTTAAACCCTCTTATGTGAAGGCAATAAACTTACTGTAGTGCAAGAATGTAATTACTTAAGCTGCATCTGAATCTCACCCCTCACGACCTTTTTAATGAATCTTAAATATTTTCCACAGTCACAGAACAAGACTTACTGTACCTTTAGTAGAGCAGTAATGCAGTTTATTAAGATTATATGTTATATATATTATATATATTATACATTACTTTGGCAGGTTCCAACCATTGTAACAAAATACTTTCACCTGAAAATGAAAGCTGTTGTATAGTCTGGTGGGGAAAAAACCCACAAACAATGAATTGGGAATCCAGACGCTCATGCTTGCTTTTGTTCTGCATGAATTTTCTGTGTGGTCATAAAACGCAATGGAACACCCTGGGATGCACTTTCTTTGGATTAACAATGGGAATTGTACTTGGCACTCTCTATTTGCAACACACCAGCAGATATATGTATGTGTCAAGGACATACATTTATTATTTTTTATTATTTATTATTTCTGATTCCTTTTTTTCAGAAAAATATGTCAAAAACATACATTGATTATTATTTATTATTTACATTTCTTTTTTTTCAGAAAAATATTTTATAAATGAAATCTTCATTGTGATGAGTCTCTTTTTTACCATGAAGACCACAGGGCAGATTAATTATTACATGGGCCTTCTCATACCCATAGACTGTTTCACAGGCAGCATCATGAAAATTAGTGAAACTAGTGACCAGGGATACTTCGGTATAAACTCTCGATACTACACAATAAAACAATTTAAGACAGATGTTCTATTGATGGTAGGTCAGAAGTGTCTTCCTCATATACATTAAAGAAAGTCCTTAATGATATCGAATGGGCCCTGTTAAAGTAGTTGCATTGAATGAAATTGTCTCTAAGTGCTTTCAACTGAAACAACCTACACTTTTCAAAAGAAAAAAATAGGCTACGAATGTTACCTTCACAACAAAAACACTTCTCTTATTAAATAATGACATTTTATTCCAATGTATCATTTTTCATTTGAGTAACTCAAAGCACTGGAAAGCAGAAAATCTATGGAATTCTGAGGTAACGAGAAAAGAAATCCCACAAGAAGTAAGATATTAGCAACAGAAGAAGAAACCTCTTAGTTAATGAAACTTTTGAACTTATCAAAAACCCTCTTCCTTCTCTCCTCCAACATCAAATTCTACAAGAAAAGCCTGATGATTCACTCACTCAACTGAGTTTACTTCTTTTTTTTTAAGGTTTATTTATTTATTTATATAAGCACTGGGTACCATCAGAAGCACGGGAGGGTACTGTCAGAGACAGAGTGGTGAACAGAACAGGCAGACTGACGAAATACACTGCTGAGGGGAGCGGTGGGCATGGCAGGAGTGGTCTGTCACACCATGTGGGAACCTCGCCTGCGGCCGGGGATCGGTGGCCGGGGATCGACAGGTGGGAATGGAACCGGTGCTGCAGAGGCTGTGGGCAGCTTCACAGCACAGCTCTCAACCACTGGGCCACCAGGGGAGGCCCTGAGTTTACTTCTTTAATCCAATTTACATTGTTAGAGAATGGTGGTACTTACCAATTGTGCAGTGATCGCCCTCCCATCCAGGGCTGCATTCACATTTTCCATCTTTGCATTGGCCATGCTCAGCACAGTGAGAGTGACAGGAACGTTCTTCACATGTTGGCCCTACCCAGCCTTCTTCACACTGGCAAATTCCTCTTGAGCAGACACCATGGCTACCACACTCCATGGTGCAGAGCTCTGTGGGTATTTCAAAGAAAGCATGCATATTTACACAATTTGTTAAAACCAGAGTCTACTCTTTCTAATAGACATTAGAAATATTTATATATATATATATCTTAATTTATAAACAAAATGTCACAGATATCTAGTTTTTCAGTGAATGTACAAGGTTGTCTGGAAAAAGATAGTTGTGTTCATATACAAAATAAACTCTAAGTCAAATTGATTTTGAGAAATCCATAAAATGATAATGGCATTCAAGGCTTAGAAATGAAGTCAATGCCAAATAAATATTAAGTGGGCTTCACTAAAAATTCATTGAAATCACAGACAATGTGGTTCAAGAAATCACAGGGGGGAAAACATAGTAAAATAGCATTAAAGAAGATAGGCTCTACAATTAGAAAGAGAACTTTCTAAAAAAAACAATTCATAATATATAAAGAGTAAAGCTTTCAGTGAAGATAATAAACTGATTTCCCTGATCATACTGATAATATTTACATTTTTAAGCATTAAAGAGATTCCTGGCTGATTAAAATACATGGTCTATTTATCTTTAAATGCCATTCAATATTTAGCCAATATAATCAAGGTGTATATTGGCTCTGCTGAGGTTTTCTCTTCTATCTTCCTGACTTCATTGAGAAATTTTGAATATTAATAAAGCCATGGAAATAGAGAAACCAATATAAAAACTGGAAAAGTCTCTTTCTTGATCAAATTTCCTTGCTGAAGGAGGAGAATGGAGCTAAGAGCCTATAGAATGCATATAATAGATTTTGGGTACAATTGGCCACATATCCTTGAAGAAAAAGAAGGTACTCTGGAAGCCAAGTTGTCTATCTTTTATAAGATAGACATAGTCTTAAAACAAGTCTGAAGTGGTTTTATACATTCATCCACAAGTATTCTTTGAGGGGCAAGGGATGATGGAAAGCGTAGTGAACTTGAAATAATGATTCCTCTTCATAAAAGCTCTGTATTATAAGCAATTTACTAACATGCTTTTACTCTGCTTGTGTAACTACACAAAGGGAATGATCATATTTATACCTCACAGGGCCACTGGAGTGATTTGAGTTACATTTTGGAGGTAGAACTAACAGGAGTTCTTCAAGATTGGATATGGGGAATGAGAGAAAGGAAAAATTAAAGTTTTGGCTGTCATTAATGAAAGGGTGGAAGATCAAATATGTTAACTTTGAGATAATGTACAGATAGCTAAGTGAAAATGTCCATTCAGAAGTTGGATACGTGAATGTGACAGGCCAGGGCTGGAGATACAAAAGTGGCAGTCATAGTATTTTAAAGGCATAGAACTGAATGCTATCCCTAAAGAGAGAGAACAGAAGAGCCCCAGGAATAAGCCCCAAAGTATTCAATGACTTGAAGATGAGGAAGAAAAAAGAGTAATCATCAAAGGAGATTGGGAAGGAAAAGGCAGTGAGTCATAGGCAGAAAAGCAGGCGATTGTGGTGCACTAAAACCAAAAAGTGGATACTTTTTGAAGAACAGAGTAGGTACCTGTAAAATATTACTTAGAAGTCAAGGGAGGCATGAATAGAGAAGTACACACTGGGTTTACCAACATGGAAATTGTTGGTGACTTTAGGACATGGTTTATTCATAAAGTGGTAGTGGTAAAATCAGATTGGAATGGGTGGGAGAGTAAATGCAAAGCTATGTGTCTGATAACCAGATTGGAGGAAAAGTCAAGGGCTTAGAAAATACAAAAAAGGGACTTGGCCTTAAGTAGTTAAATCTTGAAGCAGCACTTACTCTCTATATCTTGGTTCTGAATCTCTGATTGATAATTTGGATTTATAATTTTAGTTCTTTGGATGAACCTGAGATTATAATTAAGCTTCCTTAATGGTTGTTCCTGAGATCGAACTGAAAGGATCCTTATAAGATTGGGGAGCTAACCTGGTCAAAGCCATTCAAGTCAGAGTTGACTGAAAGAATTAGAGGCAAACATTTTACATATGTTGCTTTATAAATATCAGACATAGAAGAGTATATCATTCTGGATTTTGCCTAGAAAAGTAATAGATGAATAGTAACAGCAGAAACAGAAAAGCAGGCTAGATTACCCAGAAGCCATCTCAATATAAATCTTGAGGCATGCCAAACAGAATTAATAATTTAAAAATCTGTATGTTTTAGCTCACAAGAAATAGAAATACTTAAGTGTCAGAAGAAAAGCAGATACTAACAGCCAAAGAAGTAACAGTATGTCCATGCAGTAATGACTTGCTTACTTGGGTAACCAAGGGACTTGGATATTTACATACACAAAGGGAAAAGAGATGAGGTCTTTGAAACATTAAAGATGGAGAGTTGGAAAGTCTAAATATGCAGGGGCGGATCAACATGGCGGTGAGGAGACGCAGCAAGTAAGATCTCCCATTAAAAAAAAAGTTAATAGGGAGGAAAGCGGCAGGTCCCAGTGAAAACTGAGACATGGAAGATAAACGGGTGACTCCAGCAAACTACCCGAAGAAGAAAGTTGCCATAGAAGAGGACTAGAAGGGAGGAAAGCTCAGAACCCTGCTACCCTCCCCAACCCACAAAGTCGGCACTCTCCGACCAACAGGAAGGAGGAAAAAACAAAAAAACTAAAACAACCAACAAGAACAAACTACGCATCAAGCCGGACTGAGAGTGGAAAGGAACTATTTCAGCCACCACACGCCGTGAACTGGAGCTGTGGAGAACCCTGCAGGATGCGCTGCGGAGGTGAGCGAACGGCTTCAGGCACCATTAGAGAAAAACAAAGACTCCCGGAGACCTGCACACAGCCCCAGGCCAGCCGGTAACCTTGTGCGGAAAAGCGGTGCGCTTGAAAAGGATACGTGGATCATGGCTGCCCAGGTCCCCACGCCTGTGACCTAGGCTTGCGGGGAGACGCGCGGGGGCCCTCAATGAGGTGAATGTCCCTCCCAGCATAATCAGAAACCAGGCGCCCGGACACGGGAGTGGGGTGCAAAAGGCGCCATTTCTGCAGACACTGAACTGGGCTACAGCCCACATCCTGGACCTGAGGGCTTTGGAACTGAGACCCGGGGCACGAAATTCGGGGCGTGGGATCCCCACAACAGTGGGGCACAAGGCAGACACAGCACCCCAAAGCCGTCGAGGCTTTCCCTACCACTCCCACTCTGTTCCCCTGTCCCACGGGGTAAAAAAAAACAGCTCCCCAAGGACACTAGGAGAGATCTCTGGCGCCACCTAGCGACCAGAAAAAAATCACCAACACCCCATAGAATAGGGACCTTTCTTCAGTAAAGACTGCTTGAAACGAGCAAAAGGCTCCCAGAGGAGTCAGAAGTGAGCTGGTTTCAGGTCTTATGTCTAGTTCTTTAATCCATTTTGAGTTGATTTTGTGTATGGTGTGAGGTAGTGGTCAAGCTTCATTCTTTTGCATGTAGCGACCCAGTTTTCCCAGCACCATTTATTGAACAAACTTTCTTTGCTCCAATGCATAGTCTTTGCTCCTTTGTCAAAGATTAGTTGACCATAAATCTGTGGGTTTATTTCTGGATTTTCTATTCGATTCCATTGGTCTGTGTGTCTGTTCTTGTTCCAATACTATGAAGTTTTGATGATTATGGCTTTGTAGTATAGTTTGAAGTCTGGGAGTGTGATGCCTCCATTCCCTTTTTTTTTTCAGGAGAGCTTTGGCTATTTGGGGTTTTTGGTGATTCCAAATGAATTTCATCAATAATTGTTCTATTTCTTTGAAGAAAGACATTGAAATTTTTATTGGAATAGCATTGATTCTGTATATTGCTTTTGGTAGTATGGCCATTTTAATAAAGTTTAATAGAGCTTCCATATGATCCAGCAATTCTACTCCTAGGTATTTACCCAAAGGACACAGAAACATCAATTCCAAAGAGCACCTGCACCCCTATGTTTATAGCAGCACTGTTTATAATCGCTAAGCTTTGGAAACAACCCAAATGCTCAAAAATAGATGACTGGATCAAGAAGATGTGGTACATATACACCATGGAATATTACTCAGCATTCAAAAAAGATAAACACATGCAATTTGCAGCAACATGGATGGCGCTGGAAGGGATCATGCTCAGCGAAATAAGCCAGAAAGAAAAAGAAAAATACTGGATCATCTCACTCACAGCAGAAATCTAGAAAACTTAAATAAGGGACCAGGAAAAAGAATAACTATAAGAAAGTAAAACTCAAAATCAACAAACAATGATGAACCAGAGACACTCTATGGGGGGTGGGGGTGGGGAGGGGATGGATTGGGGTCAAAATAAGGGGGTTGCAATTGTATGGGGAATATAAAAATAAAATTTATTATTAAAAAAATAAAAGAAGTGAGCTGGGAAGTTCGCCCAAGCCAGGCCCCTTCTGACAAGCAGTCCGAGCCCAGAGGGGGAGTGGGCACCCACAGCCAGGTCCGAATGGGCGAGCGAAAGAGTGTGCCTGTCTCCGAATTGCCATTTTAGAATAGGGACCTTTCTTCAATAAAGACTGCTTGAAACTGGCAGAAGGCTCCCGGAGGAGCCAGAGGTGAGCTGGGAAGTTTGCCCACACCAGGCCCCTTCTGGCTAACAGTCTCGTGGGTACCCACGGCCAGGGCCGACCAGGTGCGCAGGAGAGTGCATCTGTCTCCTAATCGTCATTTTAGAATAGGGACCTTTCTTCAATAAAGACTGCTTGAAACAGGCAGAAGGCTCCCAGAGGAGCCAGAGGTGAACTGGGAAGTTTGCCCACGCCAGGCCCCTTCAGGCCAGCAGTCCGAACCCAGTGGGGGAGCAGGCGCCCACCGCCGGGGCAGGCCAGGCACGCGGAAGAGTGTGCCTGTCTCCAAATTGCCATTTTAGAACAGGGACCTTTCTTCAAAAGAGACTGCTTGAATCTGGCAGAAGGCTCCCCGTGGAGCCAGAGGGAGAAGGTTCCCTGCTCAGTCAGAGGTGAGCTGAAGGCCTCCACAAGCCTGGTCCCACCTGGCAGAAAGTCGGAGCCCAGAGGAGGATCCAGAGATTTGGAACCCAGAGTGCAATCCAGCTGCCCACCTCCAGGGAAGTCTGTGGGATTTCAAGACGCACATTGGTAATTAAACACAGAAGGAGGAGAGATTCTGTGACAGTGACCATTAACATACTCAAAGTACCACTGCCTCACTAGACTTCTGGCATAACAATTTTTGATTCATTTGGAATACCAGTTTCTGAATCTCCCAAAAGAACACACCAAAAAGATGCCAGCCAGTACCAGCGGGACAGTGTCCCAATGCATAAGGCAAATTAGAAGACAGGCAGCAGGGAAAAGAAAAACTACAAGCAAAGTAGCAACGCCTCAGAAAAAAGACACACCACACACACACACACACACACAAAAACAAACCACCCACCAGCTTGCAACTACGGTGACTTGGAAGAACTTCTGAGCCTTTCAGAAAAAGAACTTAAAATTGCCGTGATGAAAAAACTGATGGAAGTCATTAAGGAAAACAATGCTCAGAAGAATGAAATTGAGTCCCTAAAGAGGGAAGTAAAATAAATGCAGGAGATCAAAGAATTTATGAAGGCACTAAAGAACTCTGGGAGAAGCAATGAAAGCAGAATAGATGAAATGGAAGAACGAATAAGTACTCTTGAAGACACAGAAATAAAAAGAACCAAAACAGAAAAGGAAAGAGAAGTACGAAGGAAAAAGACCAAAGAAAGACTTCGGGAACTATCTGAGTCCATGAGGAAAGGAAATATAAGAGTTATAGGAATCCCAGAAGGAGAGGAGAGAGATGTAGGAACAGAGAAAATATTCAAGGAAATAATTGAAGAGAACTTCCCAAACGTGAAGAAGGAGCTGAAAATTGATATACAAGAAGCAAGAACACCACCAAACTTCCATGACGAAAGGAAAAACACAGCAAGACACATAATAGTAAAACTTCCAAGAATCCAAGACAAGGAAAAAATAATGCAACTGACAAGAGGGAAGAAACAGATAACATTCAAAGGAAAACCAATCAGACTGACATCAGACTTCTCCGAAAAAACACTATGGACAAGGAGAGAGTGGAGGGACATAGTCAACAGACTCCAAGAAAACAGATGCCAACCAAGAATACTCTATCCCGCAAAGCTCTCCTTCCTCTGTGAAGAAAGAATGAGGACCTTCCCAGACAAATAGAAACTCTGGAATTTCATTACGACTAAACCCCCACTCCAAAAAATACTACAAGGAGTCCTAAAGCCAGAACCTCAGAGGGGCGAATAACAACAAAAGAAGGCCAAAAAAAAAAAAAGTTATTAAAAGAATAAATAAATAAAATCAAAGGAAAGACAAACATAATGGCAAATACAGATGCTAACATATCAATATTAACTCTAAATGTAAATGGATTAAACTCTTCAATAAAAAGACACAGAGTCACAGGCTGGATTAAGAAACAAAACCCAACCTTTTGCTGTCTCCAGGAAACACATTTAGCTACAAAAGATAAAAATAGACTCAAAGTTAAAGGATAGAAAACAATCCTACAAGCAAATGGGCCAAAAAAGAAAGCAGGAACAGCTATACTTATATCAGGTAAAACAGACTTCAAACTCAAAAAGGTAAAAAGAGACCCCAACGGTCACTACATTATGATCAAGGGGACAATACTTCAAGAAGAAATAACACTCATTAACATATACTCACCAAACGAAGGAGCACCAAAATATATCAGACAACTGTTGTCCTCTCTGAAAACAGACATCAGACAAAACACATACGTAGTGGGAGACTTCAACACACCACTATCAACAATGGATAGATCAACGAGACAAAAAATAAGTAAAGACACTAAAGCTCTAAATAAGGATCTAGAGCACTAGGGCTTAACAGACATCTGTAGAACACTAAACCCAAAAAGATCTGAGTACACTTTTTTCGCAAGCACACATGGATCATTCTCCAGGATCAATCACATACAGGGACACAAGATAAACATCAACAGATACACCAAGATTGAAATCATACCAACCATCTTTTCTGACCACGAAGGCATCAAACTAGAAATAAACCATAAAAAGAAGGCAAGACACTCTCCTACCTCATGGAGATTGAAAATCACACTACTGGAAGACCACTGGACTAATGAGGAGATCAAAGAAGAAATTAAAAAATTCTTTGAATTGAATGACAAGAAGGACACCAATTTCCTAAATGTATGGGATGCAGCAAAAGCAGTAATAGAGGAAAATATATAACAATAGAGGCTCACATCAAGAAACAAGAAAGAACTCAAAGAAACAACCTAATCTCGAAGCTCAAAGATCTAGAAAAAGAACAACAAAAAAACCCAAAACCAGTAGAAGAAAAGAAATAATAAAAACCAAAGCAGAAATAAATGAAATTGAAACTAAAAAAACAATCCAAAAGATCAGTGAAACCAAGAGCTGGTTCTTCAAAAAAATCAATAAAATAGACAAACCTCTAGCCAGGCTCACAAAGGAAAAAAGGGAGAAAGCACAAATAAACAGGATCATAAATGAAAGAGGAGAAATCACAATGGACACAGCAGAAATCAAAAGAATAATCAGTAACTACTATGAACAGTTATATGGAAACAAGTTCAACAATCTAGAGGAGATGGACAAATTCTTACAACTCTACAATCACCCAAAGCTAGATAAAGAAGAAATAGAACACCTAAACAGACCAATTACAAGCAGCAAATTTGAAATGGTAATCAAAAACCTCCCCAAAAACAAAAGCCCAGGACCTGATGGATTTACAAATGAATTCTACCAAACATTCAGAGACGAATTAGTGCCTATCTTTCACAAACTCTTCCAAAAAATTGAGAAGGAAGGAATAATACCAAACACGTTCTATGAAGCCAACATTACACTAATACCAAAACTGAGCAAGGACAACACAAAAAAAGAAAACTACAGGCCAATCTCCCTAATGAACACTGATGCAAAAATCCTCAATAAAATTTTAGCTATCAGAATCCAACAATGTATCCATAAGATAATTCACCACGACCAAGTAGGATTCATTCCAGGGACACAAGGATGGTTTAACATCTGAAAATCAATCGTTATCCAACACATCAAAAAAAGAAATATAAAAACCATATGATAATATTAATAGATGCTGAGAAAGCTTTTGACAAAGTGCAACACCCATTCATGATAAAAGCCCTTGAAATTCTTGGGATACAAGGAACATACCTCAACATCATAAAAGCCACATATGACAAGCCAACAGCCAGTATCATTCTCAATGGTGAAAAGCTGAAAGCAATTCCATTAAGATCTGGAACAAGACAAGGATGACCACTCTCACCACTGCTTTTCAATATAATACTGGAAGTCCTAGCCAGAGCAATAAGACAAGAGAAAGACATACAAGGAATCCAAATAGGAAAAGAAGAAGTCAAACTATCACTATTTTCAGATGATATGATAATATACATAGAGAACCCCAAACACTCCATAGAAAAACTAATTCAACTCATCAATCAGTTCAGTAAAGTGGCAGGATACAAAATCAACACGCAAAAATCAGTAACCTTCCTGTACACAAACAATAAATCTGAAGAAGAAGAAATAAAAAAAAACATAACTTTTATTATCAAAACAAAAAAAAATCAAATACTTGGGAATAAATCTAACAAAAGAGGTAAAGGGCCTATAGAAAGAAATCTATAAAACACTGTTAAAAGAAATAGAAGAAGACACAAAGAAATGGAAAGACATCCCCTGCTCATGGATTGGAAGAATAAACATTACTAAATGGCCATCCTACCAAAAGCAATATACAGATTCAATGTTATTCCAATAAAAATTTCAATGTCATTCTTTAAAGAAATAGAACAATTATTGATGAAATTCATATGGAATCACCAAAAACCCCAAATAGCCAAAGCTCTCCTGAAAAAAAAAAAGAAGGGAATGGAGGCATCACACTCTCAGACTTCAAACTATATTACAAAGCCATAATCATCAAAACGGAATGGTATTGGAACAAGAATAGACACACAGACCAATGGAATCGAATAGAAAATCCAGAAATAAACCCACAGATTTATGGTCAACTAATCTTTGACAAAGGAGCAAAGACTATGCATTGGAGCAAAGAAAGTTTGTTCAATAAATGGTGCTGGGAAAACTGGGTCGCTACATGCAAAAGAATGAAGCTTGACTACTGCCTAATACCATGCACAAAAACCAACTCAAAATGGATTAAAGAACTAGACATAAGACCTGAAACCATAAAAAACATAGAAGGAAATGTAGGTGAAACACTACGTGATATGCACATCAAAGACATCTTTACAGACACATCACCCAAAGCAGTGATAGTGAAGGCAAAGATAAACAGCTGGGACTACATCAAATTAAAGAGCTTCTGCACAGCAAAAGAGACAATAACAAAAACAAAGAGAAACCCCACCGACTGGGAGAACATTTTTGCACACAACACTAATGATGAAGGACTGATCACAAACATCTAGAAAGAGCTGATGAGACTTAACAACAACAAAGTAAATAATCCAGTCAAAAAATGGGCAGAGGAGCAAAGAAGAAACTTCTCTGAAGAGGAAATGCAAATGGCCAACAGGCATATGAAAAAATGTTCAACATCACTTGTCATCAGGGAAATGCAAATAAAAACTACCATGAGATACCATCTTACACCAGTGAGAATGGCACATATTAAAAAAAACTAGCAACAACAAATGTTGGCGAGGGTGTGGAGAAAAAGGAACTCTTCTGCACTGTTGGTGGGAGTGCAAACTGGTCCAAACACTATGGAGTGCTGTGTGGAGATTTCTGGACCTACTAAACATAGAGCTTCCATATGATGCAGCAATTCCACTCCTAGGTATTTACCCAAATGAAACAGAAACATCAATTCCAAAGAGCACCAGCACCCCTATGTTTATAGCAGCACTGTTTACAATAGCTAAGCTTTGGAAACAACCCAAATGCCCCAAAATAGATGACTGGATCAAGAAGATGTGGTACATATACACCATGGAATATTACTCAGCATTCAAAAAAGATAAACACATGCAATTTGCAGCAACATGGATGGCGCTGGAAGGGATCATGCTCAGCTAAATAAGCCAGAAAGAAAAAGAAAAATACTGGATCATCTCACTCATAGCAGAAATCTAGAAAACTTAAATAAGGGACCAGGAAAAAGAATAAGTATAAGAAAGAAAATATCAAAATCAACAAACAACTATGAACTAGAGACACTCTATTGGGGGTGGGGGCGGGGAAAGGAGGGCTTGGGGTCAAAATAAGGGGGTTGTAATTGTATGGGGAATATAAAAATAAAATTTAAATTAAAAAAACATTAAAAAATAAATAAAATTAAAAAATGAAGACAGACTAAAATGCAGATTTCTATTTTTCTAGCAAATGAATCTTGCTTAAATGACTGTAACAGCTTGAGGTATTAGCTAATGATAATTTAAAAGCACCATTGTTAACATGGTATTTAAATACATACATTCAGAATATGAAGCTAAAACTCAACAAACTTACGTGATATTTAAAATTATGTGATTTGCAACATTTTATGCAATTTCACTATATTAAACAATATATTTTAGAATTCTAAGAGTTTCTACTTCTGAGATGCTTAACAGTGAGCAACAAAACAAAAATAGCAAAAAAAAAAAAAAAAAAAAAAAAAAAACCATGGAGAGCTGGCCTGAAATTCCTGCATAAAACAAGACCATTGACTGTCTGCCATCTTAGTGAATAGGTAATAATACTCTATTCACCGGCCTGAGAGATGGCAAGGAAGCATGGACTATATTATAATAGTAACAGTAATAACAAAAATAACAAAATCAGTAATAAATTTGAGGCTTAATAAACAATATAAAATACTACTTAATAATAATATGTATTTTGGAATACCCTGAGTAAAATATTTCTAAAGCCTTGTATCATTCAGAAACTAGGTAAAGGATTTTGACAAGTATGCTTGTAACTATTTGAGGGTGTAATTCTTTTTCTAGTAATTATGACCTAAGTAATTTTAACTATTCTCTTGTACTGATAACTAAAAATATCTAGACACAATATATTTTAAAATCTGTGGACATTACTAGAGTTCACAGAGGAGTGAAAAATTACAGGATCAAGTTCTAGAAGAAAACGAAAACCCAGAGGGATGAGTCTGACAATTACGAATGCTTTTCCTATACAATGTATGTCAGTTCTGGCAGAGGCAGCTGGAAGGCTCAGAGGCTAGGTAAAGCTTCTTTTCATCTCATATGTTCAGGATAAATATTTTACTAGATAATGGCTAATAAATTTCCAGAAAACATCAAGTCAAGTATATGAAGCAAAACTGAAAAAGCAGAAAAGAAAAAAGACATTCATAATCATAGAGACTTGAATGCCTTGGTTTCTCATTACTGATGGAACAAGCCAACAGTGAATCAGAAAAGATATGGAATACTTGATCTATAGGATTAAGAAATTTGATGTAATTGACACATACAGTATGTGTCAACACTCTAATAAATGACAATATAATTTGGATATTAAGAAATATAATTTATAATTTTTAATGAACTAGAAAACAAAGAAGAAATCATCATGGACATTAGAAAATATTTTGAAATTAAGGAAAAGGAAGGTATCACCTATCATAATTTGTGTAATGTAGTTCAATCAATGTGTACAGGAAAATTAATAAGGTCAAAAAGAAAACCAGCTGTAAAACAACCCAAGCATTTAAGAAATTAGAAAAGGAAGAGTAAAGTAAACACAAAGAAGGTGGAAGGAAGAAAATAGTTGTAACAACTGATATTACTAAATAGGAACAAACACAATAGAAAGGATCAATAAAATTAATATTTGATGATTTTCATAGATGTATAAAAATGGGGCCTCCCTGGTGGTGCAGGGGTTAAGATGCAACCTATGAAGCTATCTGTAGCGACTACAGCATGAGTTCGATCCCCGGCCAGGGAGCTAATCACATGGTACAGCAGACCTCTCCTGTCTCGCCCGCTGCTCCCCTCAGCAGTGTATTTCAGTCAGTCTGCCTGTTCTATTCCCAGATCTGTCTCTGATGAATCCTCTCACCCCCTGCATCTCTAGCCTGTACCCCAGTTCTTGTATGCATAAATAAATAAATCTTTAAAAAATATGTATTAAAATCCAAAAGAATAAATACAACATTATTCAAAGATAGCTGACAAGTATGTATTACATATGTACTAAGTATTTAGCATCATAGGATAAAAGTGAAGATAAAAAGATGTTAAACATCTAGGTTGTTTGCATTGACTGGTTAAGTGACTTTGTACACTTATTTATTGACTTTGTTATTATGTTTCTTTTTTAATATTTACTGGGCTTTGTTGCAGTTTCTCTATTGGTGAGTAAAAGTTGCTTTAGATTGCAGTTCTGCCTCTAGTTTTTTAAGCAGTATTTCTCGGAGTAAATCTTACATTCTGGGTTAACTCAAAATAGAGATAACACTTCAAATTTCTCAACCATAGGGTTATTTGAGCATTAATAATGGTCCTAGTTTGAGTTTAAGCTGGTATTTCCCTACTAAATGGGTATGTCTGCCACAGCTGGAAGGACTCTAAGATTGAAGGGGAATAAAATTTGCCAGCCCAAAATGTCTTTTTGTTAGACTACTTATTTTGGGAAATGGCAAGACCTTCACTGAAAATCTATAAAACTTGAGAAATTAGATAGGACTTGGATAAGTGGAAAGTTATATCATATTCATGAATTGAAAAACTCAAAATTAAAGTCATTTCTCCAGAAAATTTTTCTGTAGATTCAATGTAAGCACAATCAATATCTTGGTAGTGTGTTTATGTGTGTGTGTACAGCTTCTGGTGTAGTACTCTATATTTTGACTTGGGCAGTGGTTAACGGGTATTTCATAGTTGGATAATTTACTGACTTCTGCGTTTTTCTGCATGTGATTATACTTTAATAAAATTTCAAGAAATTAAATGCAGAATATATAACTTTCTAATCAGAAAAGGAGGCAGGGAGAATGACCATAAATCAGTCAATCATTGAAAAGGCAGAAAGAAGGAAAAGTCAAAGATAAAAATATTGTATATAGAAGACACAAATGAAGATGATAGGACATAAATCCAAAGGTTTCAGTGAAACTAGTAAATAAAAAGAAATTGGATTTGCAATTTAAAAAAGAATCTGGAACTGAGTGAAAAGGAAATTTAATTCTGTTCTTCCTGTTAATAAGAGATGTGCTGAAACATACTACTACAGATGAGTTAGCAATAAAAGGAAAAAGGCATTCTAGAAAAGTACCAAACAAGAGAAGTGTGGTGTAGCTATAACATAAGATGAAATAGATTTCAAAGTGTAAAACATTATTATGGATAATGAGTTAATGATAAAATGATTAATTTACCAGGACATTATAGCAATCCAGACACTGTAAAAAATATACCTTCAAAATAATATAAAGCCAAAACTGACAGATTTAGAGTAAGACAAATTTAATATTTCATATTCTGTAATGAGAAGATAAAAATTAGTGAGAATGTAATATATTTGAATAGTGCAGTTCAGAACTTTAACATAATGGACATACACAGAACCCCAAAGCTATGACTACATAATGCATATTCTTTTCAAGCACACACAGAATACCCACAGAAGACTGACAGTCACAAATCAAGGTTCAACAAATGGCAAAGAGTCAACATCATACAGATTACGTTGTTTCAGCAGAATGCACTAAAATTAGAAATCAATAAAAATCAAAGGAAAAAAGCAAAAAGTGTTCTTTAAAAGCATATTTTAATATAATTAATGGATTACATAAAACATATATTGGAAATTAGGAACTGAATAATAATGAAAATACTACTTATAAAAATTTTGGGCTTGTGGGATGTATCTTAGACAATAGCTGGAGGAAATTCACAGCCTTAGCTAAAGCCTTCTGTATGTATATATACACTCACATATACATATATATTCTATATATATATATTCTTTAAATATATACATAAAGAAAAGATAAGAAAAGAAGACCATATGAAAATTGATGAACAAAGTGTTAAACTCAAGGATTTAGAAAAAGGATGACATGTAAGTAGAAGGTAGGAAACAATAAAGGCAAGAGCAGAAGTTAATGGAATCAGAAATAAAGAACAATAGATATCAACAACATCAAAATTGTGTCTTGGACATGAATAATAAAAATAGAGTAACTTCTGGCAAGGTAGAGCAAGAAAAAATAAAGGAAAAAACACAAATAAACATTACAGACTGAAATTTGAAAATAAGTGAGAGAATATGATGAACAAATAAATTTGGAACTTAGATGATGTGGACCCTTTTCAAGGAAAAAAATGGAGTTGAGAAAAAATATAAAGCTTGAGTACACATTAGAGACATTCAAAATGGTCCAGATAGTTTTGAAGGTGTATTTTGTTAAATTCCAAGGGACAGATAATCTCTATTTTAAATTATACTGAAGAATAGGAAAAGAGAGATGGCTCCCTCAATCATTTTATGAGACCACTATAATCTTGTATCAAAAGAGGGTAAAAATAAGAGGAGGGTTTTTTTTACAGGCCAATCTCACTTATGAAAATGACTGTAAAAAAATCTCTAATACAAGATCTAGAAATCAAACCAGCAATGAACACACATGCACTTACACATGGACACATACACATACAGAAATGACAACCAAGTAATCATGAATGCTAGCATAGTTGAACTTTAAAAATTTAATAATGTACTTCATCATTGAATCAATTCATTTCACTTTAACCTTATTTAATAATGTATAAAAGAAAAGTTATCATCTCATTATATGTAGAGAAAGTATAAAATTTAGTTACTATTTATGTTAGACTCTCAGAAAAATAGGACTAGAAGGGAACTTAATGAATATGATAAAGGTGATTTACCAAAATCCTAAAGTAAGCATCAGACTTAGTAATAAAATAATAGAGATATTCTCCTTGAAGTCAGAAAGACTACAGTGAACTATTTCTTCAAATTTAATGTGGTACTGGAGATCTTAGCCCAATAAGGCAACCAAAAATATAAACCATATATTCCCTGGAAAGGAGGAGACAAAATTGACTATGCAGGTAAACTAGAAAAAAGAATTGCAAGGTTGTTGGATGATTAAACAGCATGACTATGTATCAGAGACAGTCAAATTAGAATTTTAGACAGTCAAATTAGAATGTAGAATGTATTTTTTTTTAAGATATCATTCACAACTACAACAAATGCAGTGAAAAATGTTCAGCATTCTTTTATGTAAGGTTTTAAAACTTTTTGAATGAAGAAGACCTACAACGACCTAGTCAATTAAGAGATATACTGTGTTCATGGCTCACACGCCTCAATATCATTGGGATGTCAATTTTCCTCTACTAGCTCTGTAAATTCGAGTAATTCCAGTCAATATTCCAACAACATTTTTTATATAGCTTGAAAACCTGATCCTAAATCCATATGGAACAGAAAGGATTGAGACCGCCCAAGAACATTTTCAAGAGGCATATTTATTGATGTGTCTCCTAATCTAAATGTGCATCAGTAGGAAAATGGATAAATTCTGGTGTATTCAAACAGAGCAAAAAATACAGAAGATAACTTGAATCAAGTAGAGGTATATGCCTCAATACAGATAAATATTAAAAACGTAATGATGAAGGAAGAAAGCAAGTTATTCATATCAAATGTAAACATGTGCAGAACAATATGTTTATACTGGTACATACATCTTTGTAAAACCCTAAAAGTATGTAGTGTAATGAGTAAATTTAGTATGGTGGCTTCTGTGCTAGGGAATGTAGAGGGATGGGATCACAAAAGGATACACAGGGACTTCGTTTGTACTTGCTAATTTTGAAAGCTAAATTACGAGTTTACAGTTGTTCATTATGTTATTTTATATGCCTGAAATAGTTAATAACAATTTACAAAATTAAGGAAATGAAACAATCAGTAAGCAACAAGTATTATCAAGGTCTGCTCTATTCTTAAGTAAATGGAGATATAACTGCCTAACTTGCACTCCTCAATACAAAGTCCTCTGCAGAAACAAGCCACAACCACTAACCTGATTTACAGTTCTAGCACCGCAAGTATCCAAGTGGGAAGCAATATCCTCATGAGTAAGGGAATCCTCTAAGAAATAAATTACCACAAATGGAGAAGCAGATCTTAAACAATAAACATTCCTCATTTTGAACTGCATCAACATTCCTGCCACTGTATCCAGTTCCAAATGGAGTTTCTGGACAGATGCTATGATGTTTTTCAATCCCAATATCCTCATAATCAGCAGTGGGGTGGGCAGGAAGGAAGGACTAACAGAAAACAGATGCTGGCTATTGTATAATTTATAAATATGATAGAAATGATATTTGCTCTAATATATTTGTCTCATGAATTGTTCCATTCTATGTGTAATATTTTCTATCTGGTTGAAAATATATTAACATTACAGGCTACAAAATATGACAAAAGAATGCTAAAATATAAACATTCTTCTGAGCAAATGTATTGGGAAAGCACATGAAAAATATAGGCAGACACTTTAAAGTTCTATTGAGACATTTCATTTTATAATAAGTTTCTTTATGCATGTCAACAATGAACAACACTTGTATAAATTGAACTAGGATACAACTGGAAGACTTCTTTGTTGCATGCTGACAAAGAACAATTTGATTAAACAGTAAATCCTTCAGAGCCTCCCTCAGAACCGTTTCTCTGAGATTTACTTTTTAGACAAAAGTTCCCAGTAAAAGAAATTCTGTTATCCTTGGTATTTTGTCTGTGCCCGGTCTTAGACAGTGATAATATTAATATTAAATCTGGATTTCAGATAGATTCTAAAACATACACATATCAAAATTTCAATGATACAGATATGGCATTCTAAGCAAGGAGAGGAGACCTTTGATGAAAAAAAGTCATAAAAATTGAGAAATTGTTACATGCCCACTTGCCCAGTATCTGGTAGAATCAGTTAACAATCAAAGGATATCAGGCTGGAAGCATAAGGATAATCAAGAATTGGGAATGAGTGAACCTGAATAGAAACCTTCTCTTTGTTAAACTCTAACATAATTTTTGCTGGGGAAACTCTGAGGATTTCTCATTTGTTTTTGTGTTATTAATGTGGGAAAATAAGAGTAAGGGAAAAAAACAAGTTGATATGATAAGTGTGGGTAGTATCAACTCAAGCAGCTAAAGGGCTAGAAAAGTTTTTACAATGTATACCAGGCTCTTCACTAAAATCAAATAGCAAATCAAGCAAGAATAATATTAAGAACAAAAGTTTGTATACTTGGTGTTTTTTTTTTAAATATTTGAATCCATTTTATTTTACTACTTTCAACTCCTTCAGTCCCTCAGTGGTAGATCTACTTGAAAGTGGACTGACCTACAAATCATTGCCATAAGGAACCCTCTCATTCATGTACACACACACGTAGCACAAACATGCTATGTTCCCATGTTTCCCACAAACATGGGAAAAATATTAGTCTATAATGTATCTATTTTATCAGAGTTGAATTCAACAGCACAGCTACCAGATGTTTACAAGTACCTAGATAGGAAAAAGATTTGGCTTTAATGTGGGCTATAGATCACGTTTTGTGTGTTTGTGAGGTAATAATATATGTCTACTTGTAACACAGAAAATCTATGACATAAACATAACAGTTGTCCCTCAGTCCCAGCATTACAATGGACTTTATATTTTAGTAATATTAATACTTTTGTATTTGAACAACAATTTGATTGAAGAGATTACAGAATGCTACAAAATGTCAGTGAGCTCTTTCTGTACAAATATCAACATACAAGCAGCAGTGACACCACTACCACCACACTCCAGTCTCTAAAAATCTCCAGATGAGTCTAAAATTCTTGATAGCTAGGAACAAAAATCTGAAGGAATCTAGTACTTGAACATCAAGAGTTTAAAAAAATGTTGGCAGTATTGAGGGAAATCAGGAGGTCTAGAAAAGGCAGTGATTAATTGGGAGGAAACTTGTGTTTGGTTTTGGAAATGCTGAATTTAATGTGCTGGCAGAAGAAGCAAAATGGAAGCTATATACTTAGCTATATACTGATATACAAATCTCATTGAGAGTTCCACATTAGGTGCTGCTCTGGACGCCAAAAGAAGGTAGGAAAAGACATTGTGTCAATGGTTATGTACTTGGTTGAGATTCACATTAAATTGAGGTTGACAAGATAAAAATGAGTGGCTATGGATAGTGATTGCCTTTTCTCAAGGTACTTGAAAAGTACTCTTTCTAAAGTTCTGTGTTAGATACTCAGAAGCAAATACCTGAATCTGTTTTCGTTGTCTTCAGTGGCTTGAAAGGCTTAGAATGTGAAGATAGCTAACTCTCATTGAGACTTCAAAAGTTAGTTCTCCTAAGTGACAACCTTCCAGTCTCTTGCAAACTACCAAAAAGCACAATGGACCAATGCCTTTGCTCTTTTGGAAGAAGAAAGTATTGTATTCCTTTTAGGTTTGCTTCCTAACTTTTAAGAACACCAAGAGCAATCCAAATTCACAGGAGAGAAGCAGCTTCCTCTCTGTTGTCAGTCATCTACTAGGAAAAACATGTTGTTATGCCCCTCTGGGCCAGTCACCCCCAGAAAACAAATATATCTTTCCAATTGTAACAATATGAAATATAAATGATACACTAAAAAGTTACAATTATGTAAAATATTATACTATAAAAGTAGAAAATGATAGCTAACTTGAAAATTATTGAGTGTATTCTCAAATAAGAAACAAAATATTTTGATCATTTATATTATAAGTGAAAATATCCCAAATCTTTTCATTTAAGCATCTAAATCCAAGCTGAGATTTATTTGGATGGCTCTTATAAAAAGAAATGAAAGTCAAAACTCTTATTTAGGCTTTAATATATTCAACCACGTTTCAGATTTTCCTTTAACAAGCCTAAATATTAAAACAGCTTTTAAAAATGAGGATGTAAGGTAAACAAATCATCTTTATCATGAAAGCACTCTGATTTTACTTTCCCTGTATATTTAAATGATGACCCTTTTAGAGTTATCCAAACCCTGTAACTGTCAAATTCTTAACTTTCCACTTTTTAATAAAAATGATTTCCATAAAGATCAGAAATTAATCTAACCTGACTCTCAAATCTAATATATTTTAGTGCTGGAAGCTGTAAAATTTCACCTATCTGGGTTTAATAAAGAAAGTTTTTTCAATTTAAATATACATTGCATTTAATAAGCTTGCATGATAATTTCAACAATGTTCATGGGTTCTTTGAAATACCTTCTTGCTGTGTCCAGGATACAATCCAATTTCATTTTTGAGTAACTGAGGAGGAAAAGTTTTCAAATTCATAAAGTGATTTCTGAATGACACAAAGTGAAATGCTGAGAAACCAGCCAATCAGATTGCTCTTATGTGTGACTTAAAAAGAAAATAATTTGCCTATATTTATGTAAATCAAAAATATGTGACTATTGGGATATATTTAAATGTTTAACTGAAATGTTTATCTTTTATCCAAATATGTGTCATTGTAAGGATCAGCATTCCTTTTTTTATTTACTTTCTTTCAGCTTTCCATCCGTTCATCCATTTCATAATTACTTGTTCAGAGTACACTGTGAGTTAAGCATCATGCTAACTGGTGGACATACAACAAAGACAGATATGGTCCCTGCCTTCATGAGCATAACAGTTACTGCATAAATATTCAAAGAAATATGTCGCTATAAACTGTGATAAGTTCTATGGAAGGACAATACAAAGTGTAATGAAGAATATAGCCAGATAATCCAATATAATTTGGGGTTATAAGGACTCAGACCTCATGCAGGCATTAACATTGAATTTGAAGCCTATATGATGCAAGAGATGCATGCATGTGTGTAGCTAAGGCGGGGATGCATTGGATCATACATAGCTGAAGCAGAATAAGAGAGAGGAGTAGAATGGTATGAGATGAGACTGGAGAAACAGAGATCAGGGAATTCAGGGTCTTGTAAACGTTGCTAAAAATTTTGTCCTCTAGTGCAGTGGCAATGGAAAAATATTGAAAGGTAGTATGGGAGTGGCAAAGCTCACATTTGTATTAAAAGGATCTTTTTGGATGCAGTATAGAGAACGGGGTAGAAAGAAGAAGAGGAGATTCAAGGAGATCATTTAGGTGACTACTACAAGAGTGTAGGTGAAAGTCAATGGTCTCTTTTGATAGGATGGATACGATGGAGACAGGAAATGGGTATATTCAAAATATTTTTTAGGAGGAAGAAGCAATAAGACTTGGTGATTGATTAGATATAACAGGAATAAAGGATACGTAGGTGCCATGATTGTCTAGATTTGGTATGGACAAGCGTGTGGGTGTTTATGCTACTTTTTTTTGTTTTCAATATAGGGAATTAATGGAGAAAGAGCAGATTTTAGGGGGAGGATCATAAATTCAGTTGTAGATATTAAATGTGAAATGCCTGTGAGGAATCAAAGTAAAGATGTCAAGTAGACAGATGGATCTATGGTCTGGATTAGGAAGAGAGGTCAGGGCTGGAGATTGAATTTGTGACTCATCAGTAAAAATGATGATGAAAACTATGGGAGTGAATGTAGACTATTATGAGAAATGAATGGGACCTAAGACTAAGGTACTTTAACATTTAAAAGTAAAGTATTAATAGAAGAGAAGGAGCCAGCAAAGAAGAGTGAGAGGAATTCACTATAGTGTAAGAAGAAAATCAGAAAAATGTAGTAGCACAGAATCTAACAGGAGAGTTTTCTGAATTATGGAACAGTGAGCTATGTCAAATGCTACCAAAAGATAAGTGAAATGAAGATTTAAAAGTGTGCATTGTATTTTGTCAAGGATGAACACTCGTAACAAGGTGACAGCTGTTTTGGTGGAGTGATGGTGGCAGAGTCAAAATGGAATAGAATGATGAGTGACTGGAGCATATACATTAAAGAATAAGGAATAAAGTATAATCTACTGTCAGAGGAGTGAGTTACAAAGGAGAAAAGGGAGAAAACGAGAATGAACCCTGTGGCGTTGGATTGCAAGCAGAGATATTAATGGGAATACATGGTTTTCCACAGATAACTAAAATAATGTAGATACAAATTAGTATTTACATATGTAAACGCACATGTATGTGCTCTATCCCTGTTCATTGTGGGTACTTGGGAATAACAACATCCTAATAGCAAGAAACACAGCTAGTGCCCAGTATTTGAATTCAAAATACCATCACACCAAAAGGAATCAGGCTCCTTGGGGAAAGCTCGATTTCAGAGATAGGATATGCTAAGTACAAAATGATACTGAAACTTCTTATTGTGCCAGAAAGTAGGAAATGCTCAGAGAATGATGAGGACATGTCAAAAGAATAGAGAAGCCAACTTGAAGAGACTATCATTGGGCAAAACAGAACAATTTGAGTATAAAAATAAATAGATGTGGTAGCAATAACAATTGCAATATGTGGGAAAACTTGAGTTTAAACAGGTATAAATAAGGGAATAAATAAATTAAAGGTTTGATGGGTAATGGAATATTCACATAGCTTCAAAGCAACTCCTCACAAAACACTTGTTTAAATTACAAGTGGAGAGTGGGAGAGTACAGTGCAAAACCTTGATGATATCACCTTAATTAAGTGTTCAAAGTTAACTTCACCAGTAGTGAGACAAATCAATTATGGACAATAAGAAGAACACAGCATGGATTCTGTGATATTCTTGCCAAAGATGCATAACCTAGATCTAATTATGAGGAAATATAAGAAAACCCAAGATTCAGAAGCATTCCCAAAATAACTGGTAGACCATCTTCATGAGTGTCTGCCATGAGAGTCAAGGAAAGACTGAGGTACTGTTCCAAGCTGAAGGAGAATAAAGGAAAATAACTAAAATGCAGTGTTTGATTCTGAACCAGATTGATATAAGCTACATTACTGGGACAACTGGCAAAACATGAGCAAGGTCTCAGCATTAGGTAATAGTAATAAATAGCTGTTAAATTCCTGACTTTGATAGCTATTTTTGGGTTATGTAGAAAAATATCCTTGATTTCAGGAAATACATAATCAAGGATTTGGGGGAAATGATCAACAACTTATTCTTAAATATTCCAGGGGAAAGAAAAATACTTATACTCTACTTACTTAACTTTTCTGTTACCTTGTGATTGTTTCAAAATGTAAAGATAAATGGAAGGTAAGGAAGTGGAGAAGGGAAACTGAACCATTTATAGGAGGCATGAGATGATGAGCCAGTTAGCCAAGAAGGTGGGATTCCAAAATGACTATTTTTCAAGCGGAATAGGCAAGATCGACAAGATCAGGTTTAAAAGCTCTTGAGAAAGATGTAACAGAAAGTTTGGAGTTAAACTTAATTGTGAAAGAAAATGGAAGAGGAGTAGGATCTAGAGCACAGATGGAGAAGCTGATCTTTGACACGATACCTCCAACATTGTAGCTGGAGGAAGAAAGAGGGTGTGGGCACAGACATAATCTGATTTTAGATTTGATGGCAGAAAATTGATGTGATAGTTATTTTCTCTGTGAAACAGGCAAGGTCATCCATCGAGAATGAATGGACATTTGGGAAGTTGGAAGTTTGCGAAAAGTAGAGAAATTGTGAAAAAGTAATTGTGGAGGATGACAGAATGAAGCAACTTAAGGAATACAGTAATATTGCTGGGCAGTACAGAGGGCCTAGGTGAGGTTGGTGACCTTGTTCTCTTAGTACTAATCTACCCAAAATGTGATTTTTCTCTAATGGAGCTGGGCTGCTGGTTACAAATGAAAAAGCTAACAGTTGATACCATTCACTGTTTGAATTCTGCTAAAGAAGCCCTATGGGGCAGGGCATTTTAGGGTATTTGCAAGAGAGATTGAAATGATAGACCATTTGTACTGGAACCATATATATGCTTTGTAACATTTTACTGATTAAAAAAAAAAAACACTGAAAATATCTTAGTAAACTTCTGAGGTGTCAGAATAAATCCAAAGTTGAATACATTCCAAGTTGAAAATCTTACTCTTTTCAATAAATTACAGTAATGTTCTCAAGTTTGCTTATCACTTGGAATCATTAATCAGAACTTTAAACGTTAGCAGATAATTACAGATTTTTGGTTGAAAAGGTCCTATCTGTTCAGCATCATTAGAAATGGGTTAAATAGGGCCTCCCCGGTGGCACAGTGGTTGAGCGCTGGACTGCGAAGCTGCCCGCAGCCCCTGCAGCGCTGGTTCGACTCCCGGCCGGCGAGGGTCCCAAATGGCTCGCAGACCTCTCCTGCCATGCCCGCTGCTCCCCTCAGCAGTGTATTTCGTCAGTCTGCCTGTTTTGTTCCCTTCTCTGGCTCTGGTGAATTCTCTCACCCTCCCACGCTTCTGACTGTACCCAGTGCTTGTGTACATAAATAAATAAATCTTTAAAAAAAAAGAAATGGGTTAAATATATTGATTCTGGAGTCAAAGGACACCTAGTCCTCAGTGCCTGAAATCTCCACTGCTAAGGTATTACCCGATTATAATTCAGATGCTGCCATGCCCAGGTGGGCAGCTCTACTTTTATCTTCTTTATTTATTGGGGTTTTGAAGAAGATTTAACTGTAAGTTTCTGTTGCTAAAAAATATCCCAAAGTCACTGCCTGGTAAGGCAAAAAAGAATCTATAGCCAATATGTCAGTTTTCTCACAAATTTCAATGACAATGCCTGTAATTATTTTCCTCACCAGATATTTGGGAGAATGAGCTAACAAAGAATTGTTAAGTAAGAAAATTTGGGGTAAGCTGAAGAGAGAAAAGTTCAATGTGGAGTTTTAGATATTGTTCAGGGTAAGGAAGACTTGAGTAGGGTGGCATGTGGGGGTCCTAGGCAGAATGAGGGTTCTCTGTGTAGGAGAGAGGGGCAGGAGAACCACAAAGAGGAAAGCAGGAACTTAGAGAAAGGTTACAGGCAACTGAAATAAACTTTGCTATTTTTCAGTTCTGATGTGTCTTAGACTTGGTAAAATCGGAGACAACTCTACCATAGATAGACTGTTTGTGTCTTTCCCTCCCCCCTACACACACACTCATATATTGAAATCTTAACCCCCAGTGCTGATTAGGTATTAGGAAACTGGGCATTTGGCAAAGTGATTAAATCAGGAGGGCTCTGCCCTCAGGGATCTTATCCATATGGCCTTTCGAAAGAGACATAGGAGAACTGTCTTGTCCCTTCCAACATGTGAGAACACAGTGAAAATGCACTGGCCATGAACAGAAAGCAGATAATTTACTGAACAAACTTTCTTTGCTCCATTGCATATTCTTTGCTCCTTTGTCAAAGATTAGTTGACTGTAAATCTGTGCATTTATTTCTGGATTTTCTATTCGGTTCCATTGGTCCATGTGTCTGTTCTTGTTTCAATACCATGCAGTTTTGATTATTATGGCTTTGTAGTATAGTTTGAAGTCTGGGAGGGAAACACTACATGACATGGACCTCAAAAACATCTTTGCAGACACATCACCCAAAGCAGTGATAGTGAAGGCAAAGATAAACAGCTGGGACTACATCAAATTAAAGAGCTTCTGCACAGCAAAAGAGACAATAACAAAAACAAAGAGAAACCCCACCGACTGGGAGAACATTTTTGCACACAACACTAATGATAAAGGACTGATCACAAACATCTACAAAGAGCTGATGAGACTCAACAAAAACAAAGTAAATAATCCAGTCAAAAAATGGAGAGAAGAGCTAAAAAGAAATTTCTCCAATGAGGAAATGGAAATGGCCAGCATATGAAAAAATTTTCAACATCACTTGTAATCAGGGAAATGCAAATCAAAACTACAGTGAGTTACAACCTTACACCAGTGAGAATGGCACATATTTAAAAAACTAGCAACAACAAATGTTGGCGAGGATGTGGAGAAAAAGGAACTCTCCTGGACTGCTGGTGGGAGTGCAAACTGGTCCAAACACTATGGAGAGCTGTGTGGAGATTCCTCAACCTACTAAAGATGGAGCTTCCATATGATGCAGGAATTCCACTCCTAGGTATTTATCCAAAGGAAACAGAAACATTAATTCTAAAGGGCACCTGCATCCCTATGTTTTTAGCAGCACTATTTACGATAGCTAAGCTAGGAAACAATCTAAATGCCCCAAAATTGATTACTGTATCAAGAAGATATGGTACATATACACAATGGAATATTACTCAGCAATCAAAAAAGATAAACCTATGCAATTTGCAGCAACATGGATGGAGCTGGAAGGGATCGTGCGCAGTGAAATAAGCCAGAAAGAAAAAGAAAAATACTGGATGGCCTCACTCATAGCAGGAATTTAGAAAACCTACATAAGGGACCATGAGAAAGACTAATTTTAATAAAGAAAAAATCAATATCAACAAGGAACTGCAGACCAGAGACACACTACTGGGGGGGGCACAATTAGGGTCAAAATAAGGGAGGTGGGTATTGTATGGGGAATATAACCAAAATGAAAATGCATACATTGTGCAAAAATGAAAAATGATGTAAGAATTATATAAAATAAAATAATAATTATAAAAAAGAGGAACCTCACGAGACACTGATTCTGCAGGTGCCTGGATCTTGGACTTCTAGCCTCCAGAACTGAGAAATAAATTATGTTGTTTTTCAGCTACCCAGTCTACGGTATTTCATTGTTAGCAACCTAAACAGACTAAGATAATCCCTTTTCCTGGATGCATCAACCTAAGAAGTGAATATATGAAGATGAAGATGATGTCAGATAAAATGAAACTGATGTTTTACTGAGTGTGGTAGTGTAAGGATATGTCCTTGTCATAACCCCTGGCACATGTTAGTGTGAACTTATTTTGAAAAAGGGTATTTGTAGATGTAATTAAATTAAGGATCCAGAGATGAGCTCATCCTGGATTGACCTGTTGGCCCTACATCCAATGATAACTGTCCTTATATGAAATAGAAAAGGGGAAGAGAAGAGAAGGCCATGGGAAGATGAAGGTGTGGATTGGAGTTATTATGTTATTATGTAACAGTAGAGCCCCCTTATCCAAGGTTTCACTTTGCCTGATTTCAGTTACCCAAGTTTTTAGTTATCCATATCTTACTAAGATATTGAGAAAAAATAACTTAAAAAAAGCAATATGAATCATTTTCTTTGCAAAGCCTTCTGAATTTTCACACAAATAAAAGCATACCATCAAAAAAGATATTAAGAGAGACCACATTAACAGTATACTGTTATAGTTGGTCTAATTTATTATTAGTTATTGTTGTTAGTTTCCTCCTGTACCTAATTTATAAACTAAATATAATAGATGTACATGTATAGGAAGAAATATATTGAGTTTCCTACTATCTACAGTTTCAGGCATTCACTGGGGAGTCTTGCAACATACCCACCCTATAGAGAAGGGGGCATAAGCCAAGGAATGCTAGCAGCCTCCAGAAGATGGAGAAAGGAAGATTTCTTCCCTATTGATAAATTTATTTCAGACTTCTAAGCTCCCAGAACTGTGAAAAATAAATTTATATTGTTGTTCAAACAAATAGTGGCTCTACTGTAGCTCTCAAGAACATAATGTAGTCTGAACCTGTAGATATTTCGGCACTAAGCAATAATAATAATGGTAAATAGCCATTGCTGACACTGGGAATTTTAAATACTAGGCATCATGTGAAATGATTTAAATGAATTCTTCTCCGTGGTTGTCAGAAGAATTCTGTGATGAAAGTGCTGTTATTAAACCCCAATCTGCAGATAAGGAGATTGAGGCTTAACAATTTGCTTAAGGTCACATAGCTATTAGGAAGTACAGCAGGGATTTCAACCCAAACAGTCTCACTGTAGAGCCACACTTGTAATGCTTCCACTGAACTGCTTTCAAGAGCAGTTCGGATGCCCTATAGCAGTTTGTGGCAGTTTATATCCTAAGTCTGATTGCCTAGACAATCTAAATTCAGACAGTTCATTCCATATAATAAGTACAGGTGTTCATTACAATAAAATGGAAGCTTTACAAGACATTTTGTTACTTTAAGTGACCAGAGTTGAATAAAGCAGAAAAATGATAACTTCTACCATACCATACTTACCCCAGCCAGCATTAAATTGGGATGTTATGCTAATAAAAATGTCCAATATTTCTTTTTTTCATTTAGGCTATTTGCTTTATAATATATGCAAATGGCACTTTAATAAAATCATTACATTATCACAATAACATTTTCACCCTTTAATTTGACTATATTCCTCCTTTATTCTCACACCTTTGTACTAACTTATGTTGTAAATTTATTTAATCTACATTAATTATTCAGCACAATGGAAAAAAAGACACAGTAATATGGTACCATCTCAAAATCAGCAGCTCTTCCTCAAAAATGAAGGCTCTCTATTGCCTTGATATTTGGATTGCTCAGCTGTTGTAGCAAATTCTCCTACTTAGACACCTTCCACTCCCTTGACATTATCTCATAATTGTATTTTTATTTCAGAATTGAACAATGGTATAAAAGACTACTAATGTGTATTGGTTTAATTTTTAATATTTCATCATGTAGGAGATATTTTAAAATGTTGGCTTCCTCAAACAGAAACACATTACTTTTCCCACAAGTTTCATTGTTTCAAGGCATAGAATTCTATACCAAATAAAAATGCCCCAAAGCGTTGGTTTGAAGCTCTTGGGGCAGAAACTCATCTTCAAATACATGGTCACTGATGTCTGAGGTGATATCAAGAGACCTACCCAAGAGTCCCAGATCTGTTCATTATGAATAATGTATGTGGTTCAGTCTTTCTGAACCTATGGCTTCATTTGCAAAAGAAGTATGCTATCACCCATGCCAGTTTGCAGGATCATTAAAAATATGTTGTGAATATATGAAGATACTTTGAAAACAAACAATAATCAAGGTAATCTTGATATGTAGGAATAGCATGAGCTTTCATGATGTACAGACTTGGACTTGAATACTGCATCCGCCATCTACCTCTGCATCTCTGTGGATTTGGGGACATACTTTAATCTCAGCTTCCCAATCTCTCAAATGAGGTAAAAATACCTACTTAAAAAAGGTTGTTTTAAATAGAAGATATTTATGAAAGTAGTTAGTACACCAACTGGCTCATGCTATTTGCCCCCTCTATCCCTCTCTTTTATGCTCTTTCTATTCCTACCTGCAGGTAGAATACGTCTAGTTCCAGGACAAATATGATAACCCATTTAGGACCAATAGTAGGTTTCCCCTATGTGGAGCTCATTATAAAAAAAAAAAAAAAAAAGCCCTGAGGACAGAGGCCTTGGAAGTACTGTGAAATCAAAGTGTCAGGCTCTGATTTTTCTTGGAAAAATCAATTTGAATTCAACCAAAAAGGAGGCTGCATTTTGGAAAATTGGCCTTTAATATTAAGAATATGAATTTTCAAAGTGTTCTCTAAAGTTCAATACAGTTTCACCATGTTAGAAAGGCTTTCCTTTCAGTAAAGAAAATGAAAGGGGTGAGTTTTACCACCTTTGACTAGGTGAATTTATGTGCATAAGAGAAGCTTTGTCCTTTCCTAGGTCTAACAGAAAGTTTTATACCTTAAAAATCATACATAAAACGACTTTTTCATCTTTGATCTAGCCCTCAAATAACTCCAGGTGGGATTTGTTCTTGAGCTTTGGAAACAAATTCAATTTTCTAATCTCTGGTATCTTTTCTAATAGTGAAATCACAGCCACCTAACATTTACAAATGTTCTTCTGGTTTTGATTTGCCAGTTTTGTCTTCAGTGATGTTTGCTTTTCTTAGTGTGGCCTGTATTGTCAACCTCTAAGTACTGATGTCACTTGTCCAGTAACCTAACAATGATTTCAAACTTGATTTTCCCATAATGAAACATTATTAATCCTTGGGGTATTTACTGTAATACAATGCACTGGATAATATGGAACATGATCTACTGTTCCACTGGCATGCCAATGTCATGCATCATTAATAAATGCACAGTTCCCATTAAGTGAGAGGCTTTTAATTAGCATACATATTTTTGCCATCATATATCAAACCAAGCAGACTTTCCTCATCTTGTGTTACTTTTTGCTGACTTGAAAAGTTGAATTCTCATTGTGGCACTATATATTAAAGCCCAAATTTTGTAAACCACTTCAAGTCATTTTCAGTATGTAAATGACAATTTGATTTTCTGCAAGCTTTCTAAATAAATAAAACAATGTGATGTTTTCTTCTTAAAAATAATTTATATTCTATTTTTGCAACAATATCATAAACCGTTATCCTAAACTTGGTGTTTTAGATTATTTGGGTCTAGGAAAGTATGGCTCACAGACCATGCTGTGTCTAAGAATTTGTCTGGGTCCAACATTCTAAGATTTTATGAATATTCCAGCTGCTAGAGGGAGAGTAAGCACTGATATACTGTATCATCTTGAGCAAATTACATTACTCTTTGGGCTTTAATTTCCTTTTTTTAAAAAAAGATTTATTTATTTATTTATTTAAACAAGAGCCAGGGTACAGGCCAGATGCATGGGAGGATGAGAGGCTTCACCAGAGACAGAGTGGGAACAGAACAGGCAGACTGACAAAATACACTGCTGAGGGGAGCAGCGGGCACGACAGGAGAGGTCTGCTGTGCCATGTGGGCTCTTCGCTGGCCTGCCGGGATAGAACTGGCGTTACAGAGGCTGTGGACAGCTTCACAGCGCAGTGCTCAACCACCTGCGCCACCAGGGGAGGCCCTAATTTCCTTTTTTATTAACATGAGGATAATGTATACCATACAGAGTTGTTCTCAAGATTAAAAGACATAGTATAGTAACTGCAATAACACTAGCACAGGTTCTCAAGAAAAACAGATGTGATAAAGAAGAGAAGGAAGGAGAAAAGGAGAAGGAAGAAGGGAATGAGACAAAATGGTAGGCATTTTGGCACTCCATTAGATTTATTTGATAAATATTGGTTGGGAGTCTATGATGTGCCAGATGTTGTTCCCAGCACCGGAGACACAGCGGAGCTCAAAACAGATAATTTCTACCTGGTGGAGGTAATACTCTGATGTGTATATTTGTAGGGAAGGAGTGTGGATGTGGCAGACAATAAAATGAATATGGAATATTTTAGGTGGTGATAACTGGTATGATGAATGTTGAAGCAGGGTACGGGGGATACAGAGTGATAGAGGATGGGAAGTGTTCTTTTACATAGTGTGGTTTCTCTGATAATGAACCAATTAATAATAAGGCGCTCGCGAACAGATAGCTGAAGTGAGTGCAAGAGCCCTGCAGCTGTCTGGGGGAAAGGCAGAACAAATGGTAAGTAGAAAGTTCCTGAAGTGGGACTATGCCCAGAGTATTGAAGAATAACAAAGAGGACAGAGTCTAAAATATGTAAGTGGCGAAAAGAGGGACAGTAGTAAGAGATACTATAGAGAGATCATGGGAACAATAGGAAATAGACTGTAGGGTCATTTAGATGAAGGTAAGGAAGTCGTGTTTTACTCTGGGTGAAATGGGAAAACAATGGAAGATTCTGGGCAGAAGAGCAACACACTCTAATTTTCAAAGCCTCGCTCTTGTTGCTCTGCTAAGAACAGACTTTAAGAGAACAAGGTGGAAACAGGGAGTCCAGCAGGGGGATATAATCCAGGTCAGAGATGATGGCAGCCTGGGGTCAGGATGGTAGCAGTTTAGGTGGTAAGAAGCGGTCAGATTCTGCATATATATATTTTTTTAATTTTTATTTATATATATTTTACATCATTTTTCACTTTTTTAACAATGTTTGTTTTCCTTTGCCAGGTGTAGTCCCATAGAATTTCCACTGCCAGTTCACCCGTGCACCATCTCCATAGTCCCTCGTGCTCTTCCTGCTCTCATTCCGATCCCTCTCCCTCTCCCTCCCCTGTAGAAATTCTGCATATATTTTGAGGATGAAGCCAATAAGATTTGGAGATATGGATATAAGAGGTAATAGTAAGTTGAAAGTTTTTGGTCTGAGCAACTGGAAGAATGAAACTGAGTTCCCTGAAACAGGGAAGGCTGTGAGAGCAGCAGGTATGGAGGGAGGATAAAGCATGGGTGTGAATCAGTTGCTAAAGCGAGAAGAGTCAGTCAACTAACATTTAGTGAGCACTTCTTGTGTGAGGAATAGGAGCTCTGGGATTTTGTTAGTAAAGTGCTCTTGTTAGTGTTATAAGGGGACCAGAGAACACTGCCTTTAGTTTTAGTTGAGTGCTTGTAAAATTATTTCAGGAATAAACTGCAGTCTTCCTCATGCATGAGAAGTCCACATTCAGAGTTAATAGACATCACTTTTCAGCTTTCCAAAGCCATATTCATTATCTCTGAACTTCAGCTTTAACCAAATCGAATGAAAACTAGTACAAGTTGAGGGGCTGCAACTTTGCTATTTGCTTACTCACAGTGATGCCTTACCATCGCTCCAGTAACTGCCTTAATTGCTTTCTGGAAATAATCCTACCCCATCTGGTGGGATGTTTCTGAAGCATTAAGTGCTCCAAGAAAAAGAGCTTCTGTGCTTTACAGTAAGCACACTGCCATCAGGAGCCTCACTGGCTATTTTGTACATCAGTATCTGCTGCTTCCCAAAGAGCTGAATGGAATGCTATTGTGTCATTTAAATCTAAAGAAGGCATTTGCACACTGATGATGTTATCTCAAGTCCTAATTTGTGCAAACATTGATCTGCTTTGAACTGAAAAGAAATCTCCACTCAGACAGTGATGACTGAGCTCAGATTAATAGTCAGGGGATAGGACTAAAGCACCAGGAAGGGTAAACTATTTTTTTTTTCATTTTAGGATACTTTATCAGATTTTCTTTCCAGATTTATTTCTGCTCCAACGAAGAATATTCTTTTTGAGCTAAATCCAATTTGTATATAAAAAATACACACCCATATTGATTTCACTCTGGTTTAAAATGGTATTTTTGCAGTGCAAAATCTAATCAATACAATCTTATGAGTTGGACTGGTAATGGTAAACATACTAACAGATATTTCATTTCATGGGGCCAAAGCTCTGGAAATTGATACTACTGAAAAGGATTACTCATTCACCATTGGGTATAACTTTGTTTACCCAACCATGATATAGGTGTAAAGCAGAAATACAATTATGCTGTGGCCAACACACAAGGGGTTTTTGAATAGTAGAACTTGTCTTCCCCATCTCCCCTAAGGCCTATAGATTGTACAAGTTGGCAGATCAAATAAGGATATTGTGGGAAATCGTTTACAATAAATGAAAGAAAGCTTAATCTGATAAGATAGAAAATTAGACTGACATAGTCGTTGAAGAAATAAGTCTCCCCAGTCAAGACAAACTTTTTAAAAATTAAGCTTTTAGAAGAGATGAATTTGCAGATCGATGAGTCGGTACTATTATTTCTTCTCTCACACGTATCTGAAACATTTGGTTTTGAGCAAGGTATGCTACAAGTGAAATTATAAGACTGCTGTTGCCAGGGATTCAAATCACAGCCATCAGACCTTTTAACATGCTTAATCAAAACTGTGGCAGTACCAAAGGAACTGCCCTTCATCATTTCTAGTGGGCTTGGAGAGGGGAAATGATATCCTTCAAAGGACATAACCCAGATTTGTCTCATGTTACCCTTGGTTGCCCTAACTAGAGGTAAGTGTAGAAACTGGTAGTGCTGGAACACACAAAGTGTTGAGAGCAGGAAAAAAAAAATTCAGCTTGAGTAGTGGAAAAAGCAACACCATCCCTAAGGATGATGACCTCTGAATACAAGATTGATGCTTAAAGCCAAGGAAGCATGAAGGTAAGGAAAATGTATGTCTATGGCTATAAATATACAGTCACCATATAAGGTGGAGACTAAATATTCAGATATAGATTTTACCCTGGAATCACCCAAGGGCAAACTAAGCAATACAGATAATGCCAGTAAATACCATGTTTTGATCACTGTAGATGATCAGAAAATGATAATTGTTATTTCCTACAATCAGTTTATAAGTGGGGGCATTTTCACAATAGCTCACAATGCCTTCTAACATGCTAACCCAAGTTAACATAAGCACATAATCACCCCATTAGAAAAGAGATGGATAGCTATTTGTGTTTTGATAATTGGCAAACAGAGACCCAGAATAATTTGTTCAAAATCCTATAGCAAATTTGATTGTATTGCTTTAAGCCCCTTCAGAAAGCTGAACTCTATAAGCTCAAAATTTCATCTAATTCTGCTTACAGTGTAATAATAGGAGCTAATACTTCAGAAATAAATAGGGAAAAGATTTTCTATGACACGCAAATTTATACAATTTAGAGAGTAGGTATTCATTCTACCTTTGATCAGATGAAGTCACTATAAGAGGTACATGCATTTCAAATGTCCAAATTTCGCTGCCCTTGGATTGTAATTGTAGTTAAAAGCCATAATACAAAAAAGCCAATCTTTTATTCTTTATCAAAATCTGTTAAGTTGATGGTCATCTAAATTCTTTGATAATAACGTGTCACAAATATTCTAACTGAATGTGTGTAGTCAAATCTTAACAGAAAATATTATTTCTTGATAAATCCTTGGTAAAATGAACCAGGCATATTTAGGTATCCTAGTGGCTCGGGTAAGGGATGATATCTCTTTCACATGGGATCCTTTCTGTTAGGGAGGTACTTAGGCATTTGGTCTCGAACACTTAGGAAGTCGATCTTTTGTCCTCCCCTTTCTAGAAATTTTTCAGCATTCTATTGATTTGTGGTTATTTATATTGTTTATAGTTTATAAAATAATGTTATAAATAATTATTCTTTCATATATAATATATAATATTATCTCCTAAGCATAATATTAAGCATACAGCTTGCTAATTTCTGCCTTTTTAAAGAAGAGGATATTGAAGTTCACAGAAATGAGGGAATTAACTAAAGCCACAGGGCTGGTCAGGAACAGGACTGCAGCTGGGTCGAGGACTTGAGACAATTAGCTCTTTCCATTTTAGCAGTGGGTTTTAAGGGATACTTGTGCTAGTTAGAAGAGGTTGGCTTAGGTAACAGCAAGCAAAGCCCCCAAAACTCAGTGCCTTGAAATACTAGAATCTTATTTCTCATTCATGCTACATGTCCTGTGTCCCTAAGAAGATAACGCTCTGCTCACTATTTAGAGCACTGCCATCTCCACACGAGGTTTCGTGGTTTTTCTTTTCTTTTCTTTTTTAAAAAAGATTTATTTATTTATGCATATGAGAACTGGGGGGCAGGCCAGAGATGCAGGGGGTGAGAGGATTCACCAGAGACAGAGTGGGGAGCATAACAGGAAGACTGACTGAAACACTGCTGAGGGGCGCAGCGGGCGAGACAGGAGAGGTCTGCTGCACCATGTGGGTCACCTCCCTGGCCAGGGATCGACCTTGTGCTGCAGTGGCTGTGGATAGTTTCACAGTGCTGTGCTTAACCCCTTGTGCCACTAGGGAGGCTTGGTTTTGTGTTTTTCCAAGGTGGGACGGAAGGGATGGAGAATTGTGCAATAACTAAGTGTCTCCATTTAGACATGCTATACAACATCTGCTCACACTTCATTGGTCAAAGCAAGTCAGACGGTCATAGATAAATACAAAGGATACCTGTGCCCCAAGGAAGAAAATGATTGGAATCTTGCTGAACACTCATAGATAACACACTTTGTTCAAATGAAACCATCAGAACCCCTGTTCATATAAAACAGATACAAAACCGAGGAAGACAGCCACACCGACTAAACTTCCCTTTGCTTCTTTCTTTTTTTAAATTTAAATTTTATTTTATATTCCCCATACAATTGCAACCCCCTTATTTTTGACCCCAATCCCTCCCCTCCCTGCCCCCCACCCCCCAGAGAGTGCCTCTGGTTCATAGTTGTTTGTTGATTTTGATTTTTACTTTCTGATAGTTATTCTTTTTCCTGGTCTCTAATTTAAGTTTTCTAGATTCCTGCTATGAGTGAGACCCTTTGCTTCTTTGGGAGATCCTTGGGCACCTTCCAGGAACCTCAGGATTTAGGGAACAAAATCCAAAATCACTGCCCCTACATGATAGAAAGCAGGCATACAGAAAAAGTATCTTGTATTAAAGATAAGAAGACAGAAAAAAAGATAAGACCAATAATTTCTTTCAGGGTTATGAGATAACAGATCACAGAATGATCCATTCTTTGTCTCTTGTTCTACTTCACTAAGCTTCGGTTCTCCCACTGTGATACAGAAAATCCTCAAGAATATTGTGACTTTTCATGTCACAAGGTATTAGTTGCACATAATGTTACCAATAATGAATGCTAAGTCTCAAGTGCACAGCATGGTTTGGAAACTAATTTCTAAAGGAGGTACACATTTTTAGATTCATTTTGAACTCCACAGCTGCCTCTTACCACTAAGCAACTTGCCTTGCATGCAAGAGTAAATGTTTTAATATAATATGCCTGTAAGTTTTCATCCTAGCTGAATTTTAAAATACGGTTTGTTCAGAAAACAAAAATTTCTTTATTTGATTGTGGCTGGAAGGAAAATAATCATTTTGAATATGAGAAAGGTCATTCAGTGTCACCAGTTTTTATGAAGAACAGTTTTAAGAGAGAAAAATCTAAGTGTATGTTTTGTTTCATGGACACTAGTTTAGGCATAGAAAAAATGGTTAGAACCGTGATGTCAAGGTGTGTGTGTGTGTGTGTGTGTGTGTGTGTGTGTGTAGGGGGAATATCAAAACCATCTGGGGGGAGCTTTTTTAAACTATACAAACTCCATCACACCCATTCCCATTAACTACCTGCAACTGAGAGTCTCTGTACTGTAAAACATCATTCTTACCCTCAGGTAGATTGGATAGAATAAAAAAGTAGAAGTCTATTAGGTTGAAACAATATTCTGCCTTGCAAATATGTGTGTCAATGTTTTTCCTAGAAATTAAACCCAGAATTCTTTTCCTTCATCAGTGTCATCTGTCCCCAACTGTGGTGGTAAAAACCGTGCCAAATTTCTTACTTAACAGCAAATTTCCAAGAGAGAAAAAATCTCTCATTGTGCTATGTGTTTGAAAAGACAACTAATTACTTAAAATACACAGAATAAAGATATTTTTGTTTAAGGCCTATATTTCTCAACTTGGGGAGGTTGAGGGAAGAGGAGAACATATTAATCTGAATGTTCTCCCTTTATGACTCTCTCTCCTATCCATGCATTTATCAATTTGCCTGTCTCTATTTGCCTATCTTCCTGTCTTTCTGTCTGTCTATCTATCTATCTATGTATCATCTATCAGTCATCTACCAAAACACATTCTGATATTTATGATTGTTTACATATGACTCGAAATTTTTTTCAGACATCACACATATGCAGTCGATCATAATGGAGATTAAGAAATCAATTTATTAGTCCTCTAGTCCATTTTCTTTCTAGAGCAGGGAAGAAAAGAAAAACCACATTTAGTCTCATTGAATAGATGTTACCTTCCTTTGTCTTCTGCATTCTGTAAAGTTGAATGAGGGCCTAGCGCAAAGTTTCCTTTCTGCTCTGTGCTACCTGAGAGATACTATTTGAAACCAGGTTGCAACAGAAAGATGCTGCCTGCTGAGATGATTAACATCTGACATTTGTATAGAACTTTATCCTTTACAAAGCACTTTCTGATCCATTATCATAATGTCTCAAGTCTTGTACATCATCTTAAACTTTTCCTGTTTTCCTTCTTCCTAGGTCTGAAGCATTATGGGGAAAAAATAGAAATGACCGGAGCACAAAATGAAGTTGAGAAAATCCAGGAGAAGGACACATGCTGATCACAGGATGCTTGGTGCTAATGTATATGTATGTAAAACTTATTCTGAAAATAAAACAAAGGAAGAACATAGTGGCATCCTAGTTTCAAAGAAATTACAATAAAATAAAATAAAACCAACAACAGTCGTCTTTGAAAATTCAGACAGAACCTCAGCATGGAATACAGAGACAGTGGGAAATGAGAGCTTCAACCACAATAGAGGTCAGGAGGTCATAAAGTATTTCATTCTCCAAATTATTCTGATAACCTTTAAATCTGCCCAATCTCATTCTCTCTGTCATTTCTTTCACTGCCTGATAATACTTCACCTAATGATATCATGATACTCTTTTCCCCAGTGGATTTTCTGTAGCACTAGATGTTTGGACCTCAACAGTATTAAAAACTCCAACATACTATATTATTTCTGAGCCTAGTCTCACATTTAGACCTTGGCAACTAGGGTATCCTTTGAATCTACTTTAAATGCCCCATCTGGCTTTCCTGCAGCCACATTCCTCATTTGGGATAAGAAGGCCACTGGGCCAATGTAATGTGCCTTCCTGGAAGTTATGATAAAGGTATTTCCAAAAGCAAAATGGGGACTTTTTGCTAAGAATACACCCAAGATTCAATATCAGGTCAGCAACTCTAAAGTATCTGGTGTTGTGTCTAGAAGTCATCTTCTTTACAGAATTTCTAATTCCTATTTTTTGCAAAGAAGATTTAAGAAAGCATTAGATCTTATAAATCAATTGGTGCACATTTATCAAAGAATGCAGTTTTGGGGGTAGAAGGACAAGCAATGTGGTTGAGTAAATGCTTCTGCATGAAGGTGTGTTGGCTTCAAATCCTGAATTGAAAGACTTGAAATTCAAACATAGTTTATTGGCATTCAGTTATGATTTCAGTTATTAAATAGCCTGTAAAAGGAGACATGCACTCATTCAAGAAACTTAGTACATAGTCAGGGCATTTCATGAGCTGGGTGAAAGTGAAAAAAATTACTTGTCATCTCCAGACTCCACATCAATCTAATGGTAATGATATTAATTGCCTCACAAGGTTGTCATGAGTATTAAATGTAATAATGATTGGGAAATAGCATTGAAAAGAGCTTTGAAAACCTCAATGAAGGGGAGATCCTTTACCTCTAAACCACATGCAATGGTGTACATCAATGGTACATCAATAAAAAATAATCAGAGAAAAATTTTTGGACTTTGATATATTAAAGAAAAACAGTACAATGCCATACAGAGGTAAGGTAGCATCATCATTAGCCAAAACTTCTTACAAAAAAAACGAAGAACTTTTAGGAGATAAATGGAAAAAGGATGATAATTCATGAGCTACCTGAAGTGTTTTCTCTTATCATTTTGGTTTATAGTAGTGTCATATATATTAGTATCACAACCACTTAATGTGTTTTTAATGCAAATTTACTTCTAGGTCTGGCTCATTCTGTAGGGAAAAATATTTATTGAATGCATACTGGAGACATATAATAATCGTTTCTAGATGTCATGTCATTTAATCCTCAAATATGTTCCTTTAGGAAAGACAACATAAATATTCCTTGCAGTCATTAGCTGCCAACAACACTCAGATCTGCCTATTGGATCCATTGGTGGATCATAAAATTAAACCATTTCAATGGAAATTACTTAGAGTATTTGTCTTTAGGCCTTGTCACCAGATTAGGAAATAATTAAAAAAACTGTCTTCACTATGATTTGCCAGGCTTTGAACATGTCTAACTGTTAGCATGGCACCATCAGCTCAGTTATTTTATTGGCCATCTTAATAGTTGAATTGATCACATATCTGTTTAGATCGATTGCACAGCAACAGGCTATTAATATTGCCCAAAGCCCTAAATCAACCACAGAATGGTCAATTCTGGACCATGTCTAGACTTCTTAAATGAAGAAGATGCTGAGCATCTCTGTCCTGAGAAGACAAGACAAAAGGTAATTAATTGCTTTAAATTAAAATATGTGAAATAGTAATTATTGATAAGCAAGGGTAGAGGGAGTATACTCAACATGTCCTGTTTGTGTCACCTGCATCACAATCATCTGGAAGCTTGTTAAATGTGCTGATACCTGATTCCCATGTAAGATTTCCCAAATTAGAATCTCTAGTTGGGGTAAGGGTAGAAACCAGGATGTTCAATAGCACCCTGGTTATTTCTGATGCACACTCGAGATTAAGAAACACTGCTGAAGAATCCATCCTCTTACAAAGAGCTTTAAGAAATACATTCAACAAGTGAGTGCTTATTCTTTGTGGGGGTGTAATAAGTGAAATAGAACACATGGTCTCTACAAATTGCACCACCTTGAGTATTAAATCAAGGAAGGGAGGGAATGAAGTTGGATTTTTTTCACCATTGTATCTGCATCAAGCAAGCACAGTGCCTGGCATGGAGTGAGCATTTGGTAAATATCTATAGAGTGAATCAATGAAAACTCTTACACAGGAATTAAAACAAGAGAAAACAAAAGTACCTGCCCAAGATGCTTATGTGAAGGAGGGAGACCCTACCATATTGAGAAATTTCCTACTTTTGGCCCCAGTGCTAAGAGAAAGTATTAACAAGGGAAAGTGGTCTTTAAAAGAGTCCTCAGAGATTCCCCACAATATGAAGTTTGGTTGTTAATCTCAGGCTATTCTGATCATTTTTAGATCAAGTCTGTTCTGAATATCATTAGTCCTGATGCTGTTTATTCTTTTAAATGGAAATTAAGGGGCTTGGTATCCTGCCATAGGCCTGAAGAGGTGTCACTGAATACATGTCACTAAATAACAATGACAAGGTTGGCTAGAGACAAAGGATACTAAGGAATTTCTAATCATCCCTCCCTAATTTTCACACCTGACTAGATTGAACAGTGCCAAGTATGAGGAAGATGATATATGTGTAATAAAGGTAGGCTTTCTGGAGAAGGTTTATTTTTGAGGTAACTGGAGCTGAAGCAGAGGGGAATTGAGAATTGACTAGCTATAACGCAAAGAGGAAAGGGGGCAGGGAAGAGGTAATATTTCTGACCCTCCTGCCAGTAATATCAAGCAACAAATGATCAAGTAAAGGTTGGCAGGCTAGCCTCTGCCTTGTAGTTTGCCTCGCTGTAACTCTAATACCTTTGACATATCCTATCTCTCAAATCAATGAATGACTGCATTAGGCCCTTCTGGCTCAGCTTGGCCTGGTTCCAAAAACCTAGGGGTTTCCATCTTGCTGCCCTGCAAATTTTACTTTAAATTCTTTGGGGACTTGAATTAAGCTTTTCTTCCTGTTATGATGATGATGTTTTTCTTTTTTTCCCAGAAAGGAAACTAGTTCACCAGTTAGTTTTCCCCTGAGTTCTTTTAGAGCCTGTAAGAAATACTGAGATTCCTGGACAAGACCTTTTTTTATAACTTCACTGGGAGGGGAAAAAGACTGTTAATGAAATGAGAGTGAGGGCTAAATATTAAGGGGAGACAATACATATTCTGTAAGAACTCTGCCTCATCCCTCTTCCCCACCTGTGTCATCATAGGAAAGCAAAATCTCTAAATAAAAATAAAGAACCTAAGAACCAAGCAAAATCATTAAACCAGAAAAATTATTTAAGCCAGTAGTACCCAAACTTCTTTATCTTGCAGAATTACTCCTATTCTGGGTAATTCTGTGATTTTCCCATTCTACCCATCATTTTCCTACTTATTTAGAGAGAGGTGGTTAGACTCTCATGTCAGTTGGGCTGAGAGAAAACTTTTTGGAATAGATTGGCTTATCTACTCTGACCTTACTCATTTATCATATTCCAAGTACTTGTGGATACTTGGTTTGCTTTCTAGACCATCTTATTCCATGGGGTGTCTATTCAGGCATCAAAACCCACTTGTTTTGCTTAAGTTTCATGACACATTTTTCCATCAGGTAGGGCAAATCTTCATTTATCATTCAATAATGTTCTACAACTCTCTTAGCCATTCTGCATACTTTGGGTTACTCAACCTTAAGAATTCTTTTTTTTTTTTTTTGCTTTTATAAGCATGATTTTATTTTCTGTCTCCACCCAGCAAACTCTGCTGCCAAACCTCTTTCAAGCTTTCACCTAATCTTCCTAGTCTCTCTGTAAAATATTATGAGCATCTGTTTTGTTTTTATTTTTATTTTTGTGTAGAAGAACTGGGGTGTAGGCCAGAGGCGCAGGAGGTGAGAGGATTCATCAGAGACAGAGTGGGGAGCAGAACAGGTGGACTAATTGAAATATATTGCTGTGAGGAGCAGCGGGCAAGAGAGAAGGTGTCTGCTGTGCCATGTGGGTAGCTCCCTGGCCTGGGATTGAACTCAGACTGTAGCGCTGATAGTGCTGAGACTTAACCCCTAGACCACCAGGGAGGCCCATGCAAGCATCTGTTTTAAACATTTATTATATGCTTATTTGCTGTTTTCTAATTTTTATTTGTTTGGCTTTAATTATCTGTTCTAACAAGCAAAGACTATATTATCATTGTAAAACTTTCAATTACAGATAAAATAATTCCTCTTGAGTTGCTAATCATAATTTCTTTGAAAGAGAGTAACCACCAATAATTCTTTGACAAATATTCTTTCTGGACATCTTTCTATGTGTTAAATTAATATATGGACATAGAGTTACATAAATGTTTTGTAGGTATATTTTTACATAAATGGTATAATATTGTATATATCTTTCTGGAACTAGGCAGTATTTCCAAGACATATTACTAAGTCCATTTAGAATTATCTTATTCCTTTAAATTATTATATAACATGCTGTGTTCTGGATGTTCTACAGTTGTATCTTTTACAAATGGAAATTTAGATAGTTTCTAACTGTTTTCTATTATAAACAATGTCTCTTTGTGTACATCTGTCAGACTTCTCTAGAATATCTAGGGCATTTCTTAGAACTGCGATTTCTTGGACAGAGGCTACATGCATTTTCAATTTTGATAGATAGTGACAAAAGGATGTACCAATGAATACAGTCACAAGCAGAGTAAGTTTCCCCACACTTGATCAATATGTCAATACAAAGAATGAAAAAAGTCCATTTTTTATTTGTATTTCTCTTGATTACTAGTGAACTCAGCATCTTTTCCAGTTGCTTTCCTACAGGCTATCAAGATGGGTTTGAGCAGACTTCAGAATGGCCCATAGCAAATGGTAGAATGTTCAAAGGTCATGGTTGTACCCACATGCTCTTAGTGCACAGAACAAATGATGTAATTCAAGGAGTTGAAGTAACTTTAAGAGTACAATCAGTTAACCCTTTTGCCTTGAGGAGACTGTCAGGATCGTTCCTGAAAATTCATAGGCAGATGAAATATCACTAGCATGTCCCTGAAAAATAACTAATAGAAGGATACCTAGAAGGAAGGTGTAGATTGTATCTTGGTACTCCATGTGACAAGGAGCTTTCAGAGACCCATGGATATAGGAGAAGAAGAATAGAATAGAACAAAACTAGAGGCAAATGTATTGGCAGAAACTGGGTTCAAACCACACAACAGAGAAATCTTGACAATGCTGAAAAATATTTCATAAATCCTCCTGCAGTCGTTGCTGAAGATGAATGTTTTCAGCCTAGAGATATTTCAAATTAATAAGTATTTGGTGCTGATACTAAAAATGGAGAAACACTGTGCAAACCAACTTACATCTGAGAATAATCTGAGATCTAGGCAGGTGAAGTTATATTTAAGTTTATTTGTATTGTCATCTGGACTATTTAAACACATACCTGCTACTTAATTTTATCCCACTAATTTCTGTGTTATGTGTGGCAGGTTGATTTAATTTCCATTTTTTTTAAATGTGAATGAGCTAATGGCAATGAAGTAATTAGCTACATGTCTCAGAAATGATTTTCAGATCACTTTTATTTTCAGTATACTGTTGGGATCAGAACAAAAGGCCACTTCCAGATAATTACAACTCCCTTTACTCCTACATCTTGTTATATTGAAAATATTCTATTGAATCACAAGAAAATGTCACATCTATAGGTCGAATATTAGCAGTTTCATACAGTTTAATCTAATAGTAGGGGTAGGAAAAGAGATCAGTAGCCTGATGGTTTTCTTCAGTCCAGTCTCACCAGCTTCTTTTAGAAAAGGCTCAGTGTGGAGTCTTCCACTGATAAAGATTTGCCAGCCCTTTGATGAATGAAGCTCTCACACTGGTATGTAGTAAGAGCAAAAGAAAGCCCACACCAGAAACCAAGACAGAGTAGCAAACCTTTGGCATTAGTGCAGTTTTCAAGAACATTTTAAGTAGCATATGTTTTCCTTTCATTGACAATCCTTGCCCTTGCCAAATTAGAATGACTGACACCCTTAATTTGCAATTTCCTAAATTTCAAGAGGTTTTTTTCTTTTTGATTGCTATATAATGGTTTACCTAATTATTTTTTTCAAGTTGCAGTTTTTGATGTTTAATTTCAAAATCAATTTAAGATGTCTCGAGCTCCATTAATACACTGTGATATTGCTTCACTCATTTTTGTGTGAAGCACTTACTTTAAAAAATGCATCATTCTAATGATTTTAAATTACTCTACAGTGCACATACCAATTTACAACTATTACAAAATTTTACATTTTTTTCCCAAAGCACTTCAGTTTTAAAGATGTTCTTGTATTTGGAGATAGAATGAAAGAGAGTTAACTTTTAAAAGGGCATGAACACAATTTACAGCCTTTAAAATTCTTCTCTGATGTAGAATGTAACCTAAGTAAATAAAATCTTAACTATTCAATGTGCATATAAAATAAGCCTAGGATGAAGATGTTATTTTAAAATAATTTGCTTTTTATTCAAACTAATGACAATATGCTTTATAAATGGACCCAAGCTCATTGTGGGTGTGTGTAAATACTGCAGTGTGTGAATGTGTGTAACTCTGCATGGGTGTATATGAGTTGGCATGCATGTTTTTGAGTGCATTCAGGGGTGTGTGATAGCATATTTGAATATGCATGTGATTGAGAGTGTGCATATGTACGCAAGAACTCAGTATGTAAGAACTCAATATGTAAGAAGTGAGTATATAAGAGTATGTAAGAACTGACTGCATGTGTACATGAGTGTTAAGTGTGCCTAAGGTAGTGTGCTCATGAGTGTGTTTGAGTGTATGCATGTTTGTGCATTTGTGTGACGGTGCACGTGAAGATGTGCTTGACTCTGTGAGGGTGCAGGTGTTTGACATTTTGGTTTAAATACATGCTTGAGATTAAATGCTACATGCACTTTCATTTGGGCAGTCATTAGAGTGTGTTCTAGGGATTATTTTATTAGCCTCAGCATTGAATGAGAAAAATGGAAATGCCCCCGCAACTGTATCTATAACACATCTATAAGATATTTGCATAAGCATGCCCACAAATTTATAGCTTGCTCAAAATTTGCAGGGAAAAAATAGCAATATTCAAATTTTGCCCCGGGATTTTGCACCTGGTTATATCAGTTTAATAGATGTAAATCAGCTGCCAAAGTTGGGAAATCTTCCTTCCCCATTGCTTAACATTTTTTTTTGATTACTTTATTCTCTCAGGATTCCTCATTCAGAGTGACACATGTCACTCTTGCAGCAATTGAGGATACTTGGAGATTAATATTAAAAAGATGATTAACATCAGTTTCCACCCCGGACCACCCTTAAAGTGGCAGAGAGAACCAGCCACACTTCTGAGAACATATCAATACCCATCCATGAGTACAATTCCCTTTTGCTGGTTAAAGCATGCTATTCTAGAAGTAGAAGGCATAGCCGTAGAGGCCAAAACTAGCATGTAATGGGTGCCAGGTTCAGTGCTAGAACCCTTATAAACATTATCTCATTTAATCTTCACTGCAACCTTGCAAGGTAGTGTTAATTCCATTTTTCACATGAGTTGCTGTGGCTCAGATAGGTTAAATGAGTTGCTTAAGGTCATTCGGCTAATTAGGGGTGAGGCAGGCATCAAATTCTTGTCTGTCTGACTCTGATCTGTGTTCTTTGCACTACACTGTGCTGAATCTTTTTGATTGAATCTGAAAGTATGACCTTTACAGAATTTATATCTTCCCTCACTGGGCATGGGGTTTATTTGGCTGCTTGCTACTCTCTGGCCCTCAATTGCCTTCTCTAATGATGCCTAAAAACTTGATTGATATCAAGTTCCTATCTACCTTGGAGGCAATGAATAAATTCATGAACCATAGTTCTAGTGTGAAACCTCACTATGTATTTATTTTAAAGTGTATTGGCTTGATTAAACTTACTACTGTCTATGTAACAGAAACTATTTACTGAATAAGTTTAATGTGCCAGAAGTATCACACCCATTTTACAGATATGGACAATGAAGCTTCAGGAAATTATTTACTACAATCCACAGATGGTCGTAGGTAAGCTTATTTGTTAGGCAAGGTCTGGGTAAGTCATTGGATCTAATCATGCTTCAGTTTCTTCACTTATAAAATGGGACCACATACTCTCACTGCAGGAATGCCACAAGGATAAAAGACACTTTACATAGGGCATCTTGAAAATAAAAGTTAATACATGATAGTGATTATCTGAGTCATTACATTTATAAAATAGCCTTTTATAGCATGCCTTCCTAAAGTGTGCCCCAAAGAACACTGTTCTCTTCATAGGATTGAAGAAATGTTAAGAAAACTTGGGTTTTCTGATTAAAGTTTTGTGGGAAGTTTTGGTAGACAGCTTTTGTTATTCAGGGATTTTTTTTAAAAAAAGATATGCAATGTGAGAATGTGCTTCATGAATTTCCTAAAGGACATACACACAGTATTTCCTCAAGGACATGCATATAGTATTCCTAAAGCTAACACATACAGTATTTCCCCTTTATTTATTTTTTGTCTATAACATCTCCCAGAAAAATGTTGTCTAGAAAGTGCTTTTCATGAAGAAGAAATGCATCATTTTCAAAAAGCATAGATATAGTAAGAGTTCAATAAATGTAACATCATCATCATTATTATGACTGCTGTTATTATCACTACCATAATTATCACAACAGACATTAAAAGGCCTACCATGGTATAGATAATCCAGAAAGGGCAAGTCTAATACACTCTTAGGAACAGGGGTCTGCAAGCTCTGTAATCACAAGTTTTTTGTTTGCCAGGTTAGAGTGAGATAGTCCAATGACAGTGGAAGTTTCACCAGAAAATCTGCAATATAATATTTACATTGGGTATTCTTTTTTATAATGTGAAGTAGATTCCTTAAGAGTCACCAAAGGGCTCTTTTTGTTCTTTCCAAAGGGTTATTTGATGACAAAGATGTTTTTCTTGACCATTCCATATTGCATTTCCAATGATAGGAATCCCTGTTGTTGCAGCAATGCCTTTCATGGTTGGTTTAAATGTTCAAATGAGACCTTGGTTTTAACACAGGTATCTGCCCATATATGAGAGTCTTAGCCTCTTTCCCCTTGCACTTAGCTAAAAAAACAAAAAACAAACAAACAAACAAAAAAAAAAACCCAAAAAACACTACCAGCTACAAAACTTGGCAGAAGTAAGGTGAGCTGCTATTGAATGTCTTACATAACTGGACTATCTTCCTTTAGGTCCTGATTCAGTTTCCTGGCAATCTGGAATGCTTTTCCTTTGCCCTTGTATATCTCCTGTCAAGGTGCATAGTTTGCTTAGATATATGTTCCTTTTAAAATCATCTTTAAACTTTTATCCATTCTCTGGCCCTTATGGTAGAGTTAATCATAACTTACGAGTTAAATTCTAGGATGGTGGTGGATCCTATTGCTTTCTAAGAGAAATCTTGAGGGACTATGTAAGTTGCTTCCCCATGAACCAATCATTTTGAGAGAGATGTATTTTTAGAGAGATGTATTAACCCAAAAGGAAATTTACTCACACACCTAAAAATGTATTTATGCACCAAACCTGCTGGTAGTAAAGAGCAGAATATGGGATAAATCTACAAGAAACTTTGTATTTTGCCAGGAGGCCAACATTATAGATTTTATTTACTCTATAGGATATTGACTAGGACTAGTTTCTTTATTCTCACTACCATCCTTAAGGTGGATATTATGGAAAAGATAGAAATCAATAATTTATTCACTCTTTTAACCCTTGGTATAGCTGGTTTAGAGTTTTGTTTGCATTTATGTTTGAACTAACAAGGAAAGGAGATTGAAAAGACTGAGATAAAGAGATTTCCATACTCTGTTGGTAATGCATGGGTTCCCAAGGATCATTTCAACCCTTCCCTCATGTGCTCAAGCAAGGAGCAACACTCAAAAGAAGAAATTGATAATTAAAATGGTATAGTCTTTGCCTCTACTGTCTTGGTATCTGGTTTGACAAGAATATTGGACACAAAAAAAACAAAACATTCTTGCCAGGTTAATGTGGTGACCTTCATAAATAGATTGAGTCCATCCATTTGTATTTTTAAATTAAAGTCAAAGTCAAGTTCTCTTTATGGAAAGCTTATTGTTAAGTAAAAACTCAGATTTAACATGACCTTGTGGGAAATGCTGAAATGGTTGTTCCATCCTGTAAAGAGGTCAGACTTTATGGCAGTTACACAAGGTATGAATTTGGAAAATAAGGTCATGGCAGCTCAGATGCCAACTGAAAACATGGTGATCCTGACCCACCTCTGTCTAAGTCCTAGCAGTTTCCCCTTATAAAGCACACATGATTATTTAAACACACAGGGAAAATAAAATTTCATGGCCTAAGAATCACTCTGAATGATGAACTCTAATCTTTGCCAGTTTGTTTACTATCTGTATAAGTTTTCTGGCTGGAAAGTGTGTTCCAACTCCTTTTATGACATAAAAACATTTACTCCATCCAAATTATAAGGCTATTACTTTGTTAGACTATTTATTTATTTATTTATTTATTTATTTATTTATTTATTTATTTATTTATACAAGAACCGGGGTACAGGCCAGAGGTGCGGGAGGGTGAAAGAATTCACCAGAGACAGAATGGGGAGCAGAACAGGCAGACTGACTGAAGTACACTGCTGAGGGGAACAGCGGGCAACAAAGGAGAGGTCTGTCATGCCATGTGGGTATCTCCCTGGCCGGCCGGGAATTGAACCCGCACTGTAGAGTCTGTGGACAACTTCACAGTGCTGTACTCAACCTGCTGTGCCACTGGTGAGGCCCTAATTTTTCTACTCTCTTAAGAAATAAAAGCATACATCCTTTTATGGTTTTACTTGCACAAATTATGGGAGGACTTAATAATGCTTACCTTTGCTATCTTATTGTCAAAAAGTTTTGTTGGTAAATTATATTAAAATCCAAGTCATGGTTTTTGGTAGACCTTCTCCAAATATAGCTGAACTTGTCAATAATTCTATACTGTAAGTTTATGCATCCATGTACCTTGATGTCTGGATATAATCAGTTTAATTTGGAAAATACATTTTGTTATGTTTACTACCCTAACCTTAATACTGCCTTATGCTAGAGTAATGCTTTTCAATAGCAACATAATATGAAATTTATCCCAGGGAAGCAAGGATGGTTTAATATAAATTAGCCAATCAATAAAATAATACATTGTACCTACAAAAGGGAAGATAAAAAGCACATGATAATATCAATAGATAAGGAGATCAGATAACTGATCGTGCTACTCTATTAGGTTGACTGAGACCTAGAAAACTATAGTGAAATTCCTTCCTTAAATAAATAGCTTCCTTAAATAAAGATGACATTTCTCAGCTTCCTCTTTGAGGAATGAAGATGTGGTGGCTGGAGCATGAGTTGCTATTGTGTATGATGAGTATAAAGGCCCCATCCTAAGGGTAGCAGAGCTAGAACCTTTCCTTCTGGAGTCATTAAATAAATCTTGGTTTTCGTACCTCTATATTTATTTTGTGTGAGATAAAGTCGCAATTACATTTTATTTAAGTGACTCTTCTTTTTTTTTTTCCTTGAAGGAGGTATTTTCTGTCACTGAACTCTGTCTTAACTGACTCACCTGGAATATACATTTTCCTTTAATGTGATTTTAGAATGAATAGCCGGACTTAAAGGAAAGAGAATAAAGAGACAGAATAACTACTTTTTAATCCTAATTTTCAGTAAAATATCTATTCTGAAAATATAGGCAACACCACCATTTGGGTAGAGACAGACAAAGTAATGACCATGGAGTAGAAAAAAAATTTTTCATACTTCTTTAAATTAATACCCCTTTACAGTGTAAGAATATGAATTTCGTTGAGACAGCTACTAATTTATCTTTTAGTTACAAAAGATTTGTCTTTGAAATGTGTCTTTCGAGTAAGAATTAAAATATAATGACAATAATAGCTACCATTTATTATTATCATTTAATGTCTACTATGGGAGAAGTACTATGTTGGGTGTTTCACATATATTATCTCATTTAACCCTGAGCACTATCCTACAAAGTCAAGATTTAGTTCCTCATTTTACAGGAGAGTATCAGAGAAACCAAGTAACTTTTTCAAGGTTACACAGTAACTTAGAAGCAGAGCTGATTCAAATTCATTTTTTGTTTGAATTGTTCTTTCCTGAATCTCTTACAATTTTCATAACATTTTGATAATTGAAGAGGAGATGCTTGGGTCCTGCCTTGTATCCACACATTGCCAAATCCTAAGATTCAGTGGAAGCACGGACAATGGAAAGGTGACATCTATTGAATTTGAAAAAGGCTCCCTTAAAAGGTATATTGGACAAAAGATTTATATCATAAATCATAAGATTTGTCTCCCATATTAACTATGATCCTAGTTAGCTGTATGAACTTAAGTCATTCAGCCATTCTGGGTCTGTTTACTCATCTGTAAAAGGAAAGGCAGACCTGGTTGACCTCTAAAATCTAATCTAGGGCCTCTCTGGTGGCGCAGAGGTTGAGCGCTGGGTTGTGAAGCTGCCCGCAGCCTCTGTAGCGCCGGTTCTATCCCCGGCCACTGGGCGAGGGTCCCACATGGCGTGCAGACCTCTCCTGCCGCCCGCTGCTCCCCTCAGCAGTGTACTTCGTCAGTCTGCCTGCTCTGCCCTCTGCTCTGGCTCTGGTGAATTCTCTCACCCTCCTGTGCTTCTGACTGTGCCCAGTGCTTGTATAAATAAATAATAAATCTTTAAAAAAAAATCTAATCTAGAGACAGTATTCCATAATGATGCCAGTAAATTTGTTTAAGAAAAAATGAAAAAAGAGGAAAATGACAGAAGGTACTTGTAGAGCTTTAACTTTCATTGTTTGACATGTAGAATTCAATTTTAAAAAATGAATATACCTAGCAGAGAAGTATGGAAATCTTTCTTTGATTGTTGAAAGTGTTTATTCTTGACTCTACTGTTAACTTTGACTGCTATGGCCTCAGAAATATCTTTTGAACATTATTTCTCAGAATGTTCTTCCAATGCAGAGTAACTGAACCATTTTGCTAGCATGGAATGAACTTTTCTAGGTATGTTGGATTCTAAAGTGTTTACCCATAACTTGGTAGGAAAAAAACTCTTAATTTAACCGAAACTTAATTTTTTTTTTGCTGCTCAGAGTGAAAAATGTTAATTACTAAAAATACATTTAAATGTGAATTTAGCTGAAAACCACATTTTTCAGATGTCTAAATTGAGACTGAGAGTGGCTGATTTGGCCAAGATTACACAGAGAGGCAGAGTTCTGCCAGGACACAGGAAGCATCTGTTGATCTGGGTGACCTAGAGTTTTGGTGAGGGTCCAGAGTGGGAAACAGATTGTTAGCTAACCTTGGGTCTACACAGGATGAGATATTCATATTCAAAATGAAAAGAAAATGTGCCTTGCGATGACAGATGAGAAGAAAATGATCTGGTCTCAGGTTTGTGCCTCCTGTGGGACTTCAGGGCCACTAGTCAATTTCATGTGAATTTGGGGCCCAAATTTATACTGTGTCTATGGTCCAAAAAATTCTAACCTGAGATTTTTAATTTAAAGTTTATCCTGATCTGTAGTTCAGAGCAGTTGCTGACATAAAAAATGATAAATCTTCCCTGGAGGAACACTTCTTTCACACAGGACTTAGAGAGAATTTTAACATATTTGAACTCACAATAAAAAACAACATAAATAAGAAAGCAAGCTACCATAAGAAAGAGATGATAGAAACAACATACTATATAGATCCAGACCCACAAAGAATCAACCTGCTGTCTTTATCAAGTTATAGCATATAAAATAACTATATTTGATATGTTTAAAGAGGAGAGAGTAACCAAAAACAAGAGCAAGAATTTGCCAAAAGATAATGAGGTATATTTTAAAAAAACAAATTAAAATCTTAGAAATATAAAGTAACCACTGAAATTCAAAACTAATTAGAAGGATGAAACATCAAAATAAACACAACTGAGGAAATATTTAGTGAGCCAGAAGACACATTTGGAGAAATTTCCTATAACAGAGAAAAACTGAAATGGAGAATAGGAAAAAAGTCAACGATGTAGAGGTTAGAATCAGAACAGAAAGAAGATAATAGAAACTGTGGGACAATTAAGATTCAAAGAGATAATGACTGCATCTTTATGAAAGACATGGGTCTTTATATTCACGAAGCTTTGCAAGTCACAAACAGGTCTGAAAAGCTGGAATCCATACTGACCTTTAGGAGAACACAATGGACTGTGTTTTCTATTGCCAGATTCAACTTTGAAGTATACACAGTAAAGTAATTTTCCTTGTGTCTCACAGCAAATTAGTTCCCTTAACTATAAAATGACAAAATTCTTACCTACCTTGCTTACACCTTCAGGAGAGTATGAGAGTAATAGAAACCTTTTTGCTAAGTTATTGGGAATTTGGAAGCTTGGGTACAAGTCAAGTTCTTTAGAATAGATGCAAGTAGCCATTCAAAGTTTCTATGAGCTCTACTTTATTAGGATTCCAGGACTAAACCTGTTCTTCCTATCCCTCTTCTCCTTCTCTCCAGTGACTGAGAAGAATATGTGTAAATCAAATCACTGGAAAAATCCTGCAGGTATTTTCTATCATCAAAACTCAATATGCCATCCAAATTCTAATTAAACCCCAGATGATGGCCATAAGGATAAAATAAAGAAAATGAGATGTATATACTTGGAGAAAAATGAAAACCATCACATAAATACAGGATATTTTAATTACAGAAATGAAAGCATCATTTCATTTAATTGGGGAGGGGGTGGAATGTGGGGTAACTTCAATATCTGCAATCATCTGATTTTGGAATGAGGAGTGAGATGACCTAGGTCCTGGTCACCAATTCTGTACAACTGAATTCTGGCTTCCTTCAGCTTCTCTCAGTCATCTCTACTACCGAGCCTTTCCACCTCCTTCTTGTGTGGTCTATTTTTATTTCATGCAGATAAATGTGAATTGAAAAAAACACCAAGTAGCAAATGAACCTGGGATTCAGAATAAGAGTTGGAGTCAGCGAGAGGAATGCATTAAATAGTGAGGTAGAAAACTTACCGGGTTTTCTTTTGATCTTGTTGGTCTATCCAAATGCATTAGCCATGTAAGTAAGCACACTGCCTCACACTGATGGTTACTTACATTTTCTGGTCTCATATTGCCATCTGATTAAATATATACCCCTGGATTCATAAGACAATTTTAAAGCTTTAATGTCCTAGAATAGTCAGTAGAGTTAGCTGAGGTTTACTGAGAGCCAGCTGCAAATTTATCTCTTAGTTCAAACTTGTCAAATTGTCAAAAGTTGCACTAGATTTTGGCATTGTGGCCTATTAATGATGGCATAACAGGTGTGGTTTTTATTATCTCAGAACAAAATGTAAAATGCATTTTGAAAACAGTTGCTATTTGATGTGCTTTGAGTCACCTCACTATATACAATCTTATGTTCATTAACTGAAGAAGACTCTTTTATAAAGCTAAGAGAGTTTTGAAGCTAAGAATATTTTTGGGTTCAATTTCTATTTTAACTTGAGACAAAGAAAAAGACTTAGAGGGTGACAAACCATCTCTGAGCAGGATGTGTTGCTAGGAAATCATGATAATAGTGTGATTTTTTTCTCCATTTCATATCTACTTCCCAAACATATTTTTGTGGATTTAGTCTTACACACTTAAATTGACTTGGAGTTTTCTTAAGAATGTTTTTATATTGTATTTCTAGTGTCACTGATGAATTTTATGTACTCATTCAATAATTTAGAGTTAATGTTTTGATATCACTGCAATGTAAACGATGTAGCCACTACGTCTCAAGTAGAGGTTTATCTTACTAAATCAATCAAATTAGAGTCACCTTAAAGTTCTCCATTATTTGTCACTGAGTAGAAAAAGAATTACTTTAAACTAAGCTTGATCAGAGGTTGTCATAATTCGAATGGCTAAAGATAATTGTATCCACATAGGAATTAGTCGTAAGCCTTTTGTCCTTGTATGCTAAAAAGCACTATAAAATCCCTCCATCTTATTTCAGTTGCTCTCCTCTCTATTTGAGATTTTCTTTAAGTTTAGGGCATTTGTAGCATTATGATATATTATTTGTGACCGAAAAGAGACATTTCTTCTGAGAGTCCAGCTAGTGTCCAAAAATGAAGAGTAAAAAGTAACTCCAATCCTAGATTCCTAAGCTGGTTATATTAGTTATTTTTCTTTATTAGAGATGTTAAATTCTAGTTACTTTATAGATGAGTGGATTTTTTTCTCTTCAATGACATGATGAATGACTACACAGTTGGACCCATAGCATGTGCATTGCATTTTGAACAAAGCTTCTTGATCAAATGGCATGTATGACTCTGATGTTACTGTAATGCCTGTAGAAAAAATACAGCATACACACCAATCATTTCAAATGGCCTAATCAATACCTAGAAATTGCAGGAAAGTGATGTATTGTATATAATAGACATGTAGAGTCAGATGAAACTCTTTTGATTATAGGCACTTCCAATAAAGGAGGAAATTAATAATGTTTTTAAAGCATATGATACTTGTATAATCAAGGAAAGTTTCCCTAGCAACAATAATTATATGAGTCTCTTACAACTTCCTACTCTAATTATCTGTTTTATTAGTAGATGCATATCACCATCCATTAGGGAACACTTAAAAATATAATGAGACATTGTTATAATGAAGATATATATATATGTGTGTGTGTGTGTGTGTGTATAGAGAGAGATGTTTGTGTGTGCGTGCTTGTATATCTCTAGAAACAGAGGTAAATTCCCAAATGATATGGTCTATATATCAAAGTGTGGATATCCTTACATGAAAACAAAACCTTTTACAATTAATATTTTCTCACCATAAACAATACAGAGTTAAGAGAGTTTATGGACTGTATCCATGAACCATTCATAATCAGTGTCAACAGCTCAATATACTGGATCAAGAATCATAGATCTCAGTGTTGGAAGGGGCCTCAAAGGCCATTTGGTTAATCTACTATTTCAAAAATGAGGCATCTGTGACTCCCAGAAGTTAAGTGAATTTCTCAAGGTCACTGTGCTGTGAACACACACATACACACACACACATGGATCTCTGATGGGCAGGATGTCCACCTGTCATAGGATAGCTGGAAACAAATTTCCTCATAACAAAATCTTACATGATCTTCAGGAACTCACCGTGCTTGTATAGACTACACAATGATAGTACCTTATATGACTTCTGACATACAGTATGTAGGAGGCTTAGAAATATTTCAGGGTCTAATGTTCCAGACCTCTGGAGCTGCCTGATTCATTTTCAAAATATAGTATAATAAGAAGGGATCCCACTATGAAGGGTAGAATTGTCCTCTCTGTGTGAATGCTCTGCTGTCAGTTATCTGTAGGTAACAATGGACAGGGTGGCTCAGAGGAAGTCTCTTCAGGAAGAGAGAAGAACAAAGCTCTAAAGTCTGTCTTTATGCACGCCCTCAAAGACTTTGTGACCAGGAGAAGTCAGATTTTATGAAAGAAATACAGTAGATGCATTTTACAATGGTGATGGTAGAGGGCAAATATCCTTAGTGCGGGTTAATGTATTTACCGAGATTTCATGGCAAGGAGTTATATTTTAAGGGAGCATGATTTGACCTGTGGTATATCCAAATCTGAACTATGTTGTAACACACTTCTGTTGTATTCCTTTGAGGTATTTTTAAAGACTAATGAGTTAACCTTTGTGAAGTACCACGAGACCTTCAGGTTAAAGAAGTCGGTATCAAGTATCAATTCAGTGCCGCTAACTATACTCAATGAACCTAGAAAACAGACTGGAAATAATCAGTAAACCATTCACTGCAGTCCCCTTGGTATCAGAGCAGCAAAGTTAACATGCTAACAGCTAAGCTTCATGCGCTGAGAGGAAGAAAATGATCAATGGCAAAGAGCATATCCACCTTTGAAATGACATGATCCATTATAAGAATCAGATGTTAAATTGCTTCCTGTACTGAGCACACTCAATTAAAAGTCTGCACAGTGAGATCATCTCGATGGTTAAATATGCTCTGTGGGAACAACCTTTATGGAGCTTAAAAATCACAGAAGGACTATTCCTACCATGACACTGGAGATTTGGAAGGCATTTCCTTCCCCTATTTTTCAATTTGGTAGTTTTATTAGGAAGTCTTTTGCCTGAGAGACTGCTGAGTGGGTCATACCTATCTACCCTTTGCTTCTGTGAACAGGAGATATTTCTAAGTGTTCTTTTTCAATTGGATCCAGAGTGGGTGACTCTGGCTTTAATCCAGTATCTCTGGACAAAATGTGCCATTTGTGCACATGGTATTTAACGCCCTTCAGCTCCTTGAACTTTCCCTTTTCAGAAAGCTAAACGATTCACCCCAGTCCTGTCTCCCCAGCTAGCACTTCCTTCTTCCTGTGGTGGGAATGAGGGTAGGGGGCTATAAAGAATGCCAAACTTGGAATGAAATCAACAGATCTGATGTCTACTTGCAGGTTTGCAATTAGCCCAGGTCTATGGACTTGAACAAGTTATTTAGTCTCTCTGGTGCCCAGTTTCCTCATGCTTCAAAAACTTGTCTATTTCGTTTGCTACTGACTGCCTGTCTGTCCCTGCCAGACTATAAGCTCCACAGTAGGACTCTTTGTTGTCTTCACTGATGTATCTCAAGAGCCTAGTACATGCTACACAGTGGGTGCTCAGTGAAAATTTGTGTAATAAATGAAAAGTTCATATCTGGGCAGTGTTGCCTTTCATCTATTCCCCCAATGTAGAAATCATAGAACTTTCCTCCCTTACACTTAGACAGCAACCAAATCCTGTTTCCTAATCTCTCTCATGTCTGTGCTTTCCTCTCCAGCTGCACTTAAATTGTCTTATATCAACTTTTTTTTAAAATAAATTTTTGCAAATTTATTTATTTATTTATTCAAGATTTACTTATTTATTTATACAAGCACTGGGTAAGGTCAGAAGCGCGGGAGGGTGAGAGAATTCACCAGAGCCAGAGCGGGGAGCAGAGCAGGCAGAAGGACAGAAGTACACTGCTGAGGGGAGCAGCGGGCGGCAGGAGAGGTCTGTGCGCCATGTGGGACTCTCCTCTAGTGGCCGGGGAGCAGCCGGGGATCGAACTGGCCGGGGAGCAGCCGGGGATCGAACCAGCACTGTAGAGGCTGCAGGCAGCTTCGCAACCCAGCGCTCAACCGCTGCGCCACTGGGGAGGCCCTTATATCAAGTTTTCATCATTATTTTACAATATTCTCCAAACTATTTTCAGACTGATTTTTCAGAAATGTAAAATGGTCATTGGTCATGATACTCACCTCTTTATTTTTATTTATTTATTTTCTTCATCATTGTTCATTTTCTGTACAGTAATTGGTTTCTTTCTTTAGAACTAAAAAGACATTTCTCCAAAAAGAAAGGCAAACGGCCAACAGGCACATGAAAAAATGTTTAAAAGCACTAATTATCAGGGAAATGCAAATCAAAACCGCAATAAGACACCACTTTATACCAGTGAGAATGGCCCACATTAAAAAAAAAAACAAAAACTGGAAACAACAAATGCTGGTGAAGATGTGGAAAAAAAGGAATCCTTACACCACTGGTGGGAATGTAAACTGGTGTAGCCACTATGGAAAGCTGTGTGGAGGCTCCTCATAACACTGAAAATGGGGGCCTCCCTGGTGGCGCAAGGGGTTAAGTACTGCACTATGAAGCAATCCTCAGATTCTGCAGCATGAGTTCGATCCCCAGCTGGCCAGGGAGCAACCCACATGGCATAGTAGACCTCTCCTGACTTGCTCGCTGCTCCCTTCAGCAGTGTATTTCAGTCAGTCTGTCTGTTCTGTTCCCCACTCTGTCTCTGGTGAATCCTCTCACCCCCTGCATCTCTGGCCTGTACCCCAGCTCTCATATGCATAAATAAATAAATCTTTGAAAAAAAAAAACACTGAAAATGGATCTGCCATATGACCCAGTGATCCTACTCCTAGGAATCTACCCAAAGGACACAAACACACAAATTCGAAAGGAAACCTGCACCCCTATATTTACTGCAGCACAAATTACAATAGACAAGATATAGACTAACCTCTTTAAACTAAACCCCCTCCATGGCTTTCCCAGTATCCTCAGGATCAAGTTGAAACTCCCAGGTATGGCACACCTCATGATCTGTGAGTTCTTCTGTGACCATTTATTAGAGCTGGATATCATGTTAAACACATTTTGTACACTGAACATCTCTTTCTTGTACAGAGCATAGTGACAGAGATTCTAAATCCTTGTTCATGTTTGTCTCCCCAACTAAAGCTATGTTTCATCACAAAGTATCCCATCACCTCACAGGATGATGGGGGACATCAAGAGGGCTCAATGAATGCTGGCAATAATTGAACGAGGGGTGGCTGTCATACCTGGGGTTAAACTGCTTAGTCTCTGGGTGCCCCCGTGCATCCTTAGGGATGCTTAGGGATGCTTAGGTGGGTGGGCTAGAGGTCAGAGCATTTGTGAAACATGGAACCAGATTATCTGTCCACTTTCCTCCAGATCTACTGTTCTATGGGGCTATCATTTTTTCTCATCAGTTTACTTGTCTTGGTGAGTGAGGGTGGTTTGAGGGGATGGGGAAGTAGGGTAAGGGCAGGATTTTTTATCTGGAACAGAGGGAAGGAAGGCGAGTGTAGAGGCAAGCCCATAAGTAGTTATTCGCTCTTCTGAGCGATTTTCTTTCTTTGCCAACAAGATTGGTAAATGCTTATTTTTTTAATATTTTTTAAGATTTATTTATTAATTTACACAAGAACCGGGGTCCAGGCCTGATGCGCAGGAGGGTGAGAGGATTCACCAGAGACAGAGCGGGGAACAGAACAGGCAGACTGATGAAATACACTGCTGAGGGGAGCAGCGGGCGAGACAGGACAGGTCTGCCGCTCTATGTGGGACCCTCGCCGGCCGGCCAGCCGGGATCGAACCGGCGCTGCAGAGGCTGTGGACAGCTTCACAGCACGGCGCTCAACCACCTGCGCCACCAGGGGAGGCCCGAGTGTTTTATTTTGTATTGGTAGTGTGGGGGTCAGGGGGGTGGGGAAAGAGAAACGGCCGCACATTGAATTTAAATGTGGATTCATTGAAAATACAAATATTTGAATTTGTGCAACTGATGAGTGATATAGTACCAGGAATTTGACCCAATTCTGAGACATCAGGAAGGACACATAATGGATATGAGTGGCCTGAGGGAGAGGTTGTAAGAAAGAGAATAACCGTTCAATCTATTTGTGTTTACCAAGTCATAGAAAGAGCAAATTTTTTATTTACCATTAAGAATCTTGATAAAGGTAAATGTTGGTGTTCTCCAGTGTCCTAGATTTCTTCATTCTTGTTTTCACACACTTCTTGATAATAATATACATTCCTACTGTCTGATCTATGTCCCAATATTTGTGTCCCACTCAGGACTGTGCCTTAAACTCCACTCTTGAACATCAAACACTTACTGAACATTCTGCAGATACCTTCCATTTAGCACGTCCACAGCTGAACTTAACTCAGCCTGTCTCTCGACCCCCCAAATTGCTTTTCCAGCTATGCTTTTTCTCTCTCATGTGTGGTGCTGCTTTTTACCTAGCCACACAAAGTGGTTATCTTCGGCTCCCTTGTCTCAGTTCAGGTTCTCCCCACTCTCCCCCTCCAGGACTACTCAAACCATCACACTAGTAGTTGTCTCTCCTCAGCTGCTGTCAGAGTGGCCTCTGAAGCTGACTTCAAACTGCTCAGTGGCTTCCTATTGTGTTAAGAGGAAAGGCCAATTCTTTTTTTAATAAAGATTTTTTTAATTTATTTATACAAGAACTGGGGTACAGGCCAGAGGCCGGGAGGGTGAGAGAATTCACCAGAGACAGAGCAGGGAGCAGAACAGGCAGATGGACCGAAAGCACTGCTAAGGGGAGCAGTAGGCGAGACAGGAGAGGTCTGCCCCGCCATAGGGGTATCTCCCTGGCCGGCCGGGAATCGAACCCATGCTGCAGAGGTTGTGGACAGCTTCATGGTGCTGCACTCAAGCAGCTGCGCCTCCAGGGAGGCCCTTGGCCAATGCTTTAGCATGGCTTCTAAGTAAAATCCCTGTGTTCTGGCCGCTGCCCATCTCTCCAAGTTTATGTCTTACTTGACTCCTATGCCAAATGCCCTGCAAGTCCTCCAAATAATATCCTTTAGCTTCACATCTTTCTCTGAACTACTCCTCTGCCTGGCATATTCTTTCCGCTCGTGCCCACCTGACTGCCATGGCATCATGTTTCTAGTGTTTAGTGTTAGGTCTACTCCAAACTGTTGCCTGATGATGACAGGGCCTCTTCTCACAGTAATGACCTACTTCCTCTTTTGTGCTTTCCAGTGCATGGCCTAGACATGGTCCGGCAATGATACGCCTGTGTATGAGGTGATCCAGGGAAGAGATTCCAAGAGCACAGGACAGGACGGTGGTTAAGTGCATGCAGTATGACAGCAGAACAACTTAGTTTGAATTCTGACTATGACACTTGTGATATGGGTGATTTTGAGCAAATTATTTTACCTTTCTGAGCCTCAATTTCCTCATGTGTAAGGTGGGCATAATTATAGGATTTATATCTTAATGTGGTTATGAGGATTAAGTGAATACATATACAATAGTTAGAATGGTGCCCAGTACATAATGATTACTACGTGTGTTTGTTCTACTACTACTACTACTAATAATAATGTTAATATCACTATTTCAGGGGCCTCCCTGGTGGTGCAAGGGGTTAAGCGTCAGCACTGTGAAGCTATCCACAGCCATGGCAGCACGAGTTCGATCCCCGGCCAGGGAGGTGGTCCACATGATGCAGCAGACCTCTCCTGTCTCGCCCAGTGCTCCCCTCAGCAGTGTATTTCGGTCCTTCTGCCTGTTCTGTTCCCCACTCTGGCTCTGGTGAATTATCTCACATCTCCCCCACCTCTGGCCTGCATCCCAGTTCTTGTATGCATAAATAAATCTTAAAAAATATTATTATTTCATACCGAAGCTCTCCACCATATCCAGACCATATCTGGCACAGGATAATCAGGTTCTATCCATATTATACAGTCCCATGATGTCCAGTTACTGCCCTTTTGTTACCTCCTCCAACTTGTTCATTGTGTCTCCTCCACTGGACTTTAAGCTCCTTTTGTGCAAAGACTACGCCTATCTTGTTCACCACTATATCCCTAGCACCAAGCACCATTCTAAGCACATTACACACACATATATTTGGTGAATATAAAAAGAGAATGATTTTAAGATGTGTATTTTAGTTATCAGTAGATTATCATTAGTATTTTAATCACTTCTAAAATTGCTAAATGCAATTCTCTGCCCCTTACTTTTTTCATGTGAGACAGCACAATTTTATACAGTGAAGTAGCATCTTAGAACTAATTCGCTTAATAGAGGGATTCTCCAGTTTCTTTACAGCACAGGAACACAGAGTCTTCCATTCATATGCTAATTCAGTGGTACAGGAAGTCTCCTGGTGCACCTATCCTTCCTGCTTACCACATGTCATCTTACAGCCTCAACGAAATTCACAGGCAGACTTTGTAGGAGTTATTATTTATTAATTCTATTCATTTAATGAGCAGATGGCCTGAGAATAAGGAAAAAAAGTATAGAGAATGACCCACAATTTTCAGTGCTTAGAATTCAGACGGAAAAACAAGACGTGCACAAATAACCTACATCACCAACATTTTTACTCTCACAATTAAGTATGATAGGATTTCAGAGGATCCTGTTGATGTGATCAGGAAAGGTTTTCTAGAATGGCTAAAATCATAGTTGATTTTGTGGATGGGTTGGATTTTCATACGTGGAAAGGGAATAGCATTCCATGCCAAAAAAAGGGCATGGAGGAATTATGAGCATCTGATATGTTGGGGGTAAGGAAGGCATGCATACTCCTTTATGCAAGAAGCAGAAGACAGACTAGAGACATCAATTTGAAATAATGTGTGGTGGGCTTTTACTAACAGGCTAGGATATTTGAACTTTATCTACAGAAAATGGGGAACTGTGCAAGATGTTAAGGTTGGTAATAGGAAAAGTAAAACTAAGTTGTAGGAATAGTAATTAGGCAAAAAAATACGGCAATACATAGAGTGGAGTTTCTGGGTTAAGTTGCATTTTTAAGTGATGGGTACCCAGAGAAATAGACAGCAGATGGTTGGAAATGAAGGATTATTTGAGTTTGGGGAGGTAGAGATTAAAACAGTCTGCATAGAACTGATGTCAGAGACTAAGGAGTGGATGAGAAGAGTGCGAGAGAATACAGAATAAAGACAAGTTCACATGCAGACTTACGACAATGAAAAATACTATTAAAAAAACCAGCTGAATATTATATTTGAAAACCCAGGAAGACAGCAGCCTGAGAAACACATGCAAACCTCTTAAGACCCATGAAGGCATACGGAGCAAACTTTGAGAAGTACTACTTTAAAGCAAGGGCCAGCTAGAACTTGGCAGTGGAGGAAGAAGGAGAGAAATCCAACCTACCTGTTGAGCAGTCAGGGCCTGTCCACTTGGGGTCACAGCTACACACTCCAGTGTCCAGAAGGAAAGTCCCATGTCCTGAGCACTGCTCTTGGCATATAGGAAGTGCAGTTTCACAGTTGACTCCTCCCCAACCAGTGGAACAGTGACATTCTCCTTTCACACAGATACCGTGGCTGGAACACATTGGGTCTAAGCAGTCCTCTGAGGACCCCAAAAAAGGGAGAAAATTGGTTAAAAAGTGAACAGGTGTGGCCAGTACACATTAGGATAATGAAACCGAGGTTCTCATACTGATTTCTTACTGTTATATCACTTATGCTGCTTTAATTAAGCAATAAAATGACTCATAAATGCTGTATTCACACCTGAAGATTATTAACACTTATAGATACATATGCTATGTGAAATTGTGAGTGGTGTGAAGTACTCCCATACAAATAGGAGGGTGGACTAGCATGGGTCTACCGTAGGAATTCCTCAGGTTTGCAAAAATCTCGAAGAGCTTCTGCTAAGTCCTTCCCTAAATTTCCTGGAATTAGAATCACTGCTCCGAGAAGTCGCTTTTTTACTTGATGTCTCTAAGAGGAGTTCATATATATTTTTTAAAGTTTGTATTATTCAAGGCATTGGATGAGATGACTGATGTTGCATAAAATTATACAATATAATCAACCTGTTATAATCTCTCATTTATTCCTGAGAAGTGCCAAAAATGTAACATGTTAAACCTAATTTAAAAATTCTTTTCTTTGTGGCTTCTCCTACCAGGACAATGTGACATAGTTGTCAAAGTTTTAGAATAACACAGACAAATTCTATTTGTCTCTGATTCTGTGAGTCTGGAATTTGCTTGGATATGTTCTAACAAATGTATAGGCTATTTTAGAACTAGATTTCCATGAGTGCCTTGGGGAAAATTATGTTGTGTTTTTAACTGAGTGACCATTTCATAGGAAATGGGGAGGTTTTTTCCCCCAAATTTCAAGTATTCCTATAGAAATTAGATAAGAATAAAATAACTTACGATAATGAGGATGTATACTTTGAATTACTTTTCCAGCAATGGAAATAGACTGATAAATCTGCTTTCATTTGCAAGACTGGCCTAGTTTCAGGGCGTGGCTCATGGCCATGGAACAGAGTGATTCTAACTAAGCATTATTATAATTAGTGCTATAGCCATTATAATTAGCCCATGATCTCAGGGTCATTAGCACAACACTTTTTATACCTGAGCTAATCTGCAAATACCAGAAAGTACAATTCAATCCTTCTTTGGTGGGAGTGGGGCCATCGAAAGTACAGAATATTATTTTGGAAAGAGGTCATTTTGCAATATTGAAATACAGCAATAATATTAATAAACACAGCACTTAATCGAGTTTATTTTACAAAAAGGCCATCTTTTATGGAGAGGTAAGTCATACTTAAATTGGAGGCACAAAGTCATATGGCTGAAGGGACCAGGCAGGTAGCACGTATGGATGACATGGGCTGGATGCAAGAAAACAATGTTTTAGGAGCAAACTAAGAACAACAGCACAGTTTCAAGAGAACTGTTGTGCTTCGCTTGAGTTAACTACCACCACATAGGATGTGGGTCCAAGATTATCAGATTTCCTCATTGTTTTAAGAGGCCAGAAATAGAAATTTTCATGTGGTACTTGCCTATTTTTAAATTTCTGCAAATAAATCACAAGACACAACAACAAAACATGACCACCACCATCACCACGTGACCCACAAGCCCGGGTCAGCCTGTGGGCTCTGGGTCTGTGATGTCAGACTTAAAAGATATGTTTTGCTGGTGTATTTGTAAAGTTGATGCCATTAAATATGGTGAGCATAAGGGCCTCCCCGGTGGCGCAGCGGTGGAGCGCTGGGTTGCGAAGGTGCCCGCGGCCTCTGCGGCGCCGGTTCGATCCCCGGCTGCTCCCCGGCCACCGGAGGAGGGTCCCGCATGGCGCGCAGACCTCTCCTGCCGCCCGCTGCTCCCCTCAGCAGTGTACTTCGGTCATTCTGCCTGCTCTGCTCCCCGCTCTGGCTCTGGTGAATTCTCGCACCCTCCCGCGCTTCTGACTGTACCCAGTGCTTGTGTAAATAAATAAATAAATCTTTAAAAAAAAAATATGGTGAGCATTCTTTCTTGATATTTTGGTTGTTTTACAAATTTTCTTAGTGACCCCACAGGGCAAATTTAAGCTAAGTCCTTTTTCAACTGCTCACAAAATTTAAATTAAAAGGATTTAAATGTGGACCTCCCTGGTGGCACAGGGTTGAGCGCTGGGTTGTGAAGCTGCATGCAGCCCTCTCCTGGCCCCTGCTGCTCCCCTCAGCAGTGTACTTGGTCAGTCTGTCTGCTCGGCTCCCTGCTCTGGCTCTGGTGAATTCTCTCACCCTCCTGCGCTTTTGACTGTACCCAGTGCTTGTATAAATAAATAAATAAATCTTTGAAAAAAAAGGATTTAAATGTTTTTAAATGTATTTCAATTTTTAAAAAAATAAATTTTTTAAAGGTCACATATTTTTAGGGCAAATTGTAGATATTGTGATACACACCATTTTGGGGGTGTGTGTTTATATCTATAACAGCAGTAGATCACCATGAAAACAATTTTAAAAGGTAACTCTGGTGCCTAGTCTAGACCCAGTGCCACTCATTGGAACAGATACACTCTTCACACCAAAATTCTACTTTTGCTAATGGGAAGTGGAAAGCTAAACTCTTGCTTGCTCATGGAGCGGAATGAGATTAAACCCTTTGCAATGCTGTGTAATAGTCTTAATGAGCCGTCTTTAAAAAGCAATTATATTGCATTTCAGCATCCTCTTTCCTGAACAACAGTTGTGATGAGACCATCTCCCATGATAATGGTTTAATATTATTTCTGAAATCAGTCTTATTGGAGGAATGTGCCATGAAAAAGATCTGATTACTAGTAAACTAATTTTCCAATGTGTCTCTTTAAATGACAAAACTATTGCCATTTCAAAATATGTTTGTGTGTGTGAGTAAAGGCTCCTTTGGGGTGAATTTTAATATAAAGGCACTGCCTTAAAACTCACAAGTGGTTAAACTTGGCTCCCTTAGATATAGAGGTCAAATTTCAACATGAGGTATAGAAAAATAAATAATATAATGCAACAAATATAATAATAATGCTAATTACAAATCAGTCCCAAGAAAACATTCATGAAATGGTTCCAAATGTGCATATATTATTGCTTTTATTATGTGCTTTAAAGCAAGATGTAGCCTAGTGCACTCTGTAATAATGAAAGTATATGAATTAACACCTAATATCATCAGTATGGAAATTGTCAAGTTAGAAAACAGTGTTAGAAAAGCTCTGAAAGTGTTAGAGACACAGCCACATATTAGTAATCACAGACTGTCAGAAGAGACAAGTCCTCCCCTGCACCAATCCTTTACTCCATGTACTATGGATGTGATGAGCATTTAGGGTTTGCAAAGACCACCTGAATCTCTACTGAAATCATAAAATGATGAGGTGGGCAATTCAGTAAGAGAAAAGCTTGAAGCAACAGATTAAAATGGGGGCTCTGACCTTCCTCGCAAATTTCTCCTTTGTATCCTAGCTCACAGATGCAGACTCCCATGATGCAGGTGCCATGACCGAAGCATGTTGGGTCAATGCATTGCTCTTCTGGAACATCGCACTCTGGACCCTTCCAGCCATTTCGACAGACACAGTGTCCTTTCTCATATTCTCCATTCCCACCACACAGCACAGGGCACGAATCTGAAGGTTGGCAAAATGAATCTTTAGTAATGTTCTCATAATACATTTAAAATAGCCAAAGAGTAATGCTCTATTGATTCTTTGTATAATATCTCAGGCAACCAACCAACCAACCAACCGAACGCTTGTCCTATTTTTGTCTTTGCCTTTCTTAAATAGGTACATGTTCATGATTATAAACAGAATTTTCCTCTTGTGGGAGGGGGTAAATATAAGTTACAAAATGTGACCTGAGAACAGAAATTATTTCAAGAATTTTCTTTTGATTGTGCCATAATGTTGAACAACTATTACTGTTACATTATTATTATCATTATTATCATAAGCTATGCTTTCTCTCTCATAACTTTTTGTCCACAAGCAAATGTATGTCACTATTAGGAAAAAAAGTCCTGAAAAATTTAGAAAGTAATAAACAGGGTGTTATTCTTATTAGAGAATGTGATCTTGAAAGAGTTGTGCATTTAAAGAGGACTGGAAAGGTATCTATTCCCTTAACACCTTGCACAGATGTTTCTTGGAATACTTCCTCTGCTTTGTTATGGTTTGTTTCCCTATTAAAACGATGGGCTCCTTGAGGGCAGAATCTGTATGTTCTGTATTATTCTTCTTTTAATACAAGCCATACTTCCACTTATACCCCACTTCCTCAAGATCTATTGTAGTACTGTGAACATGGCAAAGGTTGCAGAATTCTTGTTGAACAGAATTTAATCTAAAGAAACTGGGTGGCTAAGAAATCTGAGCTTAAATTATTATAGGGTGGAGAAATTTAAGAATACATTGAAAATGAGCAGAAGGCATCACTAAAGTAATAACTGTAAGCCTATGGGAAAATACATGTGATTTACCTATAGCGTTTCAAGAATTAAATTATGGGCAAGTCTAGGAAGCAGTCAGGTTTGCTAAGTTTAACTTCTGACTTTTCTATTTTCTAGACTACTTTCCCATTTGGTGATTAACCACTCCTTCAGTTTATATTGTATGTATCAGTAGTTATCTACTTTGCCCACTCTTAAAGTCCACCCATTATCAACTTACCTTATGAAGGAAATAGAAGTATCATGCACTAGTTGGGTCAGATATAGGTACAAATTCCAGCTATTAGATAGCCCTGGATAAGTTATTTCACCTCTCTGAGGTTGTTTCTTTGTCCATTAGATTGATAATAGTAGCTCTGTTTTATGTGGCCATTGTAGGAAGCAGGAATTAAAGATATAATACAAAGTGTTTAGAACAGTACCTGGCAGAGTAAGTGGCAGTGGGGGATATTATTGTTGCTGCTGCTATCATCACTACAGCCACTCCTCCTCCTCCTGCTATTAATTCTGAGTTCTAAAATGACTTCTGTTTCCCTAAATCAATCAGAATAACAGGGAAACATTACCTCTAGCACAGTCAGGCCCAAGGAATCCTGGGAAACAGTGACAATGGCCAGAGATACACTCTCCATTTCCATTACAATTTGTAGAACAGTCATCCATTATTTCTATTAATAGAGAGAAAAAGAAAAAAAAAACAAATGAACAAATCCCCAGGCTGCAGAGTCCTTAATTTTTTCTTTTACATTGCAAGAACTGTGGGCCCATAACAATCTTGCCCTCTGCTGTCTATGGAGCACTTACTATTTAAAATCAGATGCCAAAGATTTCTGTAAGATGTCATAGGCAGTACCAAATTATTAAAAGTGCCCTGGATTTGCTGAATTGGCTATTCAAGAGTGGAACTAAAAAGCAACCTCATCCCTAAAGTGCATAAAGGGTCTAGATGAATTGTATTCTTATGAGACATTCATGATAAAGCTAAAAATGTACTAGGATTATAGGACATTTCTCAAAAGCAAAATGGGCTTAAAAATGCAACCCAGAAGACTAGTCTACTGTTTATTTTTCAAATTTAGGTTGTAGCAAATAAAAATTTCTTCTCTAGCACCTTAGGATGTTTAATCTACTATCTTGACAGCTTAACTATGATAATCAGTATTTCATTTTCATTAATAAGTGACAATGGAAGGCTTTTAAAGTAAGTGTTCATATTAAATTCACCACCACTAAAAGCATTAGAACCTAAGTATTTTGTTGAGAAATGCTTTCTTGACTGTAAACGCTTATCAGTTCTCTGCCACTAATTTCCCTTCAATCCACTCTTAGAGAAGAATAGGTTTCAGGGGAATTGAGAAGGCTTTGAAGGTACCCATGGGTAGTTCTGGTGATATAAAAATGTTCACTGCAACAGAACTTTGATAATATTTGTGGTAAGTAAACTGACTGAAAAAGTATAAAGTTATACATAACCAGTCTCTGACAATGACATTAAAATTATTTCTGGTTAAAAATTGTATTTGAGTATAGTAACATTGAATTCCAAGACCATGAGATACAATGGTATGTATGCTTTACTCTTGAAGATTTTTCCCTAGTTTTATTGAGAAATAATTGACACACCTCATTGTTTAAGTTTAAAGTGGACAGCATGAGATTTTGATTTACATATCTTGTAGTTTTTTTTTTTCATTATATTATCTTCTCAATATGCTTTTCTATAAGTTTTCAAGACAGCACTCTTGGATTCTGAATTTTATGTTCTGGCCTATTAAACTCACATTTCTCCTATGTACCAGTTTTTCCCTTTCTATCCAAAGTGTCTACTTCATCTAGTTTCACTTGGCTAATCTTTTTACAACAGGAGGTATTCAAGGAAGTGGTCTTGGCACCTTCCACTGAACTATGAGAATTTATACTGATAGTCAAGAAATAGCATTTTTTCAGTTGTGACCTCTTGACCACCTGTATCTGTAGGCACTTATAAATGCAGATGCCCTTGCTGCACTCCCAGAGCCACTGAATGTGTCTTTGGGGGATGGTAGTCTAGTAATCAACTTTCTAACAGACCTCAGGTGGCCCAGCGGATGGCCACTGCATTTAAGCATTGAGAAGCAATGCTGCAAATAGTCAACTTCTATAGTTAGAGAACTCCTGAGCTAGACTTGGGGTTCTGCTTTGGGCAGAATAAAAGCAATAGAGAGAAGGTGGTGTCTAGTCCATTCTGGCGATTCTTGGAAAGTTAGAATGAACCCAATGGCTGTGCAGATAGCCACTCTATTGGCAAGCAAAGGAGAATATTCTTCTCACCCCTCTGTGACTACAACAGAGCACCTTGTATGGATTTATGATGGTTGATTCCTATGTTAGGAAACTGAAGCGGCTATGAAATTGACACATGGCATTTGCTGCACTACAACTGGGCTGGCAGGAATGTAACATTTGACAAAGAGCTAGCCATTTTTAGCTCATTAAAACACCAGTTATTTTCAGAAAATCACTAATTTATTTAAAAGGTCATTATGGAAAGGTACAATGAGTCTTATTTTTTTTTCATTTAGAGGGGGAACGATTATTTCTCTATTTTCTACTTATCTAGCATTCTGTCCAAGCCTTAGTGGCAGTTCTTAAATCTACATTTGGATTTCCCCTGCCCTGTATAGTTAATAGGAGGCCACGGAGGAAGCTTTCAAAGGTAAATACAATTGAATTTAATTTCACTCCAGCTCCTATTGACAATTTTATGGAAACAGCCTTATGGGAATGTAGCTATTGTTGAAAAAATGTTTAATAAAGTTTGCTATCAAAATAAATAAAAATCCCTACATCTTATTGACTTCTCTAAGAGCTGTCTCTGGGCCCACACTGTCGCACAGAGCTTAACACCAGCAATGCAAATGAAAAGAGAAAGCAATATAGGAGTTTTGGAAGCAGCCACCTCCACTAGGTATCAAAGAGACACATCAGGACAGCCTAGGGACTCCAGGAGGAAGATGACTCCAGCAGGGACACATAAATAAATAGAGATCAAAAAGAATGTGCATTTCTATTTATGTTGGCCTTTAGGAAGCTTTTCATTCTTTTTATTCCCACATCGGAATCAGTTCTTAGATTCCAGCTCATTAGATTTGGGAATTATTTTAAAATTCTATGTTTAAAAAACCATTATTATGCTAGAGTTGAAAGCCCCTTGGAATCAGCATCTACATTGATGATGGGTTTTGTTTCTGGCAGGTTTTGTCATGGGAGAAATTAAAGGTAATGAATAATCATATGGAATGAATATGTTCTAAAGGCATGGACTTTGGAATCAGACATACTGGATCTCAAATCTCAGTTTTATCACTTGCTGGCAATGAAATTTTCCAAGTTATTTACTTATTCCAAGTTTCCCATCTGAACTATTTGTGATAGAAGTATCACTATACCTATCCTATCAGGCTTCTAATGGGAATAACAGATGACTGTATAAAGCATCTAGTACAAGGCTTGAGGCAGTGTGGCACTCTATAAATGGGATATACCATCATGTCACAGAGCAGGTTGGCTGAGATTAGTGGTATTGACAACTCTGTCTACACTACTGGGAAATAATATGATAATAGAGGCCAGTGGCTAGCCTGTATTAGTCATTTAATAAATTATGGTTATTTATACCATCTTGATCTTTATTCATTAGCAGACTAAATATAGTGAAGTCAACTGATTTCTAACTTTACCATGTTATTGATGAATGAACATCATTTAGAACATTTAAATTCATATGAAACCTTAATTTGTTTAATCTTTCCTTTTACTATGATTAAGATAAATTAGGACAATATAAACATTAATAAGGATAATTTAGAGTAAATAACTTGAATACCTTTGATTTTTTTTCAGAAAGTTACTTGGATTCTCTTCAAGTGGAATTGTAGAAGTATTTCTTTTGTTTCAAATCTTAAAATTGCATCAGAAAAGCAAAACAAAACACACAAACAAAAAACCTACCTTGCATGAGCAAATATGTTGTTGCATACATAACTGACAGCTTGATATTTTGGTAATATGAATTGTATCTCAAAGGTTAGGTTCTTTTTGGGTGGAAGGAAGGGTCTTTTTAGGAAAAAAAAAAAAACTCCAGGCATATTTCTGGGCTTTTTGAAATTTGAAAGGTTGATAAAATGGTTAGTGCTTTAACTTGAGCTAAGGGGTACAGTTAACATGAAGAGAGACATTCTTCTTCACAATTATTTCAGGTCTTCTAATTGCTTTGATTTCTGTATATAGCTCTACCACCCTGAACCTGTCCAACCTCTTCTAATTGCTTTGATTCCTTAGGAGAAACTCAGCCTCTCATAACTCATTGGCATATGTATTATCAAAACTGGAACTTGATAGAAAGATGTCATGAAAGTTGCATCTGTTGAATCTGTCCCACTGAGTCTGAGAGTGGCAAAACACTCTTGTCAGTTAAAATATTTTTTTCTATTGACAAATACTTTGTCTTTTGAAGATGTATGATCAGTGGAGTTTTCCTCTAGGTGAAAAATCACCAGTGTATTTTTATTGCATTTCTGGTTACTTTAGAGGATAGTTTTTGATAATCTTATGGCTGGAATGCCATTTTCTACTGAATCAAGGTCTTCAGCACCAAGTAAAAATAGAACATAATTGTTATAAAGAGCAGATGGTATATCTATTAACAGTCAACACATCTTCCTAAACATATGGTTGAACAGGTTAACTAAAGGATAAAGTAGTGAGAGTTGTATAGAAAACTGACAGCTGTAAAATATATTTTCCTTTCTTTTAAAACACGTTTTAGGAAAATTCACACTGTAAAATACTGTGTCTCTGAGTTGTCTACCCACAGGGCTCTAAAATTGCTAAAGAGCTCAGCTTTATTCACTCAAAGGGTCATGGGTTATGAATATACCAAAAATGGACGAGAGAGATGCCTTTGATAAACTAAGGTAATAAGAGTATGTGTAGACAGTGTATTAAAAATAGCATGTTTAAAAAGGTCCTGAAACCTCCTGAAAAGCCATTTTGATGATTTTTAACTTCTATTTAAAAATTTTTGTATTGAAATTAACATTGGTTCGTAACATTATATAGGTTCATTGTGATTCCTTTCAAACTAAACAATTTTAAAAGAATTGGTCTGTGAATGACCCAAGTTATTCTTAAGATGCTTCTCTAAATACTCTTATTTTGTATTTTGAAACCTCAACGGTTCTACAGTCACTTCTATAGAAGAGCTCAACTCTTGCTAGCTTTTCCTTTCTAAAATGTATTTATTTGTTTTTCCTTTTCTAGTGGAAATTGAATCTCACTTCACGAAAGTTGTTCATCTACATGACTTTGGTAAAAATATTATCCAGGTAATTACTCCTGTTGAAAACATAAAAAGGTACATGGCAAATATCCTAAAATGCAGCAAATAATGGAGCACTTAAAGAAAGAATCTTAATCAGCATTTAAACAGCATCAACATAAACAACAACATAAATCTTCCTCATAGTGACCTATGCTGAATAATGATTTTAAGGCAGAATGAGCAAGAAGCTTAAATAACAGCTGTATCACTTTCACCACTGAAAGACACTGATTGTGATGTTCTTGAGTTATGCTATCAATTCAAAATAATCATCAAGGCAACTTACCAATTGCTGTAGTTAACACGAATACCTGCTCCATCTTTTTTCCATCGTTGTAAAATGCCAGATACCAAGGCCCCTGGTCCATATACTCTATGAAACCTGTTTCCTGCAGTGAGGTTAAGATCAAGTTCCTAGGGGAGTGCTGAGTATCATCAGAACCCTTGGAGTCCTGCTTGACTAGTTGTTTTCCATCCATTAGTTTTACAAAGTCAAACTGGAACAAATACAAACACAAATATGAGTCATTACTTTTACTTCTAGATAAAACCAAACTTACCTTTTGGACTCATACCCCTTATTTATCTGCATTCCCTCACTGGGCTAAACATCATGAATATCTGAAAACAGTGGCTAGGATAGGTAGGGGCATCAAAGCTAAGGAAAATGAGAGGGCTGGGAAGTCTAATAATCATCTTGTTCTAGGAGAGGATACACATTTCAAGAATATTTTCTTAGACTCCCATTTTGAATTTGCTCTGCTAGATGTCAATCCTTATTTGCCAATGGCATTTTATTTTTCATTTGAGTGTGATGATTCTGGGTATCTATTGCAAACATTGCCCTCAAATTTGACTCCTACATACTTTACAAGTCACAAACCATGAAGTGTTCATCCCAACACCCTCTAAAAGGGCTCAAGAAATACCTATAATGATTAACAAATCAATAAAATTGGGGGAGAGAAAAATACTATAATATCAAATACCTGAGTGTGCGTAGGTGGAATGTTTCTTCTGCCATAAATTCCCAGCAGAGAGTCCTTCGCTAATGAAATATTAAATTTCAGATAGATAGGATGGTGGATAGTGATCTGGAAACGCCAGAACAAGCCAGGTGGAATAGTCTGCATGACCTGTGCGCCAATGTCAACTTCTCCAGTGTCTATCGCCCGTCCCTTCTGAAACACTAGATTTAAAGGAAAAAAAAAATTACATATAACATTAATCTTAATTTTAGAGTAGTGATTTTTAGTTTTCCAACAATACATATATTAAAATGACTTAGTTCTTTCTTCCTCTCTGATCCATCCATCTTTCAAGGCTTTACCCAAATTACATACCTTCTAAAGAGCTTTCCCTAACCAACCACAGTATTAGTCTCTCCCTCCTCCTGAACTAATTTTGCATTTATTACCATCATCTGATTCCTTTTAACTGTTATTTACTGAGCACTGTCTCAGTAGCTGCAGGAGATACAAAGATGAGTGAGATGTAGTTCTTGTCTCAAAGAGCTTTGAATAAAAGAGAGGAAATGGGACATGTGGACAAATAACCACACTGTAAAGGAAAATAAGTGCTCTGGGTATTCCAAGGAGGAAAAGGTATTTGGTTGGAGGACACTACTCATCCGAAGCTCTCTCTAGCACTCTTATTTTCTCTTTTTTCCATTCCTTAGCACCTATCACCAACTAGCATATCACATATTTTACTTATTTATTGTTTACTGCCTATTTTCTTCCAATAGATCATATGTTCCATGAGGTTGATGGTTGTTTTGTCCATTGCTTTATCCCTAATGATGCAGGCAAGTGGTATGTGATCAGTACATATTTATTCAAAGAATGAATGAATGAATCTGAAAAGGGTACTTAGTGGAAATAGTACTGAAGATGGGCCTCAAAGGAGAAAGAGGACTTCAATAGAGCTATGGAAAGGATGTTCCAGAATAGCAGGAAAGACTGAACCAAAATGAAGAGAAGGGTAACTATTATCAAGCTAAGGTGTAGTATATGTGTATAGAAAGAGGAACAATTGGAGAAATGGATGAAGGGAAAGGATGGCATCATTTTTATAGAGCCTTGAGTGGAAATTTTGAAGGGTTTATTTAGTAAAGGATGGTAATCATTTAAAGGTTTTTAAGAGGAAAGAAGATTTGGTATATTAGAAAGGCTAATATTGAGGCAGAAAATAGGAAGATACAAGAATGATATAGGAGTTATGGGGTAATAGTTTGATATAAACATGTAAATTTAGGGTAAGCTTAATGTTTCATATAAAAAAGTACATTCCGAGAGAACAACTTTAAGGAAAGGATGAAATGTGTTGGCAATATATTTTGCAAATATTCAATAATATTAAAATTATAGGGATAAAATTATATAATTAAGAGTGGTTTTAACCTATAGGAACAAAAAATAAAAGTTCAATAATTTACTAGTGTAATTATCTGATGAAAAATATTTCCCATTTTTGTTTTTTTTTCCAATTTCCTCACTTTATTTTTAATTTTTTTTAAATAATAAATTTTATTTTTATATTCCCCATACAATTGCAACCCCCCCATTGTGACCCCAATCCCTCCCCTCCTGCCCCCCACCCCCCAAAAAGTGTCTCTGGTTCATAGTTTTTTGTTGATTTTGATTTTCACTTTCTTATAGTTATTCATTTTCCGGGTCCCTTATTTAAGTTTTCTAGATTCCTGCTATGAGTGAGACCATCCAGTAATTCACTGAATGGACTTTAATGCTAACAAACTAAAGAAATTTTGTTACCCTGAATTTCTTTAGTCTTAAAATCCTACATACAAAACTAGAACTAGCTTCCCAGTTATGAAAAATTCACAGCAATTTTACAGATAAAATATGACTGCTAAAAAAATAAAAAATAAAAAAGTACATTTCAATTCAGTATAAAATAAACAGGTGGGACTATATCAAACTAAAGAGCTTCTGTACAGCAAAAGAAATAATCATTAAATTGAAAAGGCAAACACTGGAAAGGAGAAAATATTGAAGCCTTATATCTGATAATGGGTTAATATCCAAAATAGAAAGGAACTTATACAATTCAGCAACAATAAAGCAAACAATCATTAAAAAAAAGACAATGGACTGAATAGACATTTTCCCAAGGAGATATACTAATGGCCAAGAGGTATATGAAAAGGTGTGCAACATTGCTAATAATCATAGAAATGCAAATCAAATCCACAATGAGATACCACCTTCATAGCTATTTAGGATGGCTATTACCAAAAAGATAAGATGTAAGTGGCAAGGATGTGGAGAAAAGGGAAGTCTTATTGGTGGGACTATAAATTTGTATAGCCATAAAGAAAAACAATATGGTGGTTCCTCAAAAAATTAAAAATTGAGCTACAATATGAACCAACAATCCTGCTTCTGGGTATATTTATCTAAAGGAATTAATTAAAATAAGTATCTTGAAAAGAAATCTGCACTCCCATATTCACTATAGTATTAGATTCAATAGCCAAATATGGAAACATGTCAGTCAATGGGTGAATGAAGATGTGTACGTATATGTATCTGTATATACGTCTGTGTGTATACTCATACACACCTGATGTGTGTATATATACAAATTTATATGTATATATATTTATATATGTATTTATATTTGTATAGATAGATAGACACAATGGAATATTATTCAGCTATAAAAAGAAGGACATCTTGCCATTTGCAGCAACATGGATGAATCCAGATGGCACTAAATTATGTAAAGTAAGTCAGATGGAGAAAGACAAATATTGCATGGTATCATATATGGAATCTTTTTAAAAAGGCAATTTTATAGAAAAAGAATTTAATGATGATTACCAGGTAATGGGTGGAAGGGGAAATAGGGTGATGTAGGTGAAATTGTACAAATTTGTGGTTATGAGAAGTTCTGAGGATCTAATGTACAGCATGGTGACTATAGTTAACAATTCAGCTGTGAGTAGATTATAAACATTTTATTTAAAAAATAAAAAAAAAACACCAAAAAAAGAGTTAATTATGGTAACTATGTGAGGTGATGGATATGTTAATTATTTTTATCTTGGTAGTCATTCTACAAAGGTTAAGTATTTCAAACCATCAGTTGTATACTTTAAATATTTATAATAGTATTTATCAATTGTTCCTTAGAAAAGTTAAAAAAAGACCAATTACATATTTGGAATTGTAAAACTCCTGGATTATTCTGAAGAATGGTAGAAATAGTAATTAACTTCAGATTATTATAAATTAAAAATGTTATTGAAATTTCAAGTATAAAGCCTAAAAATAAAAAAAATGTTTATTTTGACTAGCCTAGAGAAAATAATAATGACATAAAAAATCATTATTGAGGCAAGAAAGGGAAGACACAGATTTGATGGATCCATTAGAGAATATAAAAGATAGAGGCTACATTTCATATACCTATATTATAAATAAAATAAAAACAATGAATGAAAAGCCTCTATTAAAAGGTCAGAACCATCATTCTAAAATAAAAAGTAAAATCTAATTATGTATTTTTTACAAAAACATGTCTAAAATGTAAAATTATACTTATAATAACAAAAATTCTTAAGAATAAAAGGAGGAAAAGAAAAGGAAGAACACAATGAATGTAAAGAAAGACACAATAGCAGTGGTCCTCAAGCTTGAATGTGTGTAAGAAGGGGGACTTATTAAAATGTAAATTCTGATTCAGTAGGTCTGAGATTGGACTTCTTTCACAAGTAATGCCTATGTCGATTGGTCCATGGCCCACACATTGAGAAGCAAAGCTTTAATGACACTGGGACAGGACACTAGGCATAGGGAGCAAAGAGAGGGTCAAAACTGCCTTCATGATTATGAGTGTGGGTTACTTACAGCGCTAGTAGCTAGTAGAGAAAATAAGGAACTTAGGAGCTGGTTTGTGTGGGAGGACACTGAGTTTGGACCATCAGATCTTTATTATTTATTTCCATGTTTTCTTATTCTTTCTGAGGTGCTAGTTTAATATATATTTGTGTGTAATTCTTTGTTATGTAGTGGTGGGGAGGGGAGAGATACAAGAGAAGGGGCAAGAAATAGATTATGTTGATTTGAAACAAGTAGGATAACATCTCAGAAGAGTTCAATTTGGCCTCATATCACACTGCCTTTATATTTTTCAGCCATCAACTCCTTCTCCCCACCATAGTTTAAAAACACACATGGTCTCTGTCCTTTGTGTTCACCCACTATAAAATTAACAGCCCATTAAGAAACACACCTGCAGTGGCTTTATTCAGAGGCCAATGCCTTGCAGCTTTTAACTCCCTAAAATACCTCCATTATTGCTTTTTGTGTTAAGGCCAAGAGTAATAACTATTTTAAGAATGTTCACTGTTAACTGTTAATAATAGATTTCAAATGCAATTTTGAACATAATTATGTATTACAGGACACATAATTTTGTGGAATTGACATTTATAATAAAATACGCCCTTTGAGATGATAAATGACCAACTGAGGACCTTATTTTTCAATGAAAGTTACTTTTACCCACGTGAGACAGAACACTTTGGTCCCCAAAGGGTTGATTATACATTTAATTCTTAAGGTCCTAGAGCTAACAGACGTCGTCAATGAGCAGGCAATTAATTAACAGACTGTGTTTATGTGGACACTTCTGTTCTCAACTTAATGTTCAGTTTATTCGACTGCTATACTCATTAGGGGCTTTTATTACTTCTTAAAATGCATCATACAGTCATGCAAACAATGTTATAAATATAAAATGATTTTAAATGTTTTAGGTTCAGCAAACACTATTTTAAAGGTGCTATGAGCAATCTTTAATGAATATAGACGCTGTCATTTTAAAAAATCAGGGCAAACTGGCTGATGGACATTAACCTTTATATATGAGCCTTACCAAATGCTATGCCGTCTCTTCCTTCTGCGCTTTATAGCATCATATATTGCATAATGAGGCTATTTAAATGTTATCACTAAATCAAAAGGAACTCGGGAAGTAAGGCGTTTCTTTACTAAATATCCAAAACATATATGAATATCCAAAACATATATACAAATAATTTTAAAAGAAGATGATCCAACCCTTTTAGAACTTGCCTCACAGTTAAAACAAGGTAGTGAATAGAGCTGACAACATGAATGAACATGTGGACTATAATTTGCTGGTTGCTAGTGTAGGGGTATTAGGGAAGAGAAATTCTCACAGCTTGCAGATGGAAAATTTCTCAGCTTCTGACCTTTCTTATCTTCACATCAGAAAGTAAAATATCTTCCTGCTAGCAATCTACATAGCTAAATAACTTGCTCCATTTAATTTCTCTAAAAATTAGTTATGGATTACAATGCAGTGATTATTGGTTCATTTATTACTTCATTATTTTTCTTAATGTAGCTCAAAGGGAGAAACTAAAGAGAAGGCAACTGCATACAGAAAAAGAGAAGGAAACCATAGGCAGAAAAATAATACGTAATGTGATTTCATGAAAAAAATTCTGAATTGATATAGGTAACTGGTATAATTTTGGTCAAACTTAACATTAACTCTAATCCTTTATTTGCGAATTGTCAGCAACAGAGTTAAAATACAGCATGCAGGTATAGTTTTTGTAATATTTATGTGCTGTCATTTAATCACTTATTTTACTGAGGCATATCAGAAGATCCAGGATGACTGTATTGTAACAGAAACACTTTCTCGCACAAATCCAAGATGAAGCACAGAGTCACAGACCATATCAAATTGTGCAGTACTGTAGTTATCACAGTCTCACCAATATCCAACAATTTAGTTTGAGCTAAACACTCTCTTTATAGGTTGCAGCACAGGCATCAACTGCTGAGTGGGTAAAAACAATGGCAGATAAGCCGTGTTGAGGATGACAAACTACCTGATGGTAGCTTAGTTCAAAAAGAAAAGGTCAAGCTACTTGGACAGTAAATACAGAGGCTTGGAATTGGTGACAGATGCCGTGTTCAGTGGTTAAATCAACAAAAACAGGCTTGATTATATCTAGACCTAGATACATTCCTGAATACTAATAACTTGATTGTTAATAACACTGTCCTTATAAGATGGGGTAAATTACTATATTTTGGACATATATGCGAGTTTATTTTTTTTTAAGATTTATTTATTTATGCATACAAGAGCTGGGGTACAGGCCAGAGATGCAGGGGGGTGAGAGGATTCACCAGAGATAGAGTGGGGAACAAAACAGGCAGATGGACTGAAATACACTGCTGAGGGGAGCAGCAGGCGAGATAGGAGAGGTCTGCCTCACAATGTGGGTTGTTCCTTGGCTGGCAGGGGATCAAACTCATGCTGCAGAGGCTGCAGATTGCTTCATAGTACGGTGCTTAACCCCTTGTGCCAACAGTGAGGCCCATGTGTATTTATTTTTACTTAAAGTAACTGACATTTGATCATTACATTTGATCATTCCACTCAAAACCCAATGGTACATGAGTAGATGATGCTGACATGTGGTCATTATAAAGACTCCATTATTAGTTTTTCATGTAAGAATTACTAGGTTAAAGGCTGTGCTATTGTCCATATTGGCAACCTTGGTAGTCTTTTAAAGACATCTGCAAAGTCCATAAAAAGTTTCTAAGTTAAGAAGTCACCGCCTTAACTAAAGAGAGTGCTGTCCAAAGCAATAAAAAGAAATACACTTTAAGATCATAGCTGCTTTTGATTCTATCCTACAGAACAAAATCATCAAAACACATAATTGAGAAAGGATATCAACATGGCAGCAGGGAAACGCTATGAGTAAGTCCTCCCATAAAAAAAGAGTTAATAGGGAGGAAAAGTGGCAGGTCCCTGTGAAAACCAGGACACAGAAGATAAATGGGCGACTCTGGCAAACTACCCGAAGAGGAAAGTTGCCATAAAAGAGGATGAAAAGAGAGGAAAGCTCAGAACCCTGCTACCCTCCCCCACCCACAAAGCCGGTACACTCCGACCAACAAAAAGAAAACAACAACAACAACAATGAGAACAAACTACCGATCAAGCGGGACTGAGTGGAAAGGAACTATTGCAGGCACCGCACCCCGCGAACGGGAACTGTGGAGAACCGTGTGGGACTTGCCACGAAGGTAAGCGAACGGCTCCATTCTGGGCGCCATTAGAGGAAGATAAGGACACCAGAGAGACTGCAAATAGCCCAAGACCAGGCGGTAAGTGTGAACAGCATAAGCAGCTCCCAGCTGCCCAGATCCCCATCCCCCAGCCCAGGTTTGTGGGGAGACACATAGGAACCTTCACTGAGGTGAATGACCCTCACTGTGTAATCAAAAACCAGACGCTTGGGCACCAGAGCAGGGCGCAAAAGGTGCCATTTCTGCGGACACTGAACTGGGCTACCACCCGCGTCCTGGATCTGAGGGCTTCAGAACTGAGACCTGGGGCATGAAATTTGGGGCATGGTATCCCCATGATGCGTGGCATAGGGCAGACACAGCACCCCACGCTGTTGAGCCATTCCATTCCACACCCACTCAGTTCCCTGGAGACCCATGGGGAAAAAGCACAGCTCTGGAAGGATACTAGGAAAGATCTCTGGTGCCACCTAGTAATCAGAACAAAATCACCAACTTCCTAATAGTTGGAAGCCAGGGTTTCCAAAACCACCCTCAGGATCTGAGAGGGCATGGGCCACACAAATGGGGGTAAGAAGGGAAACAAGGCATAGAGCAAGACCCTATTCTGGAACTGAGAGCTGGGAACAGGATTTGGGGCATGGGATGTACCATAACAGTGGGCACTGCACAGGGTCACAGCTGTAGTTTTGGATTTTTGAGACCCTGAGATTGAGAACTAGAGTGCAGAATTCAGGGCACAGGATCCACACAACTGTGTGCTCAGCACTAGGTGAACACTGGGCAGACACAGCACCCAGTGTGAGCATTAGCTGTGTCAAGGTGCTCTCTTCCCCTCCTGCATTTCTCAGAGAACTACAGAGAAGCACAGGTCAGCAAGTACAGGTCTCTAGTGCCACCTAGTGACCAGAGCAAAATCACCAACTAACTGATCCCTGCTGGAACTGAGTAAATACAGAGGGATGGAACTGTAAGAGACAGTGCCCAGCAACACAGCCACAACATCAACACCCCAGTGGAGTTTTGGCCTACCAGTGCTGGTCTCAGTCTGGTAAACAGTTTTTGAGACCCCTGAAATAGCAATCTAAAGAGATGCCCACCAACACCAGTGGCAAAACGTCCCAATGCATAGAACAAATTAGAAAGCAAACAGCAGGGAAAAGGAAAAATACAAATAACCAAGCAAGCCCACAGGAGAAGTACACACCACAAAAAGAAAATCAGTCAGCAGAGCTCAACAATGACAGAGAAGAACTTCTCTGCCTGTCAGATAGAGAATTAATAATCATCATGATTAAAAAGTATGATGAGATGAGGTAAATAATCAATGAACTGAAGAATGAAAATGATACCCTAAGTAAGGAAATAAAAGAAAAGGAGGAGACTAAAAGATTACTGGAGGAGACAAAGAGCTCTTGTTTTCAAAAAGCATTGAAAACAGAACTGAGGACATGGAAGAATGGATCAGTACTCTTGAAGATACAGAAATAGAAAGAACCACAAGAGAAAAGAGAGAGAGAAGTACAAAGGAAGAAGAATGAGAATACCCTTACACAATTATCACTCTATGAAGAGAGGAAATACAAGAGTTATAGGCATTTCAGAAGGTGAGGAGAGTAACAAAGGATCTGAGAAATTATTCAAGGAGATAATTGAAGAAAACTTCCCAAGTATGAAAAAGGAGATGAATATAGACATATAAGAAGTGAGATGAACACCCAATTACCGCAATGAAAAGAAAACTATAGCAAGACACATAATAGCTTTATGCTTTAGCTTAAAGCTTTGCAAGCTTTAGCTTGCAAGAGTCCAAGACAAAGAAAAAATAATGAAACTGGCAAGGGGGAATAAACAGATAACTTATAAGGGAAAATTAATCAGGTTAACCTCAGACTTCTCTGTAGAAACACTACAGGCAAGAAGAGAATGGAGTAACATATTCAGCTTACTTCAAGACAGCAAATGCCAACCAAGAATACTTTATCCTAAAAAGCTCTCCTTCCTCTACAAAGAAAAAATATGGACCTTTTCAGGCAAACAGAAACTCCAGAAATTCATTCATTGCAACTAAATCCCCACTCCAACAAATTTTACAAGAAGTCCTAAAGCCAAAACCAACAGAGGAATGATCAAGAAGAACAGAATAAAGCAAGGAATAAAATCACAAAAAAGACAAACAAAATGGCAAATACAGATGCCAACATATCAATATTAACTCTAAATGTAAATGGATTAAACTCATCAATAAAAAGACAGAGTATCACGCTGGATTAAAAATCCAAATCCATCCTTCTGCTGTCTTCAGGAAACACAGTTATCCACAAAAGATAAACACAGTCTGAAATTAAAAGGTTGGAAAACAATCCTACAAGCAAATGAACCAAAAAAGAAGGCAGGAACAGCTATACTTATATCAGATGAAATAGACTTCAAATTAAAAAAAGTAAAAAGAGACATAGATGGACACTACATTATGATCAAGGGGACATTCATTAACATATACTCACCAAATAAAGGAGCATCAAAATATATTAGACAGTTATTATCAGCTCTGAAAACGGACATTAAAGAAAATACATATATAGTGGGATACTTCAACACTCCACTCTCACCAATGGGCAGATCAATGAGACAAAAAACAAATAAAGACATTAGAGCCCTAAATAAAGACATAGAACTTATAGACTGAACAGATATCTATAGGACACTGCACCCAAAAAATCTGAGTACACATTTTTCTCAAGTACACATGGATCATTCTCCAGAATCAGTCACATACTAGGACACAAGAAAAGCATCAACATATACATGAAGATCAAAATCATTCCAACTATCTTCTCCGATCATAAAGGCATCAAGCTAAAAATAAATCATGAAAAGAAAACAAGGTATCCTTCCACTTCATGGAGATTGAAATCCACACTGCAGGAAGACCACTGGACTAATGAGGAGATCAAAGAAGAAATTAAAAATACTTTGAGTTTAACGACAAGGAGGAAACCAATTTCCAGAATGTATGGGATACAGCAAAAGCAGTAATAAGAGGAAAATATATAGCAATACAGGCTCACATCAACAAACAAAGAAAGACCTCAAAGAAACAACCTAATCTCACATCTCAAAGAGCTAGAAAAAGAAAAACAAAAACCCCTAAAGCCAGTAGAAGAAAGGAAATAATAAAAATCAAAGCAGAAATAAACGAATTGGAAATTAAAAAAACAATCCAAAAGATTAATGAAACCAAAAGTTGGTTCTTCGAAAAAATAAACAAAATAGACAAATCTCTAGCCAGGCTCACAAAGACAAAACGGGAGAAAACACATATAAACAGGATTACAAATGAAAGAGGAGAAATCACAACAGACTCAGTAGAAATCAAAAGAATAATCTGAGATTACTATGAACAGTTATATGAAAACAAATTCAACAACCTAGAAGAGATGGGCAAATTCCTAGAATGATATAATCATCCAAAGCTGGACAAAGAAGAAATAGAACACCTAAACAGACCAATTACAAGCAGCGAAATTGAGGCAGTAATCAAAGCACTCCCCCAAAGTAAAAGCCCAGGCCCAGACGGCTTCACAAATGAATTCTACCAAACATTCAGGAGTGAATTAGTGCCGATCCTACATAAACTCTTTCAAAAAATTGAAAAATGAATACTACCAAAAATGTTCTACGAAGCCAACATTACACTAATACCAAAACCAAACAAAGACAGCACAAAAAAAGAAAATTACAGGCCAATCTCCCTAATGAACACTGATGCAAAAATCCTCAACAAAATCCTTGCCAACAGAATCCAACAATGCATCAAAGGGATAGTACACCACAATGAAGTGGGATTCATCCCAGGGGCACAAGGATGGTTCAACATACAAAAATCGATAAATATAATCCAACACATCAATGAAAAGAAAAAAAAACCACATGATCATATCAACAGATGCTGAGAAAGCTTTCGACAAAGTCCAACATCCATTTATGATGAAGGCCCTTGAAATTCTCGGGATAGAAGGAACATAACATGATAAAAGCCATATACAACAAACCCACTGCCAACATTATTCTCAATGGTGAAAAGCTGAAGGCCTTCCCTTTAAGATCAGGAGCAAGACAAGGTTGTCCTCTCTCACCACTGCTCTTCAATACTGGAGGTCCTAGCCAGGGCAATAAGACAAGAGAAAGACATACAAAGAATCCAATAGGGAAAGAAGAACTAAAACTATGACTATTTGCAGACGATATGATAGTATACATAGAAAACCCTAATACTCCACAGAAAAACTACTCAAAATAATCAACCAGTTCAGTAAAGTAGCAGGATACAAAATCAACATGCAAAAATCAGTAGCCTTCCTATACACAAACAATCAATCGGAAGAAGAAGAAATCAAGAAAACCATTCCTTTTATAATTGAAACAAAAAAATCAAATTCTTGGGAATAAACCTAATGAAAGAGGTGAAAGACCTATACAAAGAAAATTATAAAACACTGTTAAAAGAAATAGAAGAAGACACAAAGAAATGGAAAGACATCCCCTGCTCATGGATTGGAAGAATCAACATTATTAAAATGGCCACCCTGCCAAAAGCAATATACAGATTCAATGCTATTCCAATAAAAATCCCAATGACATTCTTTAAAGAAATAGAAGAAATACTGATGAAATTCATATGGAACCACAAAAAATCACAAATAGCCAAAGCCCTACTGATGAAAACAAAGGAGAAAGGAGGTATAACACTTCCAAACTTCAAGCTATACTACATAGCCATAATAAATAAAACAGTTTGGTATTGGAACAAAAATAGACACACAGACCAATGGAACCAAATAGAGAACCCAGAAATAAAACCACACATATATGGACAACTGACCATTGACAAAGGAGCAAAGAGTATGCAATGGAACACAGACAGTTTGTTCAATAAATGGTGCTGGGAAAACTGGACCACCACATGCAAAAAAATGAAACTAGACCCTAGACCACTACCTTTCACCGTGCACAAAAATCAACTCAAAATGGATAGAAGAACTGGACGTAAGACCTGAAACCATAAAATATATAGAAGAAAATATAGATAAAACACTGCAAGACATACATCGCAATAACATCTTTAGACTCATCACCCAAAGCAAAGAAAGTCCAGGAAAAGATAAACACCTGGGCTTACATCAAACTGAAAAGCTTCTGTACAGCAAAAGAGATATTAACCAAAACAGAGAGACCCCCCCCCGCCACTGATTGGGAAAAAAATCTTTTCACTCCAGTCAACTGATAAGGGACTGATCACAAAGATATAGAAAGAACTCACACGACTCAACAAAAGCAAAATAAACAATCCCGTCAAAAAATGGGCAGAAGAACTTAAAAGACATTTCTCCAAAGAGAAAATGCAAATGGCCAACAGGCGTATGAAAAAATGTTCAACATCGGGCCTCCCTGGTGGCACAACGGGTTAAGCACCGCACTATGAAGCAATCTGAAGCCTCTGCAGTGTGAGTTCCATCCCTGGCCGCCCAGGGAGCAATCAACATGGCGCAGCAGACCTCTCCTGTCTTGCCCGTTGCTCCCCTCAGCAGTGTATTTCACTCAGTCTGCCTGTTCTGTTCCCCACTTTGTCTCTGGTGAATCCTATCACCCCCGTATCTCTGGCCTGTACCCCAGATCTTGTATGCATAAATAAATAAATCTTTAAAAAATGTTCAACATACCTTATAATCAGGGAAATGCAAATTAAAACCACATTGAGATATCACCTTACACCAGTAAGAATGGCGCATATCAAAAAAACAAGCAACAACAAATGTTGGCGAGGATGTGGTGTAAAAGGAACTCTCCTAGATTGCTGGTGGGAGTGCAAACTGGTCCAACCATTATGGAAAGCTGTCTGGAGGTTCCTCAGTCTGCTAAAAATGGAGCTACCATATGACCTGGCAATTCCACAAAAACATTGATTCAAAAGAACACCTGTACACCTATGTTTATTGCAGCACTATTTATAATAGGTAAAACCTGGAAACAACCCAAATGTCCAAAAATAGATGACTGGATCAAGAAGATGTGGCATAGATACACAATCAAAAAAGATAAACTTATACCATTCGCAGCCACGTGGATGGAACTAGAAGGAATTATGCTCACTTACTGCAGGAATGTAGGGGAACCAAATGAGACATCAGTGTAAAAAGATAATAACAGTACAAAACACAACAAAGCAAAAACTGACAATTATAAACCAGAGACATCCTGCAGGGGGGGAAGAGGGAGAGAGATCAGAGGGAGGGTGGGAGGAGCACAGAGGACTGAGGTGATGGTGCATGGGTGCCTTGGTGAAGGAAACTATGGGGACTACACCTGAGGGGGTGGGGGGAAGCAAATATTGTTTAACAATGAACAATATTTGTAAAAAATAAAAAAAATGATGAAAAAATAAAAAATATATAAAAATAATAAAAAATAAATAAGCAAATTAAAATCATGGACTAAATTTAGGATCCTGACATTCTTTAATTTATATGGAACCACAAAAACCCTGACTAGCCAAAGCAATTCTGATAAAAAATAAATAGTACAGAGGTGGCACACACTCAGACTTCCAAATTTACTACAAAGCTACAGTGATCAAAAGAGCACGGCATTGGAATAAAAAAAACAGACACAGTGATCAATGGAATGTAATTGAAATCACAGAAATAAATCCATAACTACATGGGCAGTTAATCTATGACCAAGGAACCAAGAATATACAGTGAAGAAAGGAAAGTTTCTTCATAAGTGGTGTTGGGGACACTGGACAGCAATATGCAAAAAAAAATAAATAAAAAAGAATAAAACTAGGCCTCTATCTCATACCATCCACAAAATTTAACTTAAAATGTATTAAAGAGTTGGATGTATCACCTGAAAAGTATAAAATAAATACAAGAAAACCTTGGCAAAATACTTCACAACCCTGGCTTCAGGGATATCTTTGGGGACACAACTCCAATAGCAAGGGAAACAAAAGCAAAATTAAACAACTGGCAGCACATCAATTATAACATTGTAAACTGAAACAGCTAACGCAATAATAAGGAATTGATGTTGTTCTTATATACTGCAAATAAAAGAGACATTCCTTAACCTCAAGTTAGAAATTATATGTATATTTTATTACTGGATAAATTATCTTATTTCCAAAAAATTTTTCTTTGGGAAGGATTCTTTTCCAGTTGTTTGGAATGTTAACAAATAGTAGCAAAAACAACTATTGCTTTAAGTAATCATTTGTAATAACTTTAACAGAAATGAAGCAAATAAAAAAAAATCACTTTTATTCTTAAAAAACATATAATTAAATGACTGGTTGTTGCCTTTCACCTGAATTAGTCCTAGTGTGTGTCTCAAGATTTGAGCAGCATTTTCTTTGTATTCCTTTAAATATAATCGTTTTAGAGCAACAAATGTTTGTAAAATTTAAATATTAGTGCTTAGAGCAAAATGGAGTTGAAATCAACTCCTAGTCCCTGTGATCAAAAGCTGTGAAGACTATGGTGGCAATACCTGAGAGCAGTATCCAAATACTACCTCAGTTAAAAACAAACAAATAATTAACAAAGAAAAACCTAAAGTTGTGAAAAAAGGAAAAGGGCTTGACAAAAGCCAAGCCTACCCTTGCCATCTTTGTAGCATTGTATAATTTTCCTCACATGAAATGTTAAAAAATATATATATTCAAATCTCAATTCTTCCAGGGCAGATTTTCCAGATTATTTGTTACACATCAGACCAAGGAAAGAAATGGAAGAATGAACTTTGTCAACCTGATAAATATTATTTGGCTAATTTTATAAGGTGGTCATCTTAATGATTTATTTAATAATGCTAGTAATTCATTTTGAAATTTTAGTAAAAGTTTTGGTGGAAGAAAGAACATAGAAATTTGGGAATTAACCATGACTAAGATATGTATAGACATAAGATAATTTCTTCAACAAAAGGTGTTGGGAAAATTGGAACAACATGCAAATGAATGAAACTAGACCAGTAGCTCACATAATAGACATAAATCACCTCAAAATGGTTTAAAAACTTTTATGCAAGATCTGAAGCCATAAAGTCCATAGAACAAAGGCAAAACAGAGGCAAAATAATTCACAACATTTATTTCAGAGATGTCTTTTGGATTTGTTTTCAACAGCAAGGTAAACAAAAGAAAATATAAACAATTGTGACTACAGCAAACTAAAAAGCTTTTGCACAGTGAAAAACACTATAACCTAAGTCATTATAATAACGAAAAAAACACCCTAGTGAATGGGAGAAAATATTTGCACACCATATACTCTGACAAGAGGCTGATATTCAAGCTCTATAAAGAACTCCCAAAACTCAACAAAAAGAAAACACATAACCTAATTAAAAAATGGACAGAAAACCTAATAGATACTTTTCCAAATAAGATATACAGATGGCCAAAAGCCACATGAAAAATTGTTCATCATCACTTATCATCAGGAAAATGCAAATCAAAATGATGTAAGATACCATCTCACACCTGTGAGAATGGCCCATATCAAAAAGACCAGAAACAACAAGTGTTGGTGAGGATGTGGAGGAAAAGGAAACTTTATACATTGTTGGTGTGAATGTACACTGTTTCTCACCCAATGGAAAACAGTATGGTGGTTTCTAAAATATTAAAAATGGATCTACCATATGAACCACTCAGTTATTTACTTGAAGGATACAAAAACACTTTTGAAGGTCTATATATATATACCCTCATATGTTCACTGCAGCACTTTTTACAATAGCCAAGTTACGGAAGTAACTTAAGTTCCCAATGAAAGATTAGTAGATTGAGGAAATGTGGTATACATATACAATGGAATACTACTCAGCTGTGAAAAGGATTAACTATAGTCATTTGCGACAACAAGAATGGAAGTGGAGGGCATAATGGTAAGCGAAATAAGCCAGGTGGAGAAAGATAAATACTGGATGGTTTTGCTCATATGTGGAGTATAGAGAAACAAAACAGTCAGACAACACCACACCAAAAACAAACTATAAATCTGATTGTAAAACTGAGGCTTCCAGAGTGGGAGGAGGAGGGTAAAGAGAAAAGGGGATCATGGGGTGGGGGGTGGTGGCATGACAGACAATGCTGGAGGACTAAGTGTCCCTTGGGTGTAGAGTGGTGGCATATACCTGAAAAGCTGGGATCCCCTATTTCTGAATCACATACAGTGTTGTAAACCAATGTTACCTTAGTACAAATTATAGAAATTAATTAATTAAAAAATCTAGGTTTTTGTGGCTTAAAAATTGTTTTCATAAACATGATTTTTTTTTAACTCTAATAAAAAGTGTGCAAAAGTAGCACAGGACAGGAACACATTACCCAGGGTATGTGACCTTTCTAATTGACTCAGCCAATCAGTAATAAAGTTAGGCCTCTAACTTAGGTTTTTTGGGGGGGTCTCTTCCCCACTTTGTACTCCACTCTCCTCTCCCTTGCTGGTAGCTCCAATTCTATAATTGATTTCTAAGGTTTATTTTGGTGTTTTCCTTTGTCTTTATTTCTGTATATTCCATGAGTGGAATATTCTCAGCCATGTTTAACATTTGCTGTTATTTTTCCAGGTTTATTGATACATAGTTGGAATACAGCACTGTATATAGCACTGTATATGTTTAAGGTATACAACACGACGATTAGAGTTAGGAATGTCGTGTAATGATTATCACAAGTTTTTACCAACATTACATATAGATACTAAAAAAAAGGAAAATGATATTCTTTTCTTGTGATGATAACTTAGACTTTATCCCTTAACAATTTTCATATGTACCATATAGCATTGTCATCATGTTGTGCATTATATCCTTAGAGAACAGGTTTTCTAAGAAAAAAATTTACAGATATTCAAATTCATCATAGTCAAAAAAAATGGAAACAACCCAAATGTCCATCAATGGATGAGTATATAGACAAATGAGGTATATGTGTGTGTGTATATATATATACATATATATATGTATATATATATACACACACACACAATGGAATATTATTCATTCATAAAAAAGAATGACATATTGAATCATGCCACAACATGGAGAAAGCTTGAAAACATTATGCTAAGTTGAAGAAGTTAGACACAAAAGGTTGCATATATTATGACTTCATTTATTATATATAGAATGTACAAATAGGTACATTCTATAGATATTGTATATAGAATGTATGAATAGGTACATTCTATAGAGACTGAGAGCAGATTAGTGTTGCTAGAGCCTGTGGGAAAGCGGAGATATGGCATGACAGCCAGTGATTGAGATCTCTTTTTGATGTGATGAAAACATTTTAGAATTAAAGTGGTGATGTTTCCATAACTAACTATGCTAGAAATCACAGAATCATACACTTTCAATATATATTATATAGTACATAAAGTGTATCTCAACGAAGGTGTTACAAAATATATAGTTAGAAGTTATCAACTGGCATGGATGTCCACCATATACATGTATTATCACACACTGACACCAGGTATTTTATTTCTTCCAAAGTAGTTTTATAGTAGCTGACCTACTACCTAGAAGCTAAACTGTCTCCTGGCTAGTATGTTTAGAATGCAAATGTGGAAGGATACAGCAGGGATGTCTATTCTCTACATTTTATAGTGTTAGAAGTTTGTAATATATGTCATTATGATCACATATTCTTTTAGATTTTGGGATGGTGATAAAAGGTTTGGTCACAGCTCAATTTATCCAGCTCCCCCTTTCATGTCTTAAAATATAATTCCCCAGAGATCAGAGCACTTACATCTCTCTAAATTGTTGACATGTACCTACTGGGCATTTAATAAAGACAATTATGCTATGATCCACTTTGCTCATAGTTGAGAGCAAAGAGGGTGTGGTATTTTTTTTGTACCAGGTTTCTGGGAAGAAAAGCAGCCAACACAGGCGGCAGTTCTCATGGGTTGTCATATTGCTATAGCCTTTGATTGCTGCCTTTTAGAATATCATTATATCCGACTAAAACTTCTCACAGACAAAACTCATTAAAGAGAGTAATAATTGTAATAGCATTAATAGCCCTCATCATAGATGGTAGTAGCTATTGAACACTTATTGTGTCCTCTTTTTTAACTGTTTCACCTTATTTCTACAATGTCAAAATGTGTCTTTCACATTCATTGTACAACACAATTTGGTGCCTGATTTCTCTGCGCTCTCCCCTCCCCTTCCCTCCTGCTGAGAGAGTTTGCTCCCTTCATGATCTCTTTTCTTATTAGCACCCTCAATTCCCCCCTCTCTATTGGTTTTTTATTCTTTGTCTTCAAACACAAGTTTCTCTTCTTTTGAAAAAAAAAATAATAAAATGACCCAACTGCCCCTTCATCTAGTTATCATACTATTTATCTCCTTCCTTTTCTTGCCAAACTGTCTCCATCTGCTGCCTCTATTGCTTCATTATCCATTTAGCACTTAGGCTATTACCATCTGCATTTCCCCCTTACCACTCTATTATTCCATTCTCCTAAATAAGCGCTCTTTAAGGTCAACTAGGATTGATTTTTCTTCTTTCTCAAGGTCCAGCTCGAACTACTCCTGTAACAGTCATCGTTTTAGCTTTCCTTTAAGTAAGCTTCTTAATCACCTAACCATCTTATTTCTATTTCCGTACAACAGTTGGTTGCGTGTTATTTTGTACAGTGTGTATAAGTCTACATGATTCTTCCAGCCTTGTTATTTAATAGAAACTTTCTCAAGGGCAAAAAAAAAAAAAAAAAGAAAAGAAAAGAAAAAGAAAAAGCTATGTGTTCTGCTTTACTTTCTACAGCACTTAGGACAGTTAAAATAGCACCTTGGGTGAACAGAAACATTAAAGATCATGAGCTTCTATGTTTCTGAATACTGAGGTTTCATTTTTTTCCCTTCCCATTAAATGATTTCAATGGAGGGTTTGAAATGGTCAAACATACATTTTCTCTTACAATCTAAGTTTTTTCTTTGCTTCTTCCCTCTCTCTGAATCATTGGTATTGGGAAGATGGTACCTGTATACAGTTCTGGTCAAGATACCTTAGGTGGGATATATAACAGAAATAGGAGAAGGCAAGAAAATGACTATGGGAAAACAAGAGCTACAGGAAGAGAACAGAAGTGAAACCAAAGGTTCTTAATATCAGAAAGGTGACGTCTAAGTAAGAATGTGATTAATATCTATGGGATTATAAAAGTTATACCCAGGGAAAACTCACACTTGTGCATAAAGCCTGGAACTCTAGGACATTTTTCAAAGGTACATTTCACATATTAGAATCACCTTTGACTTCATGAAAAAGTAAGTAAATGTTTGAATTTCCTCCAAAAGCAATAGAGGCTAAAAGATATAAATGGAAGCTCAATAGAATTAGATATACACGTGGTTGATGAATTTCTACAATGGACTAGCTTGACCAAAAAACCTAAGCTCTCCCTGGTGGTGCAAGCAGTTCACACAACTTATGAGGCTGTCCTGCAGCCACTGTAGCACAAGTTCGATCCCCCGCCAGGGAGCCACACCATGGCGCAGCAGACCTCTCCTGACTCACCCACTGCTCCCCGCAGCAGTGTATTTCAGTCAGTCTGCCTGTTCTGTTCCCCACTCTGTCTCTGGTGAATCCTCTCATCCCCCACACCTCTGCCTGTACCCTAGTTCTTGTATGCATAAATAAATAAATCTTAAAAAAAACAAAAACCTAAGATGATATAAGTGTGCTCTGGGAAGATCCCTTAGCTTTCGAAGGGCATGTCCAGGAGAATAAAAATGCTATTCTAGGGCACATTACTTAGCACACCTGTGAGATGCAGACAATTGGGCTAGAGGGACCACAAGGCAGACACATTTCTTATGGCATCAGAGAAAAGGTGTGTATTAGTTTAAAAAACAAAGAGTAAAATGAGGATTAAAATGAAATGAGAATGAAACATTAAACATATATGACCAAGAACATTTAACATGAATTTTTTATGCTGTAAATAAGTTTGCCTTTTAGCATAGTGCACGCATTCCATAAATCTGTTTTAGAAGTCAGGTCTCCAGTATGCTTTAGAAAAGCTTTTGTTAAAACTGAAGTATATTGATAAAGTGATTTAATATAGTTGAAAACAAGCTGCAGCACTCTAGCTGAGCCCCCTGAAACCTTGTGTTAGAGAAACATCTATATAGCATTATAGGAAACATTTACTGTAATTTGCCATCAATCTTTAAAAATAATAATGTTAAGCTCCCAACATTGTTGTCTTTGTTAGTGGATTACTACTATTTTATTCATGTGGCTTGTGGTGCTTATATGAATTATTCCCAATTTTACCACAATGTCCTAGGCTCTAATATCCTTTAAGTAAAAGATACTGAAACTATGGGTTGACTCAAAGGGCAACTGAGTGCATTTTAATATCCAGATGTCCTACAAACCAATATTGAAGAACCACAGAATTATACTACAGGACCGTCTTCTGTCTGAATGCACAATGATTACCTGGGTGGGGTTAGTGCAGTTATTTAGTTTGGTATCACAAAATGAATCTTTACTTACTGGCTGGGTCTGTGAAATAAATAACAGTGAAACTTTAAGTAAATTTAGAATTTACCTTTATTCAAGGTCTACAACTGGCATTACTTAAATTGCTTCTAAATGTAACTATGTTACAAACCAAAGTTAAAAAAAACAAGACCCCCCCCACACACACCCCTTCTCCAGCTATGTGTACAATGAAAGGAGGTCATAAATAGTTCATTTTTGTGGTGTGTCTGTCTGTATGTATGTGTATGTGTGTGTTCTGTTTTCAGAAGAAAGCACTGAATCTACATCTTTGGTGTAAATATAAGATCTTCAAAGTTCTCTTAGGGAAGGAATATACATTGGGAGATCTTTAATCAAGACAGTTGTTACCTAAATACCTGCCTTGAGAAAGGATTTTTTTTTTTCAAAGAAGGAAGAAAAGGCCCAAAGAAAGGTGCTAACAGTGAGGAAAAACTGGATCGTAATCTCAGCTCTGCCTGCAGTTATGTCTATTATGCGAGGCAAGTCACTTAACCTTGTGTTTTCCTTTTCAACTATAAAACAAGGGTAACAAAAGCTGCTACAGCATAAAATTGTTATGTGCATAAAAGTCATTAAAGTATTTTGAAATTGTGAATGCTTTCTAAGTACAGGCTGTTATTGTTACATACATGTCAAAATTCCAAACTTATAAGGCAGAAACCTGGGAATTAATTATTTGAATTATAACACAATTTTCTGTAAGTGCTTTAAATGGCAAATGTGGTTTACAGATTTACAGACATGCATTTCCATCAATTCTAGGAGTGTACCCCTTTTGCAAAAATTGGTCAACTTTTACTGGGAGTGGCTAGTTTTCGTCCTTAAGTGCAGAATTTGAATTCACTGACTCATAATGTATACAGCTGGAAGAGACCTTAATGATAAGCTAGACCGGGCCTCCCTGGTGGTGCAGTGGGTTGAGTGTAGCGCTGTAAGGCTGTCTGCAGCCTCTGCAGCATGGGTTTGATTCCTGGCCGGCCAGGGAGATTCCCACATGGCGTGGCAGACCTCTCCTGTCTCACCTGCTGCTCCCCTCAGCAGTGTGCTTCGGTCCTTCTGCCTGTTCTGCTCCCCACTCTGTCTCTGGTGGATTCTCTCACCCTCCCGTGCCTCTGGCCTGTACCCCAGTGCTTGTATAAATAAATAAATCTTTAAAAATTTAAAAAAAAAATAAGCTAGACCTACTGCTGATTGTCACTTTACCTTTGTCAAGGTCGGAGCAGGGCAGAGGAGCTGTAGGAGAATGCAGGGCAGAGAAAACAAAGGGGGAGTGTGAGGTATAGCAGGAATCTGCCCATTCTTGACTTAAGTGGAGAAACATGGTTTTTATCTGTTTCAGTTTTGTAATTTCTGGGTTAGATTTAGTTTGCATAAATTGTTTTATTGCCACACACCCCTCATCCCCCCCCAGAGGGTTACATTGTAAGCCAACTCCTGTATTTACCAGATGAGAAACTGCAGCCTGGAGAGGTGAAGCTATCCTCACTGTTCAGTTTTGGTTAAAGCATCTTCACACCAGGATATAAATTGTGTCATATCAATCAGCTACATGTCGTTTTCATGGTTGTATATTCAGCAGACACTGACTAGAAAATGTCATTTTTTTCCTTTAACTTCGTGGAGATAGATCTTGTGGGATGAATGTAAAAGAAATGCCACTTTCCCCCAAGGCCAGCCTTTTGCAAAAATTATACAGGAAATAAAGGCTGTCTTTAGTGTCCTTTAGTTCTCTATCTCTCTGCTACTCCATCTCTCTTCCTGTTCCCAGTGCTCCATTTTGGCATCCAACTTGGAAGAATTCAGTGTCCTCTACTAACCAATAAACTTCATATTCAATCAGATGGCTACCGACAATATTGGACTTGGTTAAGAAATCCCCCAACCTTTTGTTTTCCGAAATCCTCCCACCCTTAGATTACTGCAAAACAGATAAAACCTTAAAATAATTAAAATTAAAAAAAAGACCATTAGATAATGGTTTCTTCTTTGTCCATTCTCTCAAGACTCCATAAGGATTTCATATTACTCCCTTGTTTTCATGTAACAAGATAGAACTTTCTAGTTTTGCCTGAATCTGTGGAAAGACCAGATACAGACCCTCCAATTTCCTATTCATTGTCTCATAAATAATTAGCTTGGATTAGAACTACTTAGTCCCCTTCAACTAGTTATAGATAAACATTTCCTGTTCATCTGATTGAAAGATTCCCTCTGAGTACAAAATAATCTCAAGTGTAAAACATCTGACATGTAATTTATTTATAAAAGTCTAAGGCACAACCATCTTTCTGCCCAGGCAGTCTGGTGTTTGGATCGAGGGTACTCTCTTTATCATAAAAGACTGAATTAAATAAATTTCTTTACCTGCTCAGTTTTTGTTTTCAATACTTCCTTAGTGAAAACCTCTTTAGTAATTTATATATTGAGATTCAGGACCTCAGTAGCTTCATCTTTAAATGTTGGATTTGAACATCTTTAAGATTTTAACATACTCTCTTTGTTGAGGAATTACATGATAACTATTTTTAGTTCAATTTATAGACATTACATGAGTCGCACTAGGAATAAGTCTTATATTTCTTTATATCTACTGCTTTGTTGAAAGCAAATGTTATAGAATATTTACTAGTTAAAGAGAGTTAATTTTGACTAGCTTGCAAGCTTCACAGGAAGTCAGTAGGAGCAGTTTTAGTATGCTTTCAGTTTGGTAAATGTTTGTTGAGTAATTTTTTACTGGCAGATTCGAGCATGTGGTTGTGACTTACATCTCCTTTTGAATTATATTCAAATAAATCTCAAAAAGAAAATTTTAGCATACTGACTATTCTTTTTTCTTTCATTTGGAAACTACATGGTGAAAAAATTCTTTAATTGCCTAACAAGGAGCAGATACATGTAACTATTGTTCATGGGGAACCAATTCCAGTAGAACTTGATTTTTTTAAAGTGTCATTCAACCTATCTATGACTTTGATGATGAAGGTGATGATAATTAAAAACAGTAGATGTTAACTTGGTAGATTAAGAGAGAAAACTCTAAAAAGACAACAGAAGGCCATCATTCAAGAAAAAGTTGATGCCAGTTTGAAAGGGGGCTCTGTAGTACCTAAGAGTTTGTTAACAGACTCAACGTAATTTCCAAATCATTTGACTCATTAATAATTATAGCCAAATTAAACAATGTGCCTGGTACCATGCTGTCAGTTTCACTTCCATTGTTGTACTTCTCTCAGCCACCATTTGAGACAGGTGATGTCGGAGCCACCCGGGGCAGCTGAACCCTGCAATCCCTGGGTCCTCGGGGCTGCTAGCACAGCCTGCTGGGCTGGGATACACTAGGGTGAAGAATCAAACTTGGCCCCTGATGTTGGGAACCGCTCAATCTGGATAGGACTAAGTCTGTGCAGTGACATGGTAGGAACTTGGCTCCTGACATCCTGAGTGAGAGAGCTGCTGGGGAGGGGAGGATCCTAATGGTCACTGTGGAAGCCTTTAGTGATGCACATGGACTCCCCCTTTTTCATCTAAGCTGCTGTGTGTGTGCTGGGTAAGAGCCCCCACCTCGGTCCCCCCAGGGTGCCATAGGCCCTGGCTCCAGATGCAGTAGGCCTTCTGCACCCTGCCAACTCCTAGAGCTGCAGCTCCACTTGCCACCATTGGCAGATGACTGGAACTTCTACCTCTCCCTCCCCTACTAGTTCTCCTTCTCCCTCTACCCCACCGGTGAATTTTGTTTTTTCTGCATCAAAGTCACCTGCATTTGTGATGGCAGGTGGTTGGACCCAGAAGCAGTGAGAGAGGTTCTGACTTGGTGAACAAATTTTAGATCCTTTGTCTAGAAACAGTATTATTATTATCATCTTTGTGTTACAGATGAGGATGCTGGTTCAATGAGGCTGTGTTTATTAATTGCTGGAGGTAGAAGGGCCAGGACATGGCACAGCCAGTACCCAAAGATCAGTCTGACACTCGTGTCCACAGTGCTCAATGCGCAAGTAAAGAAAACAATGTCAAAAATTATTATCTAGTTTTCAGGTTTATATTCTAATGCATACAGTATCACTAAGATAAGCTTCTAGAATTATATTCATGGGGTATGTGATGTCTAGAAAATCAAAATGATACAGTTGACCATTTTGAAAATATACCATATTAACTCAAGGCTTGGTGTAGATATACATGGCATTATAAAAGAGGAACTATGTTTACATTTAGTATATGAAGTATAAACCTAATACAGCAGAACTATGATATGCAGTTATGGTCAAGATTTTCTTCAGACTTATATTAAAAAAGTCTATTTAAGGTAACAACTTCGTGTATATAGCATCAGCCCTTAATAATTTTTCTCAATGATAAATTGAAGTTGGTTTGGCTTGTATGTTGTTAGAATTGAGGAGAAACATAAAAATATTTTTCACTTGGGCCTCCCTGGTGGTGCAGGCAGTTGAGCGCAGCACTGTGAAGCTGTTCACAGCCTACACAGTGCCGGTTCAATCCCTGCCGGCCAGGGAGCAATCCACATGGCGAGCCGACCTCTCCTGTCTCGCCCGCTCTTCCCCTAAGCAGTGTATTTCGTCAGTCTGCCTGTTCTGTTCCCAACTCTGTCTCTGGTGAGCCCTCTCACCCTCCCGTGCATCTAGCCTGTACCCCAGCTCTTGTATAAATGAAATAAATCTTAAAAAAATATTTTTCACTGTGAAACTTCTCACAACACATTAAATATAAGTGTACAGAATTTCTCAAAAATCTATTATGAGCAGATTTGGGGCTTTGCTTTCATTGTGTAAAATATCCTTTGTGGTTTTCATATATACTTTATGTATAGGTTTCAGTGCACCGCAGAAGTTAAGAGCCAAGGTTTAGAATCAGAACGCCAGTTTGTAGCTTGTGATTTTGGGTAAGTGACCTAACCTTTTTAAGCCTCTATTTCTCATTTGGAAAATGGGGAACATAATGTTACATTCATGATACAAAACATAGTAAGTGTCTGGAGAAATTCATGGCAATTGAAAACTGTGTAATACATTTTAGTCATTACTATCAAACTACGTAGAGTGAAGGAATCCTAGATTCTTGAATTAGAATATAATAAACATTTTCTGATAACGAGTACATGATGAGCTTCTTGCTGTCTTGTATGTTTCATTTTCCTCAAACAGATAATTCATAATTTTCATTATGAATGACAAGAGGCGTGTAGGCATATGGCATTAAATGGTGGTGCTTGTAACTGCAGATATAAAGAATTCAAGTAGTAGGAGAGAATGTAAGGGAGAAAATAGTCCAGTGCAAATATATTCAGGCCCTTTGTTCTGCCATCTTTGACTCCCATACTACCTTCAGCTCTCCCTTAGGAGCAACAATGAAATCGCTGGAAAGGTCAGGCCAGGCTAGAAACAATATAACTAAACAAGGATGTAAAACAAACTGAACTGTGAGTTGAAAACTAGAACAAACCATGTTTTCCTGATCTTTAAGTATTAATTTTTACTGATGTCTGTACTAAAGCAAAGTTACTTTTTCAAAAACAAATAAAACCAAAATAGAACAAAAGCTACAAATAACCCCCTCCCAAAAGAACTAAAACACAAGCAACGAGTAGTAATATAAACAACTAGAAAACAAAATATCTTATTTGCAATTAATGCACCAAAATAAAACTCTCACCACTCCTATAGAATTTTGAAAGCTTCCTGTGGCTAGGGTTTGTGTCATTTCATTCATTCACCTGTTTACGTGTGATCTTCTAAAAATATTTTATGATAGTGCTGCCTATACATTTTGTTTTCAATTTCTACTTTTTGAATTGACATCCTGAAATTTTACATGGCTTGAGTCCCCCTGTATTGAATCCTATTTCAAGAGAAATCTTATTACAAACTTCCAGTTTAATATACATTAAGACTAAGATAATTCATTGTTGAGAGTGCCAGTGTTGTGACATTTATTGTAAAGAAGTCAGGTAGTTGAGTCTTATGTTACATGTTACAATCCAGTACTCAATGTGTTTTTTCCTTTTCCCAAACTAGGAAGAATTCATGTTCCCCAACTAGAAAAAAATCTTGCTCCCCACTTTTGACATAAACATTTACCCTTATATTAAGCATAAAAGGTTTTTCTTATTATAAACAGAAGAAATTTCCTTTTACCCTTTGTAAAATGTTATATATAAATGCTGGGCTTGGACAGAGAGAACTTAATCAAAATCCCATGTTGCCTCAGGGTAGTTATATGCGAAATGCAATTTCCATTGTATTGAAACTTCCATCCTGTAAATATTTATCTATTTTCAAAATTGCCAACATATTTGAAAAGTTTAATTGGTTTATACTCAAGGCACTAGAGAAAGGAAAATTTACTTTCATAAGACATTTACATGTATTTATTCTGTCCACGTAGGGTATTTCTTTGGAGTGATCATGAAATTTAATGTGAAGTGAAACCATCCCAGATTTGGTTCTAATGACCAAATTATAAGAAAAGTAATCAATAATCATCAATCAATCATTTTGATCACTGTACCTTTTTTCTCTGATTTATCGGAAACTTTTCCTCCAATGGGAGAGTAAGTAGTATCCACGGATTCGGTCCCTCTGTTCCCCTTGCTAACTCCATTTTCATAGAGCTGTCCTTCAACTGGTTGCAACTGCCAAGTCAGGCCGAACAAATGTACTGCTGCAAGAAAACAAGCCATACATGAACTTATTCCAGACTCACTGAGAAGGTCTCCAAACCACCTGTCTGTTTGCATTTTAAAATGTCATGACTAGTTTTCTTTTAGCTAGGCCAAGCAACTTGGAGTTTATACCCACCATCATACATGTAGCTACTTTTCCAAATAGCTGTTGTTAAAATTCTGAGGCTGAAGCTATTCTAGTGAGAAGATTAGAAGTTGGAGTAGTATTTAACCAGCTACAATAGGTTTAGACTCTGCTCCTCACTGCTGTGAACCTCCTTTTGTTCCACAGTTTCGCTTAGTTGTGTAACTTAAGTTTACATGTAGAAACTGCAGAGTAATGACAGGCAGGGCTATGGAGAAAACACAGAAGACGTTCTATGGCTCGGATTCAACTCATTTCAATACAGATTTCCTGAATGTCTAGTATGCACAAGGTCCTGTGATAGCTGCTGCAGATGTTAAAGTCTAGATGCTTATTAGGTTAGGGGTTGGAAGTAGTACAAGTATAAAATAACTATAATATAGTGCAGAATAATTGAAATGATATAGGTTCAAATTGCTATCAGAGGTTTAAAAAATACTCAGTGTTGATCAGTGTGAAGGAAAATGGGCACTCATACACTCTTGATGATAATATAAAAACAATCATCTTTTTGGAGAGCAACATGGCATCATGTATCAAAAAGAAACTTAAAATTTGGCTTACCATTTTAGCCAACAATTCAATTTCTATGAATTAACTATGAATGCATACCAAACTACAAGTCCATCCATTGCAACATGTAAAAACTAGTAAAGTTATGACCAATCTAAATATTCATCAAAAAGATTAATTAAATAGTTGATGATATAAATAATACAAGCTTATGTAGCTATTAAATCATGCTGAAGACTGCAATGGCACAGGAAATATTTATGATGCATCAAATGAAAAATGCTTGGCTAATAAACAGTATGAATAGTGTATTCTGTATTGTGTGTGTGTATGTGTGTTTGTTTACATGTGTTGATGTCTGGAGAGAGAAAAGGATGGAAGAATAATGTCTATAATTTCTTTATTGTCTATTTTTTAATAAGTGTCTGATATTTGCCATCTGGGGAAAAAGAATTTTTTATTTTAAAAGAAATTATTTAAAGGCATAATAGGTTAAAAATCAACTGAACTGATAAGGAGTGATTTTATGAAGGAAGGAGGATTAGAGATGGACTTTGAAGGATGTGTTTAAGCAATAGGTATGGTGAGGGGTCAGGTTAAATAAAATATAACTTTGTAAAGAACAGATGTATATAAGGCAAGGGAAATTGTGGGATTGAGATTAGCTATGTACACATGGTAGTGGAAGTTAAGGCTGGTAGGGTAGATTAGGGCCATGTTGTGAAGGGCACTGAATGCCACTTGATATTTGATAATGATATTTAGGTTTGGACTCAATTTACTGGGTGAGTGACATTGCTACTTTCTGAGTAGATGAGTGATATGATCAGTTTCCTTTAGGAACATTAATTTGATAGCAATGGGGAGAACTCATGGTTTCTAGCAAAGAAATGATACAATCAGAGCACCTTTTGTAGACAGATAAATGTAGTAGTAGTGGGGAGAAGAATGAATTGGAAGTGTGAAGATTTGGCAAGAACACAAATTGCATAAATGATTTCAGGATTTATCAATAGGCTATATGTGTGTTTGCTCACTTATTGCACAGCTACCCAGATAGTCAAGCTCAACACAGGAGACTTTTGTGGGCTTGATATTCTAGAGAATCATGAAGGTTGGAAAAAGGTCACAAGGTCATATATGCATAAAGGCAACAGTTAAAGAAGTTGTGAGAGTGAATGAGGTCACTGTGTGGAGAGAGAATGTTTAGGAGAAAACAGTGCCTAGGACAGAAGCTGGGGAAATCCTGTTATCTGTTTTCTCATTGAAATTTTCCATATCAACCCAATCTTACCAAAATAAAGGCCAAATAAAGTTAAATGTGACCATAAGCCATTTTGTAATTTTCTTTATGCTCTTAGACAGATTGGATGGGGCTAGTTTGTATGTCTAACATTCATATATAGTATATGAATTAGAGAACAAGAACAGGAACACTAGCCAGATAGCCTATTTAAAAATCATTCATCCCCTTTTAGTTGGAGCTAACGAGATTTCTCACACCTACCTTTTAATTTATCCTTAAACTTTTAAGCATTTAATTGGTTTCTACACTTTTCTTTGGATTAAGTCCAGTGCTGCCTGATTAATTTCTGTTGCAATTATTGGAAACAATTGAAACACAAATGTGAGTGGTTCTGAATAAGGTACAGTATGGCATATTAATAAAGCTATACTAGTGACATTCCCAAGAATTCCTTGCCAAAAGACTCAAATTATGGTTGGATTGACATACTTATTCCAATTAAAAGTGTTTATCAGTTTTATAAAAAATCTGCTGTACAGTGCTCCCAAATAATTTGAATATCATGGACATTAAAAGCTATATTGAAAATGTGTTGGTTCAGTCATTTTTTTGTATGTGTGAAATTAGGTGGGTTATAACGAAAAAAGGCACAGTAGTTTTCATTTTGAATATCAAGGGGGATATATTATATACTTTAAGACAGTTTCCTGAGGGCACTCAAAAATGAAAGAAAAATTCATGTGCTGAGAATCACTTCAAAATAATAAAGTAAATGGGTTAATTTCTCACCATCAACTGAAATGGATGGCTTCCAGCCAATCAACATGTATAAAGAGGTATGGCCATATTTAGAGTTTCCTATGTCTTTTCCAGACAACAAGATGTTTGCAATATGTATTTGTATGAATATATAATGAAATCCAATTCAGTTGATATAGACTATAGCTAGTATGGCAAGACTACTGGTCTTTTCTGAACTGAACTTCCATAAAGTGAGTTGTGAAAGAAGCCCAAAAGTGCAATGATGTGCACTAAATAATTCCAGTGCTTGGGTTCTATTAGAAATAAATAACATTTTGTTTATATTAAGTCCAATAAGTGCAATTATGCCGACCCTGGGGACACACCCACATACCACTGGAAAGTTATGATAGTGCTTTTACTGTGGGGATATACGTACTGATTAATTTAACCAATATTTTCAAAGTATGTTCTGGGCACAGTGGGAGTGTTGGGAATTACAAGGAAAGGTAATAAAAATATCTAACAGAGAAGACAGCATATCTAGTGGCTGACCAATCTAGTTATTGACTATAAACAACCAACATAGCGTAAGTAGGACATACTAGGTTATGCACACAAGGCATCTCAGTCTTGGATACAGGATGAAGATAATGGAGCCCTTAATTTTTAGTGTCTTCCCATCTAGATCTACTCTGTGTTTATAGTTCCACTTCATAGGCAAGTTCCCCAAACCCAAGTACAAACACTGGGTTTATAGAATTAAGGGTATAGCTGATAATGAAGAACCAGGGAAATGTTAATTTATACACATACATTGATTCAACACATATTTTTTGAGTGGCTACTTGTGCCAGACATTGTTTTTCTAAGTTTTCAGCAGTGAATAAACTAAAAAACAAAACTACCTTTTCAGAAGTCATATGAGAGTGATGAGTTAAAAGAAGCAAATAATAAATATATGATAAAATTAATCTAATATGGAAGCAGACAAATAAATTAATCTCAAGTAGTTTTAAGTGCTAGAAAGGAAAAAAATGAGTAGTCAGGAAAGGAATCTTAGAGGAGAAAATATTTGAATCAAGAGTTAAATGAAGTAAATCCATGAAAGTATCTTGTTGAAGAATCTTCCAGGGAGAAGGAACAATTACATAAAACCTTGAAGCCATACATGGAATGCATGAGGAACTGCTAAGGAGCCCAGCGTAACTGGAGTTCAGTCAGGAAGAAGAGTGGTAGGAAAATTCATAAACATAAGGATTTGACCCCTAATCCTGTTAGCTCCGGGCTCCAACCAGCTTCACAAACTTGTCACCACTAAATCACAAGTGAACAGAAAGTAATTAACTAAAATCACACATGCCAGAAACTATACCTCCAAATGGGCATTGCTGATTACAGTAGATCTAATGTAAGTACTCCTGATTCCAAATTCAAAGTTATTTTTTTAAAGATATGTATCTTTACATATATCTCCTCAATGAGTACAGATGGATACTACCCAGATATCTCAGGGAGTACCAGTCCTGTTATTCTCACTTCACTGAAATTCAGTGGCTGGACAGAGGTATATGCACATTCAGGAGTAATGTCTGTTTAGCTAATTAAAAATGGCAGTCCTTGGTCTATAGATGCTTGTTTATTTTGATTTTTACTTTACTACAATTAGTCTTTTTCCTGGTCCCTGATTTAGGTTTTCTAAATTTCTGCTATGAGTTAGACCATCCGGTATTTTTCTTTTTCTTTCTGGCTTATTTCGCTGAGCTTGATCCCTTCCAACTCCATCCATGTTGCTGCAAATTGCATGAGTTTATCTTTTTTGATTGCTGAGTAATATTCTACAGTGGGGGCGGGGGAGGAGAAGAGGGATTAGGGTCAGAAAAAGGCGGTGGGAATTGTATGGGGAATATAACCAAAATGAAAATGCATATATTATGCAAAAATGAAAAATGATGTAACAATTATATAAAATAAAATAATTTATAAAAAAATAAAATTGAGTAGGGAGGGAGCCATTAAAAAAAAATGGCAGTCCCTACTGCTCCCCTAACAAATGTTCCCTAGTACTGAACACTGTATATTTGATAATTATTATCCTTCTTGTTTTATCCAATTGCAAAGAGTTATGCTCTGAAATAATATTTTTATTAGAAAGTTAATGTAACAAATGGATTATCTTGTTGTGCCCAATTGTCAAACGCAAGCACCTTAGATTTCAAGGGTAGCTGACTTCATGGGCAGAAGCTCTACTTAAATTGGCCATTTCTGTCGGTGTAATTCTCCAATTCTCTTTTCAGTAATTTCTCTGTACTTTGTGTTATGATGTTGGACTTTCTCTTCAAAAAGACTGATGGTCTCTAATAACATTTAGAGTCTATAATACTCCTCCACTTCATTTCCTATCAAAAGGCAAATATTCACTTTTGAGGGAAAGGTCACAGGAATGTTTCAGAGGTAGATGTAGGAAGTACTTATTGAATGATCTAGGTCTGTACTGTCCAATATGGTAGCAACTTGAAATGTGACTTGTCAGAGTTGAAGACTTAGTATGAAAGAAATAATGCAAAATAGCCAATTTCCGATTTCTATATTGATTACATGTTGAAATGATAATATTTTGGATATATTCAATTATGTAAACACTTTATTTACATCAATTTCACCTGTTTCTTTGTATTTTTTCAATTGGCTACTGTAAAATTTTAACTCAAATTTGTGGTTGGCTTTGTATTTCACTTGGACAGTGCTATCTTGACTATCTAGAACATTTCACAACGAATATCATGTTTTCTCTTTTAGCTCTCTGTCATAGAACTTACATGCCATATTGAAGATATCTATTATGTCTGCTTGAACATTATTAAGGACTCACAGTGCAGAGACTATGTCTCCCTCATATTTCTATTCTGGGCACCTAACTCAGTCCCTACAAGTCAAGAAATACTGTGGTTTTACACTTCTGGTAGTACTGTAAGGCAGTAAAGCAGCACTGGAAAGTAATACTGTCATAGCTATCAAATTCTTAATTGAGAATATTTCTTGACCAAGGAATTTTACTTCTAGGGCTCTAGAAGTAATCTACATAATAAATAAGTACCTATGTGCATAATGAGGCATATAAAAGGAAATTCAATACAGAATAATGACCGTTAATATAGTAAATGAATAGAACTACTAATATGTTGGTGTATGGCAGAGTGGTATACCCCTACTATGAAATCCTATGTAAGAATGAAAAGGACTGGGGCCTCCCCAGTGGTGGTGCAGCACGTTAAGTGCAGCACTGTGAAGCTGTCCACGGTCTCTGCAGCGCCATTTCAGTTCCTGGCTGGCCAGGGAGATTCCCACATGGCTACAGTAGATCTAATACAAGCACTCCTGACTCCAAATTCAAAGTTATTTTATCTAAAGATTTGTATCTTTATATATATCTCCTCAATGAGTACAGATGGATACTACCCAGATATCTCAGGGAGTACACTACTGCTCCTGTCGTGCCTGCTGCTCCCCTCAGCAGTGTATTTCAGTCCTTCTACCTATTCTGCTCCCTGCTCTGTCTCTGGTGAATTCTCTCACCCTCCTGTGCCTCTGGCCTGTACCCCAGTGCTTACATAAATAAATAAATCTTCAAAAAAAAAAAAAAAGAATGAAAAGGACTGATAGTGAAAAACTGTCAGATTGGAGGAAATTAAGGAGACATGACAACTGGAGTCAATGTGGGATCCTAGATAGGCTTTTAGACCAGAAAGAAAAATAGAGGAAAAACTGGAAGAAATCTAAATTAAACTAAGTTGAGTGAACAGCATACCAGTGCTAATGTCTGACTTTTAATAATTGCACCATGGTTATGTAATAGGTTAACATTGGTGGGAGTTGAGTGACAGATACACAGGAACTCTGCTACATGTACAACTTTTTGGTAAGTCTACATTTTTAAAAATAAAAAGTCAAAAAGAAAAATGTACTGATCCAGCAGTGTGCTGGAGCCAGATTATACAGTTTTACTAGAGCCAACTGTGCTATCTCTTCCCAATTCCACTTTTAGTGACCTCATGTGGGCAGCTGAAGTCTCCTGTGGTGGGTGTATTAACACTCCAGGAATCCGCAAACGTTGCAAATCAAGGCTTTTTTATTTTTATTTATTTTTTGTTCAGAAAGCTGCCTGTTAGACATTGATCAGTACACCACTGGATGATCTAGATGTACTGACACGAAAAGAGCACTAAGACTTATGTGAAAACACAGTAGAACAATGCACATCCAACAATTCTTTTTAAGTGAAAAAATATATATATATCTATATGTAAATGCATAGAAAGAAAGCTAGAAGGATTAATACCAAACTACTAATCTATAGAGTGGGGAGCTAGGAGAACTTCAACAGTCTCATAGTATTGTTCAAATCCTCTACAAAGTTAATGTATTCATGTATTATATGATAAAAATAATACTAAGTGCTCAACAAACCTTTTAAAAATCTGAATGACTAAATACATTGTTTTGTTTCATGTCTTTTAGTGCTGTCTTCTATCTAAGAGCTTTTCAAAATTTTTGAAAACAGAACAATCTGGCAATTAAATATAAATAACTCCAAAACACATATAATAGATAAAATATAACTCCTTTGAATGAACGGGAGTGAAGGTCAAAAATACTTAAAAAGATATCTAAGATATAGTTTGAAATCTACTGGTCTAAAAACTTATCTGCAAACTAACTGAATAAGGAAAATTTTGATTCTTGGAAGTATTCATTTTGGTAGTTAAATTTATTGGAGTAACTATAACAGTGTTAGGGGATAGGAAGTCTTCCATGTTATTCTGTATCTTTTGATGCTTCGTGTCCTTATAAATAATATTCAGATCTATTTAATTACATGGTAAATAAAACTTTGATAAAAAATATACAAATACTCCTTCTAATTGTAATATTTGTAAGGCAAATACAACTTTGCTTTCAAGGAATTCATCTTGCAATTGCAAAATGCATACCTATTTAGCCAAGGATGCTAGATTTATTTGTTGCAAGAATTTTTTGGTGTTGTTTTACATTTTACAAAATAAACCTATTTACAAAGTTTGAAATCTGTCTCACAAAGACCTGCCCATTATGGAGGATATAAGTTTGAAATCGTGCCAAGACGAGTATATGACAATTTGCTTTTCCTTTTTAATAGCAATTTTTTTCCCCACCAGCTCCCTGACATATCTTGCTTCATATTCCTTCAGGCTAAGGAATGCTACTGCTTTTGTATTTTACTTCTAAAGCTCGTCAAAGCTACAGATCTACTTGTACGTTGGACAGTTCCCTTCCTGAAAAATATACCAAGTACATTACCCAGATGGTGACCCCTGATGACTTCAGGCTTTCAAGTTAACTCCTATGGGAAGCAATCTTACCAGACCAATTCTTCAGTGGTCATCATGTGAGCTAGATGCTTCCACAATAAGAAACATCACTGCAAAAATAAATGCCGTTTGAATTAAATGCAGTGGCTGCAAACATTACTGAAATCAGGTTATCTTTCCATTTTAAAATAAATCCCATTTTCATTACATTAAACATCAAATTGGTATATGAGTGAACTATAGCCCTTTGATAAATTACCTTCAGATCTGGGTTTTATCCTGGTAATAACCAGATTACATGCAGGATTGGAAAGCATTAGTTTTCAGAGAAGCATTTTTCAAGAACTGAATAAAGGAAGTAATGCATGTTTATTTATGGTACCTTACTTTTGCCTCAGCAGTTTCATTCAAGTTTTTTTTCTTTTTTTTCCTAGGGTTATACATATACATTTTCTACTAAAAATATTATCTGTGCTTGCACTACATCATGAGCATAAATAAAACACACTTAAATGTTCCTTTTCAAAGCGATTTGAGCTGAGTCAATATGGCTTTGAACATCCCTTTCAAACATTTTTGAAAGCTGGAAAAGCTGTCATGTCAGGAATGGGTAGAATTTCCTTGAAAGAAAGGATTTTCCTAATGAAAAAAACAAAAACAGCATTTTAACCTGAGTACTTTTATATAACAAATTTTGCAAGTCAGCTACATTGAAATAGTACAATTAAAAGCCTATTAGAGGACAGACTGAGATAATATAACAGAGGCAACAAGGACACCTTTCTTGTTCCTCCACATGTTTGAATCTCTACATTTCCTCTCCTAAATGAAATGAATTATTCTCTATTGCAGCATGCTTTTTTTTTTTTTCGGTCTTAGAATGGTCCTAGTTTTATCCAATATTGAGGCTAGAAGAGATTCGATCAGAGTAATAAATCATCTTAATATACAAGTTCTATATTATATTATCTTAAAACTTTCATTTGCTATGTATTTATATTTTCCATTCCAAAGCTGCAGCAATATTTATAAATAACATGTCTATTTGAGTACCTTATCACAGGTTTAATATATGATCTCCATTTGCAGTTGCATAACAGGCCCATCTGTGTATTCCTTATCAGACAGACACAATTATTTAGTGTTTTCATCTCAAGTCACAGCACCAATAAGTGCTCTCCATAACTCAAATCTTATTTACTTTTGTATTATTATTTGCTTTGGGGAGTTGGGAGGAATAAGCAGCATAATAATAGGAGCAATTAAAAAAACATTTTAATGAATAACGCAGAAAAATATCAATTTAGCCAGGAATCAACACTTTTGATTCTTCTATAATTTTTTTTGTTTTCTTTCCCAATTTACTTTATTTTCTGCTCAACTAATTTTTACTTTCATATGGTTCAAATCACTGCCTATCACTTCATCATCATTGATGATGGAAGTCTCAGATTCCCGAATAGTCTCTTACCCTATTTCCTGGTTTGAGTGCTTACTGTTAATAACAGTCAGATTCTTTCAAAATGATCCAAATAAAACTAATGAGTATGGAAAGCAAGAAATATACACAGAAACTCTCTCCTCTTCTTACCTATTTTTCCTGTATGTATTTAAATTTTAAAAATGGAAATGTATTCACTGGTTTATATCTTCAATTCCTAGTAGCTGATGCTTTGAAACTCACTTTTCTGATATAGCATCATGGCATCAGGGCCATAGATATGTGTATGTGTTCTGCAAACTCTAAGATTTTGAAATTTTAAAACTCTTTCCATTACCTGATTATTCACAGTTAGCATTCAAGAACAGGGCTTATATGAGGATATGGGGTTTATATGAGGTATGGAAGATGGGAAATAAATGAGTGGGATAATACTCTAGCTGATTATTCTGGACCTTCTCAGGTACCTTAGAAGATCTGATCAGATGAAGATCTGATCCCCAAATGCAGTGGATGGGATTATCATGATCCAGTTTGTTCTGGGTTTTTTTGGAGGTGGCATCATGACAGGGTTCGTCTGGAAGAGTCACCAATGATTTGGATTGATTCATAATCAGGATCCTTAAGCCTTCTTTCTCTCAATAGTGATTTATTGGCTGGTTATCCTGTATTAGACAGTGTCTAGGTGCTGAGGATACCTACTTTGATGGGAAAATCCTTGCCCTCTTAAAGCTTACAATCTACCTAAAAGGAGGCAAGTGTCATGTGGTGGTCAAGAGAAGATGCTCCGGAGCCAAGTGCCTTTTTAAAAATCCCAACTCTGTCGCAGTTAGTTAGACCTTGGGCAAGTTACATAATCATTGTGCCTCATATACCATCATCATGAAATCTCTGGCACTTAATAAATACACAATAAATGTTAGCCATTTTGATGAAGCCTGGTTAATTCGCCCTTAAGCTAGCTCTTCTAAAAGCATGTTGGAAGTGGAGAAATGCAGAGAGACAGTTGTTTGCCCAGTGCAACTATGTTCTCCTATACTAGAAGAGGTTTGTGTAATTGTGGTTTTCTGGAGAGAGCTACATAGCAGAATAAAAAAAAAATTCTCATCTAAATTTCTAATTTCAAATGCTTGAGCAATTACAGTAAACATTCATTACTTTCTTCACTCCCATTAATACCCCTCCCCCACACTGCACATCTCCTTTTCTCCATCACCATGGTCATAGTGGTTTAGAATTTGTAGATTTGGGGTTCTTTTGTTAAAAGGTTTCTAGAAATTAGAGCATCCCTAAGATTTGGAAAGGTGCCATTATTTCTTGGTAGAGTGCACTTTCCACAAAGGTCAGCAGAAAGCAGTTAGAATCTCATTTTTATGAAATATAACTAAGAATTCTCACATAGCCATACAGTATGAAATGGGTCCTAAGAAACTTTTCAGCTAAATCACCCAGTATGCATTCCTGGGTGATGGATTCAACTCTAGCAAGCTGATCTGTGTCCATAATTTAATATAATCATGTTATGTTAAAACTCAGAAAGACCACAGACCAGTAGAGATTGTAAAAGAGGGAGGGAGTAACTTTACAGTGGAGAAACCTGGTAAAACACTACCTTCGAGAATGATCAAGGTTACTGTTACCAGTGATCACATGTACATGATAGCATGTATTCTTGGTTTGATAATGACATCTCTCGGTCATCTTCCCCCAAACCCATAATCCTAGACTAAACATGAGAACATTGGCAAAACTCAAATTGAGGGACATTTGGTAAAAAAAAAAAAAAAAAAAATTGACCAGGTTTACTCACAACTGTCTAGATCATTTAGGAAACTGTCACATACTAGATGAGGTTAGGGAGACATGAAACAATGTAATAACCTTTACTGGATGGGATCCTAGAAAAGAAAAAGGACACTGGGGAAAAACTGGTGGAATCTGAATTTAATGTCAAGTTCATTTAATAATAATTATCAGTGTTGGACTCTTGGTTCTGACAATGTACCAAGGTGATATGGGATGCTAATAATAACAGAAACTGGATGAGGAGTACATCAGACTGCTCTGCACCACCTTTGCAACTTTTCTGTAAAATCAATAAATGTTCTAAAATTAAAAGCTTATTTTGGAAAAAGAAAAGGCTATAGACAAATCATTTGATCGAGTCACCCCATTTTATAGAAAGGAAACTAAAAGCAAGAGAAAGTAATTTGCCCTGGGGGCACACAGAGACTAACTTCTCTCTTATTCAGGACCAAGAGCATGTGATCCATTTCTTCTATTGATAGTTTGTAGTGAAGCAATTTGGCTGGAATATTGGGGACAATGAGGCCAATACTACAGGTTACATTTTTATGCTAAATAGTTGCTTTTGCATAGGGTAAAACTCTGTTCTTTGCCTACAGACTTAATATTTAAACTAATTTCATACATCCATTTCAGGTAAGTGCATGAGAGAACTGGAAGCTCTAGAGAAAACCTCCATCAATTCAAAATAGAGTAGAATGACACTTTTACATGGGCACTTTTATTATTTTGTTAGATTACTGGATCACATGTAACTTAAATCATACAAGGGAGTATGAACAATTGGGACTGCTTCAAACTGAAAACCTTCTGCACATTGAAACTATGATTAAAACAAAAAGTCACCCTACCAAATGGGAGAAGATATTTGCATATCATACATCTGACAAGGGGCTCATATCAAAAATCTACAAAGAATTTATGCAATTCAACAAAAAAGGAAACACACAGCCAAATCCAAAAACTGGGCAGAGGAGCTAAATGGGCATTTCTGCAAAGAAGACCTACAGATGGCCAACAGGCACCTGAAAAAATGCTTATCACCACCTATTATCAGGAAAATGCAAATCAAAACCACAATGAGCTATCAGCTCATCCCCATGAGAATGGCTGATTGATAGCAAAAAGACCAGAAACAAGTGCTGGCAAGGGTATTCCCACAGTTGGTGGGGATGTAGACTGGTTCAGACACTGTGCAAAGCAGTGTGGAAGTTTCTCAAAAGACTAAAAATGTGTCGGCTATATGACCCAGCAATCCCACGCTTAGGTATCTGGCCAAAGGACACAAAACACTAATTCAAAAGGAAACTTCCATTCCCATGTTTATAGCAGCACAATTTTCAATAGCCAAGATACGAAAACAACTTAAGTGCCCCCAAACAGATAAGTGGATCAAAGATGGTATATGTACACAATGGAATACTACTCAGTGATCAAAAAAAGATAAACTTATGCCATTTGTTGCAACCAGAATGGCAGAAGAAGATAGATAAATATTGGATGGTGTCACTTATATGTGGAATATAGAGAAACCAAAGGGTCAGACAAAAAAAAATTTAAAACCAGGATTTGAAAGTTGACCATAGAACTGAGGTAGCCAGAAGGGGAGAGGGAAGAAGGAGGGATGAGAACAGGCTGGGGAGAGCACAATGGAGTATGGTAGAAGATTATGGGTGCTATGGTGATGGGTATGCTAGGGGACTATAACACAAGGGGGAGATCCTATACTTCCAACAATGTAAACCAATGGTACTACAACAAATAATTTATTAAAAAAATTAAAGACAAAATGGAATAAAGTCAAGTTTTGCTTTAATAAAACGGTAGGCTGTGAGTAGTTTACTGAATATTCTAGAATTCTTGAAAATAGAACTAACATTTTTCTTAGTATTTCCTAAAATTTCTTGCCAAGATACTAGACTATGGCAGTCTATCAGCTTTCCCCACTATGGTTTAAAGTTGTAATTTTGATCCTTTTAAATTTACTGTTAAAATCATTAATATCCAAAAATTCTAAATCCATAAATAACATTTTGTTTATAAAAACTATGTTTCTCTTTTTTTCAAATTTTGATATCAAAAGTTTGCAAAGTTTCAGAGAAATGAGCACTCTTGCATACTGCCGGTAGGAATGCAAATTATTGCAAAACGTTTCGCCAAATTGGCAGTACATATCCAAAGTGTTGGAAATGCTTTTTAAACATTTTGGTCCATATTTAGAAATTTAAACTGAGAAAAAGATTTGAATATATCTAAAAATAACGATATTCAACATAATGCATAAAATGGCAAGATACTGAAAAGTACATAAATGTACAAAAATTGTGATTGATTTAATTAATGACTATATACAACAGAGAATGATGCTACCATTAAAAATAATGTAGAAAAAAACAAAGAATAGAGAAAGATGTTCATGTAGCAGTTTTATTATATGAGCTCATTTTTTATAAAAGGCTGTTTAGTGTAATGTCAGGGCATAGGTTCTTTTTTGAAAAGTCAGACAGATCTCAAGAGCGATGGTTTTTACAAAACTAGCTGCGTGGATTGAGGTAAGCTGCTTAACTTCTTTGAGTGTCAGTTTTCTAATGTGTAAATTAGAAATACTCTCTAATTTGAAAGATACTATGACTTTACATAAAGGAGATGGAGCTGAGTTAAAATATAACTTATGTCTATTTCTAGAAATTGTCTACTTTGTCTTTTTTTTACAGTATTACAATAGACTCACAGATTCCTTGCTGCTGTTATTGTTGGTATTCAATGTATAATCCACTATCTTTGTTCTTCTCATGTTCAAATCTGGCCAGTGGGAACCCCTTCAAATTGACTTCTGTGTGGTTTTGACATGACTGAATATTTTCTTGCATTTTTCGACAGGATATTCCAAGTTCACTTTGCATTTTTACTTTCTCTGCCATAGACCTATAACATATTTCCAAGGAGTTTTTAGTAGGAAGTGTATTTAGAAACCAAAGTTTGGACTTATGATCACCAAACTGAAGTGTCATTATTTTGAAGTCCTTTTGGAGAAGAAGACAAAGATATATACACAGAAAATAATTTTCCAATTTTATTACTTCAACTTTGTTAGTGTGTGTGTATACCCACACATATGTGTATATACTATGTGTATGTTTTAAAGAATGAGTTCATATTGAAATTCCTAATTCTAATTCAACACCACAGAGCGCTTCCTCTCCCCTATTCCATGTTTACATCGCTAGGGTTATTAATTTACAAGATACACGCAATGGTATAAGAATTACTACATCAATACCACTACTAGAACCAAAGCTACTAAATAAAGTTCAAGTTTGTTTTTGTCACTAGAGTATGTTTTCCTGAGGGTGTACAGTTATGTATTCAAAAGAGTGAATTTTCCCAAAACATAAAGAACTCTGAAAATTGGAGACAAAGAAAACAAAACATCCAACAGGAGGGCCTCCCCTGGTGGCTCAGGAGGTTGAGCGCAGCACTGTGAAGCTGTCTGCAGCCTCTACAGTGCCAGTTTGATCCTGGCAGGCAGGTGACGGTCCCACAAGGCGTGACAGACTTCTCCTGTCTCACCCGCTGCTCCCCTCAGTAGTGTATTTCGTCAGTCTGGCTGTTCTGTTCCCCGCTCTGTCTCTGGTGAATCATCTCACCCTCCCGGGGATCTGGCCTATACCCTGGTTCTTGTATAACTAACTAACTAACTAACTAAATCAATCAATCAATCAATCAATCAATCAATCTTTTTTTTTTAAAGATACTGTTCTTTAAAAAAAAAAAAAAAAAACCAAAAAACAACATCCAATAGGAAAATGGACAAATGACATGCACACAGAGTTCACAAAAAAAAAAAAAATCCTTAAACATATGAAAAGATATTCAATTTCCCTGATAATAAAAGAAATATAAAATAAAATAAAACTACACAGAGATATTCTTTTTAACCTATAGGAGTATAGGGATTCGGCCAGTTCACATGCTGCTGATGGATGTGCAAAATGATACAACCCCCAGGAAGGAAATTCATGCAGAGCAGCCACTCACCACTTCTATAAAACTTTTCTGTTTCAATGGTTATTTCCCCTCATTTTGTATTTTGTATATATTTTCTCCTTTTCCCCTGATTGAAGGTTGTTTGTGATCTGCCTATTTGCTTTAAAACATCACTTTATTTTTCTATTATTTTTTCAATTTCCTACCCCATTAATTTCTGCTTTATCATTCTTATTTCTGTTCTTGTGCTTTTAGTTGATTTACTTGCTTTTAAGCTTTGTTTTCATTCTTTCAATTTTATTGATAGGGAATTTCCTCATATAAGTGGTTTAATTGCATCCCATACCTTTTGCTATATGGTGTGCTCATTATCATTTCTGAGAAATTTTGTAATTTTAAGTTTTATTTATTTCCCCCTTTCAGATGAGGGCTGTTTAAATTTTGAAATGTCTAGGGATTTTCTGTTTTTTTTTTTTTAAAGATTTATTTATTTATTTATACAAGCACTGGGTACAGTCAGAAGCGCGGGAGGGTGAGAGAATTCACCAGAGCCAGAGCGGGGAGCAGAGCAGGCAGAAGGACCGAAGTACACTGCTGAGGGGAGCAGCGGGCGGCAGGAGAGGTCTGCGCGCCATGTGGGACCCTCCTCCGGTGGCCGGGGAGCAGCCGGGGATCGAACCAGCGCTGCAGAGGCTGCGGGCAGCTTCGCAACCCAGCGCTCAACCGCTGCGCCACCGGGGAGGCCCGATTTTCTGTTTTGTATATTTCCTTTTTTCGTCTTTTTCCCTGGGATCACCTGGCTTGTTTGTTTCTATTGAGGTAACATTGGATTATAATGTTTGTGTTTGTGGGCTTTTTTTAAAGATTTATTTATTTATGCCCACAAGAACTGGGGTGTAGGCCAGAGGTGCGGGGGGGTGGGGTCAGGGGATTCACCAGAGACAGAGTTGGGAGCAGAACAGGCGGACCTACTGAAATACACTGCTGAGAGGACCAGCGGGCGAGACTGGAGGGGTCTGCTGTGCCATGGGTGCTGCAAATAGCTGGTGATAGCTTGATAGTGCTGTCTTTAACCCCTGCAACACCAGGGAGGCCTGAAATGCTTGTGTTTTAGAAGCTCTCCCCTTCAGGTGTTATTACCACATCATATCCACCCCGAGCTGTAAATTTTCTTATTAATTTCTAGTGTCATTTCATGATGCTGTGGGAATGATGTTTGTATTATTGCTACTTTATGAATATCACTGATATTCCTGTTGTGGTCTAATATATCACCAAATTTTGTGAACGTCCCATAAGCACTTGAAAAGCAGGTATATTCTCTATCAGGGTATTAACTTTAATACAAAATCAAAGGATGTATCTTAGTGATTTTGCTTTTTCAGATCTTCTGTAGGTCAAGTTTCTGTTCGTGTGACTTGCTTTGAACTGTGAGTTGTGGGTTGAAATTTCCTATGAGTAGTAGTTTTGTTTATTTTTCCTTGCATTTCTTATAGCTTCTGCTTTATATAGGCACTTGGTTGTTGGGTTATTTGTGCATAGCTTTTTTTTAAGTAACTTTTTTGTTGTGTTTAATGTTTTTTGGCCTGAGATCTACTTTGCCTGATGTGAAGATTATAAGGCTTGTGGTCTTACTGCTTCCATTTGCCTGGTAAGCCCTTTGTTTAGCCTTTAATTTTTAGTTATTCCTGAGTCATATATTTTAGGTATGTTTCTTGTAAACAGCAAAGAATTAGGTTTTACTTTGTGAATTATTTTGAAAAATATTTTTCCTGGATATGTTAAAACCCATTTATATGTATTAATGCAACATATGTTTGGTCTCAACTTTTTAATGTTATTTTATGTTTATAATAGTTGTTAATTTTATTATGTTCTTTATGTAGTTTGCTTTCTTTGGTTATTATAATTTTGTTTTGGCACTTAAAGTTTGTGTTTTTGGCTCCTTTATTCCTTTACTTTTATGAAGCTCTTAGTGCCCCTTTTTCTTGACTTCATTTATTTGCTTTTTCAGCTTGAAATTATATTCTTTGACCTTCCTGATCCAAAAATCCAAAAAACAAAATAAATGCAGACTCAATCTAAGATATATTATAATTTAACTTTTAAAAACTAATGATAAGTAAGGGATACTAAAAGTGTCCAGAGGGAAAAAGAATTTTATATACAGGAACCTCTACAAAATTATCTGCAGATTTCTCAATGGAAAACTTTCAGGCCAGAAGGGAATGGAATGATAAAGTTCTGAAAGAAAAGGATATCCAATGAAGAATAATTTTATCCTTCTAGATTTTCATTCAGAATGGAAGGAGAGATTAAGAGCTTTACAGACAAACAAAAATTAAAAGAATTCATCGCCACTAAACTGGCCTTGCAAGAAATACTATCGGGACTCATAAAATTAAAAAGAAATTCTGCCTAGCAGAAGTAAGGCACCAAAAATATACAATATGGGGAAGGAAGAGCGTAAAATATGCACCATCAGAACAACTTTGAGATCAATCTGTTCAATAGGTGACACGTATAGAATCATATGTATCAGCCTCAGGAGAGCTTAAGAACAAAATTCCCTCAAAGAAAAAAGAAATTAGAAAGGGAACTTAAATATACACAAAAGGAAGATTTTAAATCAGAAGAGAAGAAAATAAGAAAAAAGAGAAGTGCAAAGACAACAATAAAAAACACCCCAAAATTTCAATAAACATCAATAAATATTTATATTCCAGTGTTACCTAAAATGTAAATGGCTTGAACTCAGCAATTCAAACATACAGAGTGGTTGAATGAATCAGAAAACAAAATCTAACTTTTCTATTGGAAACATGCACTCTAAGGATAAATACAGGCTTAAAGTGTAAGACTAGAAGGCAATCCTACAAGCAAATGATAATTAAGAAAGGAAGTTATATAAGATAAATTTTCAGTTAAAAAAGGTAATGAGATACAAATATGGACATTATATAATGATTATTGACTTTAAAGAAGACCTAACACTTGAAACAAATGATGAAACCTGAAAATACAGAAAGTAACCACTAATAAAAATAAGGAGTGACACTGACAAAAACACAATAACAGTACAGGATTTTTACACCCCATTTACAACTATGGACAGATCAACAAGACAGTGAATACAATAAAAAATAGCTTTAAATGACAAGTTATAGCAGATGGGGCTAATACACATTTATAGGACATTCTACCTAGATGTAGCAGAAATTACATTTTTCTCAAGTGCACCTGGAATATTCTCAAGGATAGACCATATGTTGGGACACAAATTGAGTGTTAATAAACTAACAAAGGTTGGACTCATACCAAGTATTTTTTTTTCTGATCATAACACTAGAAATCAACCACCAAAAAAACCTGGAAAAACCTAAAATACATGGAGATTAAACAACATGCTTCTCAAATATCACAAGTCAATGAGGAAACTAAAGCAGAAATTTAAAAATACCTGGAGACTTTGAAAATGAAGATAAAAGTTATGAGAACCCATGGGATGCAGTAAAAGCAGTACTAAGAAGGAAGTTGATTGTAATACAAGTATACATTAAGAAACAAGAAATCTTAAACAAACAATTGGACCTTTGTTGGAATACTTCTTGGTTTTTGGATCAGGATGTTTATTTTCTTTCCCAAGTTAGGAAGATTCTTGGTTATTATTTCTCAAATAAAGTTCCTACTGTTTTCTCCAGCTTATCTCCTTCAGGGACCTCTATAAAGAGACTATTATTTCTCTTGATATTTTCCCATAATGTTCTTAAACTATTTTCATATTTTTAATACTTCCTTATTTTCCTTTCATTTCTCTCCTTTTATATTTCATCTTCACTATTCTAGTGTCCATCATCATTGCATCTCAAGATATTTTCAAATCTTTTCTGTCTTGGTCACCATTTAAGATGGTTTTGTCTGTCTCTTGAATGTGTTTCCTGAATTCAGTTAACTGTCATTGTACATTCTCCTTTTGCATATTTCTTTTCTGATTTTTTAAAATTCATCATGTGAATCTTTATTCGTATCTTCAAATGTTTGTTTAAAGATTTAATTAAAGTTAAGAAGGTGTGCTGCAGTTTTCTTCTGCTTTAGAGTAGTTATTTGGAGGGGTTTCCATTCACTGAAATAATTTATGGTTATTTTCTGTTTTCATCCTATAAAGCTTTGTATAGATGTCATCTGTTTTTTTATGTTCTGAAATTTTTATTTTCCTGGATCAACAGTAAGAGTAGTATGCTGGTAAGTCTGGAGTTTGGGTCATTATTTAGGTTATTGGGTTTCTTGTTCTTATTAAAGTGTAATTTTAAAAATCAATGATGCTTTTTGGATAGGGGATTTGGTATATCTCATAATTTTGTGATTCAATTTTACTTCAATTAGTTCCTGAAATTCTCTCTTGTGTCCTTTAATGTCACCATCAGGCCTCTGAGGGTACTCTGAATCAATGCCCCCCTCACCTTCAGTTGTGCCTATCAAGACTACCAATTCCAGTTCTGAGTGGTTTGAGCACATTCCTTTCAATTTTCAGTAGCTGGTGATCTCAATTTTAGTATATGCATTTCCAAAGCAAGCACAAGCTAGTGGTCTCAAATGCTGTATTTGACATCTGTTCTCAGTAACTGTCCACCAAGGGTAGGGCATATTTTTAATGGAAGTTTTGTTTTAACAGTTCGGCAATTACTAGGTCTCAGCTCTCATATCTTCTTTTCTATTTGGTCCTTGGCTCTTGGCTCCAGCATAGGCTACACACAGTTAGCTCTGCCTGATTTGGATATTTATTTCTCTACTTACATGGAATCGACATGTGTAGAATTCTCTGTCTTCTAGTTATGATACTGCAATGTATTGTGTGTGATTTTATTTGCTCTCCTTATTGGTTTTGAATTTTGTTTTGGAGGATGATGTAGAAAGATTTGAATTTAAGGGGCCAATAGGAAGTCTGAACCTTATTATCAACTTACCTATTTTTATACTATAATACATATGCAAACACAAACACTTGAACATTCCGTACCTAGTATCCACAGGCTATTTGTTTCAGATGAGTCTTATGATGAGGGCTGTGTTATAATTTTACTTGTCCAGTGTTCTTTTATGTTCAATTTCGTAAATCTGTGAGATAGTTGGTAATGGTTAAAGTCACCATTTGTAACTCTGAACAAGGCCCCATTTACAAAGAGGGTGATTGTGTTGTGTTTTCAGGTGTTTTCCTGCCCTTTTCTTAATTCCTTCTCCTAAACTTCTAATGATTGGAAATTCACAATCTTTGGATAAAAGAAGTGTCAGCGAATATATTTCACTCCTGAGTAAACTATTTGCAGAATCAAGACTCTGTAGGAAAGAATGTTTGCTGCTTTTGATTACTTATATCCTCCATGGGTCTGGAACAGGGAGGTGATGACATTAATGCACAAGAATTTGGCATTTTTGCTTATGACTTTGTTTTCTGTTAAAATGCAAATAATATTAGGGAGGCATAATACATTTTCTTTGACCCAGCCATTTTGTATTTCAATATGAGTTATCTTTTTCCATGGGTTGTAAGCTTGAATGGCTATCCAAAAGGAAGGCAGATAACATGAAAGAATGAAGAGGGTGAAATGGACACTCTGATGGACTAGAGAGTATTCACAGACCTTTTGGGAACAGACCCTTCTTAGCTGTGGTAAATGCTTGTCATATTATTCTAGTCACTCAAAACATTAGAAAGGCACCTGGCATATAAATATTCAATAAACATGTGTGCAAATGGGTGAATGCAGGTCTAGGTACGACTGATCTTTCTATGTCAAGAGAGACTAGAAATTTTACAAAACTCAGAGATGTTAGGTAAAATCTTTAGACTTAAGCTTTTAAATTAGTTGACAGCATTTAACAAATTGTATGTGTGCTAAGCAAAACCTGGTTTGTTCTTAAAATTCATCTCTGAGTGGAAGGCAGGACTCGGAAAGGGGAAAAAAGTGAGATTGAGTCTGTGGGCTTCGGTAATGAAATACAGCAGAGCTGAAAGGTTGAAATAGTGACTGAGTCCATTAACAAAAATATTACTGACTGAGATTGTAATTTAAATATTTTTATTTCTTAGATGACTGGATCAAGAAGATGTGGTACATATATACCATGGAATATTACTCAGCATTCAAAAAAGATAAACACATGCAATTTGCAGCAACATGGATGGTGCTGGAAGGGATCATGCTCAGCGAAATAAGCCAGAAAGAAAAAGAAAAATACCGGATGGTCTCACTCATCGCAGGAATCTAGAAAACTTAAATAAGGGACCAGGACAATGAATAACTATAAGAAAGTGAAAATCAAAATCAACAAAAAACTGTGAACCAGAGACACTTTTTGGGGGGTGGGGGGCGGGAGGGGAGGGATTGGGGTCAAAATGGGGGGGTTGCAATTGTATGGGGAATATAAAAATAAAATTTATTATTAAAAAAATAAATAAAATAAATATTTTTATTTCTTTCACCTTACTCAAATCACAAAAGGCACTATAAATTTCCTTAATAGTAGGACCACATTCTTTAGTTTGCTATGTACTCTAATAATATATTTTGTTTAAGGATAAAATATATACTTATCACGCAGCACCATAAATTCCTCATTTTATAATTTTTGAATGCATTTACTAATGACTGCCCATTGACCTTACTATTTTTAAATTTAGCTTTTTTCCCCTTCTGTTGACACACTTGTCTCTATGTTTAATATTTAACTCGAAAGACTAGACTGATTATCTAGCACAAAGAGTTATACCAACTAATCCAGGGGAAGGATTTGGTCAGGGAAACCAAACAGAAACATACAGCAGACAGGAACAAAAATCCAAAGACACTAATGGTTTGTTTGGGTTTTGTTCAGTCTTGGAACAGGCTGTGTTTTAGGTATGACAAAGAAGGAACTATTTGTACCATCTGGCTTTCAAGTACTCCCACAGCCTCCTATGTTGGTAAATCCTAACTAGTGCTATCCCTGCAATATTCTATATGATAATCCTTGAGAATGTGCTGTGATAGCACAGAGCATGTGCAAAACTTTAACACATTTTCCCACATTTATATTCTTAAAAATTTCCACCCTCCAAAAACCAAGTAGTTCAACTACATTCAAAAAACATCTGACCCTTTAATCACTTATGGACTGACTGAGGATAATTCTACCACCAAGGGGAAAAATATTAGAAAACCTTTTGATTCTCTGCTAGGTAGTGGGGACACTACTAAATAAACTGTTAGCTTTGGATAATTTGGATTCATCAGGATTTTCTGTCTGGAGATCTAACAAAACCACTCCATTTAAAAAATCGTTGCTTTCTTTCAAAGCACAATTGCTTTCTTTCAAAGAGCAATACTTGCTCTTAATTTGCTGATAATTGCCATATCTATTTTTTATACATTGTGCAACTAGTATTAGCTTGGGTGCTTGTTATTGGTAAAATCCAAAATCTGATATCTACTCTCTCTGAAATTATTTTCATTTAATTCTATGATTTTATTAGTTAACTCTGCAAAGTATTTGGAGATATGAGATGCATTAAACATTATGAGGTATTGTTATTTGCCATATTTAACATCTATCTTTGATCAAAATTAAAGTTCAAGATCAAAGGGAATCTAGGTTCTTCAGTGAAAAAGTAAAAAACTGTATTAAGATTTAAATAAGGTAGTCTACAACATGGAGCTAGTTGATTTGGTGAAACTTATGAATACAAAAATGTAAATATTGCCTCTCTGTACCAAGTGGTAGAATAGCAGAGATTGTCTATTGTCAAATTCATACTTGTATTCATTTTTGATCAGAGCCACAGGTAGTTTATCTGAATGTTCAACAGCCCCTATGTTCCTATGTTCTATGTGCATATACTACCCTTTGGCTTCTGATCACTTGATAAGGACACAAAATTCACTTTATGAAAGAAATGAAATGGAATTAAGAGGTTTTTTTTCTTCCTGTTAAGGATTTCCTATTGCCATTTTCAATCTGAAAATCAGACATTTGTGAGTGGAGCCTTTAGAAACTTTTATGGTAAGCAATTAATCTCGGGGTTAACTACACCATGTTATGTAAGGTCTACATTAAATAGATTGGCAATGCTATGAGGAACTGATCAGCAGAAAATAACAGTGGATCATCTTGATCCCTCTTCATTTGTTCATTTTTACTCCATAGGGATCAACAGGATCCCACAGGAGCCAAAGGAAGGTGTTCTTGAAAATCCATACTGGTCTTGTCAGTCTACCTAGGAAGGAAGACTGCCTTGTAGGATTATATTTGATACCAAACCATGAATGTAGCCTTTCCTGAGCAAATGATTCATCTGGAAGGAGTTCTTCATTCCTTAATTAGGTCCAAATATAAAGGAGAATCACATTTTTGTACACTTAGCCTGAAATTTAAAATTTTGATATACTACCCTCTGATCATCTCATCCTAGCTATTTAGCTAATGCATAATCATAACTCTCCTAACATATCATCAACATTCTTAGATACTTGCATCTGCCTCCCATGCCATTAACTTTCTTCCCCCTATTTTCTTTCCCTACTAACTTTGATCTTTTGATGATAACTTTGAAAACGTTGTAATAAAAAACTATACTTATCCCTTTTGTCTTCTTGGGGCATTTGTCCTGCAAGACTCCACTTTGATACAAATAATAAACAGTGAAACACTCTATGTATTTGTTCTCCCTAACTCAGTTCTTTACAAAAATTTTACTCACAGAACTTATTTATGATTTTAGAAATTACTGAGGACACCAAAGTGTCCTACATTTTGTTGATGTAGCTTATATCTATATCTAATTAAAATTAATAATGATGACTTTTATAAGTATTTTTTAATTTCTTGAATAACAGCTAACCATTACATTTTAGCTTAAGTAACAGGTATTTGACGAATAATTACATTATACAAACCAAAAAAATTGCTGAGAAGAGTAGCATTGCTTTACACCTCTGAAAATTGTGTTACTGTCTGGCTTAATAGAAGACAGCTGGATTCTCATGTCTGCTTTTGCATGCAATCTACTGTAATAGCACTTATTATGTAGTCTCTGGAAAACATAAGTACATACTCATGAGACAATTATAGTGAGACAGATAAAAAAGCATCTCTGTGGTATTATGAAAATAGTTTTACTTTGTGGACTCTGACAGGTCATGGGTCCCTAGTTGTCCCCAGACCAAATATTAAGAACAACTCAGTATTCTATCGCCACCATCTAGAGGTTTTCTTCTACCCTTTCTTGATGTTCCTTAGTATGCTTAGCAGACTGTCCTCAACCTTCTTGAATATTAGTATGTATGGCCCAGAGTTCTAATCTTCAATCTCTTCCTCTTTCTAAACCCATGATTTTGGTGTTCTTAAAGGTAGGTATATTTAATAATATACAAGATATTTTGACCTGTGTGCTTACTTTCACCTTTAAACCTTTTCCATCTATATTCTATTTTGGCTAACAACATCACCAACTGTCCAGTCCATAAGCCAGACAACAGCTCTTCTATCTCCTGCCATGTCTTATCAGTCACTAAGTCAAGTATGCATTATCATATGAACACTTCTTGAATCCATCTTCTACTTCTCCATTCCCAGAAGTTTATTCTCACACTATCACTCACCTGGATTACTATTACAGTCTCCTAATTTGTCTTCACAACTTGGATTTTACAACCCCCTATCATCCTGCCTCCCAATTCCATCTTACCTACTGCCATTAAAGTCATTATTCTGAATGTAAATCTGAACAAATAAATATCTTGCCCTAGTGAAAAAACAAAAAAAATCCCCCATTTGCTGGTGGAATAAATTTGGGGCTCCTTACTATGGCTTATAATGCTTTTCATGACCTGCACCTGCTTACAAGCTTCATTTCCTGCCATGCTCCCATAGCCTCCATTTTTGCTTCTTCAGGTTTTCCAATATATTTGTATTGAATAAAACATATTATGCATTTACATCTCTATGTAAAAGGAATATTTATAAAGCCCAAATGAATGCATCTCTACCCTGCAAGATAACACCTCCTAGTTTTGACTGTGATGAATCAGATATTTTATTGGTGATACTGGCCCCCCAACTCTGACTGTTACATACGAAGATTCAGTCACATTCTGAAGTTTTAAATGGGTTAACTTGCCATCTGTTTCAAAGACATTGCTCTAATTTAGTCTTATGCAATGTGAGGCTAAAAATAATAATATGACATATCTATGTATATAGTATATGTACAGATATATATAAAATTTGGATGTGGATGAACTAATTTAAACAATAGTGAAATGTCTCCTTTATGTAAGAGAATTCATAATATTTACTTAGAAATAAGAGATTTCTTAAGAGATTTTTTTCTGAATTTGCAAGATTTGATTTTTGCTGTTCTAAAATGTCTTAAGCATGAAAAACTCCGAAACTCCTAACATGTTGTCCAGTTCTCTTTTATTGTGTCTTCCAGTGTATGTTTATCTATTTCATAAAGTCATATTTTTATTTCCCTACTTGGGCTAATAAAGTGCTGTATTGGGACATACTTAGAGGGGATGCCTCTCCTTGAGACAACAAAGTAATCCTAGGTTGCAAGACATATACTTAGTATCCACTACTCATTGCTCAAGAAATTATCTTTCTTATTCTATATCTTAAATCCACAGCAGGCCAGAGTTCCAAGAAAGAAATATGTACAGTGTTTACCTTTCATTAAAATGTCTTCATTCTCAGAAATATGTACTAACTATGGTTTTGCAAATTAGTTGTATGTGAGACAGGTTCTTCCTGTTATTTTAGTATGTTTAATATGGATTAAATTTATACTTTATGACAGGTAACAGGGCCACTTAACATAGTGGGGATAAAAGTTATGGAACATATTACACCAAAAGGTGGTGCAGGATGAAAATATAAATCTTTTTTAAATAAGAGTTCTGATAAATGCATGGAGGGCAGATTTATAATTAGTCTGAACTTATTATCACCATTTCTCAGGTCCCTGTTCAGAGAGAGAGCCAGAAAGCTGGTAGATTCATTGGTAGGAGGCAAAGTGTAAGTTAACGTAAAACCTGCCATCATTATCATGAATGGGCCCACAACAGTGAAATGAAAGCAGTAGAAAGTATTAAACATGACATAAAAGGAACTGATAATGGTCTATAAGACAAATTAAAATCATTTTAGCATTTTATGTTGATTCATTTCTTGAATATTATAAGCTATAATGCATTTTAATGAAAATGTGTTTCAACTCAGATCTGGCCTCCAGATAGAGATACAAAACCATCTGAAAGGTGAAAACACTAAGGAAAAGGGAATTTAGCAAAATGAAGGCAAGGTTACAGATATTTTAGACCAGGCAGAAAGAAACAACAAACCCATTGGAGGACATTTGTGAAATATATGTTGAGGCTCTGAAAAATTGTTTTTGATGACTTGAGAAGAAGGGAAACAAAGTTGTTAAGATAAATTACATGCTCATTCTACTCAGCTCAAATTAATAATCCTGCTCCACTAATAATAATAATTAATTTTTATTTAGATCTGCTAAGCAATGTTCTTAGTGTTTTAAGCGATTCATTTCATTTCATTAAAAAGAAAACCCATGAAGAAGGCATCATCAACATTCCCATAATAGAGATAAAGAAATTGAGGCACAGGAACATTAATGAGATAGACGGGCTTAGGTAAGCATGTTTCTCTGACATTTGTTAAGCTTTTTGTGAGGGGGCACTGAATATTTAGATTTAATAGGGCCTCCCGGGTGGTGCAGCGGTTGAACGCTGGGTTGCTAAGCTGCCCGCAGCCTCTGCAGCACCAGTTCGATCCCTGGCTGCTCCCCGGCCACCGGAGGAGGGTCCCACATGGCGCGCAGACCGCCCGCTGCTCCCCTCAGCAGTGTACTTCAGTCCTTCTGCCTGCTCTGTTCCCCGCTCTGGTTCTGGTGAATTCTCTCACCCTCTCGCGCTTCTGACTGTACCCAGTGCTTGCATTAAATAAATAAATAAACAAACAAACAAACAAATAAATAAATAAATAAATCTTAAAAAAATAGTAGGGGGAAAAGTTTCATTTCTATCCTCTCCATTAAAAAAAAAAAAAAAACAAAGATTCTTGAATTTTTGAAAATCAAAATTTGCCGAGTTCTATTTTATTTCTTGCCTTTATTGTGAGATAGTTGCACTTTCTTTGTAAGACAGGAACATGAACATACTACACTTCTCTTGTGCTATCATTTTCAGCACTCTCTAACTCCACTAAAATAACAGCCTAGACAATAGGACAATTTGGACTAGTATAAGGAAGTAGAAGAAAGCACTAAAATCAGTGTTACTCAATTCTGGTGCAGAGAACAAGGTGAAGAATGCACTCTGCCCTCTTGAATAGTTTCATCCCTAAACTTTTCATCAAAGCATTGGGCACAATACTTTTACCTCTCCTAATTCTATACTGATAATATCTGCTCTGGCCAACTTTCTGTACTGTATCATAGCAAGGAGATTTATCGACTGAAATGATTTCATCTGTAGAGTTTGAAGACTACCTGCATACCCTGAAGGTGGTATGAATCACTAACAATTTCACAGCAAATGACAAGGAACATCGATGTCATTAACTGATGATACTGGATTTGAGAACCAGAAATCCCTACTCCCCAACTCATTCAATGCAACATCCCATTTGACCCCAGGCACAATGTATTCTTGTGAGCATCTATTGCCTATGAGTTTCTATTGCCTCTTATACAAACTGCTGACTGTGGGAAAACTTGATCAAAACATCAAAGATTACCAGAGAAGCCGTGTTTGTGCCCTTCACAACCATTGATGAAGTACCTTAACCTCGCCTTCTCTTGATGCCTTGCATATGGTCATCCGTCTTCCTGACTACTACTTCATATGGCTTATTTGTAAATTCAAGCAAATGTGCTTCTGACTGGCACTGATACATCACAGATGCCAGAATATCAGAGAGGATGAAGCATAAGGACATATTTTTTGATTCAGATGGAAAATATTACAGATTTATGGGGAAAAGATGACAATAGCCATTCTATGATATCTTCATATAATCAGTATCTTTCCATGCCTCCCTTCACCAAATTTTATGACCTCAAAACTTATTCCAAGGAATTATTCTCTTGCTGACCCAAAAGGTATAGTGTATAGGTGTGGGGATGGGGCTGGTTGTCTGAACAACCTGGTCTGGCTTTTCACGTGCTGGATTTCCACTGCCTTCCAATGACCACTTACAGAGCCATAATGCACAGAACATCTATTGATGTCCCAATGATATTGATGTGATTTCCCCTAGTGGATTGAGGGCAGCACAGCATACAGCCATTAGTATCTAAAGGTTATGTATAATGGATAATAGAGGAAAATGAAATAGCAGAAAGGAATTTGCACGGGAAACAGAAGCAGTAAATAGTTTCAGTGAAAGATTTTACTTGGGTTATACAGCAACGGCAAAGGGGGATTGAAAAAAAAAAAAAACGACGATTCTTACAGACTCAGCAAGAGTTGAGAGTGAAATGGTTTCATATTTTGAAATACAATACTTTTTTATTTCAACCACAGAAAGCCATTTAAAAATCATCTTGTATATTACAGTTCTTATGTGACATCTTTCACCTGAATGCTTATTTATGAATTCTTACTCTACCCTCCTGAGGTGGTCAGCAATATGGCACAGATGGGGAAAATCAAGGAAAAGATTTCAAGTGATTTATCCAAAGTCACATAATGTTCAGTTCATGACAGAACTAACATCTCCTCATTTTGAACCACTTCAACCTATGGTACCAGCATTTAGCCTGATGTTTGAAAATCACACAGTAAACAATTTCAATATATATCTCTTACCAATCAACAAATTGTCATTGCACTCACTATTGCAGTGGATGACACGGTAAATCTAATCTAATTTGCAATTTATTAAGAAAAAATGTGTGGAGTTATTTTTGTAGAGCAAGAAGGAAATGAGCTACAAAGTTTACTGAGAGCTAGAGGGTAGCAAGGTATGGTGCTTAAGAGCATGTGCTGGAGTCTGGCTGTTCTGGCTCAAAGCTAAGGATCCCCACTTCTAAGGGATGTGGTATCTTAGCTCAATGCAACCTCTGTCCTCTGCTGCTGTGAGTAAGTTTCCTCATTTAGAAAATATATTTCACATCAAGAACTACCCATAAGGGTTGCTGTGAGATTTAAAAGAGCCAAACAAATAAAGTGTTAAGCATAATTCAGTTTTCTCAACAAACTTTTACCAACAGGGCTGCTATGTACTAGCCACAGTTCCTGGTGCTATAATAAACCATGGACAAGATGGGTAATTCTGAGAATGAGTGAATTTTAATAGTGAATAATAAAAATAGCTATGGTATTTAATAATATGTAACACTTACAGTATACTTACTATGTGTTAGGTACTATTTCAAGTTCTTTTGTTATATTAACTCATTTAATTCTCATAACAACCCTATGTTGTAGGTCCTGCTTTAGAACGACTTTACAGATGAAGGAATAGAGGCCTCAAGCAACAGGAATATGAAAAAAATATTCAACATCAGTTATTATCAGGGAAATGCAAATCAAAACCACAGTGAGATACCATCTCACACCTGTGAGAATGGTCCATACTACAAAAACTAGAAACAACAAATGCTGGCGAGGATGTGGAAAAAAAGGAACTCTTCTACACTGCTGGTGGAAGTGCAAACTGGTTCAGCCACTATGGAAAGCTGTCTGGAGGTTCCTCAAAACACTGAAAATGGTTCTACCATGTGATCTAGTGATTCCACTCCTAGGTACCTACCCAAAAAACACAAAACACTAATTCAAAAGGAAATATGCACTCCTATGTTTATTGCAGTACTATTTACAATAACCAAGATATGGAAACAACCCAAAAGCCCTAAAACAGATGAATGGATCAAGATGTGGTATATACTTCTATTGCATGAACAAAAGAAATAAACTTACACCATTTGTGGCAACACGGATGGAGCTGGAAGAGATTATGCTCAGTGAAATAAGTCAGAAGAAGAAAGATAAATTATCAGATTGTTTCACTTAGAAATTCATTATGATTTGCTATCAAGTAAGGGTGATTTTAAACCAAACAAAGTGTCAGGAAAAAGACAAAACTTGCAAGTTGACCATAGATCTGAGGCATACAGTAAGGGAAGGGGAGGGAGGGGGGCCAAAACAGGAGAGGGAAGAGCACAAGGGACTATGGTGCTGTATCATGGCTGCTATGGTGGTGGGAGAGCTACGGGGACTACACCTGAGGGGAGAAATCAAATACTGTACAAAATTGAACAATGATGTAAGGAAAATAAATTTAATAAAAAAATATTTATTTCTTCTGATCATAAGATTGGCAATTATATTTCTATTCTTGAAAGAACTAAAATAAAAAATAAAGGAACAGAGGAAAAGTGTATCAAAAAAAAAATGGAAGCCTTAAAAGGTTAAATAACTTACCAACTGTAACAAGCCTAATAAGTGACAGAGATCTAAAAATCCATGCTCATAATTGTTACATTGCCTCAATGTTGTGTCAAATTTATGTTATTGTTTACCCTATAAAAAGACAATCCTTGAAATGACTGAAATATTCTAATTTCACTTATTAAATTATTAATAACCCAATTAAAGAATTCCCAGAGTATATGATACAATTTTTGGTACAAGAATGGGAAAAATAATAAACTTAAATAAAAGCAGAGGCTTCAACATAGCATACATCTGTTAATAAAGAGCTTGCTATTACCTGCATTTGTTTATACTAGGGGTTAAATCTTGGCTCTAAAAAATCATTTCTCTATATGGTGAAAGTTAGTAGATTATAATCCATACAATAGTTTGTCTCATGTTTGAACAAGAACATGTTAAAAGACCTTTCATGTATTCAAACTTGATGATTCCATATTAAAATCATGTTTAATTATGGTACTTTTTCATCCCTACTTCTATTGCTTCAGCATTATTTCTCATTACAGATTACTACAAATCAAATAAATATAAAGGTTGGGTTATCCTGAATGTTGGAGACAAAATACTTTTTTGTATTATACAGTAATATTATCCATATTTAATAAAAGCAGTGTTCAAATATATTCAGACTACATGATAAAATATGAGATAATCATGAACATCAATTCAGGTTATGATCTTCTACTGTTGACATTATCAGTGATTTCCCTACAAAATATATATATTTATTTACTAACCATCATCTGTTCTGTAACTCCTATATAGTTATGTAAACTTTCTTATCACATTTCAAATAAATCAGAATCATTCAAATTTATGTCATTATTTATGAGAAAGCTCAAATCCCTTTTTTTTCCAAATCCCTTTTTATCTACTTTTCAGAATATTATTCATTCTACCTTAGTGGGTAATTCTGCTTCCATTAGGAAAACAGTTTAAACCTAAAAAGAAGCTACTAGTAATATACCTGGATAGAACTTTTTTCCACTATGATATTCTATCCATTCTAGGAATACCGCTTCCACAAAATTCATGTTTCTTAAGTTAATTTACATTTTAGACTGCAGAGCCACTCAAGCAAGGAAATTAATGTTCAGTCAAAATAAAATGCCATCCAGAAAAATCAATACAATTTGCTATCAAGTAAGGGTGATTTTAATCAGGGTGACTCAAGAACAACAATATTTTTTGTAAGTTGCGTGAGTGCCTCACTACTATTTCTCCTTTACATTCCCAAACATAGTAACTATGTGATTTTGCATCCAGTTACCTAATGCAAAAAATAATGCATTTTTAAAAAATCCCAGTGTAAAATTTTGAATTCTCTGAAAGAAATTATTGTGCTGGATTTTCTGATAGCTTCCAAATAACTACTACTTTAATGAAATAGCAACCTGAAAATTCAGTAGCAGTTTTACTGTTTAACTATAATTTAAGAAGCTATTGTAGATTAGTACTTATGAATTCTAATGAGAAAACCATAACAACCTTTTAATTGAAGGGAAAATGGTTAACTACAGTAATTGCAATCAATAAGACTGTGTTAGTAGTATAAATATTTCTTCTCAAAGAGCATTCCTTCCTCTCCTCAGTGGTATTTAAGGTTAGGAGGTGAAAAATCAAAAAACTCCAAAAGCAAAACAAAAACTAATTAGAAATCCATTTGTTATGTGTAACAACCAAGCCTTGGTTCAACTTTGCAGGTTCCAGGGTTGAGAAAGAACTTGCCCACCCCGTCCACAAACAGAACAAGACTGTGATTAAGGTATGGAAAGAAAAGGCCTTACCAATCACGTAGGCTAGTAACAAAGCCAAAGTCACGGTGATTGCTGTGGCACTCAAAGCTGTGCACTTCCAATTGCAGCACCTGTAAGGTTTGTTAAAGGTAAAGGCAGGTCTGGAAAAGGTGCTTCGAGGAAGTGGCCTGGGTGGGGGTGAGTACACCGTATTGGAGGTCAGAGGGTAGTTCTGACTGGCTGCACTGAAGATAGCCGAGGAGCCAGATCCATGTTTGAACAGGAAATGCCTAGGAAAAGGAAACAGAAGTTTGGACTATAATAAAGCCAGTTGCAACAGAAATACCAACTCCACTAATTCCAAGCAATTATGCTACGACAAACCCCAGGGAAACTAGAAGGGACTCAAAAAATTTTTCACACACCTAAGGGTTAACTCCAAATTGAGCAGGGTGGTCTCCCTCTTCCTTCCTCATTTAGACCTTTCTGGGGGGAAAAAAGAATCTCTTTCCTGATTGGCTAGGTAGTGAATTTCTCAAACTCTGAGCATTAGCATCCCATATTTGGTGTTAGTAAATAAAACATGTCTTTTCATTACATAAACTCAAGAGTTGATTCAAAAACAGGCATTCTAGTCATTTGAACAGCCTGGAGACCAGTGCTTTATTCAGAGACTAGTTTTCACAGGTATATTTTCACTCGCTATCTTATAAAAATTGTCAAACATACAAAAGTTAAGAGATTTTATGAAAAACATACATACCCAGCAACTAAACTCGACAGTTAACATTTGACAATACTCTATCAAATATCTATTCTCTCCATTCCTGTCTTCATCCATTAGTCTTAGTTTTCAAGCATTTCAAAGTTATATACATTGGGGCCTCCCTGCTGGTGCAAGGGGTTAAGCACAGCACTATGAAGCTATCCAAAGCCTCTGTAGCATGAGTTTGATCCCTGGCCAGCCAGGGAGCTACCCACATGGTGCAGCAGACCTCTCCCATCTCGCCCACTGCTCCCCTCAGCAGTGTATTCCAGTCAATCTGCCTGTTCTGTTCCCCACTCTGACTCTGGTGAATCCTCTCACCCCCTCCACACCTCTGGCCTGTACCCCAGTTCTTGTATGCATAAATAAATAAATCTTTTAAAAAGTTACATATATCAATAATTGCCCTTCACATATATTTCAATTTGCATATTATTACCTAAAGTTCAATTACTTTTTCTACAGATTTTTATGTCAAATTTATACACAATGAAATGCACAAATTAGAAGCAAACCTTTGCTGAGATTTGACAAACACAATCACTTGTGCAACCCAAACCCCTCACAAGATACAGAATATTCCCATCACCCCAGGAAGTTCCCACCTTCATTCTCAAGCAAATCCCTATTAACCTATTACCCATACATTAGTTTTGCCTGTTCTGGAACTTCATGCTGCTTGAATTGCAACGGGATGATTATTGACTGCTCATGACTACTGTAATGTGGATATTTCATAAACAGCAGAGATTTATTCACATGGAAGGAGTTGCCAAAAACAAACAAATGGAAGTATGTTTTCTGTGCATATGCTTCACACTTACTGAGTGCTAAGTGCCATGTGTTGTGCTCAACACTCATTTTCTCAGTTAGTCTTCGCTCATATGAAGTAGGTTATATTATTTATGCTCACTGTGCATTTAAAGGAATGCAGACCTTAAAAGTTTAAATAAAGCACCTAATTCATGTACAAGTCAGTGCAGAGACAGAATCAAAACCCAGGTTATTCAGGCTCCAAAATCTTGAATCTACTACTCTACTGGGCAGCCTGAGGCAGGGCAATGCATGGTTAAACAAAACATACCGATGCTACCTTTCCATGTACTGCAACACAACCCCCTTAGCTAAGCAAAGTGCCAACATCACCTTGCACATGTCACATATACTCAAATGCATATATCATTAAGATGACTTAAAGAATGATTTCCCGCTAATGTTTTTAAAAAACAGAAGCCTATGTATAAAGAAAAAAGGGAACTCTAAGCCAATTAACAAAAAAAATCACATTGAAGTATTTGGCTTTGGTATTATGACGGTAACGGCTACTTAAAAGGCTGGGTTGCTGAGGGAAGTGTAGATTCACAAGATTTTTCTGGAGAGTAATTTAGCATTATATCACAAAAGACTTTAAATATGCATATTCTTTGGTCCAGTAATTATGACTATAGGAATTTATCCAGAGAAAACAATGCGTATGACAATGTATATATGTACTTATTCACCGCAGTATTATTTAAAATAGCAAAAAGTATATACCTAAATGTTCAGTAATAGGTAATTGGTTAAGTGAATTTTTTACAAAAACATAGTAGAACACTATATAACCAATAGATATTGTGTTGTCAAAAGTATCTATGCACTGGTCTCCCTGGTGGCGCAAGGGTTAAACACAGTGCTATCATTGCAGGCCACTGCAGCAGGAGTTCGATCTCTGCCTGCCAGGAGGAACCCACATGCACAGCAGACCTCTCCTATCTTGCCCGCTGCCCCCCTCAGTAGTGTATTTCAATAGATCTGCCTGTTCTGCTCCCAACTCTCTGGTGAATCCTCTCACCTCCCACACCTCTGCCTTACACCCCAATTCTTGTATGCATAAATGAATAAATCTTTAATAAAAAGTATCTATGCACTGGGAAAAGTGTTTACAGATATCACCATGTGAATGAAGATAGGTTTCAAAATAATATGTGCAATATGATACAATTTTTAAAATTTATATATATATATATATATATAAAATATGCTCATGGACACTAGGGGTATTTTTTAATGCTTTACCTTGACTTTGTATTGATTTTTCAGCTAGTATAAAAAAGATTAGGGGTGTAGTGAACAGACAATAGCACACTGGCCAACAATACCACATGAAGAGTTTGTTACATTTATGTGAGCACCTAGAAAGACCAGGCAACAGAGTGGGGACTTTATATACACAATATTTTGATCCTTATTTCTCTGTGAGGTTAATGCTATTATTCTAATTTTACAGACAATGAAACAGAGACCAAAAAACATTTATTAGGAGTAATGATAGTAGTAGTTACCATAATAATGATCATAAGACATCATATTCATTAAATGCTTACTTGTGCCAGGCATTATTCTAAACACTTCCCAAAGTATTATATCATTTAATCTTCACAACAACCCCATTACAGGATATATCTATATTTATAGATGAGAAAATTGATGCATGGAGAGGTTAATTAACTTTTCCATGGTCCCACAGAAATTGGTGAAAATGAGTTTCAAATCCAAACAGTCTGTCTTCTGGGCCATTGATCTTAACCACCATACTAGAGTATACTAAACTAGGGTTATGGACCTTGGAATGGGGGCCAATGACAATGATATGAGAATGGTGGTTAAAAAAAATCACAGTTAGAAGTACTCTCAGAAAACATTCAATAGCGCAAGACCCTCATTTTGCAGTTAGGGAAACTGAGGCCCAGAAAATGGAAGTGGGTTACCTAAAAGCAACATAGGTAGTTGATAGATGAACGAACTTGGGATGGGGATTTCCAAAGTTAGTATTGTCATTGCCCTGTGCTACCTACTAACCATAGTCTTCACTAGATTAGCACCAGGTTCTGCTCTTCTGGGTTAACTGACCTGGGCTGAACAAATTTTATCTGCTCAAAGATCACCTAAACTATTTTGGATGAATGCAGAATCATTACAAGGAAACTAGCCTTTAGCTGTTAGGAACCTAAACGAATTATTGTTGCCTCTAAAGGCCGTTCTAATTTATTCCCAGAATGGAGAAACAGTATATAGTAGAAATAAGAATAAATACATTTTTGTGAAAAAGTAACTCACAGCATTATGCACTTTCCATTCGATTGCACTTCCTCTGTGGGCCCTGAAATAATCTCCTCTGTGGTATAAGGAGGTGAATGTCTTCTTTAGTGTCTGGTTAGCTCCCCCAGCCTGTTTTGCCCTTTGGCCACCTAATTTACTAGTGAGCAAGAACTGCAGTGCTTTACAGACAGCCTCCCCATCTCTCCACCACTGCCTTGTGGTTAGTCTGAATGTGACAAAATGTCACTTACATATAACTGATTCTATACAGCAACACTCTAATATGTTCCTATGGGATAAAAAAAAGAAACCTAGCAGTATGGGGCTCTTTTATTCAGTGTTTGGAGATAAAATCTTCAATCCTTTGCATATTTATGAAGGAGGACAATTGGATTTTGAGACAATGTAAGTGGCCCAATATGTTGGATATTGATTTGGTTTGGTATATCATTAAGAAGTAGAAGAAAGACAAAGAAAGACAGAGAATTGTTGGCTATTATGACGGCAATTACAAGCAATAATCAATATCCCTGAGCACTGTAATTTCATCCTGATATACACCAAAGGATTTCCAAATGCAGTTTCATAAGTAAAATATTACAGCATAATGAATAAATTCAACAGTCGCAGCAGAGCAACATTTAAACTAATTCATATTTGAGTGGAATCCAAATCACAGTCCTCAGTGAGGGTAGATAATAAAATGAGTTTATATGCTAAGGTTCCTGTTTTCTTATTAACAAGCTCAGATTAAGATTCTGTGCTGAAAGTAATCTATACTTCGATGTGCACCATGAAAAACAGCGATGTAAATGCTCTGTATTGTCACAGGCTTTGCAGTCCATTGTTGGAAAGTGAAACTACTGTCTAAATGTGTTTTCATAGTCCCTGAAAAAAAGTAGGAGCATAAAGACAAATGCGCAATGCTAGACTTCAGCTATGTGCTCATAAAATCAGATCATCTGTCTAAGCACATTGCTTTTCCCTCGGGACCTGAGGATATACTAAAATGTTGCTATCAATTTCATACAACTGGGTTTTTTTCCACAGAGCAAATGATAAAAATGCAGTTCAAGAGTTTATGTGTAAGTAGTACTCTCCTTTGCATCTGTTTTAATATTCGAGTTCAAATTTAAAAAGGAAAAGCAAGATATTGCCAAAAGGAAATGGGCATAGAAGGAAATTGAAAAAAAAAAAAATCTCCAAGACTGATGAGCCCCAGTGGTGGTAAATGGGAATATAATAAATGTTCCTGTAAGGATTTTAAAATCATCTATAAAAAGGGGGGAAATGTACTCTCTCTTTTTAAACCCCTCATACTACATAATGCTGAGGGTATCTGTAAGCACTAAATAACGTGATTTAATGTGGCACTTAAAATTCTATAGGAAATAGACAGAAATCTACAGCTTTCTAAGATGCATAAATAACCTATGATTTTTTTTTTCATTTACATCTTGTAAACATACTTATGAAACAAATCTCTAAACCCGTATTCCCTTAGCTGTAAGCATTTGACTCCTTGTTATACCCAGAGGAAGGAGTTTAACTTATTTCTAGTTAGAAGGTGAGGTTGATTTAAAAATAAAAATAATAAAGAAGACTACAAAGAAAGGGCTTTGACTGAAGTTAATAAAGTCAAATCATATACTCGAGGAGAGTGGAATGTAGGTGTTTATTTTTTTGCAAAAAAATAATAAATGAATTTCTTATTTTGATGAAAAAGGCAAAATGTATAATTTACCATCTTAACCACTTGTAAGTATACAGTTCAGTACTGTTATGCATACTCACAATGTTGTGAAAAAATTCTCCAGAACTTTTTCAGCTTGCAAATCTGAAACTCTAGATCCATTAAACAACACCCCTTTCTCTCCTCTCCCCAGTGTTTGGCAACAGTTGCACCATTCTATAATCCCACCAAGGGCACATAAGGGTTCCAATTTCTCGACATCATCACTAACACTGGCTAGTGTCTATCTTTTTGATATTTGCCATCCTGATGAATGTGAGGTGACATCTCATTCCAGTTCTGATTTGCATTTCTCTGATTAGTGATGCTGAACACCTTTTCACATGTTTGTTGATCTTTTATGTCTACTTTGGAGAAATGAGTATTCATAGGTATCCAAAAATGTGAGAAATTACCATACTAGGTAAGTCAGATTTTCTTCTTGAACAAAACTACCTGTGCTGTTTTACAAAAATGAGTTATTATGGAAACAACGAAAGTGCCCAGAACAGATTAGTGAATCAAGAAGATGTGATTTAATAAACACAATACTCAGCAATCAAAAAAGATAAATCATGTCATTTGTGGCAACATGGATGGATCTGGAAGGGATAATACCACATGAAATAAGTCAGGAAGGTGAGTACCAACTGGTGTTATGTGGAATATAATAATATATGTGGAATATATGGAATATAATATATGTGGAATATAATAATAATATGTGGAATATAATAACTAAACTAATATCCAGATAAAGACAAGCTTAAAAACTAACACTTGGTAGTGATGGGGGAGGGGTGGAAACACAATAGTCTATGGTGATGGATTATGGGTGAATTAGTGGTGGCTATACTACAGTGGTAATACTTTATGGGGGTATTCCAATATTGTCTCCATTAAAGAATAAATATACTTTGTTTTTTTTGAGTCTCATCAGCTCTTTGTAGAATTTTGTGATCAATCCTTAAAAAAAAACTAGCAACAACAAATATTGGTGAGGATGTGGAGAAAAAGGAACTCTCCTGCACTGCTGGTGGGAGTGCAAAATGGTCCAACCACTATGGAAAGCTGTGTGGAGATTCCTCAACCTACTAAAGATAGAGATTCCATATAATCCAGCAATTCCACTTCTAGGTATTTACACAAGTGACACAGAAACATTAATTCCAAAGGGCACCTGCACCCCTATGTTTATAGCAGCACTATTTACAATAGCTAAACTATGAAAACAACCCAAATGCCCAAAAATAGATGACTGGATCAAGAAGATGTGGTACATACTGGATCAAGAAGATGTGGCACATACATACATTCCACACAATGGAATATTACTCAGCAATCAAAAAAGATAAACTCAGGCCTTCCCTGGCGATGCAGCGGTTGAGCGCTGGGCTGCGAAGCTGCCCATGGCCTCTGCAGTGCCGGTTCTATCCCTGGCCACCAGTGAGGGTCCCACATGGAACGCAGACTTCTCCTGCCACGCCCGCCGCTCCTCTCAGCAGTGTGTTTCGTCAGTCTGCCTGTTCTGTTCCCCGCTCTGGCTCTGACTGTTCTGTTCCCCTCTCACGCTTCTGACTGCACCCAGTGCTTGTATAAATAAATTAATAAATCTTAAAAAAAAAAGATAAACTTATGCAATTTGCAGCAACATGGATGGAGCTGGAAGGGATCATGCTCAGCAAAATAAGCCAGAAAGAAAAAGAAAAATATTGGATGGTCTTACTCAAAGCAGGAATTTAGAAAACCTAAATAAGGGACCAACAAGCAACTATAAACCAGAGACACACTAACGGGGTGGGGGGAGGAGAGGAGGGATTAGGGCCAAAATAAGGGGGGTGGGAATTGTATGGGGAATATAACCAAAATGAAAATGCATACATTGTGCAAAAATGAAAAATGATGTAAGAATTATAAAAAATAAAATAAAATATATAAAATTAAATAGCAAAACTAAACAAAACACCAGCCTTGTAACACCACCACCACCATGAGTGATTACTGACCAAGATCTGAACTTCAACATCTCTAGTTTTCTCTCTATGGCCCATTTCTGATACTTTTTCTAGGATTAAAAAAAAGTGCCAAGACTCTTCTTGAACAATCTCCTGGGGAAACAAATTATCCCTCTCTATTAACAGCTACTTAGAAGAGTATTTCACTTTATTTGTCCTAGGGTATTTTTCTACCAAATTCTCAGCCATCCTGGTTATATGCTGCCTCCAGACCTAATATGCCAACTGTTCGTACAAAGACTGTATCACTCATAATTATTAAGAGTTTTTTAAAAGAATTTCAGGATACCTAAGCTTTCATTTTGTAGGCTTAGGCATTCGTTCTACCATCCATTCTTAAATGCAGTATTGTATGGTTTAGACTGATATTCTTTTGATTTTGCAAGTGGGGTAGTAAGTAGATAATGGAGAGCTCTTCTAAAAATCTTCTTGTGATTATTGTTACTCTCTTATTTGAATCAGAAGTACTATATACCACACCTCCTAAAATGCCTCTGGATTGTATATTCCTTCAGGGTTGAGACCAAGTCTTAATTTCTAGGTACTTTGCCTCATACTTCAAAAGTACTCAGTGAACAGATATTGATTAATATGATGCCTATGTTTCTTCTAAAAGGCTCTTGATATACTCTGCAGAATGAATGAAGTTGGGGGACTCTAAAATAAGTGTTTCATTTGTAACCAAATATCTCTTGGTTTATTGAGAGTAAAAGCATAATTATAAATTTTAATTTCATTTTGACATGTTCAAAAAGAAAAAAAAAAGTCAAAGTGCTGATTCACATTTTATCTCTTTGTGAACATTTGGGTAATGAAAGAATTACTTCTAATAAAGTATACTAACATTTAGAAATAATCACTGTTAATGATAATAGCAACAGTAATGGCCATGTACTGAACAGCTATTATGTGCCTGCCGGGCACTCTGCTAAAATACTTGGTGTTTTTCTAACTGAATCCTCACAAGAACTATATAGGGTAGACAATAGTATTTATATTTCACAGCTGAGGAGGCTGAGGTTCAGTTATTAAGGTTAAATATATTTCTCAAGGTCACATAATTTAACAGTGATAGAGTTGGTAATTTACTTCAGTTTTATTGATTACTCAGATGTGAACTACATGAGAGAAAGAGTAAGCGATTTACTTATTGCTATATTTCCAACATTTAGAATGGTGCTTAGCAAATAGTAGGTACTCAATAAATATTTTTAAATCCATGCATGAACAATAAAACCCATTTACTTAATCATTGTGTACATATTAACTTATATCATTGATATCACTTTTAGAGCTTATTATTATCATCTGATATCTCCTTTCCAAAATGAACACACATAAGTTTAGTTTTCCACTAAATATTTTCTTATGGAAATATTTCTTTCAACTCTTAAAATTACAGAAATGACAAAATGATATCAGGATGGTCTTATGGTTAAAAAAATGAGGTAATTGTCATGCTTCCTGTTTAGAATATGTGGGACATCAGAATATTTTTCCTGCAATAGTATTTCAAACTTTCCTATATAAATTAAATATTTCTGTAACAAGATATTTATAGACAAGTTGGAACTAGGATTGCTGGCATGGGTACATAAATTCTAAAGAAAGAAAACACTACATATCCTATGTAGTTTGATCAAGCTGCTTTAGTAGACCCCAAAATAAATTAAAATAATTATCCTCAATTTTATATTCATGCCTTTTCAAGTCAACCTCTTATCCTCTTTCCCAAAGTTAGATCCATGCTCTGTAGATGCAACTTTAATTAAAAAATTGATGTTTAAACACCCAGCACCGGTTTAAGGATAAATATCAAATTAATATTTTCTATTAACACAAATGTTCCTGTATTAAAAGGCTCAGGCTAACATATAAAAATCATTTACTTAGATAAAAAAGCTTTCCAATTTGTCATTCTTTTTATATTTAATAGCAATTTAGGTCCTGAGATACAGTGTAGAAGCTATAATTCTTTAAAACTAGAAAAATTTGAAAAGCTATTAGTGGGTAAGATTTTCAAAACTCCTATGATTTTACAAACATCTTCTCCATGACGGCATGATGGACTGCCACCCCATAGTTTTCAATAGTTCATTTCCCAACAGGGACCATTTCAAATGGGAACAAACATGTGACCTAGGAAAAATTTATGAGTGTACATCTAAAATTAAATCAGACTCCAAACTTTCCAGGATTTAAAATAAATAAACATATAAGTATATTCATTTTGTAAAGGAATTCAGTAATATTTCCCTTTGCAAAAGATGAAAGTTCATTCCCAATTTTACTCACCAGAACAATCTGCTGATTATTTGGATTTAGTTATTTATTTTTCTTTTTAGAGATGGGGTAGTGGGCTAAGTATTATATAATGTGATCGATCATCTTTTCATTCATCTTTATTTTCTGTGGATACATATTTTTCTCATTTATTAGCCCAATTTACAATACATGTTATACTTTTCTGTATATGTTTTTATTGAATTGTAATCTATATTAGCAAAATTTCTTGCTTTAAAGAAAGAATATTTCAAGTTAGTTACAGGACTGTTATAAGGACAGAACCTGAGAATTTCCTATGAAGTTCTTGAGGTTGAAACTTGATGATCATTCCAATGCAACTTCTGAAGAATGTTGATCAACATTTGCGTTACATTAGCTCTCATTTCTTTGGAAAATCTTACTTATATGTGTCCTTTAAAGGAAAGAACGCTTTATGATGCCATTAAAATAACATTAAAAATTCCACTCAAATCAGCCCTCTAACCTACCTAGCATACAATTCTCTAAGGGAAAAGCTGGCAAAGGGCAGATTGTCTTCTGAAATATTACTCTCTAAATCAAAGATGTAGCCAGTTGTAGAAACTGTAAGCTCTTCACCAACATCCATGTTCTCCTCTCTTTCTGGGTACAGATTGGAATATATTTCCAAATCACAATTTCTATTAAGTGTGACTAAGATCTGGATTCTGAAATGCAAAGTGTGAGCAAACATGAGGTTTGGCACTTCCAGTTTTTGCCCCTAAAACTTTCCCACTCATGACCATCAATCTCCTTCCTTATCTACTGACTAAAAGAAAGGAGACTTAAATACAGAAGGAATCTAGTGCATTTATTCCATAGAACACTAAGAATTCACAGAATATGTCAAGAGTTTTTAAGCACATAAGCATATTAGATATATTGGTCATCGTTTCTCAGCACAGAGCTCTGGGCAGACAATCCTTATCCATGACACTCCCAACCATACTCTCCAATGCTTACAGCTATAGTTAGTGGACCAGAAATGGATATCCAACTTCACAGACATTATTCTCATTCTCTATGTGGGGGGTGTGTGTGTGTGTGTGTGTGTGTGTAGTGTGTATAATTTAGCCACACATACCCTGCCAGCTAGGGAAACCAAGATACAAGATCACATTGACCCAGAGTTGGAGTCAGACCACAATAGGGGAATAGATAAATACCATCTAGAATGAAGCCTAGAAACAGAGTATATGCAGAGAGAGGCAGAAATAAAATATGTGACTGCAGAAAGATCTAGAATGATGGAAAGAGTTTCACCCCTCATTAGGCCTGACTATATGTATCAACCCCTCCTTTCCCTCTGAGATTATCCTGGTTTTTTTTTAATCATTTTTTACTTGATTAGTTTTAAAGACTTTGTATTTCTATTACCCAGATAATTTCTAAAGCTATTACCCATCTTCCATGTTGGGGAGATGTTAATATGCACATTATAAGTACAACTATATGTTACCCTTCCTGCATATACAAAAACAAAAACAAAAACAAATACAACTCCAGAAGCCTATTCTATAGGGATCTGATTGAGAAGAACACATGGAAATCTTAATGTTAACTATCTGGTTGGTAGAATTCATAGTTCTTTTTCTTTGTGAGTTCCTGTTTTTCTCTATTTTTGAAATGAAGTTGTACCACTTTTATAAGGTCCTTCATGATCTGACCTCATGCAGGCCTCTCTGCTTCACTCCGACGATTGTCTCCAATGTCCTCTAAGCTCCGGCCATCCTCTGCCATGTGTGGTTTCCCAAACGTGCCATTTTCTTTCAGGCTTCCGTGTCCTTGTAAGCTTTTTTAGCAAAACACAATATCAGAAGAGCTAAAAAAATGCCCAAGAGCAGTGTAAATCTAAAGTAAAGGTGGGAGAGAGAATAATGAAGATAGGAAGAGTAAAGAATATAGAAGAGAAAGGGAGAGAATGAGAAAGAAAATTTGATAGGTAGGTAGGTAGATATAGATGATAGGTAGGTAGGTAGACACAGATGATAGGTAGGTATAGATGTTAGGTAGGTTGGTAGGTAGATAGATAGATAGTAAGAGGCAATATATGAAAGGACAAAAGATAATTTTCTGTTGGGCTCACACCAGTCCCCCTTTCTATAAGCTGTTGGGGCTGATTTACATAATCATCAAACACAATTTATGTTTTTCCAGATTTTTGCATTCTCAGAAAACAAGCCAATGAAGTATATGTATAAACTAGTATATATTATAATGCCTCAAAAATATATTCCTTTTAAGACTTACATAGACACGCAGCATATGAAAAGGTAAAAGGGGGTAAAGTCATATGAGGAGTTGCTATTGTCTGAAAAAGAACTAGCTGGCAGTGGACTGTGGCATGGAGGAGTTGGAGCTCAGTGGACTTAGTTGATTGATTATCTTAGTACATTAGGTCTGTTGTAACAAATACCATAAACTGGGTGACTTATAAACAACAGAAATTCATTTCTCAAAGTTCTGGAGTCTGGAAGTTGATGATCAAAGTGCCAGATTGGTAGGACTGTGGTAAGTACCTCTTGTGGGTGGCATATGTCCACTTCTCCATGTGTCCTCAAGTAGGAGAAGGTGGCTAGGATACAATCTGAGGTCTCTTATAAGGGCATAGAGGACTCTGCCCTCATGATCTAATCATCTCCCCAAATGCCCACATAATACTATCAGTCTGGGTATTAGTAAGTCTTCCACATATGAATTTTGGGGACATACAAACATTTAATCTATAGCAGTGGTTTTCAACCTAAATTATGCTATAGACTGAAGAATTATGTAACTCTTCTAGCCAAAGCTTCAGAAGAAAGGAGTAGGAAGAGGGAAAATAGGAACAGATACCAGAAACTATGGAGTCTGAAGATGGATTTAGGGCCTCCCCAGTGGCGCAGCAGGTTGAGCGCTGTGCCTGTGAAGCTGTCCGCAGCCTCTGCAGTGCAGGTTCGATTTCCAGCCAGCCAGGGAGATGCCCACATGGTGCGGCAGACCTCTCCTGTTGCGCCTCCTGCTCCCCTCAGCAGTGTCTTTGGTCCGTCTGCCTGTTCTGCTCCCTGCTCTGTCTCTGGTGAATTCTCTCACCCTCCCGCGCCTCTGACCTGTACCCCAGTTCTTGTATAAATAAAATCTTAAAAAAAAGGATGGGTTTATTAAAACTAGGTGGTAAGGAAAACAATAGACTTGGCCTTGTCATTCATCTAAACAAGTGTTTGTCACCTGGGGACAAAATGGCACACTCGGCACATTTGGCAATATCTGAAGATAATTTTGGTTTCACAATTGAGGGGAGTATGGTGCTGGCATTTAATAGGTAGAGGCCATGGATGCTACTAAGCATCCTACAGTGTACAGGACAGCTCCCAAGACAATAAATCATCCAATCTGAATTATCAGTAGTGGCAAGGTTGAGAATCCTTGCTCTAAAATGATTACTCCATTGGAACATGCAGTTTTGACATATTTAATTTCCTTATGGCATATTTGGGAAACCAAATTTGACACAGGATGGCCGGAACTTAGAGCTTAGGGTTTATTCTTATACATTCTTGACTCTCCCTATGTTCATTATTCAACTTCCTTACTTCTAAAGAAGTATTTCCTTCCTTCCTTCCTTCCTTCCTTCCTTCCTTCCTTCCTTCCTTCCTTCCTTCCTTCCTTCCTTCCTTCCTTCCTTCCTTCCTTCCTTCCTTCCTTCCTTCCTTCCTTCCTTCCTTCCTTCCTTCCTTCCTTCCTTCCTTCCTTCCTTCAGAACCAGGGATCAGGCCAGATATATGGGAGTGTGAGAGGATGCACCAGAGACAGAGTGAGGAACAGAACAAAAAGACTGACTGAAATACACTGCTGAGGAGAGCAGTGGGCGAGACAGGAGAGGTCTGCCACACCAAGTGGCTATCTCCCCAGCAAGTTGGGATCGAACCTGCACCACAGAGGCTGCGGACAGGCTCACAGCACTGTGCTCAACCGTCTGTGCCACCAGGGAGGCTCAGAGAAGTATTCTCTTGCTTATCGCTCTTGATCTTATCTCCTTTTAAGCTCCCAGCTGTTCCTCCCTGGAGACTATTGGCACTTGGGATTGGTCAATCATCCAAACAAATATCCTGAACCCTAGGTCCAGAGAACATATACAACTCACTCATAATTGCCTCAAACATTTACCCTTGCTCACCAAACATGGAAATCTTTGTAAGATATGGAGAATAGACAACATTTTCTTTCAGTTTTCAAAACTGCTTTTCAAATTGTACTCTCATGAACCTGCCATGAAGCATAAATCTAAAACCTGAACTATTGATTAAAACATGCAGAATATATAATCACATTAACTCCCCTCGGTTAGGTCACTTAAGAAACTGTCAAGTTCATCTCTGAGACTCAGTAACTGAAATCCCCCTTGAGTACAGGAGAATTTGTGGTTATCATGCCTTCTTTCCATGGAAATATTCTCTCCCCGGTTCCCTGACTTGTGTTGTCAAGAGTGCAAAGAAGAAACATACTGGTTCACTTTAATCATTCAAGGACAACATAAGAAGATAAACAAGGTAAGGTCATCTTCAACAGCATAATGATTTTATGTACTTCTTTGACCTCTCAATAAACATAATAATATTAAATCTGAACTTATTTTCTCTCAGCACCATTGTCACTAATCAGGGGAAATATCATCATGGATTCAGTATAGAAGGGATGGTTGAAACTTAAACCCAATCCAAACTGCATTTTTTTTTTATACAAGAGCCAGGGTACAGGCCAGATGTGTGGGAGGGTGAGAGGATTCACCAGAGACAGAGTGGGGAGAAGAATAGGGAGACTGACGAAATACACTGCTGAGGGGAGCAGCAGGAGAGATAGGTGAGGTCTGCTCGCCATGTGGGTTGCTCCGAGGCCGGCGGACATCGAACCGGTACTGCAGAGGCTGCGGACAGCTTCACAGCACTGCGCTCAACCACCTGTGCCACCAGAGAGGCCCCAAACTGCATTTTTATCATTGAATAAGAAACATACAATGAAGTTATATTTATTTAATAATTAGACACAGAATGGGAATATGAAAGGAAATATTGAAACTACTGCAGCTTCACAATATGACCCAACGTAAGGTAATTTCTATCTATATAAGGTTTTGCATCTTTAGTACCATCTCTATGAAGGATTTTGTTCTTAAATTCACTTATTTAACAAAACTTTATTGAGCACTATTGTGTATCAGGCAAAACAGACTCACAGACCAATCTTGTACTGCCCTCACATAGCCTTTAAAACTTTTCTTAACTGCGATTATTGCCACCAATGGAAAGACAGATGTGTAGTATCTTCCTCATTTCCTCTTGGCTATTGGATATTCTGAAGGAGTCATGGTAGTTCAACTTAAGTTTATCTGACTTGTTTGGGAACCTCACCTAGAATTAGTAATCTTGTGATTAATTAGAAACAAACTAACTGGAAAGCTCAGTGGAGGTGGAGTCTCTCAGTGGAGAAGCTAATGACAAGAAGGCAAACCATAGAATAACAGAGCTAGTAAAGCCAGGAAGCACCTCGAACATCATTTAGATTTATTTCTTCATCTCACTGTTGAAGAAAATGTATGTAGTGGAGGACAAGAGGCACTTTTGTGGTGGGAAAACTATGGTGAACACAACAATCCTATATGGTGAAAAAATAAACAAGAAACAAGGATGGCTAAAAAAGAGAGAAAAAAGAAAATGAGGTTAAGAGGAAGAGACATTATTAAGGTCACATAGCTCTTTAGAGGGACAATTAAACTTGGACTCAAGTTTACAGCGAGGGTTTATTCAAAAACTCACAAGAGGCTGACTGATATTTGCAAAGACTAGCCTTGGGCCACTAAACATTCTGATCACTTTATAATATCCTCTAGATGTGGAGTGCTAGACAATAAAATTAGTTCAAAATCACAACCGACATACTGCAAGCTTTTCAATTATAAACGATTAAGTTATGATCATTTGGATTAAAATGGAAAGTAAATTCTTATTTAAGAATGATTTTCAACTTGAAAATCCAGGATAATTTTTTAAAAGTTCTATTTAACCTTAAGCTAATCACCAACTCTGATTAACCAGAACCCCTCATTTTCTGGACATTTAGGCACATCTGGACTTTAATATAAATAGATTATGTCTTCAGGCAGGAAATTAACTTAACTGTAAATATTTACCAAAGTCAAAAAGGTGAATGGCTTGGGAGTCATTATATTCCAGAGACAAACAGTTACAGTGTAAAGAGTACTGGATCAGTTACCTGAAGTCCTGCTTTCCAGGTAACTTCCATATGGACACATTATTAAAATTCTCCAAGATCCAATTTCCTTATCTTTAAATTGGGCATGATTTTTATAATATTTATTTATTTGTTTGTTTATTTATTTATTTATTTATACAAGCCCTGGGTACAGTCAGAAGCGCAGGAGGGTGAGAGAATTCACCAGAGCCAGAGAGGGGACTAGAACAGGCAGACTGACGAAATACACTGCTGAGAGGAGCAGCGGGCGTGGTAGGTGAGGTCTGTTGTGCCATGTGGGACCCTTGCCAGCGGCCAGGGATTGAACTGGCGCTGCAGATGCTGCGGGCAGCTTCGCAGCCCAGCACTCAAATGCTGCGGCACCAGGGGAGGCCCTAAATTGGGCATGATTACTATTAAGTCACCTTTCTCAGTGTCCTTGCTTAAAGTTTAAAATGAGGTAAGAAGTGAAAGGATTTTGGAAATTATAAAATTATACTTACATATACACAGGTGCCTATATATGCATACACATGAGTCTCTTGAATATAAGTAGGAAAAAATATTTAGCTACAAGTGTACCTACTAAGAAGTAACCAGCCATGTTGCCATAAAACTTACTACAATATCTTAATGATGCTATTCAGTATGGCAATGGCAAAATTTGAAAGATCAAGTTGCAGATTGCAGAAAGCCAATTATTTTCGTTGAAAGGTGAGAGAAATAGCAGATTGTGGATATTTTACTCCAGAAGATAAATTACTTAGGAGGCTAATATTATGCGACAAAAGAAAAGAATCAATGATATCTGTGTTTTTATGTTGCACTTGATATTTTGATAGTTGAATGGAAATAGTCATAAGTTAGTATTTATGTTTTCAATGAAAGCCCTGTTTGTACATATATCAGTATTAAATATACAGGGGACTGCCTTGTGTTTTGTGTATGCTAGATGTAGACAGAAAGTCTAGATTATAATATTGAATTGGCTAATGATAGCTTCCTGTCCTTGGAAATATAGCATATTTGAGAGACAACTTTAAATAGGGGTGGGATGATATAATACCACCCTTCTGTATGACAACAGCAAAAGCAAACTGCTTACATCCAGGAAATTTATTATTTCCCAGAGGCAGCAGCAGCAACCTACCCTTATTGAGATTTGGCAATCTGGGAAGCTGGTACTACTGTGTGGGATCATGTTTTCTTTAGCATTATGTGGTCATCCCTGCAGTTTCCATATTCTTTATTATTAACAAACTTGCTCTCCAACTTGGTTTGTCAGTTTCTGCAAACTACATCGTCATCACAGTGACTACCGTGTACCTCCTTACTGAATGTAGTTCCTCTTCATTTTCTTCCTTCTAATTTATATGAAAGGTTTGACCTGATTCAGCTTCTTCTTAATGTACTATTCCATTTCTAGAGAGTAGTCACCTTCTATATCCATTTTCTTACCACTTACTGATTCTTCAAACCCATTGCAATCTAATTTCAATCTCATCACTGTTCTGAAATTTAGCTGCTTTAAAGTCAAGGAGTCTGTAATTGACAGAATCAATGGTGTCTTCTCATCCACATTCTATTTGACTCCTCTGAGGCATTTGAAATCATGATCACAATCTCCTTGAATTTTGGTCCTCTCTTGTTTGTTCTCTTCTATGATTACTCCTCAGTCACCTATGCTAGTATTTTCTCCTTGTAATCTTAAGAAGCAAGTGTTCCCATGGTTTGGGTTATGGTCTTCATGCACTGAACTGTCTAGGTGTTTCAATATTTTCTATGCCCTTCGCAGAAATTCACTGCTTATATTTACCAATTAAACTCTTAATTATCCATGTCTACCACTGCTTTGGAATCAGACAGATGTGGATTTGAACTGGCTCCATTAACCTAGTGATACTCTGTTTAACTTCTCTAAGGCTCAATTTAAAAATCTGTAAATTAGAATAAATGTGATAATGGTTTGGCAGAATATTTATCATACAGTAAACATTTGGTAAGTGGGAGGAGAAAACCTTTTTCTCCTCCTCTTCTGGAACCCAGATCCTTATTTTCAAACATTTGTTGGATATTGGACATTTCAAAATGGATATCTTATAAAGATGCTTCAGTGTCTTCAAAATAAACCTCATTGCTTCTATTAACTACTGTTCCTAATTTCAGAAATCTCCTCCCTTTTTAGTTCTTTTCTCAGTTATTCCTGTCTGTCCATGTACCCAACAAAGTTTTCATTGAATGATATGAACTGAGCACTAAAGAGTCAAAGTAAAAAAAAAAAAAAAAAAAAACAAAAACAAAAAGTAGCCATAGTTCTTAACTCTGGTTGCAACAGGAAATAAATCTAGTAAATAGGATTCATGAAGTACAACCTACAAAGAGTTGTTTTCATTGTTACATGCACAGGGTGTTTCTGAGAGCACAGATAGAAGAGAGTTCTATGAAAGTTGTTGTAGGAAAATGAAGGTTCATAAAGGAAGACTTTTGAGAGGTATCTTCAACTTCTCACCCCTTTCTCCCACATCACCTTTAACTGGACCCCCAGTCCTGCAATATTATTAACCTCAATATGAGTAAAAATTACCCTAGGCTGTCCCCCCCCATTCCCACTAAAATGTAAAATCCATAAAGGCCGAGATTTTGTTTTCTGTTGTAGCTACTAGAACAGTGGCTAGAACAGTGTTCAGCAACTAGAACAGCACCTGGTACATTATGGGCACTCAACAAATATTCCTCAAGTTTTGTTAAATCTTATCTATGCTAGAATTAGTTCATCATAGTATTTATATTGAATTGTTTTTCACTTAAAATATTTGCATTATGCACATTCTTATACCCTCAGATATCACACTGAAAAAAAAAACTGACAGCATGAAAAGCAGATGTTATTATTTATTTGCTTATCTCTTCACCAAAAGGGGTGATTCTTTTTGAGCTCCAGCTTCTTTAAATGGAATATTCAGTACCAAACTTTCACAATTCTTAAAAAGACATTTCAAAGACCTGAAGACAACCTGATCTTATCTTTTGCTTTTAAAGCTACAAACATTTTTGTGTTGTGGAATTAATAAAGGACCAGCTGGATTCTCCCCAAGGGAGATATTCAGTGGAATTTCTTACACACACACACACACATACACACACACACAGAGGCACATGCCTGTAGAAAAAGAATTGACAACAAAATCATTTTTTTGCTACTTCAAATATATTTCATACTTTTAGTAAAATATAAAAGATAAGTGTCTATCAACTTGACATGGCAATGAAAATATTTATTATGATTAACTGAATAAGTAAGTTCATTGTCAATGAAGTTGTTAAAATTAGTTTCTTTCTCATCAAAACCAGATATTTCTGCTTTAAATGTATGACCGAGGATAGGGAAGTATATATATAACGATATATGATGAGGGAGAGCATAAAGATGGCATAGATATTCCTCTAAATTTTAATTTTTGTTTGCTATATTTCACCAACTAACTCATTTTTTTTTTAAAAAATCCCTAAACATCTGTTTAGATTCACATTTGGAGTGCTAAATAAATCTTCTCCATATTAAAACCAGATTTCATCTCACCTATGGTGAGATTTCCTTTCCTTATAAAATAAAACATATTATGTTTGCCTTTGGTTTTTATTTTGAAATGAAACTAAGAATAGTTAATTCAAAAGCATCTTTAAAAATAATACCACCACCAAAGTGACTAAAATCTGTACAATGATAATCTCCCAAATAATGCTCTCCACTGTCTGAGTACAATAAACTATTAAAGAAATATTTTTATTCTCCATATGCAAAATATATTTTTAAGGCTACAGAATTCTCCTTCATGTAAATTTAACATATTCCACATCCATCATTTGGTGTAGGCTGAAAAGCTTGGTTGATTCCTGTTCATCTGTAGTAAACAGGATTTATAGGTCATAGATTAGTTCTACGTAGCCTTTTCCTGTCTTAAAAAGAATCTTTAAATCTGTGGCTGAAGATAGATTTTGCTAACCCCAGTGCTGTTAAAGGATTAAAGCATGAGATATTGTTGGATCTAAGCACTGAATATGCACATTCTGAGGGTTTTTTTTCCCCTGCTAGTCATTATTGAAGGAAAAAATTATGTCTCTAAATCTATTTTTCCATTGTAAATGTTCTAAAGATAAAAATACTTATGTTAGGTAGATTTTGTGGTACTATATAACAAAGAAATATAACTACCATTGGGGAACTTACATTCATGGGTTAAATTTGAAGAGTATTATTCTATAGATATTTAAATCAATGCCATAACCACTAATGAATATTTCTTCCAAATGATTCTTATTTCCCCAAGATAGACACTAGCTCTAGAAATCTGGTAACAAGCAGTGGTCATATAGATTTCATTTTGCTTTCCATTCTTTGCCAACATCTCCTCCGCCAATGGCCCTGGCTCTTCTTTCATAAAAATAACACTGTTGACTCCAGTTAATTGTCACATTGGCTTAAGGCCAGCAAGACCAGCTAGCCTCATACCAAGCTACAGCCATCTGTCAGAACATGCTAAAAATCAATGAAGATGGCTGCTACCTACTCTTCTGGCCAGGCCTGACTCCTCCACATAATTCTAATTTGTCTTTATGAATTGAAGAAGTAGTTACATTAACATCAGATCTAAATTCTCATAGTATTGTATATCACAGAAAATCTTTCAGTAAGATTCATTTTGGTAAACAGAACCTGTCAAGGTCTACATCATCATTAAAAGCAGGTTAAGCAAAGTTAGTTAGGGCCTAGAGCCAGTACTCAAAAATAATTCTTAATGAGTAAGATTATCAATTAAACTTTGAGTTAGGAGTTTGAAGTGGGGGACAGCAAAGAGTAATCAGGGAAACCAAAAATGGCTGTAATTTCATTTCAAAGTGAATCTGGATGAAGAGGTCAAGAAATTGAGAGCACTGTCTTGGTGCTCTGCAGGAAGTAGGTGACATCTGACATACGTTTCCTGACAGAAATGAACACCACTCCACTTAACCAAGTGTTAAAAGCAGAACAATTTGTTCACACTCTAAGCTCATGGATAGAATGGACAGACCAATAAAGAAAGGAAAGCAATAACTCAGGATTCTAGAGTGGAGCAAAAAATTCGCAGGATTCTAGAGTGGAGCAAAAATTAGTTCCAAGGGGATGGAGAAGGAAGGAGTGAGACACAAATAAGAACATAAATAGAGGAAGAAATTAAAATGAGAGTGAAAATCTCATGCAAATTCTGAAACAATCCTTGTTAACAATCTCATGATTTAGGTTCTATTCAACCATTTTTTAATTTAATTAAGATAGAGACAATGAGGGTCAGGAAGATTCAGTAAGTTGCCTAAGAACACAGAGCTTCTAAGGAGCAGAGCTGAATCTAAAACTCCCATCTATTGGTTCCTGCAATCCAAATTATTAACTACACTTACAGCTTTCATAGGGAAGGTATAATGCTATATGACAGTTTTGGCAGTCGGACTCATCCCACTGGGAGAGAAAAGGGACTTTATAGAGAAGAATTACAGACTAAGAGGATCCTAAAACTCTAGTATAAGCAAGGGTAGGTCCCTGAATAAGGCAGGAGAATATGTCAATTTAACAGCAGTAATTTCAGAATGAAATTTAGATTTTTGGCTCATAGTTTAAAAATTATGGACATTTGATTCCAGAATGATTATCTCTTATTAGTATTGGAAGGAACGTATTTGTTCACAGAATAGCCGACTTAGTAAAGACAGTTAAAATAGCAAATGGAGTAAAAGGAGAGGAAGAATAATATCTAATATTACCGAAATGGGTAACGGGTGACTATGCATGACTTTGACTGCAATATGCACATCCCAGAATGCTCTTACCTCCATATTTCACCTAATGCCGTCTCACGATTTTAAATCAAAAAAGATTTTTAGACCATTTTCTCAGGGCAATTTCTATTTTTCCTCTTCCACCTACCTAAATATTTCTGCTGCCACCACTATTCCCATCTGGGTTATATCTACCCCTTCCAAGTGTTCCTACCAGGGCATTACTTAAATTTAATAAAGTACTTATCATGTCATTGTCATTTATTTTGCTTCACCTTGCATACCACAGGGTCCAGGATCTGCTACTTCTTCACCTCTCTGTGCCTCAATTTCCTTATCTCTCAATTGATATTGGGAACACTAATAGTGTCTGCAGTTGATAAACAAGAGCTTAGAATAGTATTTCTCTTAGAGAGATGCTGTGTATTTAGCTACCATAATTAGTAGTAGTGCTAGACCATAGGTTTCCTGAGTACAGGGACTCTTATTCTTTATAGTAGTGGCAATGCATGATACACAATTACTAAATGCTTGCTGAATACCTTACTGTGCAGGGCATGCTCAATAACTCATAGACTAGGGCTTTTATATGAGCATTGGATGTTTCCAGAAGAGATTAAAGCTAACATGGATCTCTGAATCATTGTGACTCTGAATCTCTCTTCTTACCAAAAGGACAGTGTCAGGCTCTTACATTGATAACAATATTTATTGCAGATTTTCTATGCATCCAGTTACGAGCAGACACTCTCTATATATTTCATTTTCTTCTAATATTCTCCATATAACAGATGGGACATTGGAGCCCATGGAAGTTAAGTAATGTGTCCAAGTTCACCACCATATAAGTAACTTAGTTCAGGGTGTCTGAAGATATACACTTACACATATCTCTCAGACTCTCCATAATTGGCATTGCATGTCTTCTTTCCAGTTCGCTCCATCCCCCCAAATGATACTCCAAATAATGTGAATGCTGATTTGAGGAGGAGCTAGAAAGGCTGATCTCTGAGTAAGGGAGGGATCAGGACAAGACATAATCCTGAATGTACTGGGTGGCCAATACATTTCAGAACAATCCCAGAGTTGTTCTGGAGAATATCACAGGGTAGTCTCACAAAACCTCACAGATAAGCACCATCAAAATCTAGAGAAGGGGGCCTCCCCTGGTGGTGCAGTGGTTGAGCGCTGGGTTGTGAGGCTGCCCACAGCATCTGCAGCGCCAGTTCGATCCCCGGCCGCAGGCGAGTGTCCCACAAAAAAAAAAAAAATCTAGAGAAGGGAGTGGATGTAATCATTGGAATTTGGTGATTTCTATAAATTGAATACTTATGTCACCCCTCCCCCATGCTCACATATTGAATTCTACTCCTCAGAGTGATGGCAATTGGAGATGAAGCTTTTGGGATTTGATTAGGTCATGAGGGTGGAGCCCTTATAAGTGAAATTAGTGCCCTTATAAAGGAAAAATGAGAAACTCCCACTTTCCCTCCCAACATGTGAGGACACGCACAAAGAAAGCAGTCTCTGAACTAGGAAGTGGGGTCTCACCAGTGCTTTTGAGTTTTCCAGTGCCTAGATCTCAGACTTCTAAGCCTCTAGAACTATGAAAAAATAAAGTATAGTAAACATGAGTGATTTAAACTCCACAGACTCCTGCCAGATGTATCATATGACTAGTCCCCAAGCTCCCCTACCTTGCTGACAACTCCACCCAGAAGGTAGAGAAAATGATAAGAAGACTTTGTCTCTCACTGACTAAAAAAGGAGAAGTCGACGAGCTGAAAGTGATAGGACCTTTAGAGAAGGCAACCATTTTAACTTTGAGTTAATAAGTACATCGTGAAGCAAAAATCCTAGGCTTGAGGAAAGCAGTTCCTTCCTAAAGTGAAGTAGGTATGATTCCATGTTCTGAGACACTCTAAAAAAGGAGATGAATTATGAGTTGGGAAAATCTGTTTCCTATTGAAACAAGTATACCTGTGCTGGTTTCTAAAACATGTACCAAAATAAAAAGCATCAAAGTTAAGGATAAATTAATTTAACAGGGTGTGATAAAAATCATGAAAGGAGAGTCATACCCTCGGCAGAAAAACTGCTAAAGATGACAGAAAAATTTCTGTGCTTTTTAATTTAAATATGGTTAGAGCAAGAAGAGCAAGGACAGGATAGACTTAAAACCTATGCTTATTTGATGACCAAGATCAGGGGAGCCTTCTCAACTACTAATTTTCTTCGTGAAAAAGAGTGTTCATGAACAAAAAAATCAATTATTTGGGAATAAATCTAACAAAAGAGGTAAAGGACCTATACAAAGAAAACTATAAAACACTGTTAAAAGAAATAGAAGAAGACACAAAGAAATGGAAAGACTTCCCCTGCTCATGGATTGGAAGAATAAACATTATTAAAATGGCCATCCTACCAAAAGCAACATACAGATTCAATGCTATTCCAATCAAAATTTCAATGTCATTATTCAAAGAAATAGAATAATTATTGATGAAATTCATATGGAATCACCAAAAACCCCGAATAGCCAAAGCTCCCCTGAAAAAAAAAAAAGAGAAGGGAATGGAGGCATCACACTCCCAGACTTCAAACAATACTAAAAAGCCATAATCATCAAAACTGCATGGTATTGGAACAAGAATAGACATACAGACCAATGGAATTGAATAGAAAATCCAGAAATAAACCCACAGATTTATGGTCAACTAATCTTTGACAAAGGAGCAAAGACTATGCATTGGAGCAAAGAAAGTTTGTTCAATAGATGGTGCTGGGAAAACTGGGTCGCTACATGCAAAAGAATGAAGCTTGACCACTACCTCACACCATACACAAAAATCAACTCAAAATGGATTAAAGAACTAGACATAAGACCTGAAACCATAAAATACATAGAAGGAAATATAGGCGAAACACTACGTGATATTCACATCAAAGACATCTTTACAGACACATCAACCAAAGCATTGATAGTGAAGGCAAAGATAAACAGCTGGGACTACATCAAATTAAAGAGCTTCTGCGCAGCATAAGAGACAATTAAAAAACAAAGAGAAACCCCACCAACTGGGAGAACATTTTTGCATACAACACTAATGATAAAGGACTGATCACAAAAATCTACAAAGAGCTGATGAGACTCAACAACAACAAAGAAAATAATCCAGTCAAAAAATGGGCAGAAGAGCTAAAAAGAAACTTCTCTGAAGAGGAAATGCAAATGGCCAACAGGCATATGAAAAAATGTTCAACATCACTTGTCATCAGGGAAATGCAAATCAAAACTACCATGAGATACCATCTAACACCAGTGAGAATGGCACATATTAAAAAAACTAGCAACAACAAATGTTGGCGAGGGTGTGGAGAAAAAGGAACTCTTTTGCACTGTTGGTGGGAGTGCAAACTGGTCCAACCACTATAGAGAGCTGTGTGGAGATTTCTGGACCTCCTAAACATAGAGCTTCCATATGATCCAGCAATTCCACTCCTAGGTATTTACCCAAAGGACACAGAAACATCAATTCCAAAGAGCACCAGCACCCCTATGTTTATAGCAGCACTGTTTACAATAGCTAAGCTTTGGAAACAACCCAAATGCCCAAAAATAGATGACTGGATCAAGAAGATGTGGTACATAGACACCATGGAATATTACTCAGCATTCAAAAAAGATAAACACATGCAATTTGCAGCAACATGGATGGCGCTGGAAGGGATCATGCTCAGCGAAATAAACCAGAAAGAAAAAGAAAAATACCGGTTGGTCTCACTCATAGCAGGAATCTAGAAAACTTAAATAAGGGACCAGGAAAATGAATAACTATAAGAAAGTGAAAATCAAAATCAACAAAAAACTATGAACCAGAGACACTCTATGAGGGGTAAGGGGCGGGAGGGGAGGGATTGGGATCAAAATAAGGGGGTTGCAATTGTATGGGGATTATAAAAATAAAATTTATTATTAAAAAAAAAGAAAAAGAGTGTTCATAGACTCAAAAGGGTAATATAAATATCAGTGACCACAAATGAAGACAGGCAAATTATCCATAAGAAGACACTAGGCTGTTCAAAATGAATTAAAATGATATCCCAAGTGGTGAGCTCTTGTAGATTGACTTGCCTAGTCATAGTTGCTAAGGTTTTGAGACAGTGATGTGGGTGAAATGTGTCAGAAGAGTGGAGACAGCAAATATTAGCTTTGATTTTCAAAAAGAACAGGAAGTACATGGGTTCCTTAGACTAGACCAAGAAACATCATGTTGATTGAGTACAAAATGCTGGAATAGGTTATTAAAAGGATTATTTGTAAGTACTTAGAAAAAAGTAGTAAACATGAGAAGGCAGCATAAATTCTCTAAGAACAAGTCAGGTTAGACAAATCTCATTTCACTTCTATTTTTGACATGTTATTGGACTGGCAGATCAGTAAAAATGTAGGCATATTGTATCTGGATATCAGCAAGGCTTTTGACAAGGTCTCACATGACATGCCTGTGAACAAGATGGAGAAATATGGGTTGGATGCTTGTAAAATAATGCTGCCTGATGGATAAATGTCAACCTGCATGGACCTGCCATGGAGCTCCGACCTTGATCATGTCCTACGTAGCATTTTTAATAATGACATAAAACTGAGGAATGCATACCTAACGAACCTACAGATGGCACAATTATGAGAGCAATACAATGCAAATATTTCGTGTGGAAGAATTAGAATTTAGCTATATCTCTACAGGCTAATAAGATGAAATCAAATTAGACCAAATTGAGGCCCAAAACATATATTCACCCGCAGCCTCCCATTCCAAACACACAATTTTAAAAAACTTCCAAAATATAGTTATAGATTAAATTAAATGTGACTTAACCTCAGAACCTGGTAAATAAAACAAATACTTTGAGAGTTTAGTGACTGTGTATTAGTGTTATGTGACTCCCCCGCCCCAAAGAAAAAAGCTGACAATGGAGAAGATAGTATTAGCAGAAATATTTAGTTAGGACAAGGTAAACAACCAATTGTTGATCTTAACACGGATTTCTGAATGAGGCAAGCAATGTGATTGTGCGCTGAGAGTTCTACCTAAGACACATCATGTCTATTCTCAGCCCTGGCTCTTGTGGCAGCCACAGGTGGCCATGTGGCTGTTTTGTTTTTTTTTTTTAATCATATGATATTTCTCTCTTTTTAGTCTCAGTTGCCTGAGAGAATAATTGACAGGGCTTGTCAAGAAACTTAAAACACAGCCTGGTACAAAAAAGATGAACTGGACTAGTCAAATTTCCTCTCTTAGGTTTTAAATTTAGAGCTAGCAATAGAATGAGACTGTTAGCAATGGGACATGCAGCTGAAATGAAGTGACAGGTGACAGGAGGTACAACTGGAGTACTGTGGTAGAGAGGAAACCAGACATGACTATGAAAAAGTAGAAAATATGTGATAGACAAAAGAAGCATTAAGTTGATGACAAGCTATTGGCAAAGAAAGAGAGAGGAGAGAAACTGCAGAGAATTGCTGAGTCTTATTAGGGCCAGAGATCTATAGGGTTTCCCTTACTTTGGGGCTTGACCAGTGTTTCCTGAGTTCCCAGAGACAGACCAGATACTTTAAAAAGATGTTTTCAATAACTTGAAGCAACCTGAATGACCTCTGATCCTTATAAGCAAAGATCCTAATAAGAACTGACACCTCCATTCAACCTTGGTCATGACCCTTCAAGAGTAGTTTGGGAAAAGTGGATTGTATTCCAAAGAAAGAGATCAAGATGGAGGACTTGAAACCAGTTAGTGTGAGGCACAGGGGAAGGAACTTGGAAAACACTTAGCTTCAAGAAGAAAAGAATGAGGGATAGTGAAGAGCTGTTGTGGCAGGTAAGAGGTGTGAGAGGGATTTTATTAGTTATATGAGACTTCAAACTAGATCTGGGGAAAAAATGGGCAGAGGTAAGAGGTGGGGGATTTTAGTTCAGTAAGAATATTCCAGTAGTTGCTTAAGAGAGAATAGAATGCCTTAGGATAATGAGTTAATATCCTATTTTGGAGATATTTAAGCAGAGGCAGCTGACTCCTTGGTAAGGCTAGCAATATTACCCTTAAACTGTAAAATGTTTTACAATGTGTGAGGCACTTTCTGCTATCCTAGCGTGATTTTTCCCTAACAAGCAACCTGTTGAGAAAGGCATGATTATTTTCATTTTTACAGATGAGGAAGCTGAGGTTCGGAGAGGTTAGACAACTCACGTGTAAGTGCCAGGCACCCACGGAGTTATCTTTTATTGACTGCATGTGAAACGAACATTTGAAAGGATATATTTAGAAAATCCTAGCTGATCAAGCTGATAGTGCATCTAAGTTTTTTTTAAATTCATATTTGTGATGGTGAATATATTTTCAAATGTACTAAAAAGGTACTCTCTGCTCAGTCTCACAAGAAAACTTATGTTCTTCCCTGCGTCTTATGAAACTGAGACCAATTAATACATTCCTTGCAGTAGATACAGAAGGTCCGTGGGTGCAGTTTGTACAAACACGACTAGATGTACATTTCAAATAAGAATAGTTTTCTCTCTCCATTTGCCTGAGCCCATTCCCCATCCTCCTTCCAGATTTCCTGTTATTTGGCTTCTTCTATGAAAGAAGTGTATTTGCTTGTCAGGATCGCTAGTTAACCATATTGCCCCACTATTTCCTAAGCTGTCTATCACTAACCCTGCAAAGGAATTCAGAGAAGAGTCAGTAAATCCCCACTTTTAGTAAATACTCTCTGAAGAAAATGTACATTATGCTTTGCTTCTCTCACCTCCTTCACCATACTGCTTTCCATTTAAAAAATACACAAACTATCAATAGTAAAGTTCTAATTGGATTATCTTCACCATACATGCTGACTATAGTATTTTTTTTTCTTAGAAGGTATGAGAAATATCAGAATGAAACTACTTAATCTAAAAAGTGATGGATGATCTAGTTTCCTGGATGCGGGCCATAGGGCTTTCAGTTTGTTGGTGGTGACATATTCTCTGATGCCATCGCTGGCATTTAACTCAATATGCTGCTAAGGAAAAAAATAACATGTTATGTGGGTTTATTAGCCCTCCCTTTTCCTTTCCAATTCACAGCTATTGGGATCAAAGTTGATCAGAGTTGACAGCAGACATTGCTTATCCAGTGATATACCCATTGTTTATGTACAAATGAGTTTAGAAAAAGCTTCAGCGGGAGATCTAAATAAGGTATATAGAAAACAAGGGGAAGTCCTTGAATAAAAGATAACGGAATGCTGGGGTTCTCTGGGTAATTTCTTTCTACATAATAAAAACATGTAATGTATGATTTCAGAGATTGACTAGAAATTATGACTAATTTCTCAGTTAATTGCATCTAGTGTTAAAGTCTATTATGATCAAGGGACCCTTAATAGTGGAGGGATAGAACTTTAATCACATGGCAAAGATTTGAGGAGTAAGTCTGGAAACCTAAATAGATGAAGTGACAAGGAAAAAAAAGGTGAAATTTTCTGCTCAAAACATCAAACTTCACCCTAAAGGCAGAATCAACATTTTAAAAATCACACATGGACTTCTAACTCATGAAGCAAATCCTTTCTAAAAATGTTTGAAGGCCAATTACTTTTTCAAAGTCTCTTGTAATAAATAGAACGGAAACTATTGCTGTTCCTCCTATTGTGTTTGGATTTTCCTGTAATATGGCAGTGTCTTAAAACAAGGGACACTTGCCTTTAACTTTGAGGATGCAATGATCGCCTAGCTAATTGCTTCTTTTCATGTTTGTGTGGGTGTCTGCCTGTGGGGTGTTGATGCAAGTGTGGTTTCATCTTTTCCCTTGCATTGGCTTTAGTCTAGGTCTGTGGGCAGGCGTGGGTTTTGATGTACACATCTGTGCTCCTGGAGAGGTCTGCCCTTTTGCGGGTGCAGTTAAGTGTGTGTGTTTGTGTGTGTATGTGTCTCTGCAGCTGTGCACGGAGAAGGGAGCTTCTGCATGCTGTGGAATCATCTTCGGCCCATACTTAAGTTTTAAGAGATCAATAACAGCACTAGTACCTGGTCTCCAAAGGTATGTTGCTATTCAAGACCCAGCTGTTATGCAGATGCACTGAATCTTGTGTACTGGTTGGGGGAGCAGGAGCAGCTGGGCTGGGCTGGCTGCGGGTAGTCATTGATCTCCTCTGAAGTGAGTCCGCTGCAGGGGGTGGCTTCCTGGCACAGGTGCAGGCGTGCGGAGGCGGCGGCGGCGGCGGGAGGGGTCTGAAGGTGAACTGGTTGTGTGGGCTGCTCTGCATGTCTGAAACGGAGAGATGAAAACACAAAACAGAGACTTACTCTCCCCACTTGGCAGTCAGGCAAACACAGCGTGGCAGACTTATCAGGATTTCAGAATAATACAACCTGCAGCGGCGGGAGGGTGGGGGTGGGGGTGGGGGAGTGGGAGCAGGGTGCGGTTTAAGTTCAGTCTATCTGTAAAAATGTCACTTAACTTACAAAAACATGTGCAGCACGCTTATGAAATGTAAAACATTCACAGTTGCATTTACATGTAAATTCTCAGGGCTATAGCAGCTAAAAAGTAAATGAGGCCGCCTCACACAATTTGTCATAGTTTCTGCTACTGAACAAATAAATCATCAACCAGACACTAAGTTACAGAACAGAAGTGAGCCGATTTCCAGCAGTTGCGAAAGTCTCACTTTGGAAAATACTAGTGAAAGGCACAAATTTGTTGCAAGGAAAATCATTCGACACTTCAAACAAAAATATAAGGCCACCTTCTGGCTTACCTCAGGAAGGGATGCCAGCCTAACTACACAGGAGCAAATCCAGACATCAGAAAAACAGCTCACAAGTGGGTAACTCAACGGCATGAAGCTAATCTCTTTGCCAGCCCCCCAGGCCCCAAGCTCTCGGAGCTACTTGTAAAAGGTAGGCTTAAAGGTGTTCGTTCAGGTTGTTTTATGTATTTCCATTGCCATGCAAAGCACAGCCCGCACCCCCTCCCCCTTGGCCACACCTTTCTAGGAGCCCTGCCATATTAGCAGCAGCTTAGGCAGCAGGGAAACCTTTTTTTCTGTGTGCCTGTTTACAGAGGGGGCAGCCTGGGACAGCGGTCCTCAGACTTCTGTTGTTGCTATTGTTTGGTATTTTTCCACTGTTTCCCTGGCAGGCACACGTAAAGACAGTGAGTTAGAATTTGGCCCATGAGAAATACCCCAATTAAACCCCTTTGAAAAGAAATCGCTATTGTAGTTGATAGCTACCTCTCTTCCACAGGAGAAACATAATAGATGTCAAGTGATTTCTTGTAACACCAGCACGTTCTGGATAAACTTTGTAGACAGCATGGCTTTGTCCCACCTCCCAAATGACTGAGAGTTGAAAAGCAGAAAAATGCCAGAGGCTTTCGATGCCTAGCAAAGGGCTCAGCTGGTTTGTGCTGAGTATCACTTTGCAGGGCTGATCACAGAAAAAAAAAAAATCGCTTCTTTCAATCCTTCCACCTCCAACTTGAATTTGAAAGACATTCGCTTAATTTTCATATTTACAAACGACAATAGTACCCCCAAAGCATGACAGATTCTTGATTGTGTTTTCTGTATAGGTGGTTCCCCCTTTCAATAAACCTGCTATATGAAAAACTGAACTGAACAAAAGACAGATAGCAAGGGAGTGGTGATCATTCATTTTACACAAAGAATTCCTTTAGATAGTCAGGTACCATTGTATATTTAAAAGGAACTAAAATGTTTCATGAATTTTCTAAATCACACCCATTTATTGCAGGCCCAGCCCAAATCCTATATCCACTAAAAAAAAAAAAAAAGAAGAAATCACAAGTACTTAACATGTCATTAATTTTTTGAGACCTCCGGGTCCATACTCATAACCATAACCAGATGCATGATTTCTGTCCTTGGGACTCAAAGAAGCATTGGATTATGGAATTTCACAGACAAGAAAACAGACCCCCAGAGAATTATTTGTCCAGGGACACTGTAAATAAGTGGCATGGCCAAGACAAGAACACACATAGCTCTTGACTCTCTGGCCAATGGTCCATTCTCTATATAGCAGATCGCTATAATACTGTTCTCATTATGTTCTTAGGATTTAAAGGCACAGAATCCTCCACATTTTCTGAAGGCTTATACTTTTCCAACGGCATACTGTACCATCTTGCATTGAAGCTATTTGTTTATATGTGTGCTTCCCCTTTTGTTCATATCTCTTTCAATGTACGAAGAATGGCAGTGTGGTGTACAGCAAGAAACACAGCATAATGGAAAAAGCATAGAATTTGGGGGTATGGAAAACCTGGGTTTGAGTTCTAACTCTGCTACTTAGAAGCTTTACCCCTTCCTTTGTAAAATGAATATCCTTTTTCCTGACAGTTAATTCAAGTAAATTATGCTTGGACATAGTATATGAGTGGCCATTCATTTATTGAATGCAGTAGGAATATAAAACTTTGAGATTGGAAATCTTAAATCATAGGGCTCACCTAATTCAGTAATCTCTCCTCCCCATCTCCATTTTACAGATGAGGAACCCAAGGCCTACAGAGGGGAAGTGATTTTGTTCCAAGTTATTCAACTTCTATAAATTTGCCTGCTTATGTCTGATGATTCCTAGTCCAGTAGTTTCCATACACTATTCTAGAAAAGAAATGATTCTCTTTTCTCATGACAATACTATTCTTGTCATAAATATGGCCCCTGAGTTTGTAATTTTACAGCATTATGTTGCTCTCCTAGGTTTGTGTCTTATCTCCAAACTAGATTATGGGATAGTCGCCAAATTATGATAGTTCAACTTCAGGATGATGCAAAAGCTACATGCATTCAGCAGACACTATAGGGTAAGTGCTGGCTTACTCTAATCTATTACTCTTACTCTAAGCTATTACTACGGTTAATGGATTGTTGGAAACTTTGACTTTAAACAAAACAATGTATAATGAAACCAGTTTTACCACAGGCTAATTGATATAAACAAGAATTACATTCCTACAGCATATTTCTGGCTACAAGAGCATCACCAAACTTCTAAGACACCAAATACTTCTAATATTAAATAACCAGGTGTATTCATTCATTTTCCCAATAGCTTATTCCAGTTTAGGGTCTCAGGTGGCCCAAGTCTATGTGGGTAGGTCAGGGCACAAAGCATGAACCCACTCTGGACAGGAAGCCCTTCCACCATGGGGCACACCTATATACACCCTCACATTCATTGAGACTGGGGCAGTTGAGACACACCAACAAATCTAAATGTACAAATTTGGTGTGCAGAAGAGTTGGGGTAAGGAGCAAACTGAGCCATGAATGACATCATGAATAAACTCCATTCCCTGAGGCTTTTACAGATTGCACCCCATCTCAATGCTGAAGAGATCTCAGATGCCCAGGACTACAATTCCCAGGATGAATCACTGGGAACTAGGGGTAGAGTCACTGGGAACTAGGGTTAGAGTTAAGCAGCCATGTTTGGCTTATAACTGAACACGTGTGGGATCTTTTACTTTTTGGCTCTGACTTGCTGGAAAGAGACAAGTGGTACTGCTGGAAAGAGACAAGTGGAAGAGACATGTGGAGCAAAGGCATTTAGATATACCTGGAAGAGACACATGAGTGAGACCTGTGGGGAGGCCCTTCCTGATCCTGGGCAGAGACAATGGTGGTCTTTATCTTAACTTCATGTGGATAATGTATTTGTATTTTCTCTCTCTCCTTCTGTCCCAGTTATCTGGGAGCTGCCTAACCCCTTTCTTGGGGTTCCCTGTCAGAAGGTATCTTTGGCTTTTTGCAAGCTCTTGGGCCTCAGCAGTCCTGCTTTGGGCCAAAGTCTATTTGGCTGGGCATTCAACCACGAGGGCATGGATAATTTTCAGTTTTATTAGGAATATGCATTCTTCTCTCTCCACACCAATTCTATTAAAAATCGATCACACCAACAGTCTGCTTCCCTTTCCTTTTGTGTGTATAGCCAAATCCCTTTTACAGCATGAACTGCTAACAATTTGGAGTCCCTCCTCCCTCCCCCCTGGAGGAAACCAGAGTACTAAGAGAAAACCCATGCAAACATGGGGAAAATGTGCAAACTCCACACAGAGAGCCCTGGCCAAGAATCCATTATTTTTCTCATCGATGTTATAACAAATCAACATTGAATAAAATGACATTTTTCGAGGATTTACTGTACTTCAGATTTTGAATTTTGATCTTTTCTCAAGCTAGCAATATGCAGGATGCAGTAAGATACTCTCTTGTGATGCCGAAAAGTAGCAAAGTCGCAGCAATCATGAGGGTAAACAACCATTCTTTCACTTTCAGTACACTATTCAATAAATCACTTGAGATATTCAGTACTTTATTATAAAATAGGTTTCGTGTTAGATGATTTTGCTCAATTGCAAGATAAGTTAAGTGTTCTGAGCATTAGTAAGGTAGGTTGGGCTAAGCTATCACGCTCAGTAGTTTAGGGGTATTAAATGCATTCTCAATTTAGAATACTTTCAACTTACAAAGGTTTTATTGGTACTATGAGTTCAGTCTCCTTCAAATGGTCAGGTGGACTTTTCTTAATAGGCCCACAACAGATCTCATCATCTTGATATATGTGTTAGAGTTCAATCAAGCCCTTCTTCCTACCCAGGCCAGCCACCACCCCCCCGCCCCGCCCGGCCAAAAGCCTAGGGAAGTCTAATATCATTACTTGGTGAATGCAGACTGTTTTGGGTTGAGAGCAGTGAGGGCCCTGAAGTCTAGTAGAAGTTTCTGTTCTTGCCTAAGTCCTTCATCATTCTCTAAGAGATCATCATGGACTAAACTTCTGCTCTATTCCTAATCAAAGAAGCAATCACTGCGTCCATCTATGACCTAGACGGGATGTCTCACTAGTTCTAGATTTGTCAGTAAAAATGTCCTAAGAATCTGATCTTTACTCTCAGTGTAAGAATGAGGTCACCGCCTCCTTGTCTGTCATGTGAATTCTCCCCCACTCTGTCCTTGATACCCAAGGACCCAAAACGCAGGATAAATATTTCTGGTCTGTTCCACTGTTCTATAGAATTTACAACCATGTGAATTCTCCACACATACCTCATTAAATTGATTGTTTTCCATTTCCTGTCTGATGCTGTTAGATCACTCACCCAAATCCACAAGAACCCAGAAGGGTATGGGATAATTTCTTTCCTGCTGCAACAGCACATAACCCTATCATAAGTCAAAGAAGATCTGTTTATGTTTCTTAGAGTAAGATCACCTTCTACTTTTCTTGTATGCTACATGACACTCAGCGTGGTGTTAGGGACACAGTAAGATCCCTAAATCTGGGGCCTCCCCGGTGGTGCAGCGGTTGCGTGCTGGGTTGTGAAGCTGCCCGCGGCCTCTGCGGCGCAGGTTCGATCCCCGGCTGCTCCTCGGCCACGGGAGTAGGGTCCCACATGGCGCGCAGACCTCTCCTGCCACCCGCTGCTCCTCTCAGCAGTGTACTTCGGTCCTTCTGCCTGCTCTGCTCCCCGCTCTGGCTCTGGTGAATTCTCTCACCCTCCTGCGCTTCTGACTGTACCCAGTGCATGTATAAACAAAACAAATAAATAAATAAAACATGCCTCTATTAAAAAAAAAAAAAGATCCCTAAATCTTTGAGAGCAAATTGTTTCACTACTCCATGGGCCCTACCCTCCCTGTTCATTAGGCTCTTCTTCTTTTTTTTTTCTTAATTTATTTTTTATAGGGTTTTTTTTTTCTTTTTTGTGGGACCCTCACTGGCGACCGGGGAGCTGCAGAGGCTGCGGGCAGCCTCCCAGCCCAGCTCTCAACCGCTGTGCCACCAGGGGAGGCCCCATTAGGCTCTTCTTGATGTAGTCACTGAATATCTATTTTATATTCTATAGAGCAACAAGTTTCCTCCTTGGGGGTGAAGTGGAGCCAAATTTGCTACCCTAAAGTAAGCCTCTTTGGCATGAGATTATTTTAAACTGATTATTTTTAAGAAACAGGAGACACAGGAAAAGCACTAAAAACAGAGTAGATTTTCCTTTTGTAAGAGACATTTATATTTATAAGGGAAATCTCCACTTGTAAGTGAATCTCCAGAAAGAGAAGGATAACTATATCTCTAGAAATTCTCATCAATGGAGAAATCAAGGAATTAAATCAGCATAACAATCTTACCCTTGTTTCTGTGCTTTTCCTGGTAACCTCCCATTAAGAGGCCAACTTCCACCCCCAGCAATTTCTTTTATCTTTATCTGAAAATGATATATAAAGTGGTGCTTGGGCTATTCAAGGGAGATACTCAGTTTTCCTGGGTCTCTCTTATATATTCAGAGATATACATGTTATTAAATTTCTGTTTGGTTTTCCCTTGTCAATTCGTCTTTTATTATAGGGGAGTATTAGCCAAGAACCTAGAAGGGCAGAAGAAAAATTATTTTTCCTTCCCCACAGAGGTCTCAGGGTCATCTCTCCCACAGCATGGGGGAGGACAATGATGCTCTAAGAGGGTGATGAAAACCATGTCCCCCAAGAAATGAAAAGAATGTCGGTGATATACTTCACAGATTTGTCATCTACAATGTATCCATGAACTTGATGATGCAAAAGGTGGGGGTCCAGAGTTACAAGGGAGAAGGAATGAATTTTAAGTCTTGGGTTCAGAACATCACCAAACAATACATATGACATCTATTAGCCTAATCAGTAGGTGGTTTCTATCAGCACAGTAATTCAAAAGAAAGAAAATTTCTATTCAGTACAATTGTTCAAAAGGAAGAATCACTCATTATTATCTGGACTTACTGCTTGCTGAATTTCCTCAAAATCTTTGCAACTCCATTATTATTACAAAAAGTGATAAAAATTCTACTTCACCGAAAAGTATAATCATAGCATTATATAATATACCATTTCTTCTGCAGGTAGAACATGTGTATAGTAATTTTAATTGTGTATATATATATATATATAAAAGATTTATTTATTTATTTATGCAAGCACTGGGTACAGTCAGAAGCGCGGGAGGGTGAGAGAATTCACTGGAGCCAGAGCGGGGAGCAGAGCAGGCAGAAGGACTGAAGTACACTGCTGAGGGGAGCAACGGGCGGCAGGAGAGGTCTGCGCGCCATGTGGGACCCTCCTCCGGTGGCCGGGGAGCAGCCGGGGATCGAACTGGCGCTGCAGAGGCTGCGGACAGCTTCGCAACCCAGCGCTCAACCGCTGCGCCACCTGGGAGGCCCTTAATTGTGTATTGTATATATGTACATGTTTTAATTTACATCTATTTTATTGGTTTTTTTCCCCCACATTTTAAACATCCTACTTGAGGTTTCCCTACTTGTTAATATTGTCTTTAAAAGCTTTTTACATTATGGGATTGTTGTACTGAGTGGAATATATCTGGACCTTAAGCTCTTATAAAATGCAAAATGATCTCGGCTTCATTCTTTTTTTTTTTTTTTTCACCTTAGGAAAAAGTTGGGAATGCACTTGTTCTCACCCAAGTGAAGGAATTTAATCCTTAGTTTCCATGAACTGGGATTTCCCCACATTAAAAACTAATGGAAAATACATTAGGGTTCCATGTCAGAAGGTCTAGGACACCAATTTTAAGGGTTTAAGAGCTACATGCACTCACTTCCAAATGCATCTGGCAAGTATACATTTCTGTGGCCAAAGGAGAGACACAAGTTAGGAGGTGGGAGTAGTGATTATGTAAATACGGATGCCCAGACACATTTATAAAGCTTTCTGAAAGTAAATTAAGTTTTCAGGTAGAAAGGTCTAATTCACACAATATACTTGGAGAGGAGCCAGCTTCAGGCTTGAGGTCTCAAAATAACTTGGTATGAAAATCTCAAGGTGGGGGATATTCCCCTGGAAGTGTGTTTTCCAGGCATTTTCTGTGTGGCAGAGCCACTAACAGAAGTGAAGCCTTCACAAACAACACTGCTCTTGTCTCAAAAAGGAGTGAGAGAGAAAAGGTGTCCCGCATACTTTTTTCTTTTACTCTTTTTTGCAAATAAACCTTATTTTTGATCATCTTTTAGAGACATTTTCACCAGGAATAAGAACATTTCGGCTCAGAACCACTACGTGGAAACCTATCACGGGTCCATCAGGGTGTCTTTTTTTGTCTCTTACATTTCATTAGCATATACAGTTAATTCAGGTATAAGAAAATGTTTGCATTTCTAAAATTCACTGCACTATGTAGAATCATGCATGGGAAAGACTTTAAGGGAAAAATAGGGTTGGGGCATGAAACCTGAAGTTTGCGTGTGAAAGTAGTTTTGGAAGGACTGAAACTTGTGAGCTATTGTGAAGTGATGGAAGGAGGGTTATCTGCATCCAACAGGACATTACAATACATGCAGTGACCTAGGACAGCTAATGGATATTTCAGGTACATGCGTGTGTGTATCTTACATGATCCTGAACTCCTCATTTGGCGGCCTGAAGTTTTCTGCATTCACATAGTATTTTTAACAGATGGAATTGCACACATTCAAAGGCAAAATCTGTCTTATGTTCAAATTGTTCTCAAATATACCAAAAGCACAAGAACAAATTAATGTTTTCAAAATAAGCATTGTAGCGGAACTGACTGTACGTGCAAAATAATTTTTTGTAGGTGTTTAAAATAAATCTTGTCATTAATAAGGTAATGCTGCATAGATCCATTTTATTTGAAAAAGTGGACTTAAGCAGACATATGCTAGCTATTCCCAGATCCATGTACTGGATTCATCAATCTTTTCTATAGTGACACTATGATAATAATGCCCGAAATGTTTTTTTCCTAACATTACTATGCAATGTATCTTACCAAAAGGGGTGCATAGATTCCTATAGCTCCAGGAAAAGGTCATAGGGAGTTAGAGAAAAAGTCTGCATTTCCTGGCCTTTATCTGTTTCATTGCCCTTTTGGCAAAAGGGAGGATAACTCCACTATGCTTTGTCTGCAAATCTGGAATAGAAAAATCCCTGAAAAATGACATCAACTGATATGAGGATATTTATGGTTTTTACATATTTCATTTGGTGAATTTTCGTACATGAAACTGCAGGAATATTGATGTATTTTATTGAGGAGAGTTGGTCAACATCCCAGTCTGGGTTTTACATAGCACAGTACTACCTTTGTAATATCTGAATAATTCCAAATTCTGAAATCCGTGGACCGCAAAGGTTTTGCATAGGGGCTGGTGGGCCTGTATAGTAGTACTTAACCACCTCTCTGAACTCTTACGGGGCAAAATTAATTAATGCTTATGTAGATCATGGTAATCTACATAAGCAAAGAACATTAGGGCACCCGGGGTTATGGTCATAATTACTTATGTCAAGTCTCTTGAGGCCAATTATAGGATTTTGGTTCCTTGGGATGCTTTTCTAAGCTCTTCTTCCTCCTAGGCAGGAAAGTGGATAAAACAAAATAGGCTTAAAAGAAAGGGGAGAAGGTTACTATTAATATTAACTATTTCTACTAGTTCTAAATGTATATTATTATTTGACAGTACTTGTCACAAGTTTTTACAACCCATGAAGAAGGATTTTATAAGTTTTTATATTATGCCTTAAATCCAATAAGTTCATAGTGCTCAATGATCACTAAATTAATCTTGAGTGTATCCTACTGTGGGCATTTCTGTTCTCAGCTATATATTTTTTTAAGGTCCAAAGAATATGAAGCCAAAAAATTTGCTTTCACAAGAAAATAGACTAAATAACTATACATTGTGACTTTTCTGAGACAATATTGCTTGAATATTTATGTAACAACAGTCTTTAATAAAAGCAGATTCCTTCAATAAATCATTAGATTAAGAATAAAAAAAAGTCAGTCACAAAGGTAATGATTGATATTTGTGTGTATGCATGGACAAGTGTATGAATGAGACAAAACAACAGAAAGAGGCAGAAGGAGAAAGACAGGAGAATTTGCAATTAAAGCTGACGTCTGCAGAAGAGTCACAGAAGCTCTGGGGGAAGGCTAACAATAAATTAAGTCTTCCACTTTACGTGGTTTCAGATTTGGTTCTGGATTACTGCACTCTGCAAGGCTCCCTAGCCCTGGCACACAATGTACTATCTTTGAGATTGTAAAGTACATCCCTTTGAGGACTTCAAATGGTCCTCTCCCTATGCCAGCAAGTCAGAGAGTATGCTCTATTAATTTTTGTCAGTTAGGTTGATCTTTGTTACAACCACTGGAAATAAAGGTCATCTCTGAAGCACCTACAATCCTTTGACATGTTTGTGCTGACACTCCTATTTGCACTTCAATCTCTCCATAAGCTGATGCTTATCTTTGGAGGATATGCTGGTCTACCTCCAGAAAGTCTAAACTTTCTATTTTCTAGGTCTCATTAATCTCTCTTCCTGTTTTCCAATGTGTTGTACAAGCTTAGTAATGACTCAAAAATCCTCAAGGCAGCCTTCCCCCAGCCTCTTTCTTACTGCCTCTGTTTAGGAGGAATCTGCCTGTGCTGGGCACTGTATTGGCTTTACATAGTGCAATTAGCCAATCTTAAGCAAAATAGTCAATATTCCTGCCAATAAGCGGCTGGTTTGTTAACTCAATCAACTGTCTGACATAGATTAAGACAAACAAACTAGGACTTTACAACCAAGAAAAAAAGAAAGGACTATGGCTATTACATGCTGTTTTGTGTAAATTATTGAAGTAAATGTTCAAACTATTTAATTTTCTTGTTGGGAAAATAAAGGACAGATACATCTTTGCTTATATCTTTAGGGTAGTATGGCAATGCTAAAAAAAAAAGTAAAAATAAAGCCAATACATTTGAAACTTACTCATTTTTGCTCAATAGAATGATAAAGAACTTCATGGTAGAATTTGGAATTCTAGATGTAAAATTCTAAATTTTAATATGTGATATTAATTAACAATTAAAATTAGTGGTTGGCCAAAGCCTTTTTCACCATGGTCTTGAAAGAAACTCTATTATCCATTATGTACCACGAAACATAAAATAGATAATTGCCCTGTTTCATCTTATGCTGACAATGATGTTGTAGCTTCCATTATTAAGCAGTGAAGTATATCAAAAAGAAAATATAAAGAAGTAATGATCCTTAAAAGTTCATATTTAGTTTATACTCAAACTAAAATCATATGTAGGTATTTCAATTATTTTCAATCCCCAGGTTCATTATTTATTTGCAAATAGGAAATGGAGGGTTATGAATTAATTGACAGTGAATCATTTTATAAACTAGCTAATAACAGATATTCTGGAATTTTACAAACTTCAATTTCAGAGCTTCATTTTTATTAGACTATTAAAAATGGCCATCTTTTATTTGTTCAAAAAGCAATGGATGAAAATCATTCTTATTTATGAAAATGGAACTCTGTATGTTTGAAGCACAAGTCAAGAAAACATTATGACTATGTCTAAAGCTTTAAGAAAAAATATTTTTCAAACTACCATATGTTAATGAGGGCAAGCTTTATTAAGAGTAATAAAGAATCAAAAGCAAAGACAAAAACTCTGAGGGGATAAGAACAAAGCATGGAGAACTAGGGAAGATTGAGGAAGGTTTTAGCCTCTCCACCCCAAACTTCAAATAAAGACAGAAAAAAAGTACTGATTAAAGGGCCTTCCTGGTGGCGCAAAGGGTTAAGCACAGCACTGTGAAACTATATGCAGCCTCTGCAGCACAATTTTCATCCCAAGCCCTCCAGGGAGCTACCCACATGGCGTAGCAGACCTCTCCTGTCTTGCCTGCTGCTCCCCTCCGCAGTGTATTTCAGTCAGTCTGCCTGTTCTGTTCCCCACTCTGTCTCTGGTGGATTCTCTTACCCTCCCGCGCATCTGGCCTGTACCCTAGTTCTTGTATGCATAAATAAATAAATATTTTTTAAAAAGTACTGATTATTAAAACCACTGTCTTTTTTTTTTTTTTTTTGGTGAGAATATTCTGGAGTCACCCCATGCCAACCCACCCTAACTCTCCTCCCAAATTTTGTGAACAAAGGGGACTCATTGACACCCAGAGGACTGGTGGAGTGGAGGTACAGTATTTGGGACCTGAAAAGGTACATGGCCCCCATCTCAGACAACAGGGAGAGGCAGCACTGTTTCAGCTGTATTCACAAGACCAGGTGATGCTCAAATTTCACCCATGTTTTGGCCCCTTGCTCTATTTGAGCTGTTCTCGCTATAGGATCCAAACATACCAATGTTTTGCAATCGCTTATTGCTACAATAGAGGACAGAAATTCACAGATGATTTATTTTTAAAATGGTTGAGTGAGTGTATTTAAGGTGATACCTCTAATAATGTCACTCTCACAGCATTGCATTTGGATGAGGTTTTCCGGAGAGAAAGGGGTGGGGTTTCAGCTAGTGCTAGGAAGTAGGTACAACTCTGCTCCTGTAAACCATTTTCATAGCTGATTTCCATATCCACAATGCCTGTAAAATGAGTCTATACATACCATGGGGATGATGAAAGTTTGGATAATTCTCCCCACAAAAAAAGAAAATCAGATTGGGAGAAGAACTATTGGTTTGATACTGGCTCCCACTACAGGCACTCATGTGAGTGATTTGCACATGTGCATGTTATTAAAATGTGTTGGAGTACATAAAATTGAATATCATGATTTTGATGGCTGATGGTAGTACAATTACCAGCAGAAAAGCCTGCTATCTTTTGGGTTACTGAGGGAGTCTCCAAAGAGGTATGAGCTGGGAAATGACAGTTATGTAAGGAGAGATTAAGTCTTACTTCCCCTCTCTTTTATTCAGGCTGTGTATCTCCTTGTCTTATATTCAGGCTCTAGGTCTGAATAATGTTAGTATCTCTTAGATACTTAGCCCATAAATTTATACAGTATAACTTTATAGTTTTATTCATTTGCAAATTTAACTAATTTGAAAGAATATAAAATGCTAATGTTTGAATTCAGTTAAGGTTATTTTATTAAAAATATTGTTATAGTGACAATGGTGGGAGAGAGTATTTTATAATACCAAACATCTTATTTGATTGAATTCCTCACATTAGTACCAACCACTTTGTCATTGCGTGGACACAGCCTATATCTGAAGTTTTCTGCCTGAAGTGCTCATTGATTAATTCTGTCATTATTAAAAAACATTTTTCCTTGTTTTTTACCATCTTATTTTAATGAGATGTTAAATAGTGCTATTTTTTGGAGAGGTGCCAATGTGAAGACCTATTACTAAGACTGCCTTATAAACTTTGCTTATGCTAAGCTATGCATATTTAACTCATTTTATTTTTCCTTCAAAATCTGATTTATTCCCTCAATTACATTACTGCTTATCTCCCTGGACTCCCTCCAATTTAACTAGGTCTTTATGGTTCCCCAAACAAAATGCAACATTGAGGATGCACATCACCCAGAATACAAAAAAGTTATCAAACAAATTCTTTTGTAATGATGTCTTTTCACATGTAGCCTCAAATTACATATAGATTGCACTTGAGACTTCATTAACTGGAAGATGGCTAATGAAGTCATGAGAAGGCAGCTCAATTAGGAAATATACTGATATATTGATATAGATGTGTCTGCCAGTGGATTAAGTGAAATGTCCATCAAAATAAGCAAATTAGTGGAATCTACTAATATATTCACAACCAGGTCCCTTCCCACCCCCTCCCCATTGAGATTCAGCATATAGATGAAATAGGAAAGCTAAAAAATTAGCTGTCTCGAGGGGAAGACAGTCAGTCTGCATAAGCAGAAGAAAAAATAAGAACACATGTTGAGCAAACTATGAATATATGAGACTAACCCTATAAATTGAGAAGGTATTTCAAGGTAGTGGCTGATAACAGTTTCTTTTCAGAAAGTATCTTAAACAATGTAATTTGTAGTTAAAGTTATTTACATACCTTTTTTTCAAATGGTACTCCTGGGAAACATTTTTTGCATGATAGATGAGGAGCTGGGAGGGGCAGAGGATTAAGTATACATTGCTTATATGAAGCAATTTTCAAAGAGACCTCTTGTAGTGCTTGCAACCAGTGAATAAGCTACTTTCTGTGCATTAATGCTGGTGGTCTGTAGCAGAGTAAGCCAGCATGTGCTCTGGTTTCCTGGATGGGTGTGGTGACAATCTGGATTTGACTCAGTTGCTTTTATTTAGGTTTACTACCCAAGTACAAATACACATTGCAAAGGACATCATTAAAATTAAGACACAGACATGGGTCCTTGGTTCCACTTTGCTTCCCTTGTGCTTCCTGAAGGAGAGGTTTGATTTGGTGGTCTTGTGATCTGTGTAGAGTGAGATGTCTAACAGGGTGAAAGAACATAGTACTGTAAGATGATTGTCTTTTGTACTCCCTTCCTCATTAACATTTGGAAATAGCTTATGTAAAGTATAATTCTGTTTCTTACAAAGCCATATAGCATAGGCTTAATGTCCAGCTCTCTATACTTCAAATTCTTGCTATGACAGCACTAGGGCAATTTCCCCTGATGCATGCCTTAAAAATACTGGGCCTTGGTGTTTGCTATTTATTTCTCACTTGAAGAATTTCTATGGGCAGGTCTGGCTAAAGTCTAGCACAGGGCCTTCTAGTAGTAATCATGAAAAATCAACTGTAGTCAAGGTATAGAGATAAACAGGATAAAAGGTTGTGTGAATCACTATTGAAATAAACTTCCCTTTTAAGTAGGACTCATATCTTACTAATATGTTACTAATGCTTATAACTTTCAAAAGAAATGTTGAAAATGCCAAAGTAGAGAAGGAATTAAACTTATTAGTTATAAAACATTTTGCATTCAGAAGTGTAAGAGGGTCTTGGTTTCATTTCTTCATTTTCAAAAGGATGAATCAAGCATGGGGTACTTTCTCTACTGCTAACCTACCTACTTAGAGAATTCATCTGTACATAACATGTTTAAATTGGTGAGTACCCCATGGCATTTCCAAATGACGCAGTGATTAAATTACAGACATTAGGACCATGCCAATCGGGGTTTAAATCACAGCTCTGACATTTACTATCAGTTTGATGCTGGGCAATCAAAGCCTATTTCCTTATCTGTAAAATAAGGATTATAATAAACACTCAATGTTTTGTGAGAATTAAATGAGGTTATGTGTATAAAACATTTACCAGAGTGCCTGACAAATCGTAACGAAGTACTGATAATAAATGAGAGATCAAATATTGAACCCAACAAAATCTACAAAGTTCTGGCACCATCTAATAAGTAACCTATGAGAAAATCTGTCTGATTCCAAGATATCTGATTATTTAAAACTTTCCCATTATAGTTAGAAAACATCTTACAATTTTCACAGCTTTCTTCTTTACTTCCTAACACTTCTAAGCTATTATTGAAGTTATGAGTCAATGTAAGAACAGTTGACTCCTATCCTTTCCTCTTCCTCCAAGCTACACCAAAATTTCTCTATTGATTAGTTTTCTTATAATGCTCCCAGCCCCTTTTTACTTCAGTTAACAGACTGTTTCATGATTTTTGTTTAAGTTCTCTGAATGTGTTCACTTGAATTTCCTCCTGTGCTAAATGATTTGGGGATACACGTTCATTTCTAAAGTACCTATTACAATAACACCTTGGGATTTTAATATTAGAGTAAAGAATGTGAAGAAAAACCATTTTCATGAATACACCATTAGTGCTTTGTATTTAGGAAACTACCTTTCATCTGCCTCTCTCAAAGACCTTCACAAATATTATCTTATGCTTTATTCACTGGGCCAAGCTGCAAGCAAAACTGCCTTTCAAAGAATTCCCTCAAAGTACATAAAACCCCAAAAGGGAAGAAACTGTGGATAACTAGGTAAAGTGTCAGGAATATTCAGAGAAATTTTAAAATAGTATATATCAAAACATTATTGAACAAACTGTAGCTACTACTTAGAAGTACTGTGTTCCATAGGTATAGCTCTCATAGCAAGTAAAAACACAGGAACTTTATCATATTGACACCAACATCCACATTACAAGCTAATGGTATTTGGTCAATTTTGTAACTGAGTATCAACCTAATTTGGGGTTGATGACTTGCTTCATCGTGTATCTAAATATATGTATTAAAGTATTGCATACTAATGATAGTATGTGTGAAGAGCATGGGCATCAGCCCAGGTTTGGATGCCAAGTACTTAGCATAGTGTTTGGTAGATGTTACAAACTCACTGAATGCTAGTTACCAATATAATTACTACTGTAACTGCTATCATTATGAATTTATTAAGAAAACAGTTTTCTTTCAAATAATTCAAGTGAAAACTGACATGTATTCACATTTGTTGCTGCTGTTGCAGCCACCATTTCTTTTGTCTATTATAAAGATATACACCTGTGAAGTAAGAACTCAAGAAAAACACATATATTTTCTCACTGGGAACAGCAGCTCAAGATGGGGAGAGGCACGTCAATGTTAAGACCTCTTACCACCTTCATACTAGAATCATTTACACAGTATCTTGTTGTCATGGAGATTCTGGCTGAGGATATGTCATTAAAACACATGGCTATTTTGAGGAGGAGGTCTTGGAGACCACATCATATTAAAGATATTTTGAGATCCAAATGAAATAACTGATTTAAAGAGTTTCAATCAATTGTAGTGGTGCCATGAAAACACATTACTCTACACACGGTAACTGTTGCAGGTATCACTAGTTTCATTTACTGCTTTGTCTTAGTATTATTATTTTTGGCCCTTTATATTATGGTATCCTTTTGCACATATAGATAGTATGCTGTGAAATTGGACTGTTTGAAAAAGTTGGTGTTACTAAGAATGTAGAATTTTGAAAGTCATCTGAGATGAATAATTTCTACTTCTTTGAAGGGAATACATGTTTCAAAAGCATGCATTGTTCCATTACAGAGATGGAGAATATGAGGCCTTGGGTACTAGAGTGTTAAACGGATTCCAGTAGCAACTCACCAATTTCTCCTGGGATTCAAGGAATACCACACAAATAGTGCTTCTCTCGCATATTGGATTCATATTCAATGCAACCAGAGAAGATAAACACCATGGCTGAATTTGTTATGTAACACTTTAATGAAATCTATGTAATGGGATACTTTATTAGTAAATTCAGTATACTCATGCACACATCATAAAAAGCTTCCTTTTAATTCTCAGCAGCCTTGATACAAAAGGCTTGTTTCAATATTTCCTATATAATTTATGTGATCCATATTAACTGTCTTTAAATTAGCTGGTTTATCATTTTATCCCAAATTGATCCTGAAAATATCAGAAAAGATTACTTAATGGACTAGCCTTAAAAAGACAACTGAGTGGGGCCTCCCCGGTGGCGCAGCGGTTGAGCGCTGGGTTGCAAAGCTGCCCGCGCCCGAGGAGCCTGTTCGATCCCCGGCTGCTCCCCGGCCACCGGAGGAGGGTCCCACATGGCGCGCAGACCTCTCCTGCTGCCCGCTGCTCCCCTCAGCAGTGTACTTCGGTCCTTCTGCCTGCTCTGCTCCCCGCTCTGGCTCTGGTGAATTCTCTCACCCTCCCGTGCTTCTGACTGTACCCAGTGCATGTATAAACAAACAAACAAATAAATAAATAAATAAAGCATGCCTCTATTAAAAAAAAAAAAGACAACTGAGTGATTTGTATTTTTCTTTCTGCACATTAAAGCTTAACCATAGTTACTATAATAAAATATTGTATTTACAAAATAAATTCTCATTAAAGCTTAACCATAGTTACTATAATAAAATATTGTATTTACAAAATAAATTCGCATTTTATACAACTGGCATCCATGATGACCACTCAAATTGTAGAGAGTATCAAACTGGCATCAAGTAAATGCTATTAAAATAAAATGTATTTTCTTAAACTATAAATCACATGTAAGAATTTTTCTTTTCTTTTTTTTTAAAGATTTATTTATTATTTATACAAGCACTGGATACAGTCAGAAGCACGGGAGGGTGAGAGAATTCACCAACGCCAGAGCAGGGAGCAGAACAGGCAGAAGGACCGAAGTACACTGCTGAGGGGAGCAGCGGGCGGCAGGAGAGGTCTGTCGCGCTACAAGTAGCAACTCTAGAAATACTACCACTACATATGTCACCCAGCAAAAGAACTCTAATGTTTGAACATATCAAACAAGTCCATAGTACAATGCTTCATGGATAAGCTAAAATCCATATTCTACAAATCCTAGGGATATCAGAGGTGGCTTTTTTAAAAAATGACTTAAATTTTATTTTCTTACAGTTTCTTATCTTATATATTTCAGTAACTTGTTATACATCAATCACTATATTCTTTATAATACAAATATTCTAATGTAATTTGTATAGCACTTCCATTTGAAAGACCTGAAAATATAAAAACAAAAAAAACAAAAAGGGCCTCTCTGGTGGCGCAGCTGTTGAGCGCTGGGTGCGAGGCTGCCCGCAGCCTCTGCAGCACCGGTTCAGTCCCCAGCCCCAGGTGAGGGTCCCACAAAAAAAAAAAAAAAAAAAAAAAGAAAGAAAGAAAAAAATCCTGAATTCCCTAACCATTATAATGGAAGTTTGTTTCTATGGGAGTCTAATGAGTAGAAGTGTCTGAACAGCAGAATTTTTCTAACATGAATTTTTAAATGATTGTTCATTCTGTACAGCAAAAGAAATGACCAAGAGAGAAAAGGCAACCTGAGTACAGAATTGGAAAAAAATATTTTCAAACTATCTATCTGATAATTGGTTAATATCCAGGATATATAAAGAACTTTTATAGCTGAACCACAAAACTTAACCTGATTAAAGAAAAAAAAAAAGGCAAAGGACTTGAATAAACATCTATCCAAAGAATATACACAAATGATCACAATTGATAAGGAAGACATGCTTAATATAACTAATCATCATGAAAATGCTAATCAAAACCACAATGAGATATCACCTTATGCTGTTGAGAATGGCCTTTATTTAAAAAAAAGAAATAAAAGTGTTGGCGAGGATATGGAGAAACTGGACCCTTATACACTGTTGGTAGGAATGTAAAATATTGCAGATGCTATGGAAAACAGTACAGCGGTCCCACCAAAAACTAAAAGTAGAATTACTGTATTCCACTAGAATTCTGAATAGAGAAGCAAAATAATTGAAACAGTACCTGAATACTGAAAACAGTACCTCAAAGAGATATCTGTACACCCATGTTCATTGAAGCATTATTCACAACAGTCGAAAGGTGGAAACAACCTCAACATCCATTTAGTAGATGAATTAAAAAGAAAAATGTGGCATATACATCCTATGGATTATTCAACATTAATTAATAAGAAAATCCTGTCATATGCTATAACATATAAGAACCTTGAGGGCAGTATGCATGAAATAAGTGGCTTATAAAATACTGCATGATTCTGTTTACATGTGGTATGTAAACTAGTCAAATTCTCAGTAAAACTTAGCTTTCTGGGGCTGAGGGTAGGAGAAAATGGGGGACTGTTGTTCAATGGGTTTAGAGTTTCAGTTTTGACAACTAAAAATAATTCTAGAGACCTGTTACAGAACAAAATTCATATAGTAAACACTACACTGTACATTTAAAATGGTTAGGATGATACACTTCATATTATGTGCTCTTTTACCACAATAAAAACGCTATGCCATTTTCTCATTACTTGAATATTTTACTTCTCTTATATAATGAGGGTGTGATAATGTAGGTCAGTGATACCATAGTGGCCAAATCCAAGCATAGACAGGGCGGACAAATTGTAATAGATGTTATGTGGCCTCTATCATGGACCTTGCTGGTAATGTAAGAATTATGGAATTCTTGGTCATTTATATCTTAATTGGTAAGAACAGCTTTAATATACTTAATTGTGCAAACATATACTGCTTATTAACTTATACAGTGGAAGAGAAAACAAGTGATTGATTTTGGTAAATTTGGGCTTAGTCAAGTGACAGATGGAAGAAAAATATGGGTGTTTACTGGTCACCAAAATCTGGAGGTATAAACCTAGATATCTACATTAACAAAATGTAGACAACTGTCTTCATTAGATCAGGCTGCCATAACAAAAATGCCATAAACTAGGTGGCTTAAACAAGAAAACACATTTTTTCACAGTTCTGGAGGCTAGAAGTCCCAGATCAAGGTGCCAAAATGGTCAGTTTATGGTGAAAATTTTCTTCCTCATTTGAAGATGGCCACATTCTCCTTATGTCCTCACATGGCAGGAAAAGAGAAAGTGGAAGCAAGCTCTGATGTCTCTCCTTCTCAGGGCGCTAATCCTATCATGAGGGCTTAGATCTCATCTCAACCCAAGTACCTACAAAAATCTTCATCTCAAAATACATCACATTGGGGGATGAGGGCTGCAAAACACATGAATTTTAGAAGGATGCACTTCATTCCATAGCATTCTCCTTGTAGTTCTCCAAATCCAGGTCTTTTCACATGCAAAACCCAACAATTCCCTCCCAACAGCCTCAAAGATCTTAACTCATTCAGCATGAATTCAAAGGTTCAAATTCTCATCTAAATATCATCAAAATCAGATTTAGATAAGAACATAGGAATGGCAAAACTCCTCTCCAGCTGTGAGCCCATGAGACCCGATAAATTATCTACTTCCAAGATGCAATATAGGCTAAATATTGCCACTCTAAAAGGGAAAACTCAGAAAGAAAAAAGAGGTGAAAGATCTCAAGTGGGTCCAGAACCCAGCAAGGCTAATTCCATTAGATCTTAAGGCTGGAAGAGAATGCTCTTTGGTTGGATGTCCCACCTGCCAGGCGCACTAGGGTGGAAGAGTCACCCCCAGGGCTCTGCTCTCAAGCTCCCTGGCAGAGGTTGTCCAGCTGATGGGAAACATGGCAGTTGCCCTGATGACCTCTGAATCTTTCAGGCTCTGTGTCCCCCCCCTGATAAAGCTGAATAGCTTTATCATCCTGTTCTGTCAAATCTAAGAATTCTGACAGTTTCTTTCATTTCATTCCATTTCTCTAACTTTCACTTCAAGCTGGCAGTGTTTCTGCTTGCAGAATAGCATAAGCTCCATATAGAAAGGTTGTCAGCAGACCTGTAGTGTTCTAAGAACAAGCTTTTTTATTTTTTACAATATGGATAGGCTGAGAGTTTCCCCAATCTTCAAGTCTGCTTCTTTTTAGTTTAACAATTCATTTTTCAATTTATCTCTCTCCTTTTGCATTTGACTATAAGCAGTCAAGAGGAACCAAGCTGCTCCTTCAACACTTTGCTTGGAAATCTCAGTTAATTTCATCACTGACAAGGTTTACTTTCTATATAACACTGGAAACATTTCCATCAAGGTCTTTGCCACTTTATAACAAGGACTGCTTTTCCTCCAGCTTCTAATAACATGTTCCTCATTTCATCTGAGACCTCATCTGAATTTGCCTTAACATCCATATTTCTACAATGTACCTCAAAATTCTTCCAGCCTCTACATGTTTCCCAGTTCCAAAGCCCCTTCTGCATGCTTAGGCATTTGTTACAGCAGCACTTTACCACTGGATATCCGAATCTGACTAGTTATCCCAGGTTGCAGTCGAAGCCCTGGTGGCTTAAACAATGGAAATGTTTTTGTTTTTGTCACATTTTGGAGGTTAGAAGTTCAAGATCAAGGTGCCAGCAGGTTGGTTTTTGGTGAGGACTCTCTTCCTGGCTTGTACATAGCTACTTTCTTGCTGAAAGGGAGAAAGAGAGAGAGGAAAAGAGGAAGGGAGGGAGGGAGAGAGAGAGAGAGAGAGAGAGAGAGAGAGAGAGAGAGAGAGAGAGAGAGAGAGAGAGAGAGAGAGAGAGACTAAGGAGGGCAGGGGAGGGAGGGATCTGACGGCTAGCTCCCAGGTCTCTCTAAAGGGCACTAATCCCAGCATGCAGACCTTGCCTCATAACCTCACCTAAACCTAATTATCTCCTCTCAAAATACCATCGCATTGGAGATTAGAGTATCAGCATGTAAATTTTGTGGGGACACAAAACTACATAGCACCTACATATTTTTTAATGGACCTGGGTAATATATTAACTCTAAATAAAGATTTTGTAAGACTCCTGTTTTAAAAAAAATATTTCCTATCATATCTTCCATACCATATTATATAGTGAACTTTCTAATACACAGATGATTTAAAATCTTATTTCTCACTATATTTTATAACCCACACTATATGGCATAATTTATGAGCTAACATTTCTTTAAAAATTGTTATGCTCATTTGGAATTAGGCTCTCTAAACACCAATATAATTAATCTAGAACAGATAAGGCCTCAGACATTCTGAGTAAATGGTTTCCTACTATATTTAATTACTCTTAGTTCTCTGACACAGAGATAGGTGCAAATATCATTCAGTTTATATATCATTCCCATTATAAAGTGTGGTAAATTATTGTGATTACACAGTTGCTGGTGCAATACATAAATACATTTAAATATAAGATGAGGATGCTAAGTCCATTCATTTAAAAATATTTTCTTATTGTTGCAAATCATATTCTACTAGGAATCTATTATGTTTTACAGTGAACTAGCAGTATCATGTTTTCCTACCTTGTACAGTCTTAATGCAAGATTCTAGAAAGGAGTTCAATAGAACAAAATTATATGAATCTTCAGTTTACAAAAGAGAGCTTGATTGTATTACTATGCAGACAACACACACACAAGCAAACACATCCCTTCCAAAAAACGTAGTCAATTGGAAAAAATGGTTAGACATGAGGTCCTTTGTCTCCCTAGGAGCCTGTCTGCTATTCTCAGTAGAGCTGCCACTACTAACTGCCTACATCATTAATTTACATACAATCACTACACAAATATTCTAGGTTTCATGGGAGGATACATCTCTATTTCCTTCTAAAGCCATTTACATTGGTGTTTTATAAGGTGATCAGTGCTATGTCAGTAACTGAGTTAGGTAATAGACATAGGGATATCTCTTGGGCTTGGGATTAATTTGCAATATTCTTGGAAATGGCCTTCTCTTTCTGGAGGGCATTCAAAGAAGCAAGAAGATACTTTTCTATAGTGTAACAGAGTGAAATTTGTTGAATCCTATTGTAATCATGCCACCTTGGATAAGTTAGCATTCATTTCCTGGAGAATTAGCAAGAAAAAAAGATAGGCTGGTACACCTTGACTTTTAACATGTAAATTTTATTTGCAGGATTTAGTTAAATTTGACCCAACATTTGTCAAGGAATTTATGTTTTGAGTCCTTATTCACGTTACTTTATCAAGGGCAACAAAATTTTACCATTAATTCATTGTTTGCTCTTCTGTTTTCTATTAAGACTCTGAGATCCTCAAAAATAGCAGTATTTTACGATGACAAATAAGCTTGCTTCCCTGAATAGGAGAGCATGGCTAGGTAGATATGAGAATTGAACACAATCAGATCAGTATGGGAGGAAAGAGAGGGAACAATTGGTAGCTGGCCTTTTAACTCAGGACTAGGTATTTCAATATGAAAGCCAATTAATTGTCTCATGCTACTCTGGAGTTTAGGGCAGAATGAGGTTAGGGATTGTGCAAGTGCTTGGTGACAGCTGTATACAAATACTTGCCTCTGGTACTTTGTGTTTGTGCTTGTTTGTCTTGACCTCCACTAAATAGTGAATTCTAAGGACAGGTAATTTCCTATTTTATCTGTCCCCACACTGCCACTAGATAAACTAGATAAACTTGCCAATAGAGTGACAAATGTGTTCCAGTATCTGCAAAATAAACAGAGGAGAAAGACTAGTGGAAGACATTTTGGAAGTATGCTTTGTTCAAAATGTTTCTTACATTGAAAAACATATATGTGTATATGTACATATACATGCATATAACATGCACATGCAGATTGATTATGTTACAATTCAATGCAAAAGTTAAAAAAATATTTGGGAGGATAAAAGGGCATAATTTTGCCCCAGACTACATTTCCATACTCGCTAGACAAACTACTCAAATACTCCAGTCAAACTGCAGCTTTTGTCATTTAACAGATATATTTTGTTCTTTCCATCTCTGAACCTTTATGTTCAGATTGGACTTTCCACTTTGAATGTCCTTTCGTCCCATATTCTGTCTACATCCTGCTTGTCCTCTGAGGTCAAATACCAATGATATTTCTTTCATTAAGCATTCCTTGAAAGCTAAACAAACTTGATATTTTTCTCTTCTGACCTCTTATAGCACTAGATCCCTCTTATACTCTCAGCAACTCCTAAGACACATGAAGTCAGTGGTAAAAAGTAAAGGAGCAGATGGACCCAAAAAAGGCAGACATGAAGCCAGTCACTGTGTTGTTTAACAGCAGAACACAAGGCTGGTGATTCATAAACATGGACTGTTGAGGTTTCTGGAACTGGATTCCTCGACTATCTTTGGATATGCGTGCTTACAACGAATCCTTAGCAGTAGGGCAACTCTCAGTAAGTCTCTGTTTCACACAAGCAAAACAACCTATTATTATGATTTGTATTTGTAAAGTTGCTTTACCTTCCCTAACAGAGCATCAGTCCTTTGAAAGGCAGTGACTGCTGCGGTACCCACGGTATGGTGCACAGTTAGTGCTCAATAAATGCTGGCTGGGAAGAATGAATGGAGAAAACCAAACAACAGATCATCAAATCAACTTGAATTTCAGATCATTTTTAGAAGGTAAGAACTGAACACAGGATGTTCATAATAACATTTTACTAAAGGTTGCTTTTTCAAATGAACGGCGGGGTTGTCTTCCTCTTCACTGTTATAGATTTCTTCCTATTAGAGTTATGCAAAAGTGTTGATGACATATCCTCACCAAAGGCTGACTTTAGCAGCGGCACTATGTATCATAAAAGATGTGACATGTAAGCAAATTACATAATATGAAGCCATGCATTCCGCCCATTATTTTAACAAGCAGCTTCTTAGTTTAAAGGGTGGTGATCTGTATCAGGTTCTCTTCTCAGAGGCCAAAAATGTAAACTGTACTTGAACTAATGTCACTGTTGCCGTGTATTCAGAATGGGAAACACTTTGTCAACCTTATTTTCAGATATATCTGGTTTGACTAGAACCCTGAAGGAAATTATTTTTCAAGAATGAATTTGAAATATTAAAAGGTTCACCAGAGTCACATGAAATACATAACAATGAAGTATAGTCTCATTTTATGGATATCACCTCCCTACACCTACGAAGTATTTTATGGTTTGCAAAGCACTTTGTAATGTATTATCTCATTTGATTCTTACAACAGATATCTGTGAGACAGACACAGAAAGCACACCTGTATAGCAAAAACAAACAAACAAACAAACAAAAACAAACAAACAAACAAACACAAAAAACAAAGAAGTTAACTGAGCCTACCAAGGTCACAGAGGCAGTGACCTTGTGAAGAGAAATTAGGAAAAGAATGTAAATCTGTCAATTCAGGCTTTTTTTTCCCCCTTTGGATCTAGTTTTCTTCAACTACTTTGTTTATAACAGTGTTTTTCAAACCTTTGGCTATGACTAATCGATGGGTTATGAAACCAATTTGAACCAACATGTAAAAAATGAAATGGAATAGAATCAGCTCCAAGATTTACTGTTTCAACTAATGGTATAATTTCATTTAATAAAATTAAGAATTGTTTTGTAAAACTTGTTTCAGTTTTGCTTATTATGATGTTAAATGTATATCTAGCTGTGGGAAATGGTGAGTAAAATGAACTCCTAGATCTATACTACCTCATCTATTAAATCATTAAGTGACTCAAAAGTAATTTATGATGCCAAAAGTCTCCATGTTATTGGTTTTAACATTAAAATAATTGTGGATAATAAAAATATACTTCCTGGAAAGTCTTGAGTTAGGATTTATGTCCGGGTAATTTCATTGTTTGACTTCTTTTAAGAGTTCTACTTGAATATTGTTAGAAAACATTAAGGTTTCTATATAGGCATGACACTGGCCTTATTTCTGCTTTTATGGTATAAAAAGCTAATTGTGCTTTACAAAGTAATCATCTTGGAAAATCTTGACTTAAATATATTCAGGAAAATATAGGAAACACTGATTATAGATAACATCTTGGAATTTACACATTTGATTTTTATCAAAATAAAGATATCTGTTATCTCTAGAATTTATTAACTATTAAATCTGATGCATTATAAATGAATCCTCAAAGTGAATAAATCCCCAACTATCTTCTTAATTAAGATTAATACAGTGGCACTTTACTGTCTGTAAAGCAAAGTACAAAATACTTAGTAGGATATATAAGTGCAGCTTTATCTTCCATGTCTCTGTTCCATACAGGCCATGGACTTCCAGGTCTCTAGAACATTGTACATACTTTCATTGCTTAGATACCACTGCTTTCCCCTTACTCAATGAAGCCATGTTTTATAAGATGAACACAAGTCTTCTAGGCAATGTTATCTCCTCTGTGATGCCTTTAATCCATTACTTTTCTGTGTTCTCACATAATTTATTACAATTACCTATCAGCTGTCTCACAACATCATTACAAATGTTTTTTCATTTCCCCAGCTGGGCAGTAAGGTACTTGAGGGCCAAAACTAAATATTATTCATGTTTCAGTCCTTGGTACTGCACACAATGCCTCAATCATATTAGGCATCTAAGTCTTTGCTAAATATAGTTTGAATGGACATTGACAAATGTAAAATGTACATAAAGCAATTTGCATGAGATCAAGATCATAAGAATTTTTATGTATGTATGTATGTATGTATCATTTTCACACTGAAGCCTTCATTGTTGGTTTTTAAATGCCTAAAATTTAAAATATTTATTTAGGAGTAGAAAATCATATTTAAATTTATAATTCTTTGACCCATACAATGGCAAAATAGCTAGTTGATAGAGCCTCTCCAAGCCATCACTTAATTAAATTGCTGACATTTCATCTATTTCTGGGTACTATATAGACAAAGGCATTTTTACTTTCTCACAGGCTGATGTGATAGTTTACAGATATAACCAATATGTTAGAATTTTCCCTCCATATTTTAGTCATTGGTGTATTATGAAAAAAATTAAAAGATAAGCAATTTTTATGGATAGTTGGGTCATTTAATATTTTGTGATATGGTGCCATTAAAGTTTCATTTATATTCCTATAGGGTTTTCTCCTCACTGTTTCAGCTAATAGAGTTTGAAGTCCCAATGTGTCTATAGTACTCCTTTGAGGGATTTTAAAAACTGTTGTTCTGAAAACACAGCACTAACTTCCTGAACAGTAAAACGAGGAACCACAGCTGGAGAAGTGTGAACATCAATTTACCCTTCAAAGTACATACAATTACTCTCTATGATTGTAGAGGAAGGCAATGTCTAATTGACAGATATTCTAATATATAAATATATTGGGACACCATCTGTTTGAGGGCTTTACTGTGTATATCTATGCTACAAAATATTTTCAAGAAATATATGGTAGGCTAAGGATTCCTAACTCGCACATGACTCTGGGAGACAAGTATTTAATTTCCTGATTTGAATTCTTCACACATTTCTCCCATGTATTACAGTTGACTATTCACAAATTTAACCAACTAAATAGTGAGTTTAGTATGGTATCTAAATTTTACTCATTCTAGATTCCCAGAGAGGTCGACAAAATGTTGACACATAATTAATGTTAAAAAAATATTGGGAAAATAAATGATTATATTATTAAAACCCTGATGTTTTCTCCTTTGTTATAATGCCACAAAAGGAAAAGCCCACAATTTCTCTATTCGCTTATTGAAAAGTGTTGGTAATAACAGAGAAGTCGCATTATTCATAATATGCAACACTATCTTTCATTCTAATCTAATAATTTGGTCTCCATGTGGTAATCACCTAAACCAAAGGTGAAAAATTAAGTAAAATATTTGAATTTGTATTTCCAACTAAAAATAATACTGCTGGATAGTAGGAAATATCTAGGTGATTAATCCATCACATATTCAGTATTGAACACCCAGAACTTGAAGAGTCTAAATGTTGGTTACAGCTTTCAGGTTACAAATGGAAATCACAATGGGCTTTCCTATCCATTCATTTAACAGTGTGACAGGATTCATTATTATTTTATATTGTGAGGTGTTAGCAAGTCATATATTATGTTTTTCTTACTGCTTTTTTTGAAAAGCTTCTCTTCTAGTTTATTAAAATACTTTTTAAATAACTTTTGGAATAATAGAAATTATACCTACTTAATATTAAACAAAGCCATTATTATAACAAATATAAGGAAGTATTCAGGGAAACATACTTTGTCATCTGATTCTAACCAACAAAATATTTTTAATGAGTGCAAATCTATTAAAAGAATCCTCAAGATGCTGTAATTATTATTCATTTTCTAGAATTGTTTCACCATGAAGCTTTATGCTTCTATGGGGACTTTAATGTTTATGTTTTGTGACGGCTGCATTGACTATTAAAAAGCAATTTGGCTGACATTTTAGGTCTTTTGTTGCCAGTTTTAATTGGATTGTTCATCAAGCATCAACTCCCCCGTTAACTGCAAAAATTTCAGGCCAACGTCAGTTTACAGTAATGACTGTTTAATGATTTTATCCTGTCAGTATGCAAGCTTCGTATGGATATATGCATGATTAGTTTCATATCAAGACCTGTAAATAAATAATTGACGCTTAAACAGAATGGGTATCAAACACAAACCTATTTAATAAAGACTCAGAAGTATATCAAAATACTGATTAGTAACTAAAAGTCAATGTTTTGAGTTCATCACAACAAATATTTGTATAAAGTTTTTGCTCAAAGTTAAAAGGAATTGTCTTTAGCATAAGAAATAAATTGAATTTTTCAAAATTTAATTAATATCTAATACACACCTGTCTGCCTGAGTAAGAAAACCCATTTTGTAGAAAAGTTAGTCAAAAGAGAAAATCCTAGAGCAGCAATAAATATTGTGATCCATCAGACACATTTCTGGCCCTTAAGAAGTTGATTTATGGATGCCCATACTATACTGTTATCCATTTGCATTTCATAGACTGCTAGAGCTGGAAGGGACCTTGGAAACCATCTATTTAGTGTTGTATTTTACAATAGTGAAGTCCAGATGAATTAAGTGATTTAAGGTCATCTAGCTAATTATGGCAGAGTAAAAAAGCAATCTAGGCTCAACATGTAAATATATGCATTTCTGGAACATCACCAAGTAAAAAAAGTCTGTTATGGGTGATTTTAACCATACACACCTGAAATTTATTAATACTATAATACAATGCTATCACAACTAAAACAAACACACAAATTCAATATCAAAAAATAAAAAGTCTTTCAGAGATTGGTAAATTCCTCTTCTCCCTACTTCATTAAATTAACACGTTTCAAAACTAAAAACAAAACCTGTATATAAAGATATATACTGAGAAGTTTCATTTACTCTCCTTTCTATCACATTCTATCTCCAACTCTTGTAGATATCTACTTTATTAATATCTCCATTATTTTTTCATGCAATATACAGCACATAAAAATCCATTATTACCTTTCCTTTTTCATACACAAAATACAGTACACCATACACTTGTTCTTACACTTTGGAGTTTTTACTTAATATAGATTGAGATGGCTCCATATCAGTTTTTTCCTTTTAAGCTGTAATGTTCTCTTGCATGGCACTGCAGTTCATTCAACATGTTGGTAAATTATTAACATCTATTTGAAAAAGTTTTAGATGCAAAAATTATTTTACTCTGCCTATAAGAAATACTTATCTGCATAACGGAAAAGTACCAAGTGTTATCAAAGTAAAGGCTAAACTCCAGCGCAGTGTGCACTGAGGAACTACTGAAAAAACCATTACTTTCCCTTTGATTTAAAGTCCCAGTCCTAAAGCTCATTGCATAATTAATGTTTTCCAGGGTTTACTGGAATGGGTAAGTGAGAATGTGTGTTATAGTGAAAATGCTTATAATGCAGCACATAGAAATGTTTGCTTTTATGCCATGTTCAGTAAGCACAACACTTCAAATTCCTTCCACCTTTAGTCCAATAGATCATACCATTTGCCTTCTGCTCAGTAGCACACATATACCTTGATTTTACAATAGTTTCATTTCACGTTGGGATGGAAGGTCTGCCTATGCTGCCATAGTAGAGAAAAGCATTAAGGAGATAGACCAATTAAGGTAGAGGCAGATTTCTTATTAAGTGACAGGTCCCAGATTCCCATTTCATGAAACATGTACTCCTGCCTCATGCCAAATTCCCATTAACTTCAAGAAGGAATTATGCACAGAAGAAATATGTAGGCTGAAGTGGCCAGGATAAATTAGTCCAGAGCAATCCTTAAATGTCAGTTTAAAATGCAGTGAATGCTTTAAATTATGTGTAGTCATGTTGTTTGGATTGAATATTATCCACTCACCCCCTTTCTCTGACCACATCTTCAAAACGAATGGGGCAAAGAATTGCTTGAAATAGAGAAGAGACATGAACAGCTTGATTTGGAATTGTAAATAAAAATTGAATCCAAGAGTGTGAGTCAAGAAAATGTAATGATTTCTTGAGAAAACAGCATAAGTGAAAGAAACTGCTTTTTCATTCACATATAATATTTACACTTATGAAAATGAATAGAAATATTTTTAAAACTGTTTATTTTAAAAACTCTGTTAATTCAGCCTAATTTGAAGAGTCAAGCTTTGCTGTTAAGTCCAAATCATATTTAAAATAAAATATGTGATATTTACTTAGAGTGCACACCATAAATGCTATTACCAATGTCCTATAGAGACCTTTAGGGTCACTGGTTCAAACAAAACAATAAAAATTCAATTGTATCTTTATTATTGCTTTTAACATGCTTAAATTAGTTTATGGTGTTAAGCAGGTGAAACATATTCTTGACAGTCTTTATAGTAACGTTTTCCTGGAATATTTCAGGGTAAGTTTCAGCTCAGCCCGGTCGACATAATAAATTTAAAAACTATGAGATTTGGCTATATTAAGTTAATCAAAAATATATCCCATAAGTGGCATATAAAAGGTGTAAACATTTTCAAAAATCAGTCTCTAAATTAGAATAGTTACTTGGTAGCTAACAATTTCAAATCATCTTAATAGGATCTCTAACACAATATTACTACACACCATGAAAAAGACTTTCATTAGAAAGATGATGTTGAGAAGGCTAATATGTCACTCTGCCAATTACATTAATAAATTAAACTATTTTGACTTTTTGTGAATTGTGCGGACCTGAATTTGTATGAACGGTTGCCACTCGATGTGACCTTGCATCTGTGGTAATAATCTAGCAGTTGACTTCTTTTCATGTGGCATTTGAAGGATTCAGGAGCACAAACCTCCATAAGAAAAGGCAGTCTTTATTGACAAAATAAAACTTTATAACTTACACAACTAACTAGCTGGGTCACAGTAGGCTTATTTTCTTACTGTTTCTTAGTAGATGATAGAAAAGAGATACCACTTAGGGCAATTTCCTTGAAACATTGTCCTATGCTAAGAAAGGTACAATGCGCCTCTCTAAAACAGATCTTCTCTGCCTTTCCTTCACTGACACAATAGTAAGTGTCGTCAAAATATCTTGTATTACCTCTCTGCCTAGCAAATCTGTGACCTCTTCTAGTTGTCCTGGAAATTCCAGATTTTCCTGAAGTCAGAGGTATCAAGATTTTTCCCCAATATCCTGATTTCTCAAACTATAAAGAAAATATGTATTGATGGTAAATAAGAGTTTACTGTCTGAAAATCAAACCATAGGGGGAGAGAGTAAGAATTAAGAATTTAACTCCTAGCCAAGTTTTTGAACATGGTTGGGCACTATTACAGGCCATTTCTTTAAGATGGGGGACTCATCATAGCAATCTTGATCTAGGACTCTCCATCAGCATGGCCAAATCTTTCCTGGATCCAAATTGTAGCCTGAATTTTTTCCTACACAATTTTTCTTCCCCCACATGTGTCTCACTCTGCATCTGTTCTGAAGAACCCCCTTTGTCTTCTGCTGCTCCATCTCCATTATACTTCAAAGAGTCTTCCAAACATCTCTTGCCCATCAAATCTCATTTGTCTGCTTCCACAATGATAGGAATTAGCACAATAGTAAAGAGAGCGATCTTAAAACAGAACTCTCAATGGTTTATATATGAAAGTTCCATGCTAAGTTCCATTACCAGTTTAAGCAAATCAAAATATTTCATTCTACCTTGCCAGTGACAGTACTAGAGGGTGGACAAGTCACCGAGTTCTGACTGAGAGGAAATCTGAAAAAGTCTTCTGGGAAAGAACATCTAGCTGATAGAGATATACAAGGAGAAATCTGCTCTTCTTTCCAGCATTTGAACATTGCCATTGTGAGCACGTGATATTTGGAGCTGGTAGTCATTTAGTAACTCTAAAAGAAATGTCTAAAGAGTCAGAGAGCAGCTGATCTAGAGTTTGATATATTGAGCTGCTCAATTAATCAACACTGATATTGCCTAGCTCTAGACTGCTTGATATGGAATGAAAACAAACACCTTTATTGTTTAAAGCCATTATTTGGGGATATCATGTTATTTGCACCAGGAGGGATGCTAAATGATGGAGTATGAAGCAATATTTTCAAATGTTTCAGTGAAAACAACCATCAATATTGTATTCTATATTTAGTGAATATGTTAAGACTGAAGGTGAAAGGAAGGAGAATTTTTCACCAAAAGACCCTTATTGAAGAAAATAATGAAAGGATGCACTTCAAGAAGCACAAAATAGAATCCAGAAGGGAGGCGTGAGTTGCAAGAAGGAGTGATGAGTAAAGTAATTGGTGAATAAATTGGTAAACTGATATGGACATTGCATGTGGAAAGTATTACAATTAATAATGTTGGTGTATTAAGAAAAAGTGGAGCCAAAATACTGGCAGTGAAGAGGGGATGATCCAAATTAAAGCATTTATAGCTTTATTAGGAAGAGGGTAGAGATTGCGATTTTTTAAAGATTTATTTTATTTATTTTTGCATACAAGAACTGGGGTACAGGCCAGAGGTGTGTGTGTGTGTTGGGGGGAGCAGTGAGGAGTCACCAGAGACAGAGTGGGGAGCAGAACAGGCAGACTGACTGAAATACACTGTTGAGGGGAGCAGCGGGTGAGACAGGAGAGGTCTGCTGCACAATGTGGGTTAGCTCCCTGGCCAAGAATCGAATTCATATCTCAGTGTCTGGCGATAGCTTGATATCGCTCACTGAGCCATCAAGGAGGCCCTGTGATTGTGATTAATTTTAGACTTCAAGTCAAATAAGGATGAGGAAAATTAAAGTTATCTACTGAAAGAATGAACTAAAATGGATAATTACTAGCAGAAGCAGATAAGAGAATAAAACAAAACTCACTAAACAGAGGACAGTAAAAGATGAAAATGAAAAAAAATAGTGATTATGAGAGTTCTATAGTCAACCTATCCGAGTTCAAAGCCCTAATCCTAGGTCTACCACTCAGTAGCTCTGCAAGTCTGAAAGAATAACTTAACTACTCTGAGCTTCAGTTTCCTCAACTTGAAATTAAGACAACAGATTCTGTGTCATGTGGATTTTGTGAAGATTAATGAATTAATCCATAGGTAGCATTGAGAATTGTGCCTTTGAGAATGGCATGCAGTGAGTACTCAATCAGTCACACACATTATTGTTATCATTCTTCTTGGGTAGAAATGATTTATCCAATAAAACACAAACAAGCATAGATAAATATTAATATGAACAGTATTTAAATTAGATTGTTTCTTTAAAAAATATACCTTTTTCATGAAAACTAGCTGAAAAGCATAGCAAAAGTATTTCTCTGTGTGCACACTTATGAGTTTAAAGCTTTACAAAATGAAATTAGCAAATATTAACACAGCTTTTTTCAGTATGTAACAAATATTTCAAAACAGGAGGAAAAGAATAAAATAGATGGGAGATCAAAAGAGAGCCTAAGAAATTTCTCAGGATGTGCTGAAAATTAAATGAACAAGGCACATCAATGTTCCATTTCCTTGAGTAAGCTTTTTTATTCAATTCCCCAGGTACAATGGTAATTGAAAATAGGTAGCTCCTCCCACAACAAAGCAGAGAGAGGAGAAGGACCCAAGTAAGCAGAACTTTCATACCCATCTACCTCAGTGGCATCAACACCTTCACTTTTTTGTTGTTCGTATCCTGGGTTTCCATTTGAACTTTTGTTTGAAGAAAGGGTTTTATAAATCAAATCTGAGGACCACTCCTAATCATGATTCCTCCAGTCCTTTTGATGCTGCATGTCTAGTCTGCATTCTGGAACTTTCTGCTTCCACCCCAAATTGACTGTCACAACAGCTCCCTCTGTGGGAGGACTCTATATCAGTATTGGTGTTTGGTGCTATTTTTTTTTTTTTTTTTAGTGCCATTTAGTGATCCTATGTCTAGGTGCACTAAAGTTGTGCAACACAGAGGTTTAAGTATTCTACTTAATTTCCAAAACCCTTCCTGAAAACAATTAGCATTTAAAGTAAATGTGGAGGGCCTCCCCGGTGGCGCAGTGGTTGAGCACTGGGTTGAGAAGCTGCCCGCAGCTTCTGCGGCGCCAGTTTGATCCCTGGCCACTGGGTGAGGGTCCCACATGGTGCGCAGACCTCTCCTGCTGCCCCTGCTCCCCTCAGCAGTGTACTTTGGTCCCCTGCCTGTTCTGCTCCCCGCTCTGGCTGTGGTGAATTCTCTCACCCTCCCGCGCTTCTGACTGTACCCAGTGCTTATATAAATAAATAAATAAATCTTTAAAAAAAAATTTTTTAAAAAAATAAAGTAAATGTGGAATATTCTTTCCTGTATTTAAGAATTTGCTGACATAAATATATTGCTTCTATTCATCATAGAGTCATATGAAATAATTTGAGAGAGTGTGAATCAGCAAACTTTTTCTGTGAAGGACCTGATAGTAAATATGTTAGGCTTTGCAATCATATGGTCTCTGTCTAAGAATTCAACTCCATCAAAGTAGCAGCAAAGCAGCCGTAAATCATACGTAGATGAAAAAGTGTGGCTATAGTCCAATAAAACTTCATTTGAAAAAACAGGCAGTGCACCAGATTTGGTCCACGGGCCATAGTTTGCTGACCCCTGTTGTACTGGCTTGATTTTCATTACCCAGTGGATTCATTCCACAAAATGGAGTTCACTACCAGGATTATTTAATCATTCTCTTAAACTCCAGTGAGTGGAACTTTCCTTAAAAATTTGCTTTTTAAGACTGAAAGAAATGTTGCCCTGGATTTTCAATATTCTAAAGGTACTTCAGCTTAAGAGTCAAGGGAATACATTTATATTTCCAATATATTTTAGGCCATAAAAAAGTAAAAGAAGGAGTTTTATCTGTCAATGTAAGTAAATTATATTCAACTCAATCACCTCCAGGAATATTATTACAAATTTTACATTTAAATTCAGTGATACCACCTAATCTGCTTATAATTTTGTTGACAGGTGAATTTCTGCTATTTTATCTACCTACAGAGAAGCTCCGGAAATACAAGAACCTATGTGGTATTACTGCTTTATTTGAATCCAACTCCTGAAAGTTCTATAAAAAACTTTCAATGGAAATTACAGTTTTAATTAACTGACATCTTTAATTACCCAAATAATTTATCTTCATTAAAGAGAGTGGCTATCAGCAGGGTCACTGTGTAATGGTATGCAGACTGCACACTACAATAGAGTGTTCCATCCCTGGTGTGCCATTCATGTTGGGTCAATGTGGATCACTGAAGTTACTGAAAATATATAGATTTATTAAAACAGTTTTCTAGAAGACAGTCTTATTCTAACAACCAGCATGTTATATTAATTTCTCATGGATTATAATGAAGTATGTCGAGGAAGGGTTGTTATTCCTATTCATATTTAACAAAAGCCATTTGGTCAAGTAGAAATCAGTCGCTTCCTCTAATAATTATAGGTACAGGTTTTAAGACAACTTCTTGACATGACTCAAAGAAACACAGGGAGTCATGATAAGTTTACACTTCTCTATTTAAAAAACATCCACTTTTGGGCCTCCCCTCGTGGTGCAATGGGTTGAGCGTAGTGCTGTGAAGCTGTCTGCAGCCTCTGCAGCATGGGTTCAATCCCGGCCAGCTGGAGAGAATCCCACATGGCGTGGCAGACCTCTCCTGCCTCACCCGCTGCTCCCCTCAGCAGTGTATTTCCATCTGTCTGCCTGTTCTGTTCCCTGCTCTGCCTCTGGTGAATCCTCTCACCCTCCCACGCATCTGGCCTGTACCCTGGTTCTTATATGCATGAATAAATAAATCTTATTTAAAAAATCCACTTTTCTTTGTTTCTTTCTCAACAGGCAAAAGTGCACATTTTTTTCAAAGGTTTTTACTGCAGCAATTTTATTATACTGAGCATAGGATAAGTATTCATACTAGATTATATAGAGATCTACCACAGCTATCAGTTTTCTTAATTATTTTGCTTTTATTTTTTAATGACACATTTTAAGATTCCCTGGTAGTTTTACATGTATGCCATGGAGGGAGTGGTTTTGACATTATATTTTAGGTACATGTCTTGGGACTAGGATGGAGTGGGGCCCCTTACTTTTACTTTTACTTGTTGTATACATTGGAAATGCATGTAATATCTTGGTGCATAGGCTAAACCTTTTTTAAATTGTTATATGCAGAGGATATGCTAACACACTTCTCCCTTCCCCCACAGCATGGTTTGACTTTAACTGAAAGGTTTGGCTGACAACATTGGTGACAACAGAAGTTTAAAGACCCCATAATTGGTAATCTCCACAATATAATCTCTAATTCTCACGAAAATCCTGTAAGAGGGTAGTTATTACGATTTCTATTTCATAGCCTGCCATAGGAAAAATGTCACCCCATGTCCCCAAATTCATGTTAAAAACATAATCTCCATTAGGATATGGGGCATTAGGAGGTGGGGACTCTGGAAAGTGTTTAGGTCATGAGGGTAGAGCCCTCACAAATAGGATTAGAGCCCTCACAAAAGAGACTCGAGGGAGCTCCTTAGTTCCATTTCATGTGAGGTCATAGCAAAGGGTCATCTATGAATCAGAACACAATGAATCTGCTAAAACATTGACCTCAGATCTCCTGGTCTCAAGAATTGTTAGTAATAAATTTCTGTATTCATGTCACCTCTATGATATTCTTTTAAAGTAGCCCAATCATAGTAAGACACAGATGAAGAAACCAAGGCTCAGAGAGGCCACCTGTTCATTTTGGCAAACATGGGAACTGAATTTGAGTCTCTCTGATCTCAGATATCCATCCTACCTTACCTTTATTTTAATGTAAGTTAGTTACTAGCAGGAAAACACCACAATGGTTTTAGATATCCCTCATCTTAAGAGAGAATCAGCTGCCCAGAATGGCTTAAGGATTCAGCTCATGGAAAATTAAACCACAAACTCTAAATTATAACAGATATTACTTATTTTATGCATAAACACACAAATGAAGACAGATAGAAGGATTCCAATGAAATAAAATTACATTTTCAAAGTCCTTGCCCAAGTACTCAATTCTTAACTTATTATCTTATTCTGAAATATTTCAGGTTAAAATTATTACCCTTCAAGGACCAAAGTGTACTTACTCACTTCAAACAGTAAATTTCACTAAGAAAATATGGTTGTTAGCATTGAAGAAATATAGTTCTGCTATAGTAAGAGAAATTCAAACTGTTGGTGATTCACACCACATAAGGCATTATTTGTTGCCTCAATCTGATTTTGAATTCAAGATGGTATTTTGTAATACTATTATTTTAGTTAGGAATCTTGCTTTGAACAGAAAGTAGGACTCAGATGGCTTATATCAGTGATGGTTTGCAACTGTGATTTAAAGCAACCACACATACCTGCAAATGAATTTGTAGCCTCAGGGGAATGCAAAGTGAGGTCACCAGCAGGGACAAGCAGAGCCTTCAATTACTGATGGAAAAATCATTATTTTACCACCTCTGTTAATTAGTTAGATGTCTGAAGTTGGAGAGGAGTAAACTAGACATACTAAGCAAGGACTGTGAGAGCACACACGGGAACAGAAGCCAACATTTCTGAGCAACTGTAAAGAGCTAAATATTACAGTAAGCAGGAGGGAATAGATCTTAAAACAACCTGGTCCCTCCACTTGGGGAACACTATAGTCCTGCCAGGTTGTCAATTCTCTTCTTTGCCTCTGCATTGGAAAGACCTTTCTTCCCTCATCTTTCATCTTTGGTTTGTGTGGCCACCTGCACTCTCATTCTAAGAAAAGCTCAAGGGCCTGCCCTTTACGAAGATTTTCTTGAACATTCCTTCCTTTGTGCACTGACTAGACCATTCTATCATAATTACAGTTCAGTCTACTAGTTTATTTACCTGTAGGTTAGCCCTACTAAACCTTTTATTTCCAATAAGTCCTTTAAACAAAGGGTTGCATTTTTGTCTCTTTAAACAACTAGTATTTCATGAAACAAATATCAAGTTCTTTTATGAGCCAGATACTACAATTATTAAGCACCCTGTACAATTAATAGATGTTTGTTAAACTTAATACATGTCTGTTAAAATCTATACCCCAAACTTAATTTAAATGACCCCTGATCACAAGGCACTCCTGATCACCACTGTGCCCTGAATAGCTCTAGCTCTCTGGATTCAGTTTGTGGTGAATTAATTTGTGTTTACCAGTAGATATAAAATTCTCAAGTTGTTCTTTGGTGTATTTTCGCTCCCCAGATAGATCAAAAACTCTTTGAGAGAAAGGCCTATGTCAAATATTTCTATTCTATTTTTCTATAGCTCTCAGTAAAGGGCTCCGAATCATTAAGCATGCAATAATTAAGAGTCCAAGAAAGCAACCTATTACTTTTGGAAGGCCATTATTAGCATGGAATTGAGAATTCACCATTCTCCTAGCTGATCATGTCAAGAACCTCTATAGCCTGTCTATAAATTCTCTATAAATTCTGTCTCTGTGATATGTTCCTATTTCACTCCTGCTGTAAAATCCTTAGGTATTTCTTAAGGGTCCTTATTATGTTTCACTTCAAGTATAAAAAAAAACAACCTCTTATCTGCTCCAATCCATAAACACTGCCATCAGAATATGCTTTTTAAAAACTAAGTCTGACAATGTATGTAGAGACTACCTAGCTGTCCACTAAATTATTTCCCTCTTCATCCAACGAATACAAGTGATACTTTCCAGTCTTACAGATATACCCAGACAGATGGATGTAGAAAATAGAAATATTGAGTACCACTTCCATGTCTGGTCCATAAAAAAACAAAACAAAACAAAACAAAAATGCTATTTATGATCTCATTTACTTTTCTCTCTTCCTACAGCTTAACAAAGACAAACATGGCAACTTTTCAAACCATAAGTAAAAAATAGTAGAGCCACAGGATGAAAAGAACCCGGGATTCTGAGTCAAACCTGGGAAAATTACCTATTAATCAGGAATTCCTAGGTTGCATTTGATGTAAGAGTTACAATTTTTGAGCTACTGCACACTTTAAGGATAGCTTGTAAAAGAAGTTGACATTGTTCTAACTAATATACCACATGCTATTCCTTTGGTCAAAATCCTTTCCCATTGGCTATCATATTGTACACAAATTCGTAAGAATGATACATATAAGGCCTTTCATAATATAAATGTGAAACATTCTAATAGTCCCATTGTACTTTCAATCCTTAATTCCCACCCCACCCTCTGCTTCAACCAAAAATGAATCACTTAGCATTCTCAGAAGAAAGTACTTTCATGTCTATTCTCATGCTGTTCTTTTATCTTAAAATTCATTCTCTTTCTTATGTCCCATACCTGCAATATTTCTATCATTCATAGTATAATTCACATATCATCAACTTTAAGATATCTTCTTTGGTTCTCTTTGTCAGAATCAATTGCTCTCCCATTTTTACTCCCATCACAGGTTTTTAAAAATCGATAGCATGGTTTTAATCATTAAATTGAAATACAGTTTAGCTATTTATAAGTCTATTTTCAAAATTAAGAGTTCTACCACCTTAAGGAAAGGAATTGCACCTCATTCATTCTTATAACTCCCAGAAATTAGTACATTATACACAGTACTCACCAGAAAAATGCAGGTTGAATTAATATTGCTTTTATTTAGCAACTTAAGCTTGTCCAAGTATTTTTCATCTATATTATTTCATTTGGAACCTCATAATAACTATGTATATTTAAATAACTTGATTAAAATAGTGCATTAATTAATTATAGAGTACAATCTAGATTGCAACACCCTGACCCTGTGCATTGCAGTGGTTTAACCACCGAAGAGGACAAAAAGGAAATCAGGTAAAGTTACTTTAAAAAATTTGTTCATAAAAATCATCATGCAAGTTTCTGCATGATAGTATCCAGTAGGTGAATATATGCATGTGTTTGCATGTGTGCATTATCATAATCGTAGTGGCAATAGCAAAATTAGGCTACATAGTTGAAGATTAAAATTGACTTGGAACGATATTGAGGATATATTGTGAGTATGAAAAAAGCACATTGCAGAAAGAGTATATATATTATCTTGTTTGTGTAAAGAATATTAGGAGGAATGTGCATCTCTGAAGACATGAGAGGTAGAACTTTGGAATTTACATAATCTGTAGTACCTGATTTCATGAACTAGCTATTATATTAATGTGCTTACAAGAGGGTCTATTATATATTAAGTAATGTACACATGCTCGTATTTTATTATTTTTAGAGTGAGCACATGTAACATGTACTCAAAAACAAGGAAAGAGTTATCACAGAGAGCACTGGGAGTTATTCAATACATGAAGAGGAGGTTATAGTTGGGTAATATGATGTCACACCTGTAGATAATAACCACTCAACAGATTTCAATTAAAAAATCAACAACAAAGACCTGTAGGCATTGAGAGAGCAAAAGCAAGCAGATCCTGATAGGAAATAAAATATTGGAAGAGAAGGCATGAGTGAATTTCTAGTTTTTATACACTTTTTGATGTGAGGATAGAAAACTACCTGAGGTGTGTGTGCAAGGTGGCAAAAACCTTGACAGGAGGGCTTCCCTGGTGGTGCAGGGGGTTAAGATGCAACCTATGAAGCTAATTGCAGCCACTGCAGCACGAGTTTGATCCTCGGCCAGGGAGATACCCATAGCGCATAGCAGACCTCTCCTGACTCGCCCGCTGCTCCCCTCAGCAGTATATTTCAATCACTCCTCCTGTTCTGTTCCCTGCTCTGTCTCTGGTAAATCCTCTCACACCCCCGCCACCTCTGGCCTGTACCCCATTTCTTGTATGCATAAATAAATACATCTTTAAAAAAACAAAAACCAAAAAACCGTGACAGCATATTATCAGTTATCTCTGGCATAAAAACAAACAAACAAACAAAAAAAAAAAAAAAACAGAGGTCAGAATGCAGACAATTACAGCTACTGGAAAATTGTGGGGAAAATCCCCAGGTGATAACTAGAGAGACTATATATCCTATATCCTTTATATAAACTCTGTCCAAATCTCTGGCTGATTCTTCTACTCTGTATGTGTGGGGCAAAAGAGAACTGAGATTTGAACTGCAACCCCAAAACCAGAGTTTGTTGTTTGAGTCAAAAAATTTGTATTGCTTGCTAAAGATAAAAAGAAAAAAAGCATAACTAGAAGAATATAACAGAATTCAGAATCTCCATATAACAAACACAGTGCCCAAGATACAATTCAAGAGAAATACATATATATGATAAATACAAAACCCAACATAAATATAAACATATGATAAAAAGGGAAAATGTAACCCACTATTAAAAGAAAAGAGGATCATAAAGTGATACAACCAAAGATAACGCAGATGTTAGAATTTAGCAGACATGGGTTTCAAAGTAGCAATTGTAACTATGTTCATTTGTATGAAGGGAGATATGCTCACAATAAATGAAAAGAAAGGAAACTTCAACAGATAAATAGGGAATAAAACAAAAGGCAAATGGAAATTCTGAAGTGAAAACTACAATAATTAAAATAAGTGAGGAAATTCAAGTCAAGAATATATCTAATTTTCATCAACTTCTTCATATATAACAGCCAATTTGGGTATATTTGCTTAGTTCACTTCCTTTTTCTCTGAAAATTACCTAGTACCCATGAATTTAGGATCCTTTGACAGATTATTCTTCCTTTAGTCTTCTGATACCTAAATATTCTAGCATTGAGCCCATGATCCAAGATTTACTAATTAGATGACCTCTACTGGTATCTTAGAATTGGAACTGAGTCTCAGTCAATCTTAGTCAAGTATTAAAGTTGAGCTGTCACGTCAATTCACACTAAGGGACATGACCCTTTTCTGTTTTGTCAAGAGGTAAATAATCAGCTCATCTGCAAAAAGAATAAGATAAATACACAGAAAGTGATATATATGGGAAAATTGAGACTGTGAGAGATGCTGATTTATTTCCAATTCTTGCTTCCAGACATCATTAGTCTTTATAGCGATCTTTGTCCTTGGGATTTCTGATATAAACCTATTATCTGATAATAAATTCAGTCCCCTACATTTTTTTTTGGTTTATGTTTCTGTTACTTTCCATCAAAAAAGTCTCGATAACATGCCCATAGTAATTTCTATTTGACCATTTTCCCATTAAGGAGGTGCCGGATATGGCAATGGTTTCAAAGCTGAGAACTGGAGGTAATATGGACAAGAAAATAAGGCACCATCCACAACTTATAAGTAAGGGTCATTAATTGAAACTGAAATTAGGGGAAAGTGTAACAAATGAAGGAAACCAGTTTAAACAATAATCTACAACTGAGTGGTCGAGCATTTTAGGAACAGCCAGATGTGATAAAATTGACTGTGGTAACAGCTATAGTTTATCTGAAGAAAGAATGCACTATCAGAAACATAGAAAGGGGGAGTCATGTAAATAATTTAACATTCTCCCCTTTTCCAACGCTGTTTAGTGTAGTTAAAGTGATCCTAAAGTGATTTAGAAACCTAAGTATTAAAGTTAGACTAGGTATACCCCATACTGGGGTATTTAGAGTTTGATATTATACCTAAAATTCCTTTTATCTCTCATAGCCATTGTTGTCAAGGACTCTACAAATATTGTACTTTGTCCAACAACTTTTATTTTAGTTTTGAATAATCAATGAATATTTGGAACATGTTATAATAGCTCATACTGGAAATAACTATCTCAAGTAGGAACTACAGATGGCTCATGTATTTTATTATTTGTGTAATGGACTAACATTAGTCTTGAATATAAAAATAATCTACATACAAATGTATTGGGGCATTTCTAGGTAGGCACATTGGAAGAATGTTAAATACAAAGCACAATATAAGTTCTCTATGATATTAATTTACGTGGAAACAGGAGAAAAAGCTGTTCTATATTCTCTACCATAACTGGAAATTTTCAAAATAGGAAGCAGTTGATATTTATTTACACGGGAAGACAAATTAATAAATGATATTTGCTTCTGTCATTGAGTGTTCAGATATATCTCCTTCCATATCCAACATGTGTGCCTGGACCAAAGTATAAACATAATCAATGCTCTACTTAATTATATCTGAACCACATGATTTCAAATGAACTAGTAATAAATCTTCCTGAAAAAATGAAGTATTTTTTTCTTGATTTTCCCCTCTAATACCTAGTTGCAACAATATAGATTTATGGTACAAAGGAGGATAGCATAATCACCTTCAATGTGTTTAGTGGACTATCAACTTTTAAATTTTTATTTTCTCAAACATTAAGACATTGTTAAGTAATCACTATCCAAAAATTGTACATTTTTGGAAATCAACTGTATCCAAATAAAAAAGATTAAAAGATAGGCAGACAGACAGATAGATAGGTAGATGGATAATCTTACAAAACAGAAATGAAAAAACAATAAAAGCTCTTCTACCTGAATTTTAATATGGAATTAGGGTTCAACAACTTGCTAGTGTTTCATTTGAAACATTGTTTATAAGAACAAAACAAATTATTTCAGAATCCTTGATCTTCCCATTCCTATTCATGATAAGGAGAAAAGCAAACCAGAAAGACAAAGAAAAGAACATGGCCCGACAACTCAATACAAATATGTGCTTGAACTACACCTGAAGAGGGAGATTCTTTATTTCCAAAATACTGAAAATATTGTAAATCAATGGTACCATAATAAAAAATTTATTTTAAAAAAGCAAACAAACAACAAAGGCAAAAACTTCACAACTCGGCTTTTTTGAAACTTCAATATGGAAATATTATATAAATAAATAATAGGGCATTCTGATTTCACTTGGATGATCCTTATGAAAGGTTCCTTGAAAGATGTACAATCTCTCAGTGCTGGCATCTACCCCTGATTTTATTGCGTCTCCCCAGATGCTGTCTGTCCAGGATTCCTAGCTGTAAGTCCCCCTTCCAAATTATTTTATTTGTTTGATATACTCCAATGATTACACAAATGTTGTGCTATTGATTTTCACATCAGAATGTTATTTTTTAAAACTATAATAAACAAATTATTACCTTAAAAAATGTGCCCAAGAGACTACTTTCCATTCTTTTAAAAATAATGTAATTCAAAATGAGTGACACCAAAATTTGAATTTGAAAGTGGTTAATAGTTCTATAATCACAGGAAGTCTATATTTTCCTCCTTCTGTTCATAAAAATACCAGCATTTTCATTCAACACTATCATTTTATTGCCCACCCAACATAACTTTCAATTTCAAAGTACTATACAGAGCATCATTATAGCGCTAATTGTTAACACTTCTGTGCAAAAAGAGATGCATTTTAGTTGGAACTGAAATATCTTAGGTCATCAGTTATGGCATTGATCAGGAATAAAAATGAATAATCTGTGGAAATATCTGCCACCCCAAAATATATGTTTTTGGCAAAAGCTTGTTTTCAGGCAGGGTAGGGTGGAAGTTGTTTTTGACATTTATATGTAGAGCTTTCTCAGTAAGGGCATCTCCAATGAAGACCTAATCTCCACATCCTCCTAAATCTGCATACCTCTCCTTTGCTGTGCCTCCCTGTTCTCCAGTCTCTCAACCTCTTTTGTCCTAGCTAAGTTATTGTAGACGAAGTCTAAAATCACACATGGGTAGTTACTCAGCCATGCTGGGTCTCTCCCATGTTTATAGGAGGTATGCATACATGTTAATATTAAATTTCTTTAGGAATTCTTCCCTTATCAGTCTGTCTGATGCATATTTGATTATTTCCCAGACTAAGAGAAAGCAGAAGGGTCTGGGATGATTGCCTTTGTGCCCTGACACATAATTAATTTTTAATAATTAATGTCTTTCTATAAAGAGTCTGTGTGTACTTTACCACATGGAATTAATTCAGTTAAAGTATTTCACAAATTTTGGGAAAAGTTACCATCTTATAAGCCTTTTCTTGATGTTACTGGTTATGAGCAAAATTTGAGATCACATTGTTTACTATTGTTCCCTTTCCAATTTCTTTTAATGCTTTAAATTCAGGAACTGTCTTTAGTGCTACTAAAGATTGATACAGTGTGATATTCATTGTTTAGTACCAAGGCCAACCTCCACCAAAAAAATATTGGAGGGTCATGAATTCCCAGTAGATTCTTTCTTGTACCTAAAGATCATATTAAAATAACAGTTTCAGAATTTGATATTTGAAGCCAAAGAAATTCTGACAGTGGTGTACATTTTCTATTATTTTCTGAAATCTGATGGAAATGAGCTATTAATATTATTTTAGCAATTCCCTATTAAAAGTACTTTTGTAACAGGGTGGTCCCCAGGAAAGGGGGAGGTTCCCTGCCCCACCCAAGGGAGGGTGGAGCTGAGTAGGAAGAGGAGAAGCTGCAGAAGAGACTGAGGAAGGAAGGAGCAGGATGGAGCCAGGAGACCTGGAGGAGGCGCATGGAGCCTAGAGACACGTGAAGAAACTGCGCTTGTCTTTTGGTCGTGGACTGGGTGACACAGATGTGGGTGAGACCCATGGGGAGGTGACCATGGCAGCTTTTATCTTGATGTTGATTTTGCTCTTTTCCTTCCGGGTTTGTCTGGTTGTTTCTGACCCTTTTCTAAGGGTCCCCACTGGAAGATGCCTTAGACTTGTGGCAGGCTTTGGGGCCTTGCTCTGGGCCAATCCCATTTGGATGGACTTTTACCCACGAGGGGATGGGTAACTTTGGGTGCTTCATTTAGAAACTGGACTCTGCCTTACCTGTATTGTTTCCTAGTTTTATTAAAGTTCCTTCCCCTTAAAGTCTCCTATGTTTTCTGTTGATGCGGCGGATGGCAGAACCCATTTAGAATAGGCAGGTTTGCGGGGTTTGGGCTGCCCCTCTCCCTGTCCTATAACACTTTCACTTCTACCCCTTGCTGCCAAAAGATGTGGGAAATGATTTACAAAATTTATAGAACAATGAAATAAGGCGCTAGACTCTAAGTTAGGACATGCACTTGAACAAATAGACTAGCAATTCAAAATGCTGGGACACAGGGGGAAATTCTTTCACCCCATCTGGGTTCTTTGATCCTGGATGACAAATGAACATCAGACAGATTGGTTGGAGGAAAATTCATAATTACTAACATGTATATGGAGAGAATTTACATAGTTGTATATTCTAAAGTAAAATGGGGTAAACCAGTGATATATATCTTATATTTAAGGACCTAGGAAAACAAAAAGAAAGGAGGGGTGGACAACAAGGAGAAAGAAGGGGTAAACCTTAGATGACAAGGAGGGGGTAACCTCTTCCTTTTATTCTAAGAGCATAAAGGTGAGTTTCTTAGGTAGAGAGGACATGTTCACTGATAAATCTATACTTGAATGATACTCCCCAAACTATATTCTCTTATATCATAAAAGGGGAAGCAGTGATGGCTCCTCAATTAGGAAGAAGGAAAAGCACTGAGACAAGGACAAAGCTTCTCGTAGCCTAGAGGGATATGTTAAGTAATAGACTTCACTATGTAAAGTAATAAATTTCCCAAGATCAAATGGGTCTCAGTGAACCCTAGTTTCCTTTATCAAGGTGACACTTAATGGAAGAAACCTACTTTTGGGCATATTAAGAAATGTTTGTCTGACTCTTTTGAAGAGACCTACTGCAACAAAAAGTAGCATAAATGGAGTTAAATTTTAGCTAAGACTTTTATTTGGAAAGTATGTGATTGCACTTTGTCATATGTTACCATATTCTCCTACCTTTCCTAACATTTGATGACAATTGCAGGGTGCTTTATACTACACAAAATGCTTTCATTTGCCTTTGGGTACTGTCATTCAAAAGAGTCAGAGATTGCAAATATCTACTTCATGAACCATTTCCAAATGTAGTGTCATTTTCTCCTAAGATTGTGAGGAATACTACTTCTCCAATAAAATTTTATTGAGAACATATCTAAATAAAGAGAAGTTAATGGGAAGAAGGACATCAAAGACTATTATTTCTATTTGTTGCCCCCAATTAAATATATCCTAACTTGATTACCTTTCTCTGTCATAATGAGCTAAGAAAGCTCATTAGCAAAAAATTGGAATAGCATTTAATTTTGACTGAAATAGCTTTATAATTTTACTATTTAACTTTGTATTATTTATATAACATTTATTTATACATATCATATTGTCAAAGACCAAACAGTAGGTAATAACGATAAAACAGATAAAAAAATAAGTAAATGAATGAATCAGCATTTTACTTTGGCTTCTACTGTGATGAATACTAATTTGTTCATGTGCGAGGTTCTGCATTAAAGAGCTAAATTAATCTTGGCCCTTGTTGTGAAATTTAGGCAAGCAGAAAAGTTCAAATACATTATCGCATATTAATTGCCAATAATGACTTGCATCAAGGTAACTTGTGTTATTTAAAATAAATTAACGGATACAGAAAGAATCCTAATTAATTAATTTACCAATTATCCATCTTGCTATAAATATGAATCTGGCTTCTATTTTCGGTCCTATCCTACCCATAATACAACTATGCAGACTATGAATTCTACTTAGGATTTCTGAAGATGCAAAGGTTGGTTACATGATGTGTCCTTTTCTTGTTATCATTGTTTATCTGTTCACTAAATACTAAATACGTTCTCCTAGAATGAAAGCATTAAAACAAATATCTATGTATATACAAAATATGTCATTAATGAACAAATTATTTTAAAAATAGTAACATCATGAGGTAGCCAAATAATACAAAAAAGAGAAATACTTCAAGTGAGGCATTGTTTTATGAAACTTAATTTTTTCCCTTCTTTTAATATGCATGGACAAAAAAAAAGCTTCTTTTCCATTACCTCATCTTAAGTAGTTTTTCAAATTAAACCCATACTCACACTCATGCTGTCACTGATAATGGATCTCTTGTCAAAGAAAAAGAGCAGAAAGGACCTGATAATAAGTGCAATTATCAAACATCAAAAATGTAGATCAAAGTGGATTTCTCGACTCTTCTATATGCAGTCACTTCACAGCATTTCACTATTCACTTCATGTGGCCCTGACAGGATATATTAATTTTTCTCCATTATGAGAGCAATGGGATTGGCATACTTCAGTCAGAAGCTAGCAATAGAGTTATTATTTCTCTGTCTTATTTTAGTGGTCTGTGTGTGTGTGTGTGTGTGTGTGTGTGTGAGAGAGAGAGAGAGAGAGAGAGAGAGAGAGAGAGAGAGGCTGTGTGTGTATGAAACAGGGAGCTTGTGTGTGTGTATTTGTGTTTGTGTGAATAAATACTCCCCAGACACACCACACTGTGTCTCCAGAAGTGATAGAAAGCCTTCAGGGTGATGCTAACCTCCCTATGAAGGATGGGTCCAGACAAGGATTTTATTTCTTTCAGATAGTACAATATTTCCTCTCTCTGGCAAATATCCGACCTATCTTTGGGAGGACTGAATTATCTCAGAGGGAAACTGGGAGTATTTCTAGAAACTTGCCGGCCTGAATAATTTCAATAATTCAAGTAATCTAATTTTCACTTCCTCTAATTCTATACTCCCTCTTTTTGCACAACACTTTTCCCGATACATTTTTTCCTTTAAAGAATTTGCATTTTTCTTTCTTAGCAAGTGCTAGGTATGTGTAGTGGATTTCCAGAGTCTTTCTAACCTACAAGCTTTCAGTAACTGTAGATCATTTTGCTTTTAGATTGTGTCCACTATTCAAACAACGCATTAGAAAAATATACCAATGACACAGGAATTACCTCTAAAGCCACTTTCAACTGAAAACATTTTTGGTCGTTTTTGCAAAGATTCACCTATAAAGGTAAGGGACAGACTTTTTCAGTTATAAACTTTTTAGAGTCTTAAGTTTATGTCACCTCTCAGCAACAAGATAAAAACAAACATTGTTTCATATAGTCTATGAAAATTAGAAACACGTTTGTTAAAAGGGAAATAGACCATTTGCAAAATGAAAGGGCAAATTCGTATTCACAGTGACAGAGCGACCTAAGCACAAGGGGAAAAAAAGGTTTTCTAGGGTTTAAAAATCATTTAAAAAGGCAAAACACGTTCAAATTACTAAGCTGAAAATCAATTGATTATACAAAGTTTCAATGAGTTTTAAGTATTGTGAGGTTAGAACATAGCAAGTCATTAACATACTTTAAACTCAATAAAAGATCATTATTGTTTTATTTCACAAATTTTAGTCTCTCCAGCTTTTCTGTATACTTGAGCAGTTTTGGAATATTAGTTTGAAAATAGACTGTTTTGTAAACATGGACTTTTAACATATGGCTAAACTAACTTAAAACTATATCATTTAATAAATAAATATTATAATACACAGATTAGCCAATTAACAAATTTCATTTTTCTCTATGGGGTAAAACTGTTAAGGAGGAATCTCCATAAAAGGGGGAGGTGCCATGTTCTCTACCCCCACTTATATGCAGCCTCTTTGGAACTAGCTAATGGGACTGAGGAGCGGGGATGAGCAGCCAGGTGAAGCTATATACCATGAACAGAGATGGGCTAAGGAAGAAGAAAGAGAAAAGTCTGGTTCCCATGTCCCATCTTGTACCCCCATACTGCTGAGAAGGAGAAATGGAAGGGAACACATGGAGGACAGACACATGGGTGAGAGACACATGGGGAGGCTGGCAATGGAGGATCTTCTCTTGATTTGCACTTTGATTTTACTCCTTTGTCCCCCAGACTTGCCTGCCCCCCCCTTTGCTTTCTTCCTATGTTTCACCACTAGAAGGTGCCTTAGACTTGTGGCAAGTTTTTGGGGTTCAGTGGTCCCACTTTGGGCTAACCATGTTTGGTTGATCAAGGGCACAGGTAATTTTTTTGTTGTTTTGGTGGGAAAATAATGACTTTTCTGATTTCTCTGTGCATAGTAATGCTACTAAAGTGCTTTCACACTAAGAGTTTGCTTTGTTTTTGTTCACATGGATGCTGGATGCCTTCAGAGTGTGCAAGTTTGGGGGTCCCAAGGTCTTGTTTGGTCATGCACAAACAAAATACCAGGGTTGTTCATCACAAAGGTGCTTAGATAAAAGTTTCTGGAATTGTGTGTGCCAGACAAGAAAATAACTTTATAGTGTTCTTCCCATGGGAGAAACAAGGATGGAGAGTTTGAGATGGCTGATTTCATCAATAAATTATGGCCAATATAACAAGATTGCAGAACTGTGTAGTGGTTCCTATATGACCGGAATATACTGATCTTTCCAGTGTTTTGAAAGGGCAAAAAGCTATGAAATATGAAAAGAAAAAGAAAGAAAAGTTAAAATAATAGAAAATGTAGAGCAGGGGGCGGACATATTAATATTACAAAACCACCATCACAGTTATTCTCCATGCATAAAAAATGGAACTTACCGAATAAAAAATAATGAATACTAAGGCATCAAAGATATCAATGGCACTCATATTAAAAGAGCTACTTAATAGGGAGGCAAAAAGCCATTTGCAATCACATTTATATGGCATGCAAATCTAAATGTTAGTATAGTGACAAGACCAAGGGTTCAGGAAACTGACCACCAAGCTTCAAATCCAAGCACAGCACTGAATACCTCTGTTTACAGGAATTACTGATGCCCTCTAAGCCTGTCTTACCAGTGAAAGGGGTCCCCTATCTTTGGGGAGAGTAATAAGTGAATTAGTTCATATACTTATTGTGGCATATAATTTTATAGTATTTAGTAATAAAAAAGGAGCTCAGCATAATTTATAGATACATATTTAGTAGCAGGTCTGCTTCTATGCCAAGTTTTAAAATGACTCAGTTGCCTTTAAAGCTCTTTCTTTCTTCTTTCTTTAACACCCTTTCCTTTATTTATTTATTTATGCAAGCACTGGGTACAGTCAGAAGCGCGGGAGGGTGAGAGAATTCAGCAGAGCCAGTGCGGGAAGCAGAGCCTGCAGAAGGACTGAAGTACACTGCTGAGGGGAGCAGCGGGTGGCAGGAGAGGTCTGAGTGCCATGTTGGACCCTTCTCCGGTGGCCGGGGAGCAGCTGGGGATCGAACCAGAGCTGCAGAGGCTGCGGGCAGCTTCGCAACCCAGTATTCAACTGCTGGGCCACTGGAGAGGCCCAACACCCTTTCCTTTATAGCTTTTTTCTTTCTTACCAGGTGGTCCCTTCCCTCAAGCTGTGAAAACCCACCTCAAATCTGAATTATAAAATAAAACTGTACAGCCCAGACCTTTTTGACCATCTATTTTATAACAAAATGCATTCATCCTATGCCATATTCCTCAAGTTGTGGGGAGAAGAGCTCAGTGCATTTGGGAAGACATTTTAAATCATCACCATGGTCTTCAAAGTCAGTATGGCTTGGCTGCAGCTTACTTACATTCTCATGTTGAGCTCTTCTTCCCCTGACTCCCCCGAGTCCAAGACATTTTTGGCACATGCAGTCCCTAGACAGGGTCATCTTTTCCCATCCCAAGTATTTTGCCTATGATTGAAATACCCTGACACTGCCATCCTTGCCGCCTCATATCTCATATATTTCCTTTGTAGTACTTATACCTTTAATTCATTATCTTTTTGTGTGTTTAGTTTTTCCCAGTAGATATAAGCTCCATAAACAGTATTGTTCCACGTTATACCTCTAACATCTATCTGCAGTAGGTACTCAACAAATATATAATGAATGCATGGATAAATATTACCTTTCGTATTTGTTGAATGAATGATTGGGAAGGAATGTCTTCCATCTCCTCTAAAACTAATAGCTTCTAATTTCCACTTTGTATGAGACTAACCCATTCCCTAAAAATAGTTACCACAATACAATGTCTAAGTGGCATTTTGATAATAAAAATCATAATTATCCTTAAGAAGGAGCTTGCAATTTATTTTATTAAAGATTTATTTATTCATGCATACAAGAATTGGGGTACAGGCTAGAGGTGTGTGTGGGGTGAGAGGATTCACCCAGACACTGGGAAACAGAACAGGCAGACTGACTGAAATACACTGCTGAGGGGAGCAGCAGGCGAGATGGGAGAGGTCTGCTGTGCCATGTGGGTAGCTCCCTGGCTGGCTAGGGATAGAACTCATGCTGCAGAGGCTGTGGATAGCTTCATAGTGCTGTGTTTAACCCCTTGCACCACCAGGGAGGCCCAGGATCTAACATTTTAAACACGAGTCAATAAGTGGAATACTGTGTTTTTCTTTGTCATGCAATGTTTTCCAGTTAATATATGTTATCCTTGTAAGATAACTTTGATTTAAACCTCCTATTGAAATAGCAGGTTCAGTCATTTTTTTTTTTAAACAAGTAATTAGGAAAAAAAAAACTAGGAGATGAAATGTCACTTTAACCCTAGGTGGTAGTTTCTGAGTACTCGATATATAATGTCTTACTAAAATTTTTCACAGGCCAAAACTTAGAACAAAATTGAGTTTAAAAGAAAAGGCATGAGATGGCTCTGAATTCAAATTTGTTTTGGGGATTTGTTTCTAAAGATGACCTCAGAAAGCAACAGAAAGAAATGAAAATTATCACTTCATTATAGACAATTTCCTTTTAAAGATTAATAAGGGTCACTTGGTTCTATTTTATTCTAATAATATTCTAATGATGTCAATTAAAAGTCACTCTCATGTATTCTCAAGGATTAAAATAGTCTCTCAATCAAAATCATTTTATTAGCTTTAGTTTTGATTCATGCCATGGCATTCAAAGAGAATTATTTTTCCTTTCTAAAAGAAATATTTGGAAAATTCAAAAAAGGGCCCACAATATACTTTCACCTCCAGACTTACTATTTAAGCATAAGGAGAATATGACAATCATATTTGTATTATCTTGTGGTACCATAATTGCTTTCTGTGAGAAAGAAGTCATTTCTTGCAAGGAACTCATATCCCTAACTCCTTTAAGTGCTTTTGGTATCAGATTAAATATTAATTTGAAGTACATCTGTGCTTATTCAGTTCAGCAGGTCCTGCTTATGAACACTGTTATAACACATTTTCATTTTGCAGCACATGACAATATGCAGTACATTGCTTTTCCACCAGGGATCACTATTTTGGAACAGATAACAGACCTCTATGACCTCTGCATTATATTTTATGCACTTTTCTATCAAAGTCAATTTATTAAGTCAGAATTTCTTCAACTTTAAAACACAGGATAATCTTTCTGTTTTCTTCTTTCTAAAACAAGTACCTTGAGTATCACCATCTTGGGACCAGCATCAAACATTAGATTTCAAGAATATTTTGCTCTGCTGCAGAAAGCTGATTATTATACTAAATATGGAAGATATAGCATATCAAACAAAACAAAGTTTCTATATAACATACCAACCTGTATTTTTTGGAATGCCAAATGCAACCTGAGTTATTTAAGCCTCAACTGTAAGTCTTACAGATAAGCCTCCTTAACATTCATTGTTCCAATTAGATATTTTATGGAAAAAAATGAAAAACAGTTTTCTTGGGTTTTAAAAGATAATCAACTATAACTAAGTTGGTTCAGCATTTAGAATAGTCACTTAATTACAGTGACTATTTCTAGATTTCTATCAGTTTGTCTTCTATAAGAATATGATAAAGGGTATGAGACTAACCTGAATCATTTTATGCTGGGTTGAAAGAAACAATAATTTTCCATTTCCTGTATACTTTATCATATTTCCCACTCCCATTTTTACTCTTAATCAGGCAAAGATTAGAACTTGCATTTTATCTCCATAAGTAAATTTGTGTATTCAGGATGTATCTTCCTCAACTTTGCAGCCCATGAAGTGCCTCTTATGCAGTAATGACTCAAATATTTGTCAGACTGAAATTTAGTGCTAATGGGCTTCCTTGGTTGCGCAAGGGGTTGAGCACAGCACTGTGAAGCTATATGCAGCCTCTGCAGCATGAATTCGATCCCAGGCCACCAGGGATCAACCCACACGGCGTAGCAGACCTCTCAGGTCTAGCCCGCTGCTCCCCTCAGCAGTGTATTTCAGTGGATCGGCCTGTTTTGCTCCCCATTCTGTCTCTGGTAAACCCTCTGGCCCCCGCACCTCTGGCCTGTACCCCAGTTACTGTATGCACAAATAAATATTTGAAACAGAAGAAATTTAGTGCTAATGTGAATGATCTTTCTTCAGTAAGGCAAATAAATGCAGAAGGGCAACAAACCTCTGGCTGATTCTGAGTGGTTTTCCATATCATTTAGTTTTTGGGCACTGCCCAAGGTGATTCATAGAATCCTTTTTCTGCCTGGCTTTGTAGTCATGAGGAACTCCTATTGCAACAGGGTGGTCCCCAGGGAAGGGGGAGGTTCCCTGCCCCACCCAAGGGAGGGTGGAGCTGAGCAGGGAGAGAAGAAGCTGCAGAAGAGACTGAGGAAGGAAGCAGGATGGAGCCAGACCTGGAGGAGGCGCATGGAGCCTAGAGACATGTGAAGAAACTGCGCTTGTCTTTTGGTTGTGGACTGGGTGACACAGATGTGGGTGAGACCCATGGGGAGGTGACAATGGCAGCTTTTATCTTGATGTTGATTTTGCTCTTTTCCTTCTGGGCTTGTCTGATTGTTTCTGACCCTTTGCTGTGGGTCCCCACTGGAAGGTGCTTTAGACTCATGGCAGGCTTTGGGGCCTTGCTCTGGGCCAATCCCATTTGGATGGACTTTTACCCACGAGGGGACGGGTAACTTTGGGTGCTTCACTTAGAAACTAGACTCTTTGCCTTACCTGTATTGTTTCCTAGTTTTATTAAAGTTCCTTCCCATTAAAGTCTCCTATGTTTTGTGTTGATGCGGCGGATGGCAGAACCCATTTAGAACAGGCAGGTTTGCGGGGATTGGGCTGCCCCTCTCCCTGTCCTATAACACTAGAAATTTGTCAATCCAGACATAAAATTACCTTGATAAGGCAGAGGTTTCACAATATCACAATTCAAGAACTTCCTTTCAAGGGTTTCCTGTTTACTTGATTTCAATTTTCAGAGATGGTGGCATGGCTTATTTTCCCCAGGAAACATAATTAAAGTGTTAGCATTACAGCAGAGCTAGCTTGGTGATAATAATATTTATTTCAAGATGGGCTTACTTAGTTCTTCTTCAAAATATAGAGATTTGGTTACCCGAAAAAGTAAGCTATATAGGTCTCTAAGTCCCACTGTTTTAGCCCATGTAGTCTTATTAATGTAAAATCAAATGATTATACCTCAAAATGGGGTACAACAAAAAGATGTGCTTGTTGCCATGTTACACCTATATAACAATATTGATTTTTGTGTTTATTTGACTAGACTATAAACTGCATGGGGCAGAGACCACATCTGCCTTGTTCATCACTGAATACATTGCTCCTAACACCATTCTTTCAATACAATAGGAACTCAATAAATAATTTTTGACAGAAAAATCAGTATAACCAGATAATTAAGATAGCCCATAAAAAATCTCAATATTTGATTATGATCATTAATAGCCAATGTAATCTTACTTTCCATTCTAACCACATACGTGGCATTCTGCAAAGGAATAGCATCTTCACTCACTGTGTAATTAAGAGTACATGTAATATGCCTGGTAGGAACCTAAACCACTAAGATGTATATATTTTTAAAAATTTTATAGGTGCTATAACTGTGTTCCCATAGACTTTAATGTTTTTAAAAATCTTAATTGGCAGTAATTGCACTATTTACATGTTAATGAACAACACCTGGCCCCAGCTGGGTATAAAGAGGCTGACAATGTTTTTCTCTCACCTCCCTGGCAAAGAACTAAGCATATGCAATTTTAAAGAGACCTGCTTGCCAGAAATAACACATTCATAATTGGTAGGACAATATGAAATTAGTTCACACGTTTCACCATTCTCAAACAAATGCATAATATTTTTCATGTTTAAAAGCTTTATGATTCAAAGAGGACCTTATTTCCTACACAAGGTGATTATTCATAATCATTAAATTATTCCTGTCAATGAATATGCCAGAAACTGGCTAAGTGGAGGCCCATGTGGTCTTCTGCAATAAGGGCCCACTTCCTGACTTAATCCCTTAAAAAAAACAAAACAAAAAAACCTGAGTTTCTTCTGAAGTCATTCAAAATCTATAATTAAATATGTTAATTTCCTGGTTAAAATATCCTGTGATATTTTAAATCACTACAGTTTTGATTTCATTTCCCCCTACAATGTTAAAACCAATTAAGAGGTATTGAAAAGTGACTTCTAATAAAGATTTTCGTGAGTCATAAAATGGTTCCTGCAAAATTTTTGCATACAATCATCTGCAAGCCAATAGACATTAGCAGGGACTACAACAAGAAGGAAAAAGAAGAAACAGTTCTTCAAATTATATGAAAGTTTTGTTATAAGACAGGGAGAGGGGCAGCCCAAACCCCGCAAACCTGCCTATTCTGAATGGGTTCTGCCATCCGCCGCACCAACACAAAACATATGAGAATTTAATGGGAAGGAACTTTAATACAATTTCGAAACAATACAGGAAAGGCAAAGAATCTAGTTTCTAAATCAAGCACCCAAAGTTACCCATCCCCTCGTGGGTAAAAGTCCGTCCATGTGAGAATGGCGCAGAGCAAGGCCCCAAAGCCTGCCACAAGTCTAAAGCATCTTCCAGTGGGGACCCACAGAAAAGGGTCACAAACAACCAGACAAGCCCAGAAGGAAAAGAGCAAAATCAACATCAAGATAAAAGCTGCCATTGTCACCTCCCCATGGGTCTCACCCACATCTGTGTCAACCAGTCCATGACCAAAAGACAAGTGCAGCTTCTTCACGTGTCTCTAGGCTCCATGCGCCTCCTCCAGGTCTCCTGGCTCCATCCTGCTTCCTTCCTCAGTCTCTTCTGCAGCTTCTTCTCTCCCTGCTCAGCTCCACCCTCCCTTGGGTGGTGCAGGGAACCTCCCCCTTTCCTGGGGACCACCCTGTTACAGTTTGACACTGCTATCTTACTTTCCAATACAGAGAAAGCAAGCACCAAGTATTCATTGAGGGTCTGGTAGCCTCAGCATTCTAACAGGTGCTTTGGGGAGGAGGTGACAGATATATGAGGGGAAAAGTTTCACTTAAATGTGTTTATATTCTATTGAAGGAGAAAGACATTACAAACCACATCATTGCAAAATGTCATTGGTTTATAAGAGATAGGGATTACTTGCATTTCAGATGAGAGAGATTAGTTCAGAGGAAAGAATGCATGTTCAGGGAAATCTTCATGGAAAGGCACATGGAAAGAGGGCAGGAAGGGAAAAATGTAGTGTCTTCTGTGTGCCAAGAAATATGCTAGCTGTTTTATCTCATTTAACTTGCTCAAGGTCACACAGTTATTAAGAGCTGGTAAGATCTGGGACAAAAATCCAGATATAGCATTATGTGCATTTCTCACTCAGCTACATGCTAGTCTTAAAGGTTGGAGAAAACAGATAAGGTGAGAAGAACAACATGAGTAATGAGAAGAGTGATTTTGCAGTGTGCTGTGCTGAGGAGATTATAGCAAGAGCAAATATGTTGAGGAAGAAAATAACATCAAATAGATACAAAGAGAAGCGACAGATGATATTTCTAACCTTGAAAGTCTGAAAGAAGAGTTTGCACGTGACATTGAAATGCAAATCATTTAAATAAGTTACATGGTGAAATGGAACACTAGTTTTTCAGAGATGGATAGGGCAAAAGGAGATGAGTGTGGAATAGAATCAGTATTATATAGTGAAGTGGATTGTGATGAGATAAAGAAGACAATCTCACCAAAGGAATGAACCAGAACATAAGCTCCTCAATGGAGCTGTATCGCCAACCCTTAGCACACTGCCCATATATTAAGTGCTCAATAAAATCATGTTAAGACAATAAATGAATAAAGGAAGGAATGGTTATGGGAGATATTTGTGACATGGACATAAAACAGACTGAAATTTAGCTTGTCAGTACAAAAAATGCTTTGGAATGCAAATGAAATTATTTGTGTGAATAACCAATGTACATTTGTTATCAGTTATCACATAAGCTTAGTATGTAACAAAAAGTGCTCAAACTAGTATTTCAATAATTAAAAACTACTAAAATAGATAGCACTTAGTGCATCATTATCAATGATATTTTTAAATATTTATGTTTGGAAGGAATGAAGAGAAACAGGTGACCTCATTCATTGCCTAAATATTAAGTTTTTATTTTACATTCCTGGAAGATACATACAGCTCTAGTGTCAAGCAAATGTCATGACTTCACCATTAGGATTAGTGATAGCATCAGTATGTGTTTGAACAAGAGCCTCACTGCATGCAAAGCGGTTTGCTATTTCTTACCAGATTTAGTACACTGTCCTCAAATCAACTTAGTACCTGGTCTTTTGTGTATATTCCCAGATAATGTAATGACAAAGAAGGAAAAAATCATAGTTTTTATTTGGGAGGTAATTGTAGGATAGAGATTGAGAACTCCATTTCTGGAGTTAGTCTAGGTTTGAATCTTGGCAATGTGACCTTTGATAAGCTAAGAAACCTCACTGTATTTCAATGTTAGTAGTGCAATGGATATAATAGTACCTACTCATTAGGCTATTTTTAGACTAAAACAGACATACTGTCTCATGTGCTTGGAATATGGAACAATGCCTGACAGACAGTGCTCTACAGTGCTGACTGCTATCATCATCATCATCAATACTATTATTTTTGTTACTTTGTATTATTATTAACATGACTTACTCACCTCCAGAGCTTCCATCATCTCACTTTCATCTTTTGTTCTCTCCTCATTTTCCTTCCAAAAGTCCACCATGACTAAGCTGTTCTGGGGTCTGTTTGTCCTCAAATTACTTATTCTCTCTTCTCCATCTCTACTCCTTATCCTTCCTCCACCATTCCTAGGTTTCTATATCAGCTGACTCTTTCACTGTCCCTTCACCCTAGAGGAATGGCGGCTTCCTGCTGGTACTTTTTAGTTGTTCTATGATTTCTGTCATCAAGTTCCAAAATTAAATTTTCTCATTTTAATTACTATTTTTCTTTCTTTGGTAGACCTTGACGGACACAGTAGGACCAACACAAAGAGGTGTTTTGGAGGATGGAGGATAGGTAGAATGTAATTGGCATTCGAAGCTGTGAATAATTCCAGTTCTTGAGCTGTCTTACTGAACTTAGAGGTATGAGATGACTCAAAGAGGAACTTTTAATGCTAGTATTGCAGTAACCAAGACTTAACCAGATTTAACATTTTCTGTATATCAACAAAGTTATCTCTGTCTTGATGTTCTATAGCTAATGTTTCCATCAGCAAGGGCTGAAAACTACTAATTAAAACTCTGTAGTCGGCCTAACCAGTACTAAAAGGGAATGCAAGCCTCAGTAGTAATGCATAATCAATTGAATGTATTTATGACTGTTTCCCCATTATTTCCTAATGAGGAGTTCAAGAGGCTATGCATGACTGTAGATGGCTGGCAGGCTACTACATCAATACCTTGGGTCTGTCAGAAACAGCTCAGGGTTTTAGAGAAGCATATTTATATACTCCAAGGAGCACATGTGAGTGAAATAAAGATTTGCTCTCTATTTATCCTCCATTAAATCATATGTGGTAGCCCAACTGCAAATAAAGAAAAAAAAAGTGACTTGTGTTATTCAAAGCTCATAAAGACAATTTTTGATTTGGTGCCATGAAACAATACATTAAAGAAATTTTCCTAAAACCAAGACACAATTGAGTTGCTCTGTTAAAGCAAGGGATCATTTTGCAACACTGATTTCATTATACAGTAAATTATAATGATCTAATTGGGATTTTGTAAAACACCAGGCAATATTAAGTTTTAAATGACTATTGTCCTCTGAAATAGTTGCCAGAAAAATTATGGGCAGAAGCTAAATAGACTACTTTTTACTTTAAAATACTATCAGTATGTAGATAACATTTTATACTTTAGAGATAATTTTCAATAATAAAGATTTCGTTAATTAAAAAGAAGTAGTTTAGGTGAATAAAGAAAATTTTATCTAACATTGTACTCAGGGAAATAAAACTGATTTAAGACATTGTGAACTGTTCAATTGAAACAGAATCGTTCAATGTAACAATTTGAAGAGACTTGGCAAATAGTTATTTGAACATTAGATAGAATAGAAACACTTGTATAAAATAAAAGGAAGTAAAATTGCTGAGAGAAGGATTCCTCTGTATGAAACATGGCATTTGTTTAAAGTTTTAAGCAATTTTTAAAAATTAGCTTACTGAGAGGTTAAATGTATTTGAAAATAAGTAAAAGTAGTTTTAAGATACTATAAAATTGTGCTAATAAAAAAGAATTAAATCTGAAGTTTGAAAATGAACAGAACCCATTTTTGTTTCTTCCCAAATATTTTGGAAATTATTCAATCGGTGAATAGATTCAAGAGATGATTGCAAAGATGGGAATCAAATAGCTGTTACAAAGACAGAATCAGTCATCAGGCATAAAATGGTAATTATAGCAGCATCACTGGAAAGAAAGGAAGTGATAAAATAGGTGTTAGTAAAATAAAAGATGCTAGCACTTTCTTTTAGACCAACTTGCAAAAAAAATTCTTGAGAATTATAGTGTATTTCAAAAATGCCTAATATATGCATGCATGCCTATATGTGTGTATGCACATATGCATTTTTATATATGCACACACACACTCTATTTAAAGTATACACTATGGTTCAACATAGGCAAAGGAAGTATTTTTGAAAATACAGAAGAATAACTCACAATTTGCATATCAGTTATTTATATGTAAATGAGTGCTTATAAAGTGTTTTGAAAATATTATGGTTTCTTTCAAGTATTTAATGCTCTCTGCCATCTTAATTCAAGTCTGAATTTGCTTATCAATCCACAACTTAAACAGAGCAATGGGATGTAGCCTAGCCACTGCATTCATAATCATAAATAATTGTTTCAGGATTAATACATTTCACTACACAGATTTTATAAAATGGGCCATTTGTTGTACAACTGTACAAATTCCCTTAGTTATTTTGGATTGTATTTACCATTGTCATTTTGTTATAAATGGAACAAAATATTTTTCTTAATCAACCATGCAAAATGTGCCACTATTCAAAGAATATTTTCTCACCTGTGCACAATATAAGTTCCTAAAACAAATCATATTTTGTAAGTTTACTGAAGAGCACATGACATTTTCACAGCAGCACCAGTAGGTAGCTATGTGAGAGGAGCTTTGCATACAATATCTAATTCAATCTTCACAGTAAACCAATACAAAGGGGGATTCACTACAGTTTTTGGAAAAGGAAACTAAGGCTCTGAGATGGTAAGAAAGTTGCCTAAATTACACAGCAGTTAAATGACACAACTAGAAATTCCACTCTTAGGTATTTACCCAATGGACACAGAAACATTAATTCAAAAGGTCACCTCTAACTCTATGTTTATAGCAGCACTATTTACAATAGCTAAGCTGTGGAAATAACCCAAATGCCCAGAAATAGATGACTGGATCAAGAAGATGTGGTACATATACACAATGGAATATTACTCAGCAATCAAAAAAAGATAAACTCATGCAATTTGCAACAACATGGATGGAACTGGAAGGGATCATGCTCAGTGAAATAAGCCAGAAAGAAAAGGAAAAATACCGGATGGTCTCACTCATAGCAGGAACTTAGAAAACCTAAATAAAGGACCAGGAAAAAGACTAATTATAATTAAGTAAAAAATCAAAATCAACAAGCAACTATAAACCAGAGTCACACAACGGGGGGCGGAGAAGGGAGTAGGATCAAAACAAGGGGGTGGGTGGGAATTGTATGGGGACTATAACCAAGATGAAAATGCATACATTGTGCAAAAATGGAAAATGATGTAAAAATACATAAAATAAAAAAATGAAAAATTAAATTAAATTAAATGTGTTGGGTGAAAAAGAGAAAAAAATGACACAACTAGGATTTCAATATAGTCTTTTCACACTCCAAAACCTATGCTTTCTCAACTATGCTCTCCCGTCTCTCCGTGAAATATGGAAAAGTGAATGAGAGAATTGGTAGAGGAAAACACAATTACATCAAAGTTTTAACAACATAACCTTGTCCACAATCCCAAGAAAGGAAAAAAAAAATCAACTTCTAGAGAATGTTATGTGACTATTTATACATTTAAACTGAGGACTACAGTTTCTCTATTTACGATTCTGAATAAAATAACCGATGTCTGGAGTTTCTCTAGGATACTGAAAAAAATCTTCAATCAGCTAATTAAAAATTCAAGAATGTCCTCTAGATTCCATTTACTGAAGCAAGTAAGTCAGTGCCTCTCTCTCTCTCATTTTTTTAAATTTGCAATTAAAAGGGTTAAAATTAAATCGAAGCACAATGCTGTTAACCAGAAAATTCAATTAATTGGTATACTTCATTTCCTGATCATTTAAATTAGCAAAAAGTTTTACTTTATTTTACTTGCCTTTCTCAGGTTTATACAGTAAACCTGACAATGCACATAAGACCTCAGAACAGTGCCTGATTACTGTTACTCTTGCTCATTGGCTTACACAACAAAAATTTACTAAGTGCCTATTCTGTTCCAGGTACAATTCTTGGTGCTAAGAGCGGTGAATAAAACAAAGTCTCTGCCCTAATAAAATTTACCTTTGGGGGATATAAATATGATGTGGGAATGTGGTTACAACTTTTGTTATTCTTTTATCATCGTCATCCTCTTCATTTCTCAATCAATGGACAACCAAGGATGCACCAACTCTGAACTTAATATCATGATTACATACTTTTTCTCATTACTAGGAGTACTTGTTATGTCAGGAGTAGCCCATAAACCCTTTAAGATCTTCTCCAATAGGGAAGCTGTCTCCTGAAATTCTAAAGTACTAAAAGGATAGTGAACTGGGGATTCCTTGAGTTTACAGGAAATTTGAATGAACTGTTTTATATGCTGAATTGCTAATAAATGTTTAATGATACATGTGCATATGTCAGGATTTGGTTTGAGATTTGCTTTTCTTATAAGCTGATAGTGAGGTTTTGGAGAGAGAGTAACCTTCAAACACCTCAAGACTTCTTCAAAGGCTCTTATTTATTAAAAACAAAAAGCCCCTAAGAGTTCCACATGATGAAATTTGTTCCGGTCAGTCCACAGCAGAAAACTCTCAGTTTGTGTAAGAATAATGTAAACATTATAGAAATTTAAACAATTAGTCTAAGAATAAATACAGTAACCCAAAAGTAAGGTTATTGCAAGGATAACCTTGCAATAAGGAAATCCAAGGCAGTTTTAGACAAAATAAGACGATGATGATGTGATTCTAGGGAGATAATATAAATTCAAATTAATGCAACACATTTTAAACAACCCAACCACAAATTTCAGTACCTGCTCTTTGATTAATGAAGACATGCGTTATTCTTTTATTAACAGCTAACTCAAAAATGGCATGTAGGAAAATAATTCAAGAAATTTATCTGAATTTCAAAACTTCCAGGTATTTCAACCAGCTTTAAATTTAAAATACTTTTATGATGTTTTATTTTTTAAAGATTTTTTTCCTTTTATTTATTTATGCATATAAGAACTGGGGTATAGGACAGAGGTATGGGGGTTGAGAGGATTCACCAGAGACAGAGTGGGGAGCAAAACAGGTGGAACTACTGAAATACATTGATGAGGGGAGCAGTGGGCGAGACAGGAGAGGTCTGCTCTGCCATGTGGGTTAGCTACCTGGCTGGGGATTGAACTCGCGCTGCAGTGGCTGGTGATACCTTGAAAGTGCTGAGACTTTAACCCCTGCGCCATCAGAAAGGCCCACATGATTTTATAAACCATGTAACTTAAAAATAGGACAGCATTAGGACTTTCAGTGATGAACTTAATGTAGTAGACACAGATGCTGATTTATAAAGAAACACACCTGAAAAATGTTATATCATGTCAGTAACAAAAATTAAACTTAAAAAAAAGGACAGCAAAGAAAATGGTATAAATGTAGTTATTGATTATAGCAATTTAAGTGTCAAAGTGTTTTACTCCCTATTTAATTTTTATGAGTTACTAGACCCCACTGATGATATGAGAAACTTAGGTTTAGTGACTTGGCAAAAGTTATTGATATCATTGGAAGAGTGGAGACCAGAATGTAGAATTGACATTTAGAAATCATGTTTCCCGCTTATCTAATTAAATTTAAGAAACTTCTTCCTCTTCTTTGAACAATTGCTAATCTTAGCCCTCTCTCATATACGAGATCCATGAAATTCTCAAGGTTCAAATTTTTTAAAATCTGAATATTGGGCCACATGCATTTTAAATATTCAAGAGTCATTCCTTTTTCATATAGTGGTCAATGTATTTTTGTTTTAGTGTTCTGTATTGATTTCATTTTTCTGACAAACATGCCATCATTTTCACTTCAATTCTTTCCTGTATCAGAAAACCCATTTCTCTTCCTGCATGTCCTCTAGTTAAAATTTTCAGTAAGGCATAAGTTACTTTCATGTCTTCCCTTATATTGATTAAGTAAATTCAAGCTTTTTTTTTTCCCTAAAAGAAAATCAAAGAGTGACTGCCTTCCATACAGAACTTTATTTTTTATTTGTTTCACATAGGTCACTCCAATTCATCCGATGAGCAGAGAGATACAGATGTGAAAGTAGTATGCAATTGAGATCTACTAGTGGTTTAAAGAGAGCAAGGAGCTCTCATATTTTATCCATTAATAATCATAAAGTCTTACTGTCACAGGGGCCTTTGAAGTTCTTTGAAAATAAGCACTTGAAAAAACTGAGGTAATTTTTTTCCACTAATTTTCATCATCACTGGGAATGTGAACTCACATTTGTATTGTATTGTTTTCCCTCAGTATGGTATATTCTCTCAATATAAATAAGTAATTCATATTATATAATATATAGTTACATAATTCAAATAATCACATAATCTTTTGGGGACCATAGTCCATTCAATGAAATTCCCTCATATCACAGGAGGAAAACTCAGGCTTAGGTAGAAAGAGAAAAGTGCTCAGGGTCACATACCCACTTGGTGGATATCCTGCAGGTCTCATGTCCTCCCCTACAGGCCAGTTCTTGTCTAGAGCCTATACTTAAGATATTGCCTTGTCAATATTGCTTTGCCTTTTGAGTAAGGACATGTTGTCTTCTACTTGACAAATGCAAAGTCCAAAGGCTGAGTTCACAATATCTAGAACAGTATCTGGGACATAACACTTAATTAACATAACATTTCATAAATATGCTCTTATTTACTTTAATTAATTTTCAAATTTCTCAGCACATTAAGACAAAACAGATTTTCCAGTGGCTTACTTGTCATTTATCAATATCTTGTACTTATCATTTAGTTCATTGTCTCACTATCTCCATGAATGAATTAGCATTGCAATTAAGATTCCATAAGACAAGTGATCACTGCAGATAGGTGCTTGTCCTTCTATTTCTGAGTCACAAATAAATCATTATGTCAACAGGATACAAAATGAAAAGTTGCTTAAAAATAGATATTTCTGAATAGCACTCAAAATACCCAATTGGTGTAATTCATAAGCTTGGATAGATGCTGTGCAGGTTCTTATCCAAGATAACCATGAAAAAAGAGAACAATTTGAAAAACACATGTTATAAAAGCTATAAACTTCCCATGGCATTGATTGCTACCTATTTAAATTTACTATAAAATATTTCACAAAGTGAACTATTATGTGAAATTTCAAAATGAACCTGCTGAAGATTTATTTCAGTAAAAGATTTCTGAGAAGCAAAACAGTTTTGTATAGAATAAAACATTTCGACTAATCTTCCCTTGCACCTCTATTTTGAAATGTATTAATCAAAAGAGCAGGAAATTCAATGCAGGTGGATATACTGGTTTTGTTAATTTACTCTTTTATAACCTATTTCTTCATAGCCTAGAATATGCAGGGACAAAGATTGGAGTTTCAAGCTGTTAAGGAAGTTTACTTAGTGATAGCTTGAGCTAGGCCTTGGGAATGGTTTTGATTCTATTCATAGTACTAGTGACAAGAATACCTTGGGCTAAGGCACTGTACAGTAGAAAATTCACTGCTCAGGGAGATGAATTAGCTATCTCAGATTACTCAGGTATATTTATGCCATGGAGATAATAGTATGCTTTGCGATAGTAGTAATAGCTATGGTTATTACCTTAGCAAAAGAATTATAGAGATCACAGGATGCCCTGCTAGAGAACACATTTCCCAGTTCTTGTTCAGTTAGGTGAGTATATGTTGACCAGTGGAATCCTAAACACATTGCAAATGTATTCCCCTATTCCTGCCCCATCCTACCTGCTAGAATTAGAATGCAGTTGGAGCAGTATTATTATAACGATGGCCATAGAGGATGATGGAATAACATGAAAAGAATCTGAGTCCTTGTATAATTGTGTGCAGAAGTGTTTGCTCACTTATCTCACACTGCTACATGAGTATGCAAACATTTTCTTTGTTGGGTCATTTTGTTACTGTAACTAAGCCTTTTACCCTAATAAATGTTAATTAACTTATTATATACCAAGAACTGTTTATTATTACCCATGCTCTTTGCATCCATCTACTTGTGCCTAAGTACTCTCCATACTTTAGGTCATAACTGAATAATCTCCAAGCTCCCATCAGCTGAACATAAACTTTTTGTCTGTTCCCATGGAATTCTCAATTTCTAACTTCACATTGTAAGCTTCATTTGTATATGTCTTATCTCTGCTACCAGATCAAACTTCATGAGAATGAGTACATATCTTATTCTCCAAATGCCAATACTGTGGCTTTCTCAAGAAGTTCTTATTGGCTGAATGAAGGACTGAAACATTTGTGCATCATGCTGTTTGTCTACGGTGGTAGCTAAATGAACTTGAAGGAAGAACACATTTCTAGTAGGCAACCGAAGCAAAAAGGAATCGAGACCCCACAGTCAGTAATAAGTTGACACCCCAAATAATTTTTATCTAAAACCCTGCTATTTTATGTCTTATGTTTCCAGCATTGCAAGCACTGAAGATAAGGGAAAGTAATGCATTGTAGTTAAAGAGCTTATAACTACATCCTAACCAGATTGTGGGAAAGTGCTCCTTGGCAACAACTTTTGTCTTCTTACAAAGGCGTGATAAGTCAAGTACTGATTTGGTCAAGTACCATAAAGCTATTTTTCTTTTAGTTGTCTTTATATCTCACAACCCTTTCTACAATATAGTAGAGGACTATATGTTATATTTTATAATACAGAACAATAGGCATTGGTAAAAGTTGAAATTTACCTGAAATTTTCTAAGAAATGTCTTAGAAACAAAGACATAAATATGGTTACTAACTTGCATGTGAGATTTAAGGCTGAGATTCATTATTTTTTTCTAATCATTCTAAATAAATGTAAAATAGGAAGGGTGGAACAAAGCAGTCAAACAGACACTATTTTTTTTTCTTTTTTGTACTTTGATAGATGATTATTCAACAACATTTCTAAATTCTTCATGCAGGGCAAAGAGGGATATTAAAAGACAAAAGAATGAAACATTAAAAAATAATTTTTTTATCTCAGAATATACCATCATTTCTTCTTTACTTTAAAATACTTTAAATGTACAAGAGCTAGATTTCACATAATCATCACCCAGAGATAATTATCATAAGCAATTTAGTGGACATTCTTCTGGTTGGTTTAAAACTTATGTAATTATGATTTCTAAGAAATTATGATCATTATATAGACACTGATATATAATCAGCTTTACCCCATAACATTGCATGAAAAATGTCCCATGTCATTAGCTTTCTAAAGCTTTATAGCTAATACTGCATAATATTCTACTGTATAGATACCCTGATATATTTAACCAGAACTTAATTCATGTCCCTTCAATCATTCACAGTTATTTCATTAATACCTAATTTCATAATATGTAGGGGAAAAATTATTCTGTTTAGTATTTAATGAAACATCTGCCTTTTAGGAAAATTTTTGTTAAAATATAAAATTGCTACTTCTTTAGCTCAGCTGATTAAAGGTAAATGAGGTAAATATCCCAGACTCATATTTCTCCATACCTGTTAGCTCTTTTTCTTAGCTGCTGCATTTGTTTTAGACATGCTTTCCTGCACGTCATGGAGGACCACAAAAGAGACATATTAAGTGTGGTTACAGCCAGCTGATGCAAAAGTGAGCCAAACAGATATGTCTAAGAAGGAGTGCCCCACACATAACTTTGCATGAGTAAGCCTACAATAAAAAATGTGTTTACCTATTTCCCAATAATCATGTAATCTTCACACCCAGACTTAAAGTTACTATTATTTCCATCTTAGAGATCAGAAAACCTACTTTCCAAGAAGTTGAACTAAGATCACATAGCTGGTAAGGTAAAGAGCAGCATCAGAATTTAAAACAAGTGTGTTTTAGTTGCAAAGTCCATGCCCTTAACCACTTCCAGGTTGTCCAGATAATACAATAGCAGAATGTAACTTCAATTATTAAAAACACAATTCATTTAATGTACAGTACTAATGTGAATTATTACTTTTTATTTTTCATGCCTTAAGGTCAGAAGAATGTTCTAAAAGGCAGCATTTTTTCCAACTTGAGGATTTCTAGAAATAAACTGAACTCACACCCTAATCTTTGTCTTACCAAAAATAATTTTTTAAATATTTATTTATTTATACAAGAACTGGGGTATAGACCAGATGCGTGGGAGGGTGAGAGGATTCACCAGAGACAGAGTGGGGAACAGAACAGGCAGACTGATGAAATACACTGCTGAGGGTAGCAGTGGGCGAGACAGGAGAGGTCTGCTGTGCCATGTGGGAGCCTTGCAGGCCAGCCGGGATCGAACTGGCGCTGCAGAGGCTGCAGACAGCTTCAAAGTGCTGCGCTCAACCACCTGCACTACCAGGGGAGGCCCCAAAAATCAATTTTTAAAAAGGACATAGCACATGTTACCACCACTAAAGTAAAAACAATGAAATAGAAAAGTGATGAGATATAGGAAAGTAAGGAAAAAATTATTACAGTATAGATAGATTTTAGATTGAATGATGTTCTACAAGTGGAAAACGATGAGTTTCTCTTTCATATGAGTTGACTTTCTTTATTCCCTTTATGGTGGAAAATTGGGCAGAAAATATCAATCCAAAATGTTCCAAAGTGTTCAGGTTTATTACTTTTGCACATTTTTACCTTTAAGTCTATGAGATACAATATCCATGATTAAAATAAAAAAAACAAGCATTAATTATGTAAATGTTTTTCCTTTTGAGACTTTTTAATCCCAAATGAACTATTCTTTGCATTTAACTGATGTAAAATATGTGTGCATGATACACTTTTTATATCACTCCAAATATTCATCAATACTTAATAAGTGAATCTTACTGTAAATAAAGTGCTTTATCTCCCAAGGAAGAGCCTGTGGTGTAGGATTTGACCTTCAGGTCTGTCATCAGGTTTATAGAAGTTTGAAAATTAATCAAAGACAGTAATTAAAACAGAAAATGACTCTTTACCAACAAAATTAACCAAGATTTAAAAAAAATAACAAAACACTGTTCAGGAAAATGAGTAATAAAAAAGGCGCTCACATACACTATTGTAATGTAATTAGTTACATTTCCCTGGATATTAACTTGAGAGCATAATAACAGAAATCTTAAAATTGTTCATAATGTTTGACTTATTATTTTATTGCTAGCCTCCTAGCTCTCCTAGGGAGATCACTTGAATGGAGACAAAGACTTATGAAAAACAGTGGTCAGCCTAGAATGCTTAAAAAACTGTAAACATCCCTAAAATATCCAGCATTCAGCAAATCATTTAAGTAAATTATGATAGTCATTAAAATGATTTCTAAAATCATTGGTATTTCATGTTGCTAGTGTTAAGCATAAGATATAACATTGCATAAATATAAATAAGCATAAGATATAACATTGCATAAATATAACATAAGATATAACATTGCATAATTATAACATTAAGCATAAGATATAACATTGCAAGATATAACATTGCATAAATAATACAATCCATGCTATATAAAAATATAAAAATCTTCAAGAAAATACATGAAAATATTAACAGTTTTTCCTTCTGGAAAAGTAAGGGAGAATAAACAATTTTCTCCTTGCAGATTTATACTATTCTGCAACTTTTGAAATTTTTAATAATGATCCACTATATCCTCAAAAATCAAGAAATAAATTTTTTTTGGTTGTGAGAATATATATTTATTAAGGAATTAAATTGGGTAAATTTTTGGTATGAAGTAATCTTTTTTTTATAATAAATTTTATTTTTATATTCCCCATACAATTGCAACCCCCCCATTTTGACCCCAATCCATCCCCTCCCTCCACCTCCCCCCAAAAGTGTCTCTGGTTCATAGATTTTTGTTGATTTTGATTTTCACTTTCTTATAGTTATTCATTTTCCTGGTCCCTTATTTAAGTTTTCTAGATTCCTGCTATGAGTGAGACCATCCGGTATTTTTCTTTTTCTTTCTGGCTTATTTCACTGAGCATGATCCCTTCCAGCACCATCCATGTTGCTGCAAATTGCATGTGTTTATTTTTTTTGAATGCTGAGTAATATTCCATGGTATATATGTACCACATCTTCTTGATCCAGTCATCTATTTTTGGGCATTTGGGCTGTTTCCAAAGCTTAGCTATTGTAAATAGTGCTGCTATAAACATAGGGGTGCAGGTGTTCTTTGGAATTGATGTTTTAAGTCACTTGACATCAAATGTTTGGACTCTAGGTTTTATTAATAGGACCGATATTTATGAAAGTCAGAATTTTTGCCCAATGCCACAACATTTTTTTCCCTCATATTAGTGGGGAGTAAAAATAAACAACAACACATTTCCAATAGCAAAATATGTCACTTCTCTCAAAATTGCAGATTCTTTACAAGAAAGAAGTCAAGAAAAATGAATTTGGTAAGACCTTTAGGCAGGTACTTATATAGAAGTATAAATACTGCCCAAGCAGCCCCCCTCCAGCAAAGGGGTCTGGCACACAAACCTGGACAGAAGTGAAAATGTGCTATGTTGCAGTGAAGGGAATCTCAGCTCTAGTGTGAAAATTTTGCTTGGGAGCCCCAAATAAAACTCAAATCTTTGGCTTACATCCAAAGTCTGTGACCTTCCCAACAGCCAAGGTTCACATTATTATTTTTATATGAAGGAAGCTCTGACTATGGGATTTACAACAAAGTCAATAAAACTATCTCCTGCTTCTGAAAGAAGTGTCAATCAGATAAGCCGAATGTGTGTGCCCTTATTATCCCAAGAAGAGCATGGTTATAATACCAAGTCAGAACTTCATAGCCTCAGTGCATTAAAAAAAATTAAAGTGCAATTTAAAATGTTTTTAGTCTGAGTTAACTATTGTCAGGTTTTCCCCCTTTAAGAAAAGTCAATATATTCAACACAGACTTAGAGAAGAAAGAAAAAGTGGAAAATTATTATTCACATTGCAAGTCAGTTCTTTTCTTGACATGTATATATTTTAAAAGAAGGCAATCCTTAAAATAGAAAGGACCCCAGTGTTAATATTTGTCAGTTGGCATAAAGGAAGGAAATTAAAGCTTATGATAGAACATTAGGAGTCATGGCTAATTTAAGAGTAATCAGAATGGAAGGTTAACAGACCTCAGAAATTTGAATGTAAATCAAGTCAATTTAAAAACAGGTTTAGATTAACAACCATTGACACACATTTTCCATCAATATTTTCATTTCAAACATTGAGCTATCTTACTAACGGCCATTTTCTGGCATACCACATTCCTTTTGCTCTGATATTAAAATCTAAGTATCTATAATGGCTGAAGGATACATAAGAATATCATCTTTCAGAAACACTTTTTTTTCACAATTCTCAGATCTGTGAGAAGGCTGCACAGAATAGCAGCAGTGCCTGCTGTACGCTATACTCCTACTATACTTGTTATTGTATTGTTTTAGCCAGGACGAAATAAGACATAAATTTAATTTCTGGCAAGCGTTTGCAATTTATGAGTCAAGAACTCTCTGAGAAGAGAATTTGATGTTCTTTCCACCTGCCCTTTTATCAACATTAAACAAACAGTATGTTTTACTACGACCCACTTCTGACATTTATCAGTTGCTTTTATTTGTTTCTCTGCCAACCTCAGCCTTGTCAGCAGGACTTGGGCATGACAGCAACAGCAGCTCATGCCAATTAGACCCTTTTCAAATGAACTGTTCTTTTCAGAACTGTACATTTTTGAATAAAAGGGAAAGAAAGGTAAAGAATGACTATCACAGAGTCTGAGGGCGAGCAACAAACATTCAGTATGCACACATTCCTCTTTTTGCCTAACACAGACTCCCAATTAAAAGAGGAAAGAGAGCGGCCGTGGAATACATCCCAAGTGTAAGTTGTTGGGTGGTTTGAAACACATTGTGGCATTTATACGTTGTTTGGCAACAACATTGATGATTAGAGTATATTTCCAGGGCTTGAATTAATAACAAGAAATGGAACTGAATTTTTTCATGAATTATGATGAAAGTAGATGGGAAATTTTTGTCCTGAGGATTCTACCCACATGCTTCCCACACACATATGTACAAATCCTTGGGGGGAAAGGATGGCTTCAAGAAAAAGTCTCCCCTCTCTTTTATTTAACAAGGCTGCTATGCAGCTTGCCATCCCGGGCTAACAGCCAGAAGAAGATTATGGCAAAAATAATCACCTTTGCAACATTAAGGAAAAGATGAAACTAGCACTACGATTCAGGGGCTTATTTCTTTCCCTCTAAATATGATACCACGTTTTTGTATTTTATTTGGGAAATGGTTTTCTGCAAGATGTATCTGGAAAAAAAAGAGTTGTTTTCTTTTCAACAAATAGCTAGAGGTGCTGAGAGATTTCCTGTTAAAACTGTGTAAGGCATTCCACTACTTAAAAGGGAATTTAGTGTTGATGAAAGATGCCAGTTTGACAGCCATGGAAAATGAAGGAAGCATTCTTTATTCCCAGGGCACATCATCTCAAAACGAGGGATCATCTCTTATGGTTAAGAGGGTCACACCTTATTGTTTAATATTCATTGAGAGTACACACATGCTGGATGATGGAAAGATACACATGAGGCCCAGTCTGTGTCCTCTAAGACATTAAATTCTTCAAACCAGCATATTCTTAGTCCCAGGGGCATACTATACAAGACTAGTGGCCTCTACTTTAAAAAGGACCAAGGCATCAAGAGCAAGTGGGTGACAGATTCAAAAGGAGGGTAAAAACCACTCAGTTTGGACATCTTTCCTATTTCCTGCATTCCCTGCTCGTAAACCTAGAAGCTGGGACTTCTTCCCCTGCTCCCCTCTTCTGAAATAGCACCTTATTTCCTCAGACAGCACATAAAACCTGGGAAGAATCATTTGACCTCAATACTCAGACTCAGTAAGTTTTCATGGCACTAGGAATCCCACGTTAGCGATTTCTGTGGTCCTGACTTGCATAAACTGTGAGTGAACGAGGGGAAAATGGAACAATTCCCAGGGGAATTAGTCCATTAATTAATTGGATAAAGAAGGGGGGTGGCGATATCTTTTCATGTATGTTAATCAAGGATGCCGACAACGGTTGAAGGAGCTGCGTTCATAAGGTGCTGAGCAGAAGTGGTGTTGCTTCAGGGACCTGGGAGAAAAATTGGCCAGGGAAAGGGATGGTTTCCCCATTTTCACATGGGCAACAATATGGTTGTGGCAACCCAGTGAGGGCTGCGAAACAGTAGTAGAGACTGGTGAATGGGAGCAGTGGGCAACATGGGAGCCCCGAGAGAGATAGAGTACGAGTCCAGAGTGTACCTTTAGTTGTGAGAGGGCAATAGTAAGGTCAGGGCAGAAAACTGGCAGGAACAGCTTTGAGCATGTGAGATATTGGGTGATCCCAAAAATAACTGGAGAGACTCAGTGAGAAACTGTGATCTTACAAATTGCAGGGAAAACCTGTGAGTGTTTATTTGGATGCTAGGGAAATCTGAGTGCTGACATTCACGTGGCCTTATTTGTTCCCAGATTGATGAAGATCTATGGCCTTTGAGTAATGAAAAAATTCAAGGCATTTTCAAAATACACTGTGGAGCCTATCCACTCTTCTACTATTTGCACTTCTTACATCCACAAGGGATGTTACAAAGTCCGGGCTGCCGAAACCTACAAGTCCTCTCGAGGGGGCCACATATAAGTTGAATATACTAGATCCATGCTGGTTTTTGGTTGTGTTATAAGCTTTTAGGTTGTCTCTTCTGGAACTCTGGGGATAACACGTGAACCTGGGGCCAACCCATACTTCTCTTTGCCTTAGCAAAGGACAATTTTTAAAGATCTATGTGCTCCTCACCCACCCTTTTTCCTTTCTCCTCACACATTTTCAGAGCTTTGTTCTGTGTGTCCTGAGTGTTCTTTCTCAACACAGTTTCTTTGGTTTTCACAAACCACTGCTGTCTTCCTTCCCTCCTCGCTTAAATTCCTTCTTAGAACCTGGAACTGAGAGTTTTCCTAGACAACCTCTCTTTCTTCAGTTCTTTCTCTAAAGTTCTGAACCAAATCACAGAGCATCTGGAAGTTCCAGATGATTGAAGGTAGCTCATTGTACCAGTATCCCACAGGTCACACTGAAGACTGAAGTGCATATATGTGTGATGAGGAACAGTACTCAATGACTCTAGCAAATTTGGAAGCTGCAGCTTTTTCATTATCATATTTTATTCATCAGCAACCACAAGGCTGAGACTTTAATGAACTTTGTATCAACAAAAATGTGTTACATAAGAAACTTCACTCACTGTTTATTCAACAGCCCAAAGAAAAAGGCAGACTAAAGTTATTAAGGCTTGAGGAAGAAGACTCTTGGAATTTTCTTTAAAGCAGCATATCATTTCAAGGATTCTAAACCATGGAAGTACTTTAACACAGGACAGGAGGCTGTTATACAAAAGTAAAACTCAAAATTATCATCCTGAGAACTAATAATGCAACATGTTAGCATCAAGCTTCAAATGGATTGGTATTTATTGCATTATTAAAATTGTATCCTCTATGATGTCAACTAAACATAGTGTTGGGGTGGGGGCATTAACTAGGTCATGTTAGGACAGCAGTCAGTGACTACTACCCTCTCCAAATATGTTTGTCTCAAAGAAATATTTCACTGACTAGCACTTTGCCACACTGCTCACTTCTCATTACCATTTCAAATGCACTTTCTATGCTCTGAGGTACCTCTCTGCTGCCCCAGGGCTTTGCTAAGACACTAAAAAGTTTAGTTGCCATGCATAATATACAATGCAAGTTACTAGTATGAATTTTTAACAGTGTTTTGCTTTATCACATCCCAGAGCCCCTGGAGACCCAAGGAGTGAAGGGAGCACTTATTTATTCATTGATGCTCCCGCCCCTTTTCTTTAATGAAAACCTTGCTATTGCCTGAGGCATATATTCATAATAAAAAACTTAAGCAAAATTAGAACAAATCAAAACATATGCATCTAAAGACAACTGTTAAAGCAGAAACAAATGGCTGATGAAGACTTTAGCAGAAGCAAAATGAGAGAAATAAATACTATTAGGGAAGTCACAATTATACCTGAACAGACCAGTGCTGTATAATACGCAATAGTGTCTGCTTTGTAGTTAGGAAAACTTGCTGGTCATTACGGTGAAGGGCTAGGAGCCTGGGGGCTGGAATCGAAGTGCCACTGCCTATGTTTGAATATAGGTTTGCAGTTTTCCAGCTGTGTGACCTTGGACAAACTACTTAAGCTCCCTGGCTTTGGATTCCTCTTTCATAAAATGGGACCAGTAATAGCATCTCTCTCATATAACATCTATAGGAGTTCATATATGTAAAGTACAGTGTCTGGCAGAGAATATGGATGCAATAAGCACACTATTGTATATTATTGTTGTTGCTATTATATTGTTATTATTATTTGTCATTATTAGATGTAAAGGGAAAAAATAAAATTTGACTACATGCATTCTGGTCATCAAAGCATATCTTCTTTTATGGCAGATAGTAAAATAGCAGAAAGAATGTTCACTAGAAATTACATGTCCTGTACTGATAGGTGGAAATTAGCAAGAGCCAAAAGCTAAAAGTTAGGTACCTATTATAGGTTAAATTCATAGGTTCAGAAGAGAGAAAGATCAACATCTACACATAGTCTGAATCAGCTCAAGAGGTTTTCACAGTGAAAGATCCATAAGTGGTTACCAAATGATCCCTCTAGATCTGGAGAAGCATTTCATAGAAAATCACCCCATACTTTCCCAAAAGGCTCTGCCCAGAAAGGTATCAAGTTGAATGAGCCACAAGTGGCTTTTGTTCAGAAATGCTTATGTGCAGTTAGCAGGTTCATAGAGTCGGAGGTTTCGCAATTGCATTAGATGGCCTCGACAGTCCATTCTGGCTTTAGAATTCTATGACTCCCGGTATTCTTCATATTTTCATTGCATTGATAATGTCCTTAGAAACATCCATTAGCTTTTAGTTAAAGCCATCTCCAGATGTCTCATCTATCTTGCTTAGCTTTTCTTCTTATCCCCAATTAACTACCCCTACATTCACAGCCGCTGCTTTTATTTTTAAACTATATCCCCAAATACAAATAGAAGAGGAATGAATGGTCTCTTATTATTGAGGAACAACCATTTATATTCTTCCACTTCTCAGGGGCTTTACCCACGCCTGGCAATTTTACATTAAGGGAAAATGTGGGACTCATTGTGGACTATGTTCTTTCTCTCAATCTCTTCACATAGCCGGTCAATAGGTCCTGTAGGTCATACCTTCCAAATAGTCACACAATATTAACCCTTTATTGAGCACTTACCCAGGACTGCACCACATTCCTGTAGGCTCAAAGAAGTTAATGTCATTCCCAAAGTCACAGAAATAGCAAATGACATCGCTGGAATGAAAAGTTATTTCTGACAAACTCCAAAGTCCGTGCTCACACCATGCTGCCTCTTTTGTCTCCTTGTTTCATCTTCCACAGCTTTAGTCCAAACCATTATTTCTCATTTGGATCAATGGAATAACTACTTAATTGGCCTCCTTGTCTCTAGCTTTAACTAACCCTCACTCAATCTTTATTTTAAGCGGCTGCTAGATTTAACTTTCTGAAATGCAAATGCAATCATGTCACTTACATGCTCCCCACTGGCTTCAGAAGAAAGTCCAAGTCTACAAATGACACAGAAGGAGGCCCTTGCAAGGTAGTACCTGCCCACCTCTCTAGCCTCACCCACCCCCAGAGGCAGCTTTTGCTCAGGGTAAAGTACGCTGGCCTCCTTTTCTCCAACAATTCCATGCTTTCGTGCCTTTGGGTTTTTGCACATGTGACTCCCACTGCCTGAAGAGGTCAACCCCATTTTGTGACTCAGCAAACCCCTGTCTGTCACTTAAGACACCTCAATACACAGGAGGTACTCAGTAAATATCCGTTGACTACAATAACAATAAAGGCTATTTCCTTTTCAGAATTAAGGGGTAGAGATGAACATGGGTAAATACAGTAGTCTGATTTGCTAAAATGCGATGAAAAGTACATTTGGGGTTTATGCATCGAGAAATTGTTTTCCCAGCCATGACCTCTCATCTGTGAAATGTTGCCCAGTGAGCAGATCATAATTATGAAATATAATGTTTGGATATTAGGCAGTAGAATCCTTGCTATGTTCATTAAATATACATTAGTTGATATTTATAAATGTTTTATATATATTACAAAATTTTAAAATACATTTCTGCTCTATGAATGAATTCATTACAACATTCGACTCTAGTTTTTATTAACCTCTTACCCTAAGTGTTAATATTTCCCATCCTATTGGGAGCAGTAGGACACAGTCTCCACATTAGTTTCTAAGAGGTCACTGATTTGTTTTCAGTTTGTCTGGTCACTAGGACTTGGCACAGAGCTACCTTCATAAATGATTCATGGTAATGGGAAATATTAAAATTAAAGAAATAACAGCAAAAATGGGGCTCCAAAAGTGAGAAATGATCATTGGAATATGACTCCTCAAGGGAATCACCCCTCTTAGCCATTCATTAAAAGTTGCTTCAAGGTCATAGGGAAAAAGCATAGCTGTGGCATATATAATAGAGATGCTTTTTGAGGGGTGAAACTAGGTTTAAAATATATAGTGTGGATTCTGGAAAAGTTCATGATGACTTTGCCAATAAAATGATTTTCCATGAACCGCAGGAGGCTTAGTGATATTGAGTAAGGGGTAAGCAGGTGAACAATGTTTAATTACAATTCCATGTCATACCATTAAAGCATGTTCACCATAATCTGATATTAAGAATTGTCTAAAATGTTATATTACCCCCGTATTCACATCATTATGTTCCAGAAAAGAATACATATATGAATGATGAATATATTTGAGATTATGCAGGTAAATAAGCATCTTCCCCTTTTTCTATCTCTTGTCCCCAGGTCCTACATAACTCTTTCATTTGTTGCTGTCCAAGTCTCTCTCCCAATTTCCTTGCAGGTCTTACTTCAAAATTTTTCCATCTTCTTCATCTTTCTCCTACCCTTTCCCTCCTCCCACTCCTCACTAGAATACTCACTATCAGCCTGACACTTCCTTTTATGTCTACATAAGCATAATGAAAATCTTGATCTGTTAGAAGGGAGAACTTTTTCCACGTTTTCTACCTCTTGCATATTTAAGCTCTAAAAAAGTTAAAAGATTCAAAATGCAGTACACCTCCACCTGAATATCCTATGCTACCTTCGTATTTGCCTGATTACTGATCTGCTCCTCTTAGAAAGTAGGTTTCCTATAATATTTGGATTTAGCATTAGTGTTCTGTGTTGTCTCAGATTCTAGAAGCAGAATTAAAACATATCAAAGTTGGAAGAACCCTTGCCAATAGGTTAATTCTTACATTAAAGATGATGGAATTGAGGTCCAGACGTAAAATGGCTTGCTTAAGAAAGTTTCCACACTTGCTTACAATTGCAATCTTGGTCTGCAATTACTTTATCTCTGCTTTACTCCTACTGTTTTGGCTTTCAGAGTTCGGTACTCTGTCACTATCACAGTATTTTCTTGGATCCTTGTTCCCTATCTGAATTTGGACTCTTAAGTGATTCCAATGTGTTCATCCCATGACGTGTGCTGTCAGTCAGGTTCTGTTCCTGCGCTGGTCACCTCCCTCAACATGGTATAATCTAGATTCTATATTTTGCCATCCTACTCTGATACATAGATCTTATTCTATCATGTCCTGGTCAGCTGGTTCAGTGACATAGACTATAAAATAGAGCTTATAAAATAGAGCTGGAAAAAAAAAACCTACTTCCTTCACTTGAAGGCAATTATGTCTTAAGAGGTGGATATGGCTCCATTAGTATAGGAAACAGGCAGAAATCAGAAATGTTCTTGCTTGGTGAAACTCAGTGAAGTGTAAAATGGGTTCTGTTCAAATGCTGTCTCAAAACATATCATATTATTATCCATTGAGGAACTTTAAACAATCGCATCTGAGTGCAGTGACACAGTCTCTTCTATATCTAAAATGTCTACTGGGCCTATGGGATAATGAATAGGAATTGTTGAAACTCACAAGAATGACGACATTGGAAAATGTATTTTAAACACAACATTATTTTAATTATAGGTTAGACAGGAAAAAAACAGAGTTTTGCAACATTGCAGAGATGGATGTTAACTGCTACCTAGTTAGGCGTAAAAAACCAAAAATGCATTGCCAAACATTTTTTATTTTACAGATGTGTATTGGAAAAATATGCTCCTAACCTTATTCGCAACAGAAAATACATTGCTCACACTTAAAGAAAATGAAATCAAACAGGATAAAACATGAGCAGAGAGACTTTAGACACGTCCCTCAGGCATACCAGCTCATACCAGCTTGTCAAGCTCGTGAAGAGCAGCTCTCTAGCTAGATAGAGACTCGTCCTTCAACTGGGCAGATGGGCCTGGTAAATGCATAAGAAATTAGCTCTTGTGCTGAAGCAGAAAGACCAAGAGGAGAAGAAAAAAATGTGCACCACATTAGTAAAATACAAAGTTAATCTTATTTTGCTTTGAAATCATAGAGATGCAGTGATGTTTTTAGAATTTAGGATTTTTAATAAGATTGGAAGATATATGGAAGAAAGATTTAAAAAAAAAATATTTGCAGACAGCACCTAACTTTGTCAGTTAATATAGCAGGAACATTTTCCATCATTTGTTTTTCACTTGAAAATTAAAAGAAAAAGATTATAAAAGGTTAGATCAGGCACACACCAAGAGGAGACATTTCCAGTGTATACAGATGTCAAAGGATCAGTATCCAGAATATATAAAGAACTCCTACATATCAACTAGAAAAACAAAATGCTCAAAAACTAGGAAAATGTCAAAATGAGGCAATTCATAAAGGAAGAAACCACAAAGGCTGATAACTCTGAAGCCATACTCAATCTCATTAGTAGCAAGTTTCTGTTACATCCATTATTCTGGAAAATTGAATCTGTCTAATAACACCAAGTTTTAGTGAGAATATAAGGCAACAGCAATAGCTATACGTCTCTGGTAGGAGGGAAAATGCATACAATTACTTTGGAAGACATCTTGGAATATCTAGAAAATTTGAAGATGAAAACACTATTTCCCTTCTAGGTATGTGTTCTAGAAAACTCCTTTATGTATATTCCAGGAGACAGGAATAGGGTAGTTTACTGAAATCTAGATAATGATGATTTAAAAAATTAGTTTAGTTCAATGTCTATTAGAAGAGAAAGGGGTTAGCTAAACTGTGGTTTATTCATGGTATGGAATATTAAATAGCAATAAATTGCCTAGATCTATTTGTATCAACACAGACAAATATCAAAAAGCTGTTTAAAAAATACAATTTGTGAAACATGAACAATATTTATGAACATCTTTTTTTATTTTATATAATTCTTACATCTTTTTTTCATCTTTGCACAATGTATGCATTTTCATTTTGGTTATATTCCCCATACAATTGCACCCCCCCCCCCGCCATTTTGACTCTAGTCCTTCCTTTCCCCACCCCTCCCTCTTAAGGATAAAAATAGGTTGTTATTTTTAGTAATGTGTACTTACATATATAGTAAAATTATGAAAATATACATGAAATAATACAAACTAAATCCAATTTAATGAAAGGAAAGTGATGGACAGAGTGAGTAGAGTTGCACAAGTCTGTAACATTTTGTTTCTTTAAAAGGAAAGAGCACTGTAAAACAAATGTGGTAAGATGTTAATAAGGGTTTAGTATTAGTTGTAGAAACATAAATATTGTATTTTCTGCACATTTTGATGTGCTTAAAAGGTTTGATACAAAAAAATAGAGTGTGTGTGTGTGTGTGTGTGTGTGTGTGTGTGTGTGTGTAGAAAAGACTAGGGGTAGAAGAAACTGCAGTACCTCATTGTAGAAAAGGGTAATGTAAAATGTTGCTAATTTGACAGAATGACAACATTAGCTGTGTTCATTCAATGAAAATGTCTATCACTTAGTCATAAAAGGGCACCATATTAAGCACAGGAAAATTAACGAAACATTGCCTTTGCAGCATTTATTCTAAGTAAAGCACTTTTATGATCATTTTAGGTATGGACCAAAAAATTAAAAAAATGCCCTTCTAAATCATCTGACCTTTGTCCTTCAGATGCAATCAGCATTAATTCATTCTGTCAAGTGATTGGACCATATCTCTTTGGTACATCACACATGAAGGAGGTCCTGCTGTTTTTAGTTTTGCTTATAGTAAATCCCTGGTGGCTTCACAGCTGAGTGACAGTAGTGGATACAGTACAGGAATTGAGCCTTGAGAATTCAGTCACTGGCAATGACTTCTTATAAGTTGGACATGTGTCTTGACAACTCTGGATCTCTGTTCTTCCATCTTTCAAATGAAGATAATAATATTGACGACCAGACACTACCTTTAAAGCATGCTTTTCCTTGGATACACACCATTAGATGAATGCAAGGAGTTCATCACAATAACTTTATGATAATTATGTCATTGGAATGAAGACTTGATATTTCCTTACTAGCAAAAGTTATTTTCATAAGTTCTATTGGTACCCCCCGCACCAAATAGACTCTGTTGGCAGAGCCTCAAGACTGAACTGCTTCATACTGAATATTCAAGAGCATATTATGATTATGAAGTATTAATTAGATTTCCATCTGAACTATCACCTACCTTTGCACATTTCCTATTCATTTTGCAATGACACATAGTAATAAACAGCAGAAATGTGGAAAAATTAGACATTTATTTAACTCCAAGACTGTCTACTCAGATATTTTATATGTATACACATTATGTTAAATGGAAAACTTTAGAAACACACCTTTGAGTGCACATTTGCAGATGAATGTGCAAAAGGTAAAGAAGAGGGACTGCCATACAGCTTTAAAAAAAACACATGCATTTGTCAAAGGTCATAACACAAAATCTCTGAAATGACTAATATTCTAAAGAGCTGCTGATTTCCTCTCAGGCAAATCAGATCATACTTAAAATACATGTTAATCAGTACCCAACTCCAAGTGTCCATTTGAACACCTCAACTAAAGCTCTAGTTGCTCAATACTACCGGAATTTGCCCAAAAGAGGAGCTGAAATAATGTCTGGTGAGACCTGTGTTTGTGTGTATAAATTATTTATGAATTTACATGCATATATTATACTTTTACTTAAGCATTAATACGTTACAGCTAAGTTAACATGCCATTTTACTTTTACATGTCAGTTCTATTTCTCTAGCAAGACAGGAATGAAATTAGAATATGATTCACTGCTCTTATTTCTAGATGATTAACACTTTTTTTGTTGATCAAAATAGGGATATAATCACCATGCATAAGATATGTCTCTGCCTAAAATTACATCTGAGAGTTTGAACCTGAGGGCTCAGAAGAGTAAAACCTTTCCATGCAACTAGATACTTTTGGTGAAATGACAAAAATTAGTCAGAAAACAGTAGCTGTCTCTAAACATTACCCTCAGTTGGGGAGAGAAAGTACTGCCCCCCATGTAATTCTACCTCAATGGACAACACACACTTAGAAAAATGCACAATCTTTTTTGTCCTTCTGGTTAAAGAAAGGGAAAACAAAGGAGCAAACAGATAAGCAATAGAATTTAAACTAAAACTAAAACCCAGCTACAAATTTAGGGAGTTTGTATTCTATAAATGAAAGCAAGGACTCCTGTGAAGACAAAAAGGCTTCCTCGGTACACAACATGTGTTCCCCATTATTTGGAAAGAGTGGACAAAACTCAGCGCAGAGGAGTACCAATCATGTACAATTGCTTCGGCATCATTCCTGGTAACCTGGGGCTTCTCAAAAGCTCTGCATGCAGAGCATAGGTTGTGACCCATCTTGGCTAGCCAGTGAGTAATCTGGCTGCCTCTTTCTGAGAATGAAACAAAAAAGAAAAAAAAAAAAAGGAATGAATTTGGAGAGGATTCAATAGACACAGAGTCAAAATGCCACCTACTGGTCCTTTTACCTGTGGTCAAGACCTACTATGTCTTTATCACCTCAGTTGCTCTCAAACCACCATCCACTTACTGAACAGGAAGATATGCAACACCAGCATCATCTTAATGGAAACAGAAGCCCTGATGGGGGTTATATAAATTGCTGAAGATCTATAAATAAAGCCCTTATGACATATCAAGGGCCTATCGAACAATTTAGTCTCTCATGTATACAATCACCCTAAATTGACTTATTTGTGTTTTTTTTTTCAGAAACATATAGGTAGTTATATTTACAATTGAACAATTGTTCTTTAGAAAGTCAACTTAGTTTCCTAGAAATATTTCAAGATTTGCAGTATTTAATCTCATATTTCCAGTGTTTTCTGAGCTGGGTGTAGACAACATCATGACATAGGTACTTACCTTCACTTCCCCTCAGTCTTCCATGTCTCTTTTTCTGACAGTTCATTACTACTTGGGATTTCCACACTCTCACTCTACTGCCAAGAATGCCTATTACCATAACTCAATGCCTCTCATACTGTCTGATGCAAAGTATGTGCCTACTAAATATTTGTGAATACCATCACATTGCGGGTTAGGACTTCAATGTATGAATGGAGGGTAGGGGGACAAATTCGGTTCATGGAACCATGGATTCATTTTCAGGTTAATTGCCAAAGGTTTCTTGCCAGAGGTCAGAATAGAATGAGATTGCTTTCCTGAAAATAGAAACCAAGTAACTTTTTATTTATCTTGAGTCCACCAAACTGCACAGAATTTCTTGACATAATAACTGCCAGTCATTTGTGGGTCCCTTGGATCAAATGATGCCTATTACCTATACAATCCCGCCTCTTTTTTTTTTTTTTAAATCTCAGGTCCTTTCATCAAGCATGGACATACTTTAGTAGAAGAAGGCTCAAATGATGTCTTTCAGGGTATCGTTTTTTTTTGCCTAGCCTGAGCTCAATGCAGTAATGAGAAATGGTCATTACCAGGGGTTGCTATTGGCATACTAGACACATTGGAATTAGATATAGATAGCCAACAATATGTCTATTACTGTAATAAACAAATAAAACTTATTCTTGTTAATCACTGTTCATTGCAAAATGAGATAATGTTTTTATCTAAGATAATGTTTTTATCTTTTACTTCTCTAACCCTCTGCCAACTTCATTAACTTCTTGAGCAGCATTCTATTCATCTGGAGACCCTTGCTCTTACCACTATTTGCAACACTTCAGTACCTGGGAATCAAATGAATGTGCTATTTGCTACTTCATTCTAACTTTAGGAGAGTATTAGGGACAACTGTCTTGTTACCTTCCACTCCTCCTATACCTCTCCTTCATTTCAGAGTTCTGCTTCTCACCTCAACTCCTCCTTAGTGGTTCTTCAGCTCATATGAACAATGGATGAAGAACTTGAGTAAAAGCCAATGAATTTATTCTCACATATATCTTAAAACACTATAGCAGCCCATTAGGATGAAATTCAGAAATTCTTAGCATTTTTCTTCAAGCACAAATTGCATTTGTTTTAAAGGAAAGGTACAGACGTGGTTGTTTCTTCCTGATAAACCCATGGAGCTATGACATAGATTCTGGCCAGGCTGTCCTACCTCCTTAGCCGCACTCCTTGGAAACTGTAGTTCCATTCATGGAGATGCCTGCTTTCCTTATGTATTTTCTTTGTTTTGTGTTCTTGTTTAACTTCCTTGGGGTTTTATGTTATACATTCCTCTCCTCCTGGGATGCCGAAGGAATGCAATGAACAGATGCATTCAGTGATTCATTACCATTAGCAGCCAGAGCAGAATCAAGAACTTTATCAATTTCCCAGTTTCCCAGTTCTGTTCACAGGGGAGGCACACTATGCACAAGTGGCTTTCCCCATTTCTTCCCTAGAAGCAGTTTATGTAAGACGCATCTTTCTCTAGTTCAGTGCTCTGCCGAATCTTTCCTTCGACACAGGCAAAGCCTCTCTACTGCTGCATGTAGAGTTTATGACACTGGATTTTCTAGGCAAGTCAAAAGCAATTGGGGGGGCATACAAATACAGAATTTACCATTTATAAAACACAACCTATTGAGAAGGTGTCCTCCAGGTTATCATTTCCCAATGCATGTAATTACTTAATTCTATAATCCATTGCCAGACAAAAAGACACATTCTCACCCAAGTTATTCTCAGATTCCTACAGATGCATGGTCTGTATTCTATAGATCTACATTGGATTATTAAGAGAAAGTTCCCCTTCTACAACATTCCTTTTGGTATACCCAGCAGCAGCCTCTCCATTTTGGACTGTGTGGTTGAATGGGGTAGTGGCAGTGAAGGGGGAGGGGTGATAATTTTGTACTTATGTTATGAGTGGTTCCAGTAAAATACTATATAATCTTGAAAGCTAATGATCACTAGGGCATTAAACCACAGGCCCTTCCACAGAACTAATATTTCAAATTGAAAAATTATATATCACTCATTGTGGAACTTAGGCAAACATGAATAAAAGTAGTGCTGGAGGTAAAATATATTCTTCACCTGGTTCCTTGAAAAAAAAATATCTGCCATTTGGTGTTGTATTTTTAGGGAAGTATCTACAATTGGCTTGATGCAGATGGTGTTTATTTTGATATATTTAAATCACATTCTCTCTCCCTATCACTCTCAACCCTACACTGTTATTTAAAATGTGATCTCATGGATCACCTGCATCAGAATCACCCATGCAACTTACTTAAACTGCAGATTCATGGACATGGCTATCACAGGTGATGCAATACAGAATATACCCTATTTCTGATATTAAAATTAGCTAGAAACTCACTGTAAATGTATTAAGCCATCGACAAATGGGTATCATTTGTTATAACAGAAAATGTCTAGGCCTCATGGCCCTCAAGTTGTTACATGAAATTAACTATTACACAGCGTGCTCTTTTGCACCCTTCTCTTTATTCTAAGATCCAAACTTGGTACTTTGAGGTGGAGGGAAATCACAGGAGACTGGCAAAATCACATGATGTCTTATAAAGTCTTTGCTCTGAATTTGAATACTGTACACTCTACATTATATTAGCAAAAACAAGTCGCTGAAGTAAATCAGTGGGAAAGAATACTTGTACACAGGAATATACAGCAAGTCATATGAAGATGAATACAGATAAATAATCCTCCAATTGGTGACAAGGGAAATTGGGGACTGCAATTCATTCCATCATGTTATATTCAAGGACTCAGGGGAAAAAAAGAAAAAGAAAGCAATCTGCATGGATAATAAGCACACCAGGTGACAAGTCAGTCCACTACAACTAAAAATCCACTGAATCCTTGGCTATAATAATTAAAGGAGGGCCTCCCTGGTGGCACAAGGGATTAAGACGCAACCTATGAAGCAATCCGCAGCCACTGAAGCATGAGTTTGATCCCCGGCCAGGGAGCTACCCACATGGCACAGCAGACCTCTCTTGTCTTGCCTGCTGCTCCCTTCAGCAGCATATTTCAGTAGATCTGCCTGTTCTGTTCCCCACTCTGTCTCTGGTGAGTGCTCTCATCCCCCACACCTCCAGCCCACACCCCAGTTCTTGTATGCATACATAAAAATAAATTTTTAAAATAATTAACAAGACTTTTAATTATTCTAAAAATACATTTTGTCTCATACCCAAAAACAGCAAGATTTATAATTTTTTTTTTGACAAAGTGAGGAAATGACAGGTTGTGATGGGATGTGTATAGGAGGGGGAGTGTGTATGGTAGGGGGGAGGGAAGCATCCTGGAGAAAGAGGCATCTAAGTTTAGATATAAAAGGATGTATTAGAGGGGCCTCTCCGGTGGCGCAGCGGTTGAGTGCTGGGTTGCAAAGCTGCCCGCAGCCTCTGCAGCGCTGGTTCGATCCCCAGCTGCTCCCCGGCCACCGGAGGAGGGTCCCACATGGCGCACAGACCTCTCCTGCTGCCCGCTGCTCCCCTCAGCAGTGTACTTCGTCAGTCTGCCTGCTCTGCTCCCCGCACTGGCTCTGGTGAATTCTCTCACCCTCCCGCGCTTCTGACTGTACCCAGTGCTTGTATAAATAAATAAATAAATAAATCTTTAAAAAAAAAAAAAAAGGATGTATTGGAGTCTGAAAGGTGGAGAAGGAGATGGGTGAGTGGATGGGGTGGAAAGAGAAGAGGAGACTGTTCCAGGCACAGGGAAGGGATTAACCAAAGGCTTAAAAGTGATAGAAGTTTTACATGACCACACACTTGACCAAAATGAAGCCACCAGAGAAGATAAATTAAATGTATTCAGACCCAAGGAGAGGGTAACATGAAATTTCAGGCCTTGTGACAATGTATAAATTCTTTTTTCTTCTTGGGGGATGTGCGTCAGTTGGAGGGAGGTTAGGAAGATGTTTGCTCCAAACTGTACGCGGTACAAGCCTTGGGTATGATCAAGTGCAGGGAAAAAGTAACCTCTAGTACTTTGGTCCTGCTAGGAAATTGCTGACCTGCTTCTTTTGACTGTGAAGAAAAATGACATCCGTGGGTGTCAAGCGGCAGGTGGTGACCACTGTTTCTCTAAAGACACCGTATGAAACACTGAGAATTTATTTCCCAATAAACTTGACTTTCTGGGCTGCACCACCACAAAAAAAGTGCCATGCAATAAAAGCATAAGGAACAAGGATATTTCCAATTGCCATTAAATATAATCCAAGTGAAGAGATTCAGTGGGCTCAGGTGCAGGTTCCCCATCAATACAATTTATAAGGGTTCAGCTTCCAAAGTTACACTTCCATTTGACAGTGATTTCCTTTTTTATTCTGTTTTGTTTTAAGTTGACTACAATTTTCAATCACAGTTATCAGTTCATCACTTAGATGAAGGTGACCCAGCAGTCCTTCTTTATCTACTTCCTGAGGTGCCCTTAGATTATCTTACACAAGCAAAGTCTACAATGATAACAGGAAAAATAAATTAATTCAACAATGAGGGCTTATCAAATGCCATCTCCTCAAGGCTGCATTTTTTATTAAACATGAATCAAATAATCTTTGAAAAGAGGGGTGTAGTTATCCAGAAATTTATTATCTTCTTCCCCATTGCGGGGTTAATACAACCATCTTAATTAATAAGCCCTTTATGATGAGTTTTATAAACAAAAGCTGTCATCAATTTGCCAGCCAAATATACTGCCTTAATATTTTGAGACATATTTGTATTTTTAAAGGGAATTAAAATTCTCAGCAAATGAATCAAGTGACATGAAACTCACATGGTATATGTTGAAATAAACGTTTTATAGCAAAATAATGTTAATATAAGTAATGATCTATCTTAAATCAGCATTTGTTAATGTATGGGAATATTAGTGAGTGTTTTAAAAGAAATGCGCTCAGGGCCTCCCTGGTGGCATAAGAGGTTAAGTTGCAGCACTATGAAGCTTTCCGCAGCCACTGCAGCACAAGTTCAATCCCTGGTCAGGGAGTTGACCCACATGGCACAGCACAACTCTCCTGTCTTGCCCGCTGCTCCCCTCAGCAGTGCATTTCAGTCAGTTCACCTGTTCTGTTTCCTACTCTGTCTCTGGTGAATCCTCTCACCCCCCACACCTCTGGCCTGTACCCCAATTCTTGTATGCATAAATAAATAAATCTTTACAAAAAAGAGTTCTCAACATAAATAAATCTGGGGAACTCTGTTAAATATATATCTATCCAGCTTTCCTTATTTCGGCCTTCTTAGACTCTTTAATGTACTGATATGTATCATTACTTACAAAGAGTTGGATATGGTAAGTAGCATTTCCAAAACATATTGACTTTTTCTCTTCAGAGCATAGTACAAAAGTAGTTCTTCACTATGACATATTTTTGGAAATTAGAAAATATTGGAAATAATCATTTACTTCTAAACTTAAGAAATCATATGTATCTGGTCAATCATTTCATTAGAAATTGCTGGTGTAAAAATATCTTCAAATCTTTGAAAACACTATTTACCAATGCTGTCCTGTAATCAGCAACTTTTAGTGTTGGCAGTGTAGTATGTCTATAACTTCTGTATTGGACATGTAATTCAGGGTGATTAAACCAATTGGACTAAGCCAAGATTACCACTTTACATGATCGATCCACAAATTGTAGACATAATTAATTGAAAGTGTATGCGTGCTAAACAGAAAGCATGGTGAAAGAAAGTTTATTTGCTTGTTTTGTTCCACCTATATATGCTCATTCAAAACAGAAAAAAAAAACATGGGAATAGTTATCAGAATGTAGCTGTCATAAATGGAATGAAATTGAGTATTTCTGCAGCATTCATAATTACTTTCAGAAGACCGAACAAGAAATGCAGGTCTCAACAAACCACAATGGTTTGGAATGAGCCTTGAGATTCTGAGTAGGATTTGTAATCAGCAAATTTAAAAATCTCCACACAACCCCAGCAATACCATACTACAATATATTTTTTGGCTTTATTATATATCATCAAGGCAATTGTGCATCTTTTTGGGGGGTGTATGCAATGTGACATTTTTACATGATAGCTCTCAGCAGGCTTTTTAGTACTCTGATACATAACCTAGTTTACAGAACTATTTTACTTGTTTTAAGAGGTCTCTAATCATGTAATCATAGGTGATTTGGAAATGGCTTTGAAGAAGGACTCTTAAAGCTGTTGAGTTAATGACATGCATTATCAACATTCCCTGATATTTTTTATACTACCATAATGTTCACTTTCTAAATGAGCTACCCTTATATTCGCTCTCTCTTCCTCCCTCCCCTCACATGTAGGTATGTATACATAATGTGGACTGAATAAGAATGAGCACTCTAATTTTATATACCATGAGAGATAGTATGTCTTGATAAAATACAGCCTTGGAAGTCATTTTCAAAAACTGACAGATAACTCGATGTTCTGTAGCCAGCCAAATGGGCACCACCACTCTTTGTCGAAGTTTCCAGAGCTCTCCCACTCATCTCATCCCCAAGCTCACTGCCTTCTATTGCTCCCCCTATCGAGTTGCCAAAAGTAATGCACTGATGATTTTGGAAAAGATCATTCTGAAAAAAGAAGGGGCGCTCTGAAGTACACATCGCTGGCAGAATTGTAAGTGCATGCAGTCTTTTGGAAGACATTTTTATTTTATTACTATTTCTATTACCTGCTGAATTTTTAGGGTAATATAAAATTACAAGCCTTTTTGTAATCCAATATCATGATCACATCTAACAAAATTAACAATATTTTCTTTATAGTTCATAATCAAATTTCCCAGATTGTCTCAAAAATGTCCTTTTACTCTGTATTTTATTTTGATGTTGAAGAGATATTATTGCTTTAAGGATTATATTATTATTACTTCACAATTATGGATAATTCAGAGTAAGCGTTAAATGGAAACATCAAATAGGATAGCTGGTTTTACTAACGTTAACTGAAAAAAGTAACTGGTGTCTGAAGAAGTTACCTTGTATTAAAGCAATTTGAATACACATATACATGCATTAAATACCAGGAACAAATGTCATTACATAAAATTATATTTCAGGAATTACTTTTGGAGGACATTTTAGCAATATATGCATATCAGATAACATATTATTTATGTTCCTGTGAAAATATTAAATGTTTACCTTTGATTCATCCATTGTACTTCTAGGGAGTCTATTCCTACAGGATAATTCCACAGATTCACAAATATATACGTACATGGAATTCACTGTAGTGTTGCTGATAAAAGTGAAAAAGTGAAGACCGCCAAATTGTCCATACATATAAAAGAATACTAATCAGCATAGGCAGATATATATAAATTGACATAGAAAGTTCTCCAACATGCATTGTTAGGAAAAGGAAAAAGCAAGTTATAAAACAACACGTGATCCCATTTATATTTGAAAAATAGTAAAGGATACCGACATGGGTGAAGTTGTATATATTTTTATACATAAATAAGTCATAGGGATGTAATGTGCAGCATGGTAGCTGTGGTTAACAGTACTGTATTATGTATTTGAAAGTTGCTAAGAGAACGGATTATAAAAATTCTCATCATAAGAAAAAAATTGTAACCGTGTATTGTGAAGGATGTTAAGTAGACTTTTCATGGTGATCATTTAGCAATATGTATAAAAATCATATCATTATGTTGTATACTTGAAACTAATATAATGTTATGTATCACCTCAATTAAAACTTACTATAGAAAGATAACTAACAAATGATTATAATCGAGCACCTTGGACAGGGGAATTGAGTGGGGTAGGGGCTGAAGAATAAAGGAGTTTTCGGTTCTGTACTTTTGTGTGGGTTTCACTTTCACAATAAGCATATAATCATGTGTTATTTGTGTAACTAATATTTTTAAAGCAAAATACTAGAGCAATAATCCCGAAAACATTAGTTTCAAAAGTCATACACTTAGGAAAAATAAATGAGAAGTATTTGATATTTGCTCTCCTCAGGCAGCTTAAAGTATTATTAAGGGACACACCCATTATTTATTTTCGGCTTTAGGCTTTAAGGCAGTGAATTATCTATTATTTCTTTGAGTACCCTGGTCCACAATCCTTAGAAAGTCTCCCGTGTTAATTCCCCTCCCTGTAAGTGTAGTCACAACCTATGACTTGGTTCTAACCAATAGGATATGGCAAAAGAGAAGGCATATAACTACCCTAACATATTACCATTTACATATATAATTTTATTAGCATGCAGTACAGTCTCGGTCTCTCTCTCTTTTCTCTCTCTCTCTCAAGCTGACTTTGAAGAAGCTCTGCTATTGTGCTGTAAGTGAATGGACCAATGGAGGGAGCTATGAGGCAAGGACCACAGAACAGTGTCTAGTACCCGAGAGTGACCCCTGGCTGACAGCCAGCAAGAAAATGGGAAACTCAATCTTACAACCACAGGAATTGAATTCGGCCAACAACCACATGTGCTAAGAAGAAACTTCTCAGATAAGATTTGAGTCCCAACTAACATGGTGATTTCAGTCTGGTGAGATTCTGAGCATAGAATCCAGTTGGGTGTGCCCAGATTGCTGACTCATAACAACTGTGAGATAATAATAAATTTGAACTATAGCCAAGTGACCTTAATGAAGTATATAGGCATGTCGATTCTAAACAAAGAATAACTGAAACTTACATAATGTTAAACTGCAATGTTACTTCAATAAAAATACCCCTACCCCAAAATAAATGTTTGTTGCTTTAAGTCCTTAATTTTGTTCTTATATTCTACACAGTAGAAAACAAATACAATTATTTTTTTATCTACGTTTTGTTGGGTGGCACACCAACCAGGAGGAGACAGAAGAATTCACTCAATCAGCTATTTTGTCTACCAACTCTGTCCTGCCAAACCACCAACAAATGCATAGAGCTAAACTTTATAAATCACTTTTTGTATGATAATTACTATGCTATGCTTTAAGAGGTTATGAAATTTGCCCAAGGTGGCACAGTTAGTAGGTAGCTGAGATTCAAAACCAATTTCTGTGTTAAACAGGACATGAAAAATAATGCAAGAGCCAATATTTAAAACCCTACCTCCCTTTCAGAAAATACATGAAAATTCAGTGATGAAAAGAAGTTGGGGGGCCTCCCCGTTGGCGCAGCGGTTGAGCGCTGGGTTGCGAAGCTGCCCGCAGCCTCTGCAGTGCCGGTTCGATCCCCGGCTGCTCCCCAGCCACCGGAGGAGGGTCCCGCATGGTGCGCAGACCTCTCCTGCCGCCCGCTGCTCCCCTCAGCAGTGTACTTCGGTCCTTCTGCCTGCTCTGCTCCCCGCTCTGGCTCTGGTGAATTCTCTCACCCTCCCGCGCTTCTGACTGTACCCAGTGCTTGTATAAATAAATAAAAATAAATCTTTAAAAAAAAAAAAGAAAAGAAGTTGGTAGTCTGGCTATTCACCCAAAGGTAGTAGATGTAATCCTACTTCTCTTCCCCCAAATCTGTTACATATTTCAGCACTCCTTTTGGCAGTGATTTAAAATAAAAACTCAGTGTGAGTTATTATACTTGGGCCTGGCAACAATGTGGTTCATCATCACACAGCTTTATATATTCTGCCATTCACATAATTTCCTCTTTGTGTTATATCAAATACAGAGAGGCTGATAACCGATGTCAAGAGTTGCTCTATTCCTTAGTATCAGGAGATTGCTGACTTTTTTTAAGTTCACATGGGTTTCCTTTTAAAGGAAGTAAACCCTACAGAACTAAAAAGCAGTGGTACAGAACTGCATACAAGAATACGACACAATCAATGTAATCATCAATAAGCAAGTTGAGATAAACATCATACTGACAGGACATGTAGCTGAAGAAGGCCAGAGGAAGAATGACTCAATTTTATTTTTCCCATGGGCAAAGGCAGAAAGAGTGTCATCATGAACAAATTAAAGTCCTACCACAAAGCATTTGTACTATGTGCCATGCCAGAAAGAAAAGGGCAAACCACTAATCTCAACAGATAATAATTAGAAAAAACAGTATAGCAAAAAGCAGAAATACTAGGATGAAAGGACATTAGGAAATATCACTATCAATTGTGATGACTCCTCTAGAATGTGGATTTTGACTGATTTTATAGGCTGTGATTTTCTCACCACAGGCATTTACAATTGGCATTCAAACACTAGGAGAGCCAAGTTTAATTAACTTAGAGTTCCAAATAAAGAGACAACCAGAGAGCAAGAGGGACATCCAATGCTATGGCTACAATTTGCTGTTCAAACTGCAGAACTATATGCACTGCTGCTTTTATTGCCTCTTCACCTTATCAGCTGAAAATTGTTACCATATCAAGAAAATGATCTCTGTGATTCACATTTTATCCCATTTATGACCTCCTCTCTTTTTTCTGTTTTCCCTTCAGAATTAGTGCAATGTATAATTTGGCTCTTGGGATCAGAGACTGGGCCAAAGTGAACTGAGCAGACTCCAGGAGGACAGTCTTAAATAATATAGGCTAATTCAAGAACATAATCAGATTCTCCAAGACCTACAGAAAACTTCGCTTAGATCTGGTTGCTTTGGAATGAGAATGGGTACGAAAGGACAGATGATAGATTGATCAAGTTATGCCTAATATCTAAATGGCATTCATGTGCATATGCACATATACAAACAACACAATAATTAATTATATTCAGGCAATCCACAGTTAAGTTCAAATCTCCTTGTCCAATAACCATCTCGCTACCCTTGAACTTTTTATTCCTGTCCAATATTCTCATATTGTCTCAGACTGTAATCCTTAAGTGAAATATTGATTTCTCACCTCTCAAATTATCCAAAACTCACTTCAACTTTTAAAATTCACTTCTTCTGTGAAGACCTTCCTGACCATCCAACCCAATCCTGATTGCTCCCAATGTTTTCTCCCTAGTCTGCTTCCTTCATATGATGATCATCATATTGTGTATCATAATTTATACTATTTCATGTTTTAAGGATTTGTGGTAGTTCCTCAGCTACACTATCTGAAATACTTAGGAGCTGGGAGCTCACAGTTCAGTGAGAGAGATAAAGAGCTCAACTATATTTCTAAAATAGAGTGCAAACATATTTTTAATGGAGATGATAATACAGAATGCAATAAGACCAGAAAACAAGGTGAATTTGTGAGACTTGGAGTACATAAGCAGAAAGATGTGATATTGAACTGGCTATTGGATAATGCTTAGAGGTTTGCCAGATATACGGGAAAGGAATTGACATTTCAGGTAACAGGAAATGTATAGGTTGTTTGGTGTATTTGAAAGCAATATAAATAAACAAATATGTCCATAGAATTTCCAGTAGTTGAAGAGGTAGGCTGAGGTCAGACTTTATATACAAAATGTAGGATATAGGACTATATCACAAACCATAATGGATAGTCATTGAATGTTTCCAGTGGAGACTAGCCTGGGAAGATTTGCATTGACAAAAGCATTTCTGTGACAGTATAAAAGCTGGACTGGATGAGGTCAGATAGAAAAATCAGTTAGGTGACTATGATGAATCACACGGGAAAAAACTGAGGGCTTGAACTAAAGCAGAGATGTTGGAAGTGGAAAAAAGTACATATGTTGGAAATGGAATTAGGAAGTAGAGTTGGAGCAAAATTGGAAGCAGGAGAGAAGGAGGAGGCTAGAATAAATTAAAATTTATATACCTTGGGAGAATGGACAAAAAGGAGAGAAGATAATTCATTGGTGTGTGTTCCGTTGTCTAAAGAATGTGTGGGCCACACTACAGGTGTCTAACAGGCAGTTAAAATAGTTCTGAAGGAAAGTGGGAACTAGACATCCAGGCTGGGAAGCTACTAGTGGTGTTTAAAAATGTGCATGTAGATGATATTTCTTAGAAAAGTAAAATAAAAAAGAAACAGATCTCTGAGAACAGATCTCTAGGTAACATTGGAAGAATGATGAAGAGATAGGAGTGAAGGAATCTAAAATTTTTGGAGAACCTTGAGAAGCCATTTTCCAAAGGATGAAAACAAAATGAGGTTACTGGATTTGGCCATAATGTCAGTGATGATCTCTATGTCTATGTAGTAGAAATAGAAGTTAAATTATAGTTCATGTGTTCATCTCATTAATAAATACTTATTTTTCTCATACTGTATATTTTATTCAATACTTATTTGTGCTCATACTATTTGTGCTCATACTTATTTGTGCTCATACTATCAATTATAACAGCTGTTATAATTGATAAACATTGAGACAAAAATCCCTGCCTCACGGAGTTTATATTCTAGTGAGTAAAGCAGAAAAATAATAAGACTAATAAGTTAAAAGAAGGTATATGGTAACATGGGCTAGAGGAAAAATTAAAGAGAAGGGGGATAAGGAGGTTAAGTGTGGCTAAGGAATCTGAAGTTGTAGTTTTACATAGTATGGTCAATTAAGGATTGGCAAAGTAAGTCATGCTTGAGTAAAGACCTGAGAAATTTAATGGAAAATCCATGAAGACAGAGGACTGAATGGTAAAAGATGAAGTACATACAAAATTTCATGGAGAGACTAATAATGCAAGTGAGAGAGAACAAAAAGCTCTAGAGGAGACGAGGTACCAGTGGGATTAAAATCATATGGGATTTGACATTGAAAAACAGGATGACAACTTCTGTCAAGCTTCTGTTAAGAGAAGTGCATACCCTTACCTTATATTATCCCTATTTTATGCAAACTATTCCAGAGATTCTATAAGAATAGCTGCCAAATTCTTTTAAAAGGGACAGTATAAATATGATTCCAGTCAAGGACAACACAAGATGAGAAAATTACAGACCCATGACATTTAACATAGATGTTAAAATCATAAACAAAATATTAACAAGTTCAAAAAAAGTCTAAGTACAGGTATGGTGAAGGTGAGATGATAAGAATTTGAGGGAACATCATGAGTGAGGGCCTCTATTTTTTCCTATAAAGTGGGAAGCAAAATTTTCTGCTGTCTGTGAGGGTGTGGGTAATATAAGTAAGTAAAACAAACCAGTGTTAAAGCACTAATAATGGGGAACTAGAGAGGGAGCTGACTTAGAGGGAGAAAAATGAACGGATGGGGGTAGTCTTAAGAACTTGATGAAGGGTGGATATTATAAATATGCAGTGGCAACAATCAATCCAGTATGTGATTTTGTTTGGCAATGGTTATCATAATGAAGAAAAAAAGAAAATATCAAGTGAAAATGATCCAAGGTTGAGGATTAACAAAATTGTACAACACATGGATGTGAAGGAATTCACAGTTGAGAAGTGTTAGGATTAGTAAGAAGAAAACATGAAAGTGCTGAGGTAGTAGGTAGCTAGGGAGTTATGAGGGTCTAGAGTTCTTGAGGATACCAGAGGTGATTTGTTGAGAGCTGAGGACTTGAAGGAAGGGAAATGAATTTGCTGAAGTGGATTGGAGGCAGTGATCACTGGCCTGAAGAAGGTCAAGGAACTATGAAGTTAGAGATTCAGTTGAATTTCTTGTCAAAAAATAGAAGCAGATTATTTCAGGTAGATACTTTTTCTATCAAAATACTAGACTTATTAGTCTAAACCAAAAATAAGGAGGGTATAAATCTAATACACATAGTATCATTCTCAGTCAAGAAAAAAAAACACCATTAAAATGTCAATTATAAAAAACTTATTGCTATAGAATAACGAAAAATATGTGTTGTAAATATTATTTGGGGAAGGAATCTCAAAAGCTAAAGACATACTTCAACTAAATAGATACTTTAAGATGTTGTTAGCCAAAATAGTGGAAAACACATTTAAGTTTACATAATGACTTTCAAAATAGTAAAATGCATTAACTCTGGGCAAGTAGGATAAACTTATTCAATAAAAGATAACACAAGCTTAGCTATACTGCATTAAACTCTGCCTGGTAGGATAACAGAAAAATGTAAAACTGAATTGGTTAAAACCGATCTTCTTTGCAAATGGACATGGAACAAATATTTCATACTCGAAGACAGAATATTAGTCAATATTCCTAAAGAAGAAAAAACATTAATTTAGCTCCACTCTTCATTATTGTTACTTAGATTAATAATGATTAATGATTGTGAATAAATGAAAGTATGTTTGCTATTTCACACATTTGTGAGACTTTAATACAATTTACACTTGATAACTGGTATCCAAATTTTCTTGCTTTTACCTTGATACTTTCTAACTCAAGTCAAGATAAGGTTTAACTATGGAAGCATGAGAACTTTCATATATGACTTTTCTATCTTACCTGATTTGAGCATTGCCTACCATTTAGAAAGTATATACACAAAGCCACCTTTCCTATCCATTATTGGGCATGACTTAAATGCACTTGCTTTGTGTGAAGTTGTTCACCCATAGAAATAACAACTTCATATAAAAAACACTAAAAGTGAAGTTTGATGGATCTGTTATGATGAACTATGCTGGAAATACAGATTTTTGAAAAGAGAGAGTTGGAATAAATAAAATGACGGAAATATACCAGGCTGGAGGGCTCTGTTATAATATCTTTATTTCTTTCCTTTTAGGATTCCTTGAGAACTTCATTGTATGTCATTACCTCTCAATTTTAATTTTGCAGTTATTTTCCAATCAAAATGAATGTCAGATGAAGACAAAAAAAGCAGGGGGGAGATAAAGTTTCTGCCCTTCCCTATAATCCAGATTGTGTTTCCTGTCACTTTTACATTAATGGATTCTTCTGGAAATGGAAGTCACAAGTATAGCACGTTCTGGAATAACATCATTTGGTTATAACATTGATTTTTTGGTTATTAGAAAGTTAACAAACAGGCCTGGTCCACTGTGTGGAGTTTGCACATTATCCCCATGTCTATGTGAGCTTTCTCCGAGTACTCCAAAATGTGCACGTTGGGCTAAAGGTGCTTTGCAATTGTTCCTGTCTGAGTGAGTGTGGGCGTGAGTGTGCCTTGCTATAGAGGGGCCTCCTGTCTGGGATTAGGACCCACCTTTCACCCTGAGCTGCAAGGACAGGCTCTGATAACCTGTGACCCTGAACTGGACTAAGTCGATATGAAAATAAATAAATGAGTAAATGAACAAAAATGACTGTTTAATATTAGAAGTCTTCTAGGTGTTTCCTTAGAAATTTGGTGGGGTTTTTTTGTTGTTGTTACCAGAATTATGCCATAGAAAATTAACTCTTGTATATATTAATTAGCCTAAGGCAAAATTTTGTTTAATTATATGTTGCTTCATTTAAAGTCACAGTTTCCGTGAACCTATTGATGAAGTTAAGTGAGGACTTACTGTAGAAAAGGGATAAGAAGACTCTGGAGTGGAAGATACGGAAATAAGGACAAGGGGGAAAAAATTTGTGTATAGGAGGTAGGGAGGTACTATGATGGAGTTTTCTCAGCTTATTAGTATTGGGGAGAGTTGTGGGGATGTGGAAAGATTAAAGTCAGCAATAAAGTCATCATAGGAAGAAAATACATTCTATTTAGAAAGTATGAAGGGCTGATATATATAAGGGGCTTGGTCTTTCTAATTTTTTTTTAAGATTTATTTTATTTATACAAGAACCAGGGTATAGGCCAGATGCGCAGGAGGGTGAGAGGATTCACCAGAGATAGCGGAGAACATAACAGGCAGACCAACTGAAATACACTGCTGAGGGGAGCAGCAGGCATGACAGGAGAGGTCTGCCTTGCCATGTGGGCATCTTCATGGCTGGCGGGGACCAAACCAGCACTGCAGAGGCTGCAGACAGCCTCGCAGCACTGCACTCAACCACCTGCTCCAACAGGGAGGCCCGTTTTTTTTTTTTTTAAATAGGTCATTTTTATGTACTATTATACTGTATCCTAGGGACACATTTTACGCATTGCCATTTCAGTTCTGACTGACAACTATCCTTCCTTCTAAAACTAAAGCTGTTAAAGCCAAATATAGTTAAAGCAGGTCATATGAGAAGAGTCTGAACAGTCTTTCAGGTTATTCTGCTTTCCATAGAGAACATCTTGTTTATGCTTCCTTTGCAATTGTCATTCCAGAAAACTTTGTCACCTTAAGACATCCTTTCAAATATAGATAGGAAGACCCATACAGAGTTTGTCATGGCAACAACATGTAAGTGGTAAATATTAGATTCCTATAACAAAGAATCTTATGGGTCATAAAAGGTAAGTTAATTTCCAAGAGGAGGTAGTATACATGGTACAGCTACACTAGTTGTGATAAATCAGATGTGATAAATTATGCCAAAATTTGCTCCTTTGCTTTTTAAGGTCAGTGGGTCAAGAACAATGGTGTTAATATAGGGATTTTCTAGCATACACCAACATTTGATGGGTATCAGACAATTAAAATATCATTCTGGGGCCTCCTTGGTGGCTCAGACAGTTGAGTGCCACACTGCGAAGCTGTCCTCAGCCTCTGCAGCACAGGTTCGATTCCGGCCGGCCAGGGAGAAACCCACATGGCGCAGCAGACCTCCCCGGCTCGCCCGCTGCTCCCCTCAGCAGTGTATTTCATCAGTCTTCCTGCTCTGTTCCCCACTCTTTCTCTGGTGAATCCTCTCACTCTCCTGCACATCTGGCCTATACCCTGGTTCTTGTATAAATGAGTAAATGTTTTAAAAAAATAATTCTGTAATCATCATCTGAGAAGCATGAGAAAAGGATCTTTCCGGACAGTGATTTTGAAACTTGGTAGTGATGTGTTAGTGGGCTGTGAAAGCAATGTATGGGATTATGAAAAACCTGTTTAAAACAATGCAAAAGAATATGTAGGGGAGGGGAGGGGAGGGTGATGGCATAGAATAGAATAGAATAGAATAGAATAGAATAGAATAGAATAGAATAGAATAGAATAGACCTAACAGAATGGGATAGGATCACAGTTTATTTTATGTAGCGTTTTGTAAAACTGTTTCGTGAAACTTCTATTTGATATATGATACACATATCATGTGTTTACCGGGTAGCAATGGAAAATGTATTTCTTATTGTGGATCACTGCCAAGAAAGTTTGAAAGTTACTGCTTTAGGAACAGCCTTTACATCTTACAGATACTAGAGAAAAGCTTTACTCATGACTGCAGATATGACAAAAAGATTATTTTCATCTGAGGAAAAACCTCATTTATCTCATTCTCAAGAGTACAAATAATTCTCAGCTGGGAAAAAATGATATATAAGTGCACACAAATATCCAAGATGATAAAAAAAACCCAGCAAGATGGAACAACAGAAACATGAAAGAATAAATGAGAAAAATATCTCTGAAAACAGAAAAGGATATGTAAACAACACAAACGTCCATCGACTGGTGATTAGACAAAATGTGGTGTATCCGTACAATGGGCAATTAAAAGAATGAAATGCTGATGTATGATATGACATGAACAAACCCTGAAAACATATTAAGTGAAAGAAACCAGACACAAATGCCACACATTTATGATTCCATTTATAGAAATATCTTGAGTAGTCAAATCTCAGAGACAAGAAGTTTTCAGAGTTTTCATACGGTTGGGAGACATAAGGGTAGGGAGTGACAGCTAAAGGGTATCAAGTTTGTTTTTAAGGTGATGAAAATTTTCTAAAAACCATAGAATTGTATGACATATGAATCATATCTCAATAAAACAGTAAAAAATAAAAAAGACAACAACAGAAGAGCATTCTTCCCAAAAATGAGGTTCAGAAGCAATCTGAGTTTTACGTAAAACTTAGGAAAAACAACTAGGCCAAACAGTGGTGGTAAATTGCTTTTTTTGCTAGTGAGCGTTTTTCAACCTTTTTTGTACAATACCACCTTAATTTTTTTTTTTGTGGTGGGGGAGGGGGGGAGTAAACTACCCCTGTCTCCCACCCTCCTATGTGTAAGGTGTGGTTGACCCTATTCTTGGCTCCACAACTGGGTCTTTAATGTGTTTAACCAATCAGCAAATCCAACTCCTCTAGCAATGGTGATTGGTTCACATTTTAGCAAATGGCTAAACCAAATGAAATTAGGTGCACTTAGACAATTTCTAGAGACTCTGGAAAAAAATGGCATATTTTCATCCCACATTTGAAGAGTTTTCTGCCAACACTATATAGTCTGACAATGTAGCTAACACTCAGAGTATAGACCAGATCTAGGAGACAGAGCTAAATTGGATGTTGATATTATAAAGTGAGCCTTCATCCAGTCATCAAACCATACCTGATGGTATATATGTAAATACATATGTGGAGTCAATCCTTAGGTCAGGCTGAATGAGGTAATCTGTCACTCTCAAATTAAAGGGTGATAACTGATATACATACTACCACAGGTGCACATGTGTGTTCAAGAAAATAAAGAAACAAATCACCTGTTATGTGGAGAATAAGACTTGATAGAAACCACCAAAAAAGCACAATTTACTTGAAAAGTATATCCATCTTGCTAGGGTAGCCTTCACAAACTGCTCATCACTTTACAAATTCAGTTCAAGTGTAAAACCACCACAATCTAGTAATCACTGCATATAGAATTATTGCAGAAATGTATTACAAATTAACTGCAAAATCAGAGATGTCACTGTCAGTTTCCAATTAGATCAATATAGAAACAAGTGAAGAACTCAACTCGGAGAAAAACAAAACAAAATTGGGATGGAACAACACAGCTTATTTAATATCTCTAGGTTAGTAACAGTTCATTAAACATATGTATTTACAGAACAGGCAGATAAGGCAGTTATTTTCTTATTTTGAAGAAGCATCAATAAAGGTCCTTTTGACTAAAAAATACATTACCAACCAGCCTCACTGCCTGGAATAACTGTAATCAATGAATAACTATTTATACTATATGCCTACATTAGACAAACACTGTGCTAAACACTGTGGAGCTGTCAAAGTTGTACATTCTTGTTCTCATGGAACTTATAGACCTGATGGGGAGATAGGAAGATACATACATACACATGCCCAGAAGAACACAATGAGAGGTAGTATAAATATTATCAAAAACAATGAGAGATAATATAAAATATGAGTACTGCAGGAGTTAAGAAAAGGAAGACAATGTGGGCTAATACAAAGCAAAGCAAGCAGATCCCTAATGAGTTCAGATATGAAATATATTTTGAAGAAAGGATAGGATGTGACTAAGCAGAGAAAAGATTCAAACCTATTCTCAGTTGAACAATCTGCATGAAATTTAGACAGAACTGACGATAATAGAAATTGCACATTGCAAAAATTTAATAGGAAAGATTAAGATGAGTCAGATTATGGGTTATTTTAAATGCCAGGAAGAGAAGTTTAAATTTAATATAAGAGAAATTGGAAAGTAAAAGAATGTCTTAGAATGAAGAAATAAAGGGAAAAAAGCAAACTCAAACAACATTAAGTTTAATATAGGATAGACCATGGATGGGGGAGAGAGAGAATGTGTGTTGGGGAAACCCACTATGATATTGCTAGTCATTCAAACACGAGGTGATAAAAGTCTGGACTAGGTTGGTGGTCATGGAGAGAAGACGAGATGGGTATGGCTAGAATTTCAAAAGAATAATGGATAAAACTTAGTAGATTTAAGGGAGGAAGCTTTAGAGCTCAGAATCTCCAGAGACACTGGAAATGGTAAGATAGCTTGATGGTTCAAAGTTGGAAAATAAGAACAATAGCAGGAACTGCACAGCTGAAATCAAAGCGTAGATGAGGCTGGATTTCCACCTGGAGCTCAGGATTCTCATTCAAGTTTACTTCTTTTGTTGACAGAATTATTATGTTCCTGGTGGTTGTAGGGCCATTTTATTGCTCTCTGTCAGCCAGGCACCACACTCAGCACCTAGAGACCACTCTCACCAAGGTCTTTTGCCCATGGCATTCTGCACTTCAGTCACAATGAACCTTCCTCATATTGAATCCATCTCACACATCAAATCTCTGACCTTTCCTTATGCCACCAGCTATTCCTAATTTTAAAGGACTCATGCAACAACCTCAGGCTCACCTGGAAAATCTGCCAACATTCAAGTTAACTGATAAATAACCTTAGTTACATTCACCAGGTCCCTTTGGCCATGTAAACTAACACAGTCACAGGGATAGTATCAGGAAGTGGAGGTGATAGGGGCCATCTTAGAATTCTACATAGTAGATATTTGACTTTTTGATGTGATTTGAGAATTTATATCTTTTTTTAAAGATTTATTTATTTATTTATTTATTTATTTATTTATTTATTTATGCATACAAGATCTGGGGTACAAGCCAGAGGTGTGTGTGGGAGGTAAGAGTATTGACCTGAGACAGAGTGGGGAACGGAACAGGTGGATCTACTGAAATACACTGCTGAGGGGAACAGCAGGCGAGCCAGGAGAGGTCTGCTGTGCCATGTGGGTAGCTCCCTGGCCGGGGATCAAACTGGTGCTGGAGTGGCTGCAGACAGCTTCATACGCTGCGTTTTAATCCCTTGCACCATCAGGGAGGCCCTGAGAATTTGTATCTTATAGTAGATGAATTAGTAGTAGCTAAGATTAAGTTAAGCTCCAAGTGAAAAAAAAATTTTAACAAGAGAGAAGTTTCTCATGTAAATATATGGATAGGTACTTCAAAGTTAGTATTACAACTTTATAATCATTAAACCATTCATGACAAAGCATTCCTCCATTGTTTTTTCTGCCATATACAACACAGCTCAAGATAACTAATATGGCACCACTCATAATATATGTATTCCACTAGTGGGAGAAAAGAGGAGAGACAAATACCAATGGCTTTTAAAAATATTTTCTAGGGCCTCCCTGGTGGCGCAAGGGGTTAAGGTGCAACCTATGAAGGTATTCGTAGCCACTGCAGCATGAGTTCGATCCCCAGCCAGGGAGGTGACCCACATGTCCTGCCCACTGCTCCCCTCAGCAGTGTATTTTAGTCAATCTGCCTGTTCTGTTCTCCACTGTCTCTGGCAAATCCTCTCACCGGCCCCCCCACACCTCTGGCCTGTACTCCAGTTCTTGTATGCATAAATAAATAAATCTTTAAAAATAAAAAAAATATTTTCTAAAAGTTGATATGTATATCACTTTTTGTACATTTAAAGCTTTCTTTTACATTCCGTCAGCAGAACATAGTCACTCAATCAAACCTACATGTAAGAGCCCATGGAAATTAAAGTTTGTCTATTCTGATGACTAGAAGCCCCACTGAAATTAGTGGGTTATTGTTAAGTAAGAAGGATCTAGTAGTTGTCTATTAGGAAAACTATCTGTCTCTGCCACAGTGAGTTCAGTTCATTAATAATCATTAATACAGCTGTTTTTTTGGTGCCTCATTATGCCATATTTTGTTTTCTATATATTTTATTGCTTCTTTTCTCTTAATTGACATGGTATATATTTTCTCTACTGTGTATATGATGTGTAATTTTGATAATGTATAATTTTCATATTCTGTTTTCTGTTTTAAGCTCTCCTAGTATCTACTAATGGTTTTTTTGTAGGCATAAATTTATAATATTCTGTATGCAGAAGGAAGTAAGTTTCCTTCTGAAGAAGGAAGTAAGTAATATGCAGAAGGAAGTAAGGTTCCTAGGGCACACTATTTAGAGTAAGTGTAGGGTTGGTACCTAAGATTGAGTACTATTTAAATGTTGTGCCAAAATCATCTTGCTTGCTTCACATTTCATTATTTCTATTTTTTTTTTTTTGTAATCTGAGGACTGTGCAGGCACTGTTTCACTGCATTCTAGTGTTGAAAGTTATTGTGAAGTAGTACCAGTGTAACCTTATAGGTAATGTACTCAAATATTTTGCCTGCATGTGCTAAAGATTCCTGAAATCCAGTTATTTACCCAGGATGTGCCTCAATGTTTACGATCTTTCTTTTTCTGGGATATGGTATGGTTTTCCAACCTATAAATTAAAGTTTTATTTAATTTCGATAATGATTTCTTGAAAGATATCTTTGCATATCTTTTTAGTCCCTTATTGGTTCTCTTTTTCAAGAACAATATTTTCACTTAGATTGGGTCTCCTTTGCCCATCATACCTAGATTTCACTTTCTATTTCTTTAAATCTATTTGTTTTCCCACTTATTTTCCTTGCTTTCTCCAGTTCTTCATGTGTCTTACTGTATTTTCAGTACTACCTGTTCTCCTTTGTACTGTTTCCAATGTCTGTTTCATTTTCGTGATTATTACTTTCCCTTGTTATTTTGCTGAACTCTACTATCTCACATATTATTTCTTTGTTGTTTCATTATAACTTTATCACTCTCCTTTGAGCTCTTGGATTTATATACTATGTCCTTTCATGGCACTATGTTTTGTTCCAAGTTTTTTCTGCTTGGAGATAGCACTTCTCTGGCGAGTGCTTATCTGCCATTTGCTTTTCCTACTTATTTTCTCACGTTTCTTGTTTCTCTTTATAAATTCTGTTCTGGCTCAATTTGGATTACTACTCATCTTTGAATGAGGTTAGTTCTTCCTAGACCAGTTATTAGTAGTAGTTTCATGTAAAGGACAGACCAATGAACTATTCTTCACTAATAGGAATTTAGGAATTTTCTCTGATTCACAATGAGGTTCCTTTGGACATGTTATGAGTGAGTGAGTGAGTGAGCGAGTGAGTGAGTGAGTGAGTGAGTGAGTGAGTGTGTGTGTGTGTGTATGAATGAGAGTGGGGGGGTAGAGCTATTTTAGCCTATTCCTATCTATATTCAACGAATATTGAAAGTTGAAAGCTGTAGGGTTACTCAAAAATTCAGTCTCTATCACTCCTCAAAATGATAACTGCAAAGATGGTGCATAAATGTGTTTCCTTGTTCAGACTTCAAAACCCTTTGACCCATGGAAGATTCCACCTACAGTCTAAAGACACAATTCCCCCTTTTCTCAATAAAAGATTGTTGGTTTTATTACATAGTATGAGATAATTAGTTTAGGAAAGTAGGCTCTGCTTTGTTTGAAAACTAGTCATTATTGGGCATCTTACTGCACTAGATCATTATGGTACTTGGCAGCCTTTATCCAAGCATTGTGGTTCAGATAAAAAGTTATTCTGTTTTTCATTCTCCTTGTTGTATTTGTGTAATTTCAGAGAAGAGAAGAGGCAGGGCTAACTCACTCTACATTTCTAAAAATGTAAGTCATCTTTAGATTTTCCTTATACCAAACATCTTTCTTTAATTGGATCCCCTCCATTTTGTAACAAAAACTCTCCCAGATTAAGAGTTAGGCTTTATTATAAACAGAGCTGCTATAAACATAGGGGTGCAGGTGCCCTTTGGAATTAATGTTTCTGTGTCATTTGGGTAAATACCTAGGAGTGGAATTGCTGGATCATATGGAATTGTTGGATCATATCTTTAGTAGGTCAAGAAATCTCCACACAGCTCTCCATAGTGGTTGGACTCCCACCAGCAGTGCAGGACAGTTCCTTTTTCTCCACATCCTCGCCAACATTTGTTGTTGCTAGTTTTTTTAATATGTGCCATTCTCACTGGTGTGAGATGGTATCTCATTGTAGTTTTGATTTGCATTTCCCTGAATACAGTGATGTTGAACATTTTTTCATATGCCCGTTGGCCATTTGCATTTCCTCTTTGGAGAAGTTTCTTTTTAGCTCTTCTGCCCATTTTTTGACTGGATTATTTTCTTTGTTGAGTCTCATCAGCTCTTTGTAGATTTTTGTGATCAGTCCTTTATCATTAGTGTTGTGTGCAAAAATTTTCTCCTAGTCAGTGGGGTTTCTCTTTGTTTTGGATATTGTCTCTCTTGTTGTGCAGAAGCTCTTTAATTTGATGTAGTCCCAGCTGTTTATCTTTGCGTTCACTATCACTGCTTTGGGTGATGTGTCTGTAAAGATGTCTTTGAGGTGCATGTCATGTAGTGTTTCACCTATACTTCCTTACTTCCTTCTATATATTTTATGGTTTCAGGTCTTATGTCTAGTTCTTTAATCCATTTTGAGTTGGTTTTTGTGCATGGTGTGAGGTGTGGAAACAACCCAAATGCCCAAAAATAGATGACTGGATCAAGAAGATGTGGTACATATACACAATAGAATATTACTCAGCAATCAAAAAAGATAAACACATGCAGTTTGCAGCAACATGGATGGAGCTAGAAGGGATCAGTGAAATAAGTCAGAAAGAAAAAGAAAAATACCAGATGGTCTCACTCATAGCAGGAATTTAGAAAACCTAAATAAGGGACCAGGAAAAAGACTTATTAATTCAAAGTAAAAATCAAAATCAACAAGCAACTATAAACCAGAGACATACTATGGGGGGGTGGGGTCGGGAAGAGGAGGCATTAGGGTCAAAATAAGGGGAGGTGCAATTGTATGGGGAATATAACTAAAATGAAAATGCATACATTGTGCAAAAATGAAAAATGATGTAAGAATTATATAAAATATTTAAAAAATAAATATATAATACTATTTTAAAAAAGTCTTACTTAGCTCAATCATCACATGCACTATGAAGTTTTACCTGAGTTACTCAGGATAACTTATATACTCCTTCTTCTATGTTCTTATTGTATTTTGGACATAGTTATTATATAGGACACATTACATTGAATTGTAATTGTTTCTGTATTTGTTTTTTCCACCAGTCTGAGTTTTCTAGGGCAGGGACCGTGATTTATGAGTCTTTTCATCTCCACCACTAGCTTGACAAATAGTAGGGGCTCAATAAATATTGTTGAGTTAGTGAATGAATTCTAATCCATATTCTGCAATGCCGTAAGAGTTGTCTTTCTAAAGTACAAATCTTATCACATTGACACATAAATTGCTGGTTCCACATTTTCAGGAGAAAAACATCCAAACTGTTTAGCATCGCATATGAGGCTCTTACAAACTGGTCTCAAATTATCTTGAAGTATCTTTTATCTATCTCGGTTAGCATGCTACCACTAAGACTCAATTTCTAGAATATGCCATGCCCTTCAATGCCTCCATGTTCTTGTATATTCAGTTCACACTGCCTGAAATGTCCTTCCTTTTCCTTTCTGCTCAGTTATTTTGTGTCTATACTTCAAATATCACCTTGTAGCTGAAGCGTTCACATATTTCCCATTTGTTATTCCATTCTCTGGGTTTTCATTGCAAATATTTTACATTTATCTCCATTATAATACTTATTACATCACACCAAATTTATCTTTATTTTTCTACTTCCTCATCAAGTCAACTGATAGCAAACTTCTCAAGGTCAGAGAAGATGTCTAATTATGCATTTCTGGGCCCCCAGTTCTTTGTACATGGTAGGTTCTTGACAAATGCTTGTTGACCAAATAAATTCTAGTGTTAAAATTTAATAGATCTAACAAATGTTTTCATTATAACTTTTATGAAGCATTTTTTTATACTTACGTCTTCCAGACCCTTCAAATGACTTTACTTACTTAATCAATTCTGGACATAATAATGACATTCAGAAATCATTTGATGAACTTGCTCTTATAGAACTGATCCACTGCTTGGCACTTGTCTACTACCTTGCATTTGAGCCTCTCCAAGTATGGTTTATTTCAGTAATCTTAACTAATGAATTGAATCGACCATGCAGTGATCCAATCAAACCTGCGGTGATTGGCTGTCTTGACAATTGGAAAAAATATTGATCTTATTCTGGTCAATTAGTCTAGTTGTATAGAGTTAGACTAATAATGCCATCAGAATTACTTTTATCGGCACCATTAGGTCTAAGTAAGCAAGCTGCTAAGTAGAAGGCCTGTGGCCGCATTAGTTTTTAATTCTTCTCTCTCCCCATAACTCCTTTGTAACAGTGCCTTACTCCCAAAGGGAATTTTAAAATGTTTAATAACTTAAAATGTCTCACAAAATGGTAATAATGCTTCATACAATATCTGAAATAAAGCAAATTCATACATTGTGCTTAATTATGTTTAAGGCATCAAATTGATTTTCTCTTTTTAACTCAGTGGCATATGCAGCATGCTGCTAATTATATAGGGAAATCTTGTCACAATGGTTTGGTCTATAGTAGATTAAGATTGCAACATTTATATTTAATAGCCCAATTACATATCTCTAATACATTTTTATCTCTTAGAAAATGTTTTCCAGAAGAAATTTATTTCCCTTCAGAACCAATAAAACTAAATTTAACTGAATTTCTTACTAAGATTCCTCTTTTCACTCACAATTTCTAACAATTTGTTTATCTTTTGGCTAGATCTTCCTGGGAATTTAAGTATTTCTGGAGTCCAGATGAACAACTAAACATATTAAAGCTTCAATTTTGTATGGGGTACATTATGTAGGAAAACATTTATTATTCTCTAACATGTACACTATCCCCAAACTGTGCAAAAAGATTAAGAATAATTTATTATTCTAATAACAATGGTTGAGGTTCATTGCTAATATAGTAAGATTTTAGGATTTTTAAAACACATGGGACAAACAGAACCAGTCATCTAAATGTTGCTCATAATGTAGTATACTGAGAAATGATCCTGTGTGGAACAAGTACTTGGTTTTCCTATGTCCATATACTTCTTGGGTTAATTAAAAATATTATTTTATCATATCCATTTGCTAAATGTAACCTTTAACATGACTAATTTATTTAACAAAAAAATGAACAAGTTGCTGAACAAACTTTTCTGTCACCCACCCAATGTTCGTATTTCTATTTCATATCTATCAAATGGAATAAGAGCTATATGAAGAAACAGTTAAAATCACAAGAAATTAGAAAAACCACTAAATACTTTTTCCTTGTAAAAACACAAATTTCAGGTTTCATGTGAATGGGTAGTAAGTTTTAACTGAAGAATTGTTGAACTAGTAATAGGGCTTCTGTTAAACAAATACAACAAAGCAAATATCCAAAGTTATGAAAATCATAAGTTTGGGGGCAGAGAAATTATACCCATTAAAAGGTGATCAAATTTTGTAAAAATTTCCCTTATATTGTAATTTCACATAGTAGGTAAAACTATGAAATGACTTGCAAACAAATCATGCTTTAGGGACATGCATGTTTCTAAAGGCATATGATGAGAGACACCTGAATCTCATATGGCACTTAAAAATCTATGTTCTTAAACAATCTACCACATACTCAAATGCACCAGGCTAAGGCAGTAGTCCTATGCATTAAAGTTACAAGATCTATAAACGTATTATTGGAGAATGATTTTCTGGGGTAAAACAAAAATTGAACTGGCATGGAAGGGAAAAGAGCCAGAACAGTGAAGAACAAGTAGCAGTCTTTTCTCATCCATATCAGGACTGTGTAATAAATTACCCTCTTCTCTCTCATACTGTCAGGAGAAAACGATGTTTAGATTAAACCTCGCTAAGGCCTAAAAGGATAATTTGTCAGTATTTTCCAGTTTACTACCAATGCAGTATTGATTTGCTAGGGTCCTTCTTTCTATTTTATTTACACTAATTCAATCTGGAACAACTGAAACCTAACTTGTTGGAAAGAAAGATATTTCTTTATTTTAAGTCTCACAGGCCCAAGGTATAAGGTACAAGAAAATATGTCCAAATTATTCTTTTTAGTTCTTGTGGATAAAGATCAACCTCTTTGTTGGAGGCAAACTATTATCAGAGAAAAGCAGTTTTCTGCTGAGATTTACCTTGAGCTAATTTCTTCTTTATAAAATTATGGTTCTTAGGAAAACGTGATCATAAAAAATTTCCAAATGACAGCCCAATTTAGCCGACTCGTGACTAGTTCTAGGCAGCTGCTTAGAAACAAGAAGTAAAACAGAAACATCTTGATAAACCTTCTTGTGGCTTAAGCTGATAAAAGTGACAGTATTAGTTTGATGTACAAATGACAGAGCTTAGGGACAAAACTACACTTGAGGGGAAAGATAAAATTACTTTCCAAATCTTTGTTTCTCCCTAATGCAATTAACATAAGGTATCCTACTGAACCAGGGCTAAACAAATGTACCCACAGGTTAAACTAGTTTATGTACATATGTTGAAGTTACACACACACACACACACACACACTTATACTGTTTCCTTAATTTTAATTCTTTTTGTGTGTGTGTGGTTGTTTAGTCTCTTCTTTTGTGTTTTCTCCCTCAGGTACCTCAATATCAGCTATGGCATTGTTTTGACACCAGTAAGTATGGTAGGACTGGTGGAAATGTCATGAGTTGATGCATTTATGACTCATTCGAGGCTGAAATGTTGAACTTTCACTTTCCACACTTTTTTCAATATTCCAGACATTTCCTCAAACTGACATGACTAGGGATTAGTAAAATCTCACTTTAACATCTTCTCATACCTTTTTTTTAATCTTAGTCTTACTTTAGCTTGACTGTCTTCGAGACTCAAATTTCTTGACAATTTTGACTGCATTGATCGACCAATTCTAATTGGAATGCTTTTTAAAATAAAAATCAATTGATGTGTTATTTGAAAAAAATATAGTTGTGTCTTCATAAACAAAGTGTTCAATAGTTTGCACTGGAATGACCAGACAATTCACTCAGACAACATATCAATTTAGGCAACGTCTTAAATAAATCAACCTCTTTGACAATTTTGATGGACTTGCTTGCTTATTTTCATAAATGACTCAAAAAGATACATGTATGTGCTTATTTATTTATTTATTTATGGACAATCAATTGGTATTTGCTACTTGTTAGTCTTAAAACAAACTATTGCTGACTCAAAAGTTTTCCTACAATACTCATTTGAGTAGTAGCCTATTTGTGATTGAATATGGTTATGCCTGCATACATTGATTTGGTATATCAATTGCAGCTGTTTTCCCATGCACAAATCAGCTAGAATATTTTGCCTACAAAAACTAGTACAGTCATCACACACAGAAACTAAACAAATCCAGGAAACCAGAAAATAGGTCTGACTGATTCAGCTATTAACAGAGTTTTAAAAAGTATTGACTTTATTGGACTGATTGACCAAGTCATTCAGAAACTAAGCTAGATTACACATATAGAAAAAGCCTTAGAAAATCAATTGTGCAAGAAATAATGGTTCAAACCAACCAAAAACTGTTATTTGCTCTGTGTAAAGTCATAGACAAAAATATCCAAGAATTACATATCTGTGTATATTTAGTCATTCAAACACATTTGCTGATTACTTACTAAATAATTTAAGCTATTTCATGAGCTGTATATACCCAGTGAACAAAACAGAAAAGAATCCCAGTTCTTGTGGCACTAACAATTCTGGTAGCAGGAAACACAATAAGCAATAAGCACAGTACTTAAATAAATTATATAGAAAAGGATACATGGTATGGAATAAAGGAGAACAGAGTAGGGCAAATGATGTTGGGAGTTCAAGGCTGGAGATGAAAGTTACAATATTATATAGTATGGTTTAGCATAGGCTTCATTAAGGAGGAGATATATGAACAAAGGCTTTCAAGGAGGTGTGAAAATTAAATACACAATATCTGCAGAGTGTTCCAAGCAGGGTGATCAGTAGCCTTCCCCAAGGCAGAAGTTTTCTCTTTTAATTTTTTGAGACTGAAAAAAGTTGGCAGTGTGGTTGGAGAAGAGCTATCAAGAGGAAATGCAGAAGGTGAAAAGGTTGGAGAGAGAACATGGGGTTAGAACACGGAGGTTATTTTAGATCAAAGTGAATATTTTTCTCTGCGTGAAATGAGAAACTACTGCAGTATATTTTTTAGCAGAGTAGACTTACAATTTCAAATGATCACTCTGAGGGCATGGAGAGCTGTAGAAGGGGAATAAACTAATCCCAATGAAAGATGATGGTGACTTGGACAAGGATAGTATTAGTGCCGTGGGTAGGAAAGGAACCATGTTTGCTGATAGAGGGTATGTCAGGTATGAGAGCCAGAGGAGGTATAGTGTGAATCCAAGGTTTTGGGTCTCAGAAAGTGGTAGGGTGGCATTTATGTCAACTGAAATGAGGAAGTATACAAATAGAACAAGTGTGGAGTTGGGAGAAGGTTAGGGTTTCAGGTTTGGACAAGTCAAATTTAAGACACTCATAGGCATCCAAGTGAAATTATTGAAAAAGTAGTTAAAAATAGATGCTGGAAGAGAGTCCTTGAAAGATAAAAATTTGGGAATCATCAATATTAAGATGATGTTTTAAGCCTCAATAACATATGAGATCACTAAGTAAGTGAGTTCAAGTGGAGAAGACTCTTGAAGAAATTGAACAATCAGATATTCCAATATTAAGAGGGCAGAAAGAAGAGGAAGAATCAGTAAATAAGATAAACAAATGATCTCTGAGATAAGAGGAAACTAAGAGCATGGTCACCCGGAAGCAATGTGAAGGCAGTAGAAAGAATTCACAAGTTCTTCAGGAAATGGGACATTCCTGTAGTTTTCTTCTTATTTTGTTTTGATCTTATTTTGTTTTGGTCTTTGCTATCCCAGGTTTATATAATATGCAGTAGACGGGAAATGTTTGGATTATTGCTTAAGTTTACAAATTTCTTCATAGTGAAAGTTATTAAAATTTTATACAAAAGACCTGTGCAGACCACACAAACTCTCTAGTGGAATTAGTTTAGCAAATATAAATTTACAAAGGAACAATGAAATTAAAGGATAAGTTTTCTCAAAAGAAAGTAGTTTTGCATCTACAAACACCAAAATAAATGAAAATTACATAAGCATAAATTTCTAAATGATAGCGGTCATAAAATGAAAAAAAATAAAAATATGGACTTTGGCAAATAAGGATATACCATTTAAAGTCAACCACATAGCAAAATAGCCATTGGTTCATGGAAATAAAATTATGTGTACACTGCTGTAATTGTTAAATGACAAATACATGTTTTTGGTTGCAAAGGAAAATAACATGGTATATATTACATGAAAGATTTGAAATTCACAGCTGTCTTTTTCTTTCAGAACTGCTAATTTTGGCAGACAACTTTGAAACACAGAACTCTAATTCACTGGATAACAATACTTTCATGCCTTGTGTCCTCTCTAAGAGGAAAGCTGATTGTCACATAGTTTTTTTTTCTTTTTTCCCAAGTATTTGAGAGTATGTCTTTTTCAAAGATGGGCTCTAATTTCATAATGATAATCTGAATGAGCAGCAACTTAATAGTGATTTTAGTGATATTTGGTACATAAAGAAATACAATGAATGACCTAAATAAAACAAAAACAAACTTTTAAATTATAAAACCAAATTAGTGGTTACCAGAAGGGAGGGGAGTGAGAGGTGGGCACACCATATAAAAGGGATCAACTATATGGTGAAGGGTAGAACCGAATTTTAGTGATGAACCTAACATAGTATATACAGATGTTGATTTATAATGATGCACACCTGAAAGTTATGATGTTATAATGCAATATCACTTCAACAACAACAAAAAATTTAAAGAAAATTAAGCAAATAAAAATTGGGGGAAAATTGGGCCTCCCCTGGTGGCGCAGTGGTTGAGTGCTGGGCTGCAAAGCTGCCCGCAGCCTCTGCAGCACAGGTTTGATCCCCGGCCACCAGCGAGGGTTCCACATGGTGCGCAGACCTCTCCTGCCGCCCGCTGCTCCCCTCAGCAGTGTATTTCGTCAGTCTGCCTGTTCTGTTCCCTGCTCTGGCTCTGGTGAATTCTTCTCACCCTCCCGCACTTCTGACTGTACCCAGTGCTTGTATAAATAAGTAAATAAATCTTTAAAAATATATATAAAATTGAGGGAAAATAGCAAACAGAGAGAAGGAAGCAAATCATAGAACTACTTTCTTCCCTACTGAACAATACTTATACTGGTTATTAAACAAAAAATGTACAGTATGACATTGCAAAGATGAAGAAGAGAAAGCAGGAGGTCATGCTCTATAATAGAACCAAACTATCAAATACCATAATTGGAAATGAAGAGGATCAGATTTAGAAACCTGAGGCTAAGTGCAGAAAGAACTGAGAGTTGGAAGTAGATGCTTCCGAAGGACAGGGGGGCGGTTGCAAGTAGGGGTGTGTGGGGGAGAGAACTCTCTTTTAATACCATTGATCTTTAAATTATGTGTCTGTGCTGTTTTAGTATTAACTACTTTATAACAGAAAATATTTTTGTGATTCAAAATTCAAATGGTTCAGGAAAAATCTGCTTCCTTCCTTCCCTGCCCCCCTCACCTAGTGCCCTTCTGTAAAAGCAACCAACAATGTTGTGATCTAAAGATAATTATCATATATCGCTGTTATTAAAATGAATATTTGTTTGAAAGGATTTAAGAATAGAATTGGATTTTTAGTGGTGGACTTAATGCAGTATCTACACATGTTGATTTTCAGTATATATACAAGCTCAATATATACATTCACATAAGGTTATAGCAAATGTTACATCAAGTTTAAAATTATTATGAAAATAAAAATAAATAAAAGGTGTAAAGACAAAAAGAAGTTCTGCTCAGGTAAGTAGTTCTCATGGTCCAATACAATAATGTAAAAAAAATTAGTAATGTTAAGAGCAAAATATTAGACATCAGTCTAATAGATTTGTTCCTCACTTTATTTTTAGAAGGAACACACACCAAAAAAACTGTGTCAAAGAAAAAAATCAACAGCTAAACCTGGGATTGCCATAAAAGGAATATTTTATAATCCTGTGCTCTTCTTATTTTCTTCTCAGAGAAATGTTTTTTAAAATTTTTCTCTCATTTCTTTCAAAACATTGGAAAGAGTTCTGTAAGCAACAATTATTGGTTTTTTTTAAAAAGTGGTCCAGGAAGAAAGTGAGTTGAATTCACTCCTCTGTGCTATCATTTTCGTTTTGTTTATTTTTTAATTATTTTAAATTAAAAATTTTAATAGCAGGGCATCCCCTGCTGGCGCAGCGGTTGAACGCTGGGTTGCGAGGCTGCCCACAGCCTCTGCAGCACCAGTTCGATCCCCAGCCACCAGCGAGGGTCCCACACACACACAAAAAATTAATAGCATATGATGCAGAGTTCTAAAAGTACTTTTAGAACATACATTAAAAGAATACACAGGAAAATTATCTTCCTCCAGTCCCTGTTTCACATTCTCCTATTTCCCCTCCACAAATGCAGTCAGACTTAGCCATTTATTTCCAGAGAAATTCTATGAGTAAACAGGCATATGTACATGTAGGCCCATTAAAAATCACACATGAAATATAGTGAACCAGACATCATGGTTTTCAAACTGTAGGTTGTGATCTATCAGTGGATTATGAAATGAATTTATAAGATCAAAATTAACACTAAAAGATATGAAAGAAGAGAATATAAAATGCCAATGTGTTGTTCATAGGGTAGGCATTATGTTCTGAAATTTTTGTTTGTAGCTTTTATTTTTAGCATAGAGTCATTGAGAACTGGGTCACAATGTAAATTAAATTTATAACCATGGGTCACAGACAACAAAGCAACTGCTATATACCATGATTCAAACCCTGTGGCTTTGTTTAATGATATATGTTGAAGATTGCTCCTCTTTGATGTATATAGGGTTTTCTCATCTTCTTTATGTCAACTTTATTAAAAATATTTCAGGCATTCAATAAAAGGTAGAATGAGCAACATAGAATGTATAGACACCCACATACCCCCACCATTTAGTTTAAGAAATAAATTGTTATAAATAAATACAAAGAAATACACTATCAATAGAGCTGAAATATCCTGACACCATTCCACTTCTGTGTATCTCCTTCTTTGCAAAGCTATAGGCTATTCTATTACAAGACTGTACCAGAAAATATTAAAGCAGCATCCTATTGATGGACATTTTTATTGATATCCCCAATTTTTTATATTTCAAGCAATGTAACCATGAATATCCTCATATGTATCACTGCATACTCATTCAGTGTCTGTAGAACAAATTTCTACAGATATTGTTGAGTCAAAAGCAGTATATATTTTGTTAGATATTGCCAAATTTCTTTTTACAGACTGCATTTATTTCTATAATCTACAATCATACACATTTAAAAATAAAGTATATTATCAAATTGTTATTATTGCCAATATGATAGGTGATACATGATAACTTATAGTTCTAATAGGCATTTCTCTTAGGAGTGAGGTTAAATATTTTGTCATGTTCACAAATCATTCTCATTTCCTTTTCTATGACATATCCACCTTCTGCCATTTATTGCTACGATTTTTTCTCATTTAGTGTATGTGTACTTTAAATATGAGGAAATTAATGCTTTCTGTCTGGATGCTACAAATATAGATTAACAACATTTTGTTTATGACTTCTATTTTTTTGTGTTATAATATATCTAGAAAAGTTTTTCCTGCTGTAAAGTTAGGAAAATTTCCTTTAATATTTCTTCTAGTATATATTTTCACATTTAAATTTTGATTCATCTAGAATGTACCTTGGAAATGGGGTGAGAACCAGTTTCATTGTTTTCTGGATGGCTAACCAACTGTCACAAGAGCTTTTTTAAAAATTCATGTTTTCTCCATTAATCTGAAATTCCATCATTATATTCCATATTCCTATTTATATTTGTATCCATTTTCAGAAGTCCTCTTCCACTCAGGCTCTTTATTCATGCTCTAGCACTGCACTAGTTTAGTTAAAACAAACTTAAATGTATTTTAATATTTGGAAAACTTACTATCAATGTCTTATTTCTTCCCAATATTTTCAAGGTATTGTTACATGTTTGTTTTTCTCTATTTGAACATTAGAGCTAGAAAGCCAGGGCCAGTAAGTCAAGGCTGACTGAATTTTAACTAGAGGAATGTTAAATTAGAGATTAATTTAGGGGAATTTTATGACACTGGGTCAAGAAGTGGGTATGGCTTTCCATTTTTCTTCTGTGTTCCTCATGATCATTGTATTATATGAGTGTGTTTCTTGCCCTTTTTGTTAACTTATTCCTAGCCATTTTGATTGCTATTGCTATTATCATAAAATCAATCATTTATTTAACTATATTTTCTAATTGGTTGTGGTTTGTATGGAAGAAAACTGTTAATTTGATGTGCTAATGTCATACCAAATTATCTTTTTGGATCTTATTCCTTGTATTAATTTGTTTTGTTTTATCAGTTTTTTTAGATATACAATTTTGTAACATCCAAATAATAATTTACTTGTTTCTAGTTTAATTCCTTCATTTTTTTTGTATCTTTTTACAATGATAACAATTACTACCTTCATAATAAACTGAAGTAATTGATAGAAGTGGAAATGTTTGTTATTAATTTATAGAAATTGTTCGAGTGCTTGTTTGTTATTAACTTATAGAAATTGTTCTAGTGCTTTTACATTTAGAATAAAACTGGATTTTGTGATTTTACATGACCTCATTCTAAAGAATTTATACATATAGAGAGAGATTAAGATTATAAAACTTGGGCCTCCCCTGGTGGCGCAGCAGCTGAGCCCTGGGCTGCAAGGCTGCCCGCAGCCTCTGCAGCGCTGGTTCATTCCCTGGCCACGGGTGAGGGTCCCACAAAAAAAAAAAAAAAAAGATTATAAAACTTGAGCAGCAGTATAGTCTAGTTGATAAGTGCACATGTTTGGAATCATATTACTTAGATATGAACCCTCCCTTTGCAACTTACTATCTAAATAACTGCTTATCCTTACTCTGTCTCAGTTTTCACAGTTTTCTCAGTTTTGTAAATGGGGGATATTATTTGTATCCACATCATACAAGGATTGTGAGGATTAAGCTAATTAGTACCAGCTACATACTTAGAACAGTGTCAGTCAGGAAGTAAACACACTATGTCTTTGCTAATTTGGGTTCTATCACATGCCTTTTAAGCATCTATGCAATTTTTCATTTGGTTTAACCATACTGATGTATTCATATTCATAATAGAGTACCAGAATTCCCGATGCCGAACCATCCTTGCATTCCCAGTACGCGCCATGCGGGACCCTCCTCCAGTGGCCGGGGAGCAGCTGGGGATTGAACCAGAGCTGCAGAGGCTGTGGGCAGCTTTGCAACCCAGAGCTCAACCGCTGCGCCACCAGGGAGGCCCTAGTTCTAGATTTTTTATAAAACAAATTTTTTTTTTTAGATAATAAATTTTATTGTTATATTCCCCATACAATTGCAGCCCCCCCATTCTGACCCCAATCCCTCCCCTCCCGCCCCCGCCCCCCTAAAAGTGTCTCTGGTTCATAGTTTTTTGTTGATTTTGATTTTCACTTTCTTATAGTTATTCATTTTCCTGCTCCCTTATTTAAGTTTTCTAGATTCCTGCTATGAGTGAGACCATCCGGTATTTTTCTTTTTCTTTTTGGCTTATTTCGCTGAGCATGATCCCTTCCAGCGCCATCCATGTTGCTGCAAATTGCATGTGTTTATCTTTTTTGAATGCTGAGTAATATTCCATGGCATATATGTACCACATCTTCTTGATCCAGTCATCTATTTTTGGGCATTTGGGTTGTTTCCAAAGCTTAGCTATTGTAAACAGTGCTGCTATAAACATAGGGGTGCAGGTGTTCTTTGGAATTGATGTTTCTGTGTCCTTTGGGTAAATACCTAGGAGTGGAATTGCTGGATCATATGGAAGCTCTATGTTTAGTAGGTCCAGAAATCTCCACACAGCTTTCCACAGTGGTTGGACCAGTTTGCACTCTCACCAAAAGTGCAGAAGAGTTCCTTTTTCTCCACACCCTCGCCAACATTTGTTGTTGCTAGTTTTTTTAATACGTGCCATTCTCACTGGTGTAAGATGGTATCTCATGGTAGTTTTGATTTGCATTTCCCTGATGACAAGTGATGTTGAACATTTTTTCATATGCCTGTTGGCCATTTGCATTTCCTCTTCAGAGAAGTTTCTTTTTAGCTCTTCTGCCCATTTTTTGACTGGGTTATTTTCTTTGTTGTTGTTGAGTCTCATCAGCTCTTTGCAGATTTTTGTGATCAGTCCTTTATCATTAGTGTTAGGTGCAAAAATGTTCTCCCAGTTGGTGGGGTTTCTCTTTGTTTTTGTTATTGTCTCTTTTGCTGTGCAAAAGCTCTTTAATTTGATGTAGTCCCAGCTGTTTATCTTTGCCTTCACTATCACTGCTTTGGGTGATGTGTCTGTAAAGATGTCTTTGATGTGCAAATCACGTAGTGTTTCGCCTATATTTCCTTCTATATATTTTATGGTTTCAGGTCTTATGTCTAGTTCTTTAATCCATTTTGAGTTGATTTTTGTGTATGGTGTGAGGTAGTGGTCAAGCTTCATTCTTTTGCATGTAGCGACCCAGTTTATAAAACAAATTTTTAAAGAATTAGTTCAACTAACAAATGAAGCATTACTAGAAAAGAAAAAAGTTGATAAAAGTCTCAATTCCAGGATCAATAAATGACATGTAATTTTGAAGGTGTGGTTATATATATTTTTTTATTTCATTGAAAAATTAGCAAAAAATTTTTAAAAGTGAATCTATTAGTATCTGTTGATAGAACACTAAAATGGCCACTCTTATGCTTTGTTAATGGGGACGCATGAACTCAGAAGTAATTTAATAACATTTATCTTGACCTTAATGTAAATATTATTGAACCTAATAATTTTATTTGTGGAAATCTGTTGTAAGGAAGAAATCAGAAACAGACCAAAACTTTGACCACAAAAATAATATCTGTTGTATCTTTTGTATAGCAGTGAAATACTGGAAATGTTAATGTTAATATAAAAAAATGGGATATAGTTAACTTCTATCTACTTAATTATATTTAAAATACAATTTAATTAAGACCTGGCAACATGGAACATGCTTATACTTTAATTCATGGGTCTTTATAATGTGATAAATGGGGGAATAAAGTATGCTATTTTAAGAAAAAATGTGAGTGATATTTTGTTTTGGGGTGGAAGCTTCAGATTTTGTTTTTCCTACTTTTCAGTAATTTACCAATTTGCTTTAACAATATATTCATTAAAAATAATTACTTTTATAAAAAAATCATACAACTGACTTTGAAACAGTTAACTTGTTTGACTGAAATAGTCAGTGCAATTATTTTGAATTTCCCTTTTCCCTAAAGTTATTATTGCAAAAAGAAATCAGCAAAGATTTTGAAAAAAATATTCAACTGCATGCATAAATTGTGAGCTATTCTGCATTTCCCTTCACACACACACACACATACACACACACGCACACACAATTCTGAGTAAAAATCTTGTGAATATCTATCAATATTAAAATATGGACCAAGCATGAAACCTGAATACCTTTACATGAATCCATTTCCAAACATAAAAAAGAGCAACAAAAAGCATATGCTTTACATATGACAACATTTCAAATTCAAATGCCAGTACCATGATTTTACTCATAGTGAATACAGGCTCAGTCATATTTTTATTATATTTTCTATATTCTTTCTAAAATTCCATTAAGGGCAATAAGTACATGAAAAAATGCATCACTTATCATCAGGGAAATGCAAATCAAAACTACAATGAAATTCCGTCTCACATATATGAGAATGTCTCACCTCAAAAAGACCAGAAACGACAAATATTAGTGAGGATGTGGAGTAAAAGGAGCTGTCGTACACTCTTGGTGGCCATGTAAACTGGCCCAGTTATCATATTTCTTCCAGCAGACTGGGTATTAGAAATATTTTCCAACATTGCCAGTATTGATAAGGATATAGGAAAACAGGCACATTAGTAGCATATAGCACTAGTAGGAAGATAAATTGATGATTTAAGGAGAAAATTTGCTAATGTCTCTAAAAAATGTTATATGTACATATCCTTGGTCTATCATTTCTACATCTAAGAAATTATCCAATATGTATGTAAAAAGATGTGTAGAAGGTATATTAGCTATGACACTGTTTTTCATATCAAAGTACTAGAAACTGAGATGTCTGTTAATTGGAGATTGATTAAATAAAAAATGATACATATAGTAACAGAATACTATACAGCCATTAAAATGAACAGGGCAAGTCTATACTACAAGAATGTGTGCAAAAACAGCCACAATATAATATTCAATAGAAAAAAATGATAGGACTTTCTAAAGTATATGATCTTATTTGTGCATGTACAAAAAGCTGGGGAAATGAAAGAAAATATACTCTTAACACTGGTTTTCCCTCTCAAGAGTGGTACCTGCGGCATAAACAGGGGGAAAGTATTTTCATTGTAAATTTGTTTATATTGTTTCAATTTTGAAACTATAAATTGATATTACTTTCACACTAAAAAAGTACTAGTTAAAATTACCTACTAAAAAAGAAAATGTAAGAAAATGTTGTATCTAACTTTATAATGGCTTGAGTTTCAATATTATCAAAATTGTTTTCAATTGTAAGGGTATCACAGTCACCACAGAAGTGTCTCACCCACACATAAAGTAATCCCAATGACTTACACACTTCCTCTGATCATGTAACATCTCCAAAGGAGCCATTACTAAGTCAACTGCACTGTCTTATACATGCCTAATGGGTCCAACAGAGCCATTAGGGTGTCAGTTTTATGGCAGGGCTCCTGCCAAAGCTATTACCAAGTCATTGCATTGTTTCACACACTTCCTTCGACATTCAGATGGTTCCCAGGGAACTGTTATCATCGCTATGGAAGTGTCCTGTATAACTTACACTATCAAGGGAAAACAAAAAAGCAAAGGAAAAATGTAAAACAAACAAACAAATTCCCTCCATCAACTGCACATGAATGGCCCCACATGGTCAAACATCAGAAGGAAAAATCTCCTCATCTGGGTATATGTATTATGTGTCATTCAGGAAGCTCTGGTGTTGGACTAGTCATTTTTTCACAACTCCTGCTGTGCCAATGAAGCAATTTAGGGTCTGAGAACAACATATAGATGGTTATGATAGTATGGTGTTTATTGGTAGCACGTGGTATATTACCAGGTTTCTTTGGTATATAGCACACAAGCAACAAGGAACAGTACTAATGGATTTCTTGGCTGTTATGGGGTTGTATCAGATAATCCCTTACCTGTACAGCACCTGAGCAGCACTTAGGGAGCTCAGCTGTCTAACAATCAAGGAAATCAACAAGACTTTTGAGTAGTTGAAATCCCAGTTCTACCTTAAGGGGCTACTACAATGAAAACAGGAGATGCCACAGTATAAGCTAACCCTCAACCAAGTCTGAAGTGCTTCACTGTATTTCCTCTCCCAGCCTTCTATACTTAGCAGAAGAAGATTGTTGGCTATTGAATTGCTATATTATTTAAGGTAAGACAAGTGCCAGGATTTTACAGGTGCAATAAGCAGAAAGTAGGCTGGACTCTGCTAGGCTATAGAGATTCCTGGAACACCAGATGTTTCGGAAGCTACACTGCATGTCTGACAAGAGACACTTCACCCTGTAGGTAGCATCTACCCCACAATATATGAATAATATATTCCTGCAGAGTGATAGATAATAACCACAATTAACTAATTATCAAGCATTTAATATAAAACAGGCATACTGTGAAGAGTATATATATATAATATATATGAGTATATATAAATATATATGTATGCATTTTGTCACTTAATCTTCACACAAAGAAAACTGAAATAGATAATGTCTCCATTTAACAGACAAGGAGACAGGCTTGGAGAATTTTAGTTACCTGACCCAGGACACACAGCAGTAAGTGGGAGAAGCAGGGCACAAACCTAGTTCTATTTAACGCTACAGTCTATGTTCTTAACAGCTCATGTACAGAGAACATTTTTTCTTTAGATTGCATTAATATAACTATTTTTACTTAAATAAACGGCCATGCTTTCACAGCCATGCTTTCATAGCAAGTTATACTTACATGAGCCATGGCATTAACAAATTGTATCAAAATTAGCTCTTGATCCTCTCTGGTAGACCTCCAAGTGTACATGTGTCCACTTGACTCTGCACTGAGTTGAGAAACTGCTCTAAGAATCCCATAGAGGAACACCCAGAAAGCAACATTTGTATTACTGACCTTACTACCTGGTGGTAGCTGAAGATTGTTGGCTATTGAATTGCTATATTATTTAAGGTAAGACAAGTGCCAGGATTGTCTAGCTCACACTACCAAGGGAAAACAAAAAAGCAAAGGAAAAATGTAAAACAACGGGGTATATAGACACGTGGTATATAGACACGTGGTATATAGACATCTGAGTCAAGCTGAGAAAATTATTCTGTCTCCTTGGAATTTAGAAATAGTATTGAAAAATATCCAGTTAATCTTAACTTCTTTCTTGAACAGGAGAAATATAAACTGTGGAACTGCATGGGGTTTTATGTCTGCCTTGTGGATGGAGCTTTAGAAAAAGCCAATCTCAGAGACAGGGTTGAATGAAATGGATTCGAAAGCAAGACACAAAGTCTGGGCAGTTTTTCAGATCTTATTCCTTCTTGTGGTCTAGCAACACTTGTGCTCTGCTCCCATGAGGCACTCTCGTGTTCTTTTAATATATTTGGTTCTGCTAGCTCAAGTTACTTAAAATTTCTGTTACTTAAAATTTCAGTAGTAATAAAAAACAATGTTAACTAATATGGCATCAATTTCTCCCATTAGACTGTAAATTCCTTGAGGTTGGGGACTGTGTACTGTTCGTCTTTTATATATACCCAGTCTCTAATACAGAGTCTAGCTAAGACTAGGTGCTCAGTAAGGATTGCTTGCACAGAAATATCATAATCATCAAAAGTAGAACTATAATTTCTTTGCAATTTATACCTTATAAGGTTACAAATGCTTTTTCTCTATTTCTCTCTCTAGCTTCTTGATAAACAATTTCATTTTTACTTTTTATAATCCAACTGTTTCATTTAGGCCATATGTGAAGAACACAATGTTGAAAACTGATTGTTCAAATTTAGCTCCAGACACAGTTTTTTTTTTTTTCTCTCCAGCCCAAGGTTTAATCACAAGTATTATTTGAGCCAAGGGATATGGTGCACAAATACAATATTGTGGCTCACTATAGTAAGCAGTTCTCGTGAAAGAGGTGGAGAGGACAATGTGTATTTTGATAAAACTGATTCTGATAGATCTTCCTTCTGATCCTCTCTCCCAATTTTGACTCATTGCTCTGTGAACACCTGTGAGGATCTCCCTGACCCTGATTTTCATGAAATCATTTATAAATATTGTTTTCTATACCCCTTTGCAAAGGGGCAAAGCCCAAAGAGTACAAAGAGTACAATGAAGGCAAAAGTAAAAGGACATCAATGTTTCCTCACTGAGGAAAGGCACAGTATAAATACAAGTACACAAAAATGAATGAGCATTTTCTTTTCATTTAAAGGTGGTATTTAGAATTGACAAGATGGATATAGTGTGATCTAAAGCCAAGCCAAAGCATCTGCAGGAAAACACCAAGACCATCTGCTAGGAAGCATTGCAAAGTTATGACAATATCTGAATTATACCAAATTAATAGCTAGAGCCATGCCAAAAAAAAAAATCAGAATACATAGGAAATAATGAGGCAAAACCCAACCCAGCCAGATTGAAATCTCTGCCCCCAGGCTAAATCAGTTTCCCTACTGTACTTTGAATCTATTCTTGTCTTTTACTCCAGCTCCCTGCTCTCCTCCTCTTCACCACCAACACAGACATAAGATGTTTTCCAAAGAATAAAAAACCACTAAGATGCCAATGAACTAGTCTGTGACAGGTTAATTAACCAGGCCTGTGTGTTATTTATCAGAGGAGTAGCATTAGTTTGCGAGGTAGAAGTCAGGAAGGGAGAAGGTAAAACTAATTTGCGATAAAAAATTGGGAAACACTTGCCTTGAGTAGATCCGGCTTGAGCCTCCATGTCACAACACACAGGAGAGAATTTAAAACCTGCAATACCAAACATTTAACTAATTAATCTCTGTTCAAGTCATTGCAATTCATCAATCTTTAGCGCTTACCTGTCTCTCAGTAGTATTTTTTATTTAAACAGTCAATGAAATATGATTCATATGCCATAATATTCACTCTCTTGAAGTATACAATTGAGTAACTTTTAGTATTTTCACAGAGTTCCATCCATCACTATCAACTTCCAGAATTTCATCACCTCCAGAGAAACCCCATACCCAGGGTTTTGCTTGAATAGAAGAGTGATAGAGCCTCATAGGTGAAACACCTTTCTTTTTTATTATTTATTTATTTATTTATTTATTTATTTATTTATTTATTTATTTATTTGTACAAGCACTGGGTACAGTCAGAAGCGAGGGAGGGTGAGAGAATTCACCAGAGCCAGAGCGGGGAGCAGGGCAGGCAGAAGGACCAAAGTACACTGCTGAGGGGAGCAGCGGGCGGCAGGAGAGGTCTGTGTGCCATGTGGGACCCTCCTCCGGTGGCCGGGGAGCAGCTGGGGATCGAACCAGTGCCGCAGAGGCCGCGGGCAGCTTCGCAACCCAGTGCTCAACCGCTGCGCCACCGGGGAGGCCCCAGAAACACCTTTCTTTATTTTAAAGTCTCACCCCATAAAATTGGCTATGAATTCCTATGACAGGATTAAGATGAGGGAGAAGAAGTCTTAGCAATACAGGAGACTTTCATTTCATATAATGAGTGATAGAGCCTCATAGGTGAAACACCTTTCTTTATTTTAAAGTCTCACCCCATAAAATTGGCTATGAATTCTTATGACAGGATTAAGATGAGGAAGAAGAAGTCTTAGCAATACAGGAGACTTCATTTCATATAAATTTGCTCATTATTTTTCCTATTGGACAGCTAAAACCCTGAAAACTATAATGACCAGTCCAAGATCTCCTAATTTCTATTCTAATGGTCTTTTACTTACAGGAATGTGCACACATATATCAAATATGCTTCCTTCTCACTTCCATTTTTCATCTCCTATATTCCATGGCAAAGTCAGCAATGTATACATGAAAATAAATAGAAAAAAATCAAGGCCCGAAGGATACCTGGTGATATGTTATGGGCTATCATTTAGAAAATGATATTCTAATTAGTGGGTAAACAGTCATTCCTGACTCCATCTTACTGACCAGTGTCCCTTCTGGCCTGAAGGAGGCAGAGAAAGACAGAAGAGAAACAAAACTACAGAGTACAGGGCTGTAGGTAACCTCTCTGTCACCTGAGAAAATGCCAATTAGCCACTGCTAACAGACTGGACCTTGTGGTTATGTGAGGGGAACCCATGAAGTTTAGATAAACAGAACGAATAGTAGATTTATGTGTTTAATAAGCATTAATGTATTGTTTATGAAAAGATTTTGTTCTTTGGTAGGGATAAAAGAGCAGAAGTAAAATAAATTAACCTCTTCCCAATAAATAAAAAAAAAACCCAGAACTTTTACTTTTCTAAAAGTTGTTAAAATATACATAATCACAATTTAATGAGACTCCTGTTATTACTTATTATCTGGCAAGTGGTTGATGGTAATTCCCTTTTTTAAAATTCATTTCCATCTAACCTGATTCATTTGAATCCCTCTATACATCAGACAAGTTAATCTGAATCAAAATAGAAAGCACATACAGAATATGCTTGCTGTATAGTTGTTCATCTCGTTCATATACTGAAATACAGTCTCAATACATAAAATGAGTACTTTCTGTAATAAATCCCACTAATATTGCACTGGAAAATAAAGATAAAAATAAAATAAAAGGTAAGTTATAAATAGAACATGCACAATATCGCTGACCACATGATATTATTTCCCTTGGGGGATTGCCAGAAATCAAAAGTATTGTGTCAATAATTGTAAATACATGTGTCTATTTGCCAGATTCTTAGGTACATGCCTTGTACATGGGACTCTGCTAACTTGCATTTCCATGGAATAAAAGATATTAAGTGAAAGACAGGCAGATGCAGGGAATGGAAACAAATCAAAGGCTATACACACTGTTCGCTCTGGTTTTACTTAAACAGTACAGATAGTTGTATTACCGTTCTCCCCGTCAGACTTCCTTTCATGGTCAGTGTCGGTCAAAGACAACGCAGAGTTGGCCCTGCTGGACAGACAGGAACTATGCTCGGATTTCATGCCCCTTATCCACATTCTCAGCGCATGGTCAGGCGAGGCAGCACCTTCTGTCTCTGTGTCCACATCAGATCCCATCTCCAGCTGGTAACCATGCCGAGAAACACCGTGCATATCTGTCTGGTACCCAGAGCACAGAGTGTGAGGAGTTTCACAGAATTCCATCTCTGAGAAGAAACAGAGTTCAGAGAAAAAGTTTAGAAACATGAAGAAATGTCCCATGAAATTCTACTTTTTGTCCTAACGGCCCCCTCCCCCATTGCTAGTAATTATGTGTTTTTGCAAAGTTAGAATTCTGGTCTTTTTATTTATGGTAGCTAGGATTCTGTGCTTATTTTGCACTTCTGTAGCTTAAAATTATGCTCCTGTTGATTCTTACAAGGTTCTGGAAAAAGCAAGCCTAAAATAGCTTTATAGCTACAATTTTAGGTTGCACAAAATGTAATGAAATAAGTGAGCACAGCAGAGTATAAAGTGTTGAGAGCTGTCCTTTAAAAGAGATTTCTCTTCTAAGAAGAATATATATGATCTGTGGAGCACACCTTATGCTTAAATATTAAAATTATGGACTTTTCTAGGTCTGTTATGCACATTAGAGTTAAGAATAAATAATTCAGTGTGAAAACTCTGGAGAAATAACATTAAGTTTAAGTATACTTTTAAAAATTATTTTTCTTAAACATATTACTCGCACCTTTGTAATTACCAGTACTTAATATCATTACTTCCTATTGTCTCCAAAGGAGTTTGTGGTCTACTTTATGCTGATTATTCTGTTTCATGCATTCTTTCAACAAATAGGTTTTCAAAAGACAGTCAAGCATATATTGCATTTCAGCAGTGCTTCATGGTTTGGATCTCCCCAAAGCTTAGAATCATAAAATGTTTAGGACCTTAATGACCCCCTCTTTTGAGATTTCAGAAAATCCCCTCTTTTGAGATTTCAGAAAAACAAAGTGCAGAGGGTAGATGCAAGAGAGTACTTTTCCCCAAAACACCCATCCAGGCATGGTTTCTGCTAGACACCAATGAAGGCCACATGAATATCAGGCTCTCAGTCTTACAGTCAGTTTTGCATTCAATTATGGCAAAGTGTCAAAAAGGGGAAAAGATGCTTTAACATTCCGCTTTAACATTCCCTAATAAGTTAATGAAAAATGACCACATGCCAAGACATATCATCTGAAATGTCCATGTAACACTTAGATAAGGTAATCCGGGGATATTGTACACTGTATTGGATTTTCTCAGACTGACATCAGAGACAGGGTATGTCATTTGGGAAGGAAGAAGCTTAACTGAGTGCATCTAATCCTTAGCACATATCAATAAAATGCAAACCCTAAAATGAATTTAATTATTTGAGTATAAGAAGTGCTAAAATTTAGACAGACAATATACCAGACAGAAAAGTGCAGAAAACAATTTTTTTAAATAGCTATTTTGTAATATATAGTTACCAAGCAAGTGTTTAACAAATCAACTGTTTTTTTTTCAAATATTTATTTTTATTTATTTGTGCATACAAAAACGGGGGTGAAGGCCAGAGGTGTGGGGGGTGAGAGGATTCACCAGAGACAGAGTGGGGAGAAGAACAGGTGGATATACTAAAATACACTGCTGAGGGGAGCAGCGGGGGAGGCAGAAGAGGTCTGCTGCATTATGTGGGTAAGCTCCCTGTCCAGGGATTGAACTTATGCCACAGTGGTTATAAGTCACTGCTGAAATGATTACTTATGATTTCTGTGATGTCTTTACAATTAAAAAAATGTGTAAATTCCAAAGGAATGATATTTTCAAAATAGTCATAGTTTCTACTTGTTAAACACCATTACCTTATAAACTGTGCTTCTCTTTGACATCAGGCTAAAAATGAAATTCCATTTTGCCTAATATAAATTTTAGTGGCCTAGAATATTGTGATTGGTTAATATTCATGCCTCTTAATTTCACAGTGTTTCATTATCCAATCTTACTAGGCTGTTGTTATAGCAATGTGGTAATGAACGTGTCAGTTTGAAGCTATAAGAACAGAATTTTATATAGGCATCTATTCAAAACTTCTTTCTCCTAGGCCAGTTGTACCTAAACTTTGGCATTCTTTATAATCACTTGGGAGGCTTATAAAACACATATTGTTACCTCTGTTCCCCAGTTTTAATTTCTGATTCAACAAGTCAGGAGTAGGGCTGAAGAATATACACATCTATCAAGTTCCCAGGTAAACACACTTTGAAAACTACTTCACTAGAGATTTTTCTGAAGTTATTGTTAGCCATGAATTGGGGTGTGGTAGAGTGAGAGAACCACCTTACAAGGACACTATCAAAGATTTTTGCAACAACTAGTTTTAATTCTATCTGGTGATAAAAGAAAAAAAAAAACATTTGAATTACATTGCTGTGAAATGCCCCTATTTGTTTTCCATGAGTTCAGAGTACTAATTAGGAAATTTACTTTCAAAAGCACAGACTTCATTTATTTTCACTCATACAATGGCATATGAGACGTGACTTTCCAAAGATTTTAATATGAACATCTGAGTCATAGTAAAGACATTCATTGGAAAAGGATGAGCAAATAAAAAAAAATAAGTACACAGCCAATTTGCCATTTCAGATAATAAAATGCTAGATAAGGTCTAAAAAAAAAAATCACTGACAGATGTAAGCAGACTCCTTTGTTAAAAAGAAAATTTTCCCATTCAAAAGGAAATTTGAACAAGCATTTGTTCCCTTCTAAGGAAATGTGACTTAACATGATCAAAAAAAAGTTTAATTTCTATTGAAACTAGACTCTGATTTGAATACAAGGACTAAATCATAAATTCTCTAATTAAATATAGTCTGATAAGAGTATGCTTCCTTGTCAATCTATCATTAGAAAACAAAGTAAACCATCAGTTGCTCTTTTTTTAAAGATGAAAAAGCAAAAAGAGGAAAAAGTTTCAATTATATTTACATAAGTGATATTCACCAAACTGCCTTACTTCCTTTTCTTGAAATCAATGTTACCATTGCAAATTATTTCTTTAAATACACAAAAGTCTTGGTGGTGTTTAAAATCCCATAGGACAAATTTTCTATAAAGCACTTACAATGCACCTTAAGTGGTTGTTTTTAGCCTCACACATATAACCTTGTTACCTAAAATACTACATATTCCCCAGAGAAGACAAAGTTCAATTGGATTTATTATAGATCTATTCTTACCAAAAAGCTTGCCACATGAGAAATGTAAGTATAATCTATGATTTAAACGGATAGACTGGTACCATGAGAAACTACATTTCTGGAGTAAATACAGATGTTGCCAAGTGACCAAAGTATCTGGGGACTCAAAAACATGTATGTAATTTTTATTGTAAGGAAAATTTATTTTGCAATCTTGAGAGAGATAAAATCTGAGCATATTTTGATAAAGCATTGACATCCAATTTTTTAAGTAGACAAAAGATTTAGAGGCAGGTCACATACACACACACAGAGAAATAGGAATGACTAATAATGAAATTAATAGATTCACAATATCATTAGTTATCAGGAAAATACAAACTAAAATTACAATGAAGTACCACTATTAGAATGGCTAAAAAAATTCTAACCACAACAAGTGTTGACAAGAATGTGGAGCAGTTATATAAACTGCTGATGAAAAAGAAAAATGATAGAACTACTTTCCTAAAAAGGTAAAGCTGTACTGAACAGGAAAGCAATGTACTCCTGGACACTTATTCCAAAGAAATGAAACAAATTCTGTACCCACAAGAATCTGTGTACAGTGTTATTATTCATATTAGCTAAAAATTTGAAACAACCCAAGTATCATGAATAGCTGAAAGGATAAATCATCCATGGTACAGCCATAGGGTGAAATATTTAGTTCTAAAAAGGGAATGGTCCATTGACACATGACAAGATGCATGGATCACAAAATAATTATCTTAAATGAAAAAAGGCTGAAAATGTCTACATACTATCTGCTTCCATTTATATAAAATTTTAGAAAATGCAAACAAATTTATAGTGACAGAATATAGATCAGTGCTTGCCTGGGGAAGAGAGTAAGGGAGAGATGGAGAAGAAAACAGCAAAAGGGAACTTTTGGAATGATGTAACTTTGTTATCTTATTATGGCAATAGTCTCACAGAGTATACACAACAAGGGTTATCATATTTTAAGTATCACACACTATTTTAAGTATGCTGATTATAGCTCTAAAATTTTCATTTTAGTGGATTGTATGCCACCAGATAGTAAGACAAAGAAGAGAATGGAGAATCAGTCAATTTTCAACAGTAGAACCAAGGGTTTTTGAGCTAGGACAGGGGCCTGTTTTTTTCTACTAGTGAAAGAAAGTGAATGCTACATAAATGAAAAGTTAGTCAAAAATGCTGTCTTGCTTATATCTCAATCATGAGACAATCAAGGCTAACAGGTGCATGATGTCCCAGTGACCCTCTAGGAAGTACATTTTCTCCTAGGAACCTAACAGATGAAAGTCAATTTTAGGGGGAAAACCAAGAATGAAACTGATAACCGATGAGATTTCAACAGCCAATGGGACATTCTGTAGCTGAAGAACATGAAACTAACTTGAGTGGATGTGGCTTATAGAATCACTTGAAGGAATCTATTTATGCTATTAAATTAATAATTCCTTTAAAATGCTATGAAGTGTTGAATAAAATAAACTACTGTATTTTCTCTCTGAATCTAAGGATTGATCTTAAGGTGTTCGGCCTGGAGAAGCCATTTATCAAAATTTGAAAGGGAAAGTAATAGTTATCTATATCAGCATTTTTCTAGAAATGCCATTTCTGAGTTTCTGATAAGCTCAAGACTTCATTCTTTAAAAAAATATCTACCCTAATGCACTGCCTCTCAAAAGGGAGCTTTAAAGCATCATGCTCCATTAACTAATTGGAGGTCAAAAAGAATGATTAATCTTAACCACGAACAGAGCGATCTGAGATGTAACTTCTAAAGTGTGTAGTTCATTTCCAAAATAAGGAAGGGAAGGATGGAATGACATTATTAGCTTTAATTTTTTTGGCTCATAACCAACTTACATATTATTTGCAAAAGCAGGTGTTATTAATTAGTAATGTGTTTGTTGGACAAGTCACAACATCTTGGGCAGTTTCCCCATTTGTATAATATACGGGTCTATCTAGAAATAAATTTCTAGGGTGAGTCCCTTCTTCGAAAATTCCACATTATCATTTGAGTATGCTTTGGCATAGTGTGCAAAGCTGAACATTTTGAAATGGGAAAAAAGTCAGTTTTATGAATCACGGTGTTATTCATACTTCCATTATGAAGTATGACACATCAGCTAAGAAGATGTGATGTCATGATTACAATTCTTGAAATATTAAAATATGGATAAGCCTAGCTATCCATTGTGAATTGCAATTTTATGGATAGAGTATGTAAGATACATAATGTGAAAAAGAAACTGTGTAGTTACTAACCAAACATAAAACTATCACTTTGTAATCATACCTACTAGGAACAGTAAGTACTCTGACACAATGAATAAAAATTCACACAACTAAAAATATTGCTGACTCACTAGTAATTCATTACTGGTTCTGGGAAAATAAAATAGATTATTATGGTCTCAAATAAGAAATACAAAGGGAAGGAAAAATGGAGGGAAGGAGGGAAAAAGGGAATGAGGGAGAAAAGAGCAGTATCAGAAAAAGATGAATTTTCACTACTGGTACCATTTTGTATTTCTCAGTTTGTGGACGTTGAAAAGAAAATGATATCAAATTGTCAAACAAATCAGTTCATGTAAGTTTACATAAACACAGATCCAGCGAACACCCACGCAATCTCAAGTCAAGAAAACAAAGCAAAATAGACTTTTCTGATTTCTCTTAGTTTAGAAAATGAGCCCAATTTAATTTCCTCTCCATAATTTCATGAAAAAGCTTTATCAAATGCACAGTTGTGTACTAGTTGGCACTGAGCAGAGTGACTTAACAGGACCATGTCATGTCCTTTGGCAAGTTTCACAGACGGCCTTTCTAAAGACCCATATGACAAAAAAATAAAGGTAGAACACCCAGACCTCACCTTTGTTTTTCTGATAAGTACTCCTCAGCCTTTTCTGGGGCACAAGAGTGAGAGATGGAGGCTTGTATATGCAAGAGTGGAGCCCTTGGTTACCAGAGGACTTAAAGAAAATAATTAAGCTTCCTGATGCCTAATCTTTCCCTCAGTTCCAAATGCACCCATTATCTCGGTGCTCTGAAACTAAAATTATGCCTTATTTAATTTTCAAGATCTCTCCATCTGTCAGTAAAGTGAAAAGCATGGCAAAGAATCTGGACAGAGTTAAAACACTGAAGTGTAAACATTTCTGCTTTGTGACCAATATTGGCTCAGTGGAAAGCCAACCCAGAACATAATTAAAAGACCATGTTAATGTCAAAAAAAATATTCCCAGAAGTACAGAGACTTACAAATGCATAAAAATGGCTTAAACCAGAGGAGGACACAGAATTATAGCATGAAGTCAATTATAAAGGGAGATGAGGTAGGAACCTAGAAGAAATCAAACAATTTCTCATATTTAGAGAGAGATGAAAATATCTTTCAGCAATCTCAAAGGTCCCCATTTAGACTGTATTCACCCAAAATGGGAACACTTGCAGACTGTAACTTGTATAGCAGGCACCAAAACAATGTGAAAGGTGGATGCCTGCTCTACAGACTTTGTAACAAGAGTCTGGAAAAAAGAATCAGGAACTAAAAAGATGGAGGGAAATCCCAGACATTCATGAAGCTTAAAACAAGCCTTCCCCAAATATGTTATCACTTTGATATGTGTTTGAAAGTAATCAAAGCCCCAAACACTTAGGGAGAGCTTTAACTATCTCTTCACATCCTGTAAATTGTCTTCTTCACTTTTAAGTCCTAGACCCCTACCCCTCTTCCAACGCTCAGGAAGGCATATAAGTCTCACTTGCCTCACTTTAGAGAACCTCACCTCTTTGCATCACTTCAGTAAAGACAGAATTAAACTTGTTTTTCTCCCGTTAATCTGTCTATGTCAATTCAATGATTACACCAGCAAAAAGAATCTAAACGGGTAGAAGGAAAAAATATTTCCTCCCTTACTACTTCAACAGAAATTTAGATCAATGAGAACCTGTGCATGTCCGCTTTATTTCAACACTTAGAAAGAGACAGAGACTTCCTGCCTAAATGAGAAATTTTCAGGGCTACTGAACACTGCAAATGCATGGTGCTCAATGGCCCTAAAAATTTCTCATTTCTTACCTGTGTTGCTCCAATTTTTTGGCTGTTCATAATACTTTGGAACCTGAATCCTTATTGACCACTGTGGACTTCAGGAAGCACTTCTATATTTTCATTATGTTCACTAAGCATGTGAACTTATTTGTTTAATGTGAGTGCATGGTGTGAGTGTGTGTGTGAGCATGTGTTTGTGTGTTGCAAACTGCATCAATCTGTAACGCAATTCCATCTAGAAAATTGACACCAGTGAGCTAAAGAGTTAAATGACCACTAAACACACTTGCATGTGCTCCAAATACATGCTCAAAAAGGTAAATAATGTGACTTCTATAACATTCAACACTAATCTGTAAGCATTTATTTTGTGATGAATGAGTAAAGATGCCAAGATAGAAACTGTGCAAGACTGTTAGTGTCCACAAAGAACTATTGAATAAACTACATCCTACTCAATCAAGGAATTCTTCTTACCACCTTTCAAAGGTGCCCTAATTTATTTTTGCCCGTATATCCTTGGACATATTGCATCAGCCATCTGGAATATGCTCCTCCGATTTTTCATTAATCCCATTCCTAATATCCAGCCTGTGTTAGTATCTTCACAGAGAAATCTCCAACTTTTCTCTCTTCTTCCTAATATTCTTTCTCTTCCCTCATGAATTTTTAATATTCACTATATCATTTTTACCTGATTATATGCATATTTTTGATATGCATTACCTCCTGAATTAGTCATGAAGATCTGTAGTGTTTTCTAAACCTTTTTTTATCTCTCAAAATCAAATGAGATAATTTCTGCAAAGTGCTGTATAGCCTATGAAGAATTATATAAATATAAGAAAGAATTGTCATCTTTTCAGACCCTGGCATAGTTCTAGGTAAAGAAGGATCATTAAATGTCAAACTTTTAAAGTAGTTAATATGAAACCACTCTCAAAAGGGTTAAAATTCTTTATACAATTTGGACACACATGAGAGATTTTGCTTAACATAAAACAATGCCTACTATTGAAAATTGAAAAATTGTTATTTTGGTAAATTAGCCATGCATTTCAAATAATAGATGCTCCACAAATTTGGCAAGAGAAAAATAGCAGGCTACTGTCTATGGATTTAGGAAAAAAAACAATTTATAGCTAAATTACTCTAATGGGGAGCAAGTTCTCTTTGTTGTCTTCTGACTGAGATAGTCTCACAAAGGAAGCTGTCCTCACTATACTTTTTGGCTTAATGAATCAGGAAATGACAACCCATTAAAATTCTTCAAAATATACCCTAGGGTATAGAACTGGTAGGTTTTTACTGAAACCAGTCACAAAACCTTGGTCAAAGACAATCCTTTAGCCTACTTGAATCAAAACTTCTTTTGTCCTTCTCTTTAATCCCATATACCAGATAACAATTATCATCCTGCCAACTTTGTAAGGAGTCCTGGAGTGAGAAGGTTATTCCTTTGAGAGCCTCTGTTTTCTTGAACACAGAAAATGTTTTTATTTCAGGAATAGAAAGAAGAAACACTCTGAGTGGGCAAAGGTTGTAGAAAGAACTCTTAGGACATGCATCAGGGATTTTTGAATTTGAGTTCTACTTGCAGGAAAATGTTAAACTTGGAGGAGAATTTCACTTCAGACAAGATGGGGTGACAAAATGTTTCTGTCTCTTGCCTGAAACAACAACAAAGACCAGACAAAATATATTAAGCAATGGTTTTCAGATGTTGGGCTATGAAGGACAGTGACCTCTGAGATATGGGAAGCAACTGAGCTATGCACTGTGATTACCCTAGTTTACACCTACAGACAGTTTTCAGGCCTTAGAACAGGGAGGGAGAACATAAGTGGAGAATGGCAATCTCTCTGAGTTGAAGAGATGGACTTGGTAATTTGGGAAGGTCAAAAGAGCTAGAATTTGAAGTACAGTACAGAGTACCAAAGAGGAAGAGAGCTGTATGGAAAGATAACTCCAAAGATATGCAGAAGACAGTCCCAGGAGTCCTGAACAGTGCAGACATGCAAGGAAACTATTTGAGACTGGAGAATGAACCATGCGAGAGGATGAAAGGACTTTAAAGAACTTTAAATATGAGAGAAGACTGGAAATAGTCCCTGTTCTCAACATCTGGAGTGCAAAGCCTCATAATTCATGGGTACTGAGCAGAGTAGGCAAAAAGGGTTTGCTACATATATATATATATATATATATATATATGAATTTTGTTCTGGTGTGTGGTTAATAATTGACAATATTTTTATACTTTTGGGTCTTGCTATTAAGTTTTATTAGGTTGCTTGATAGTAATATTTGCTCTTGGACTAATTAGAACTTCATGTTTTATGAACATGTATATATCCTATGACCTAACTAGTCTACTCCTTGATTATTTACACAAGAGGAATGAAATCATGTGTCCACACATGAATGTATCCACACAAATGTTCATAGCAGCTTTATTTGCAGTAGCCAAAAGTTGGAAACAACTCAAAACAGCAAAACAGATCAATAGGCAAATGAATGCAAGTGCTTATATATCCATAGAGTGGAACTGTTGAGCCATAAAAAGGAATAAATTATGGATACATACAAGATGGATAAACATCAAACTATCCTGAGTTTTCTTAAGTCATAAAGTCTGCATACAGTATGCTTCCACTTATGCAAAACTCTAGAAAATGTGAACTAATTAAATTTACTCTGCCTGGGAGTGGGGTGCATGAGGAATGATAGAGAAAAAAGTATTACAAAGAAGAGGAAATCACTATGATGATTCTGGTGGTATTTTCATGGGCACAGATATTTATAAAAATTTACAGATTGTACGCAGTAAATATGTAGTTTATTATACATTAAATATCCCCTAATAAATATATATATTTTTTGAAAATAAAGAGAGAATGGGCCTCCCTGGTGGTGCAAGGGGTTAAGATGCAACCTATGAAGCTATCCGCAGCCACCGCAGCACGAGTTTGATCCCGGGCCAGGGAGCTACCCCTATGGCACAGCAGACCTCTCCTGACTCGCCTGCTGCTCCCCTCAGCAGCGTGTTTCAGTACATCTGCCTGTTCTGCTCCCTACCCTGTCTCTGGTGAATCTTCTCAACCCCCACACCTCTGGCCTGTACCCCAGTTCTTGTATGCATAAATAAATAAATCTTAAAAAAATAAAGAAGACAAGAATGTCAACTCTATGAATAAGGGCAGTGAAGACTTTCACTTGACTTTTCTGCAACTTTGTCTTCACTACAGTGGAAACTGAAGAGTTTCAGTCTTGGGTTCTGAAATTTGTGAACATTTAGATCACTGAAAACTAATGTTAACATGATCAACATAGTAGGTTTGATTCTAATGTGGCAGAAAGGATTTATGGGTCAAATTGGGCTCAATAATAAAGTATTGGGGCAGATCAGGTGGACTCAATATTGGTGATCACACATTTGCCGATCTCACCATAACAAGCTAGTTGCCTTTGTTTAATTCTATAGTTACAGATTTCTATCACAATCCTGCCTAATCCTTCTAGCCAAAGGATATTTATTTCAAAGAAGATTAGACAAGAGTGTATGGCTGGGCCTCCCCGGTGGCGCAGCGGTTGAGCGCTGGGTTGCGAAGCTGCCTGCGGCCTCAGCGGCGCCGGTTCGATCCCCGGCTGCTCCCCGGCCAGCGGAGGAGGATCCCACATGGTGCGCAGACCTCTCCTGCCACCCGCTGCTCCCCTCAGCAGTGTACTTCGGTCCTTCTGCCTGCTCTGTTCCCCACTCTGGCTCTGGTGAATTCTCTCACCCTCCCGCGCTTCTGACTATACCCAGTACATGTATAAACAAAACAAACAAACAAATATAATAAATAAATAAAAAAACATGCCTCTATAAAAAAAAAACTATTAAAAAAAAAAAAAGAGTGTATGGCTAACTCAGTGCAAATGCAGCCCTACTATTGAAATGGATCCTCAAAAGCTACCTCTCAACAATGGGAGGTTTAAACGTCCCCTTTATTTATTACTAATTTCTACAAAGCTCTTTAATAACATAATAGATATACATTCAAGGCAGCTGGGTGATTATATAGTAATAGTCGCCTAGAAGTCAAACACTCCAGTAATCAGAACCAGTCTTGACCTTATACTGAAGTATAGTAAATCTAAATCAACAATTATTTTTGAGAATTCTATTTACATTACAGTACTATCATACTTATATTTAGAAAACAACACATTCTCTATTAGCTGTGAAAATTGGAAACTAATCAACTTCAATTCCCAGGAAATTTACTTGTAGCTGACAAAGTACAAAGTATTAGACTTAACCACTTAGACTTGTAGTTTTGATTTCAAAGCACATGTTCTCCCATCCTAGCACACAACTGGATGGAGGTCAAGTTATAAAGAAGATGCAGTTTTACATATTTGAAAAAGAGAAGTTACATCCAAATGTGAATATAACATCTTCTATATATCAACCCCTAAAGCAGTCAATATTTTATTATTAAATCTTCAACACATGCCTTATGAGAAAGGTTATTATTCCTTTATTTTTTTCCAAATAAAGCAACTGAAGCTCAAGAAGAGATTAACTGTCCAAGGTCATATAGATACCAAATAGCAAGACTAACATGCAACAATTTTAACAGAATCCTAATCACCTTATACAGCCTACAAGTTATAAGTAGTACATTGAAATTCACAGCCTAGTTCTTTATGCAATGTGCATGTGGCTGATTCTAGAACTTCCTGCTTCTTGCCTCCCAGGTTTCATTCAGCTTGCTACTGTCTCCATCTGGATTTTCACAGCCAGTCGCCAAAATACTTTGAGGGATATGGCAGCTGGGGTACAATGGGCATTTTCTTTGTCACTGACAACATAAAAAAGACACCCTTAAACTATATATACATTAGCTCATTGTTCTTATGAGTCTAATGTATTTATAACTAATTTTGAAGTGTTATCCCATTTAATACTACTAATTCTTATGGATTCACTTCACCAGCTTCATGTCACTTTGACTCACTGAAAATAACAGTGACATTTTAGAGCATATTCTGTGCTTCCAGACAACACAAACAACATCTGTGTCTACAGGCGGACAAATAAAAGAAAACGTTGGCCTCTCCTGTGTTTAGCTCTCTAGCTCATAGCAGCTGCCTTGAAGAGAGTTTTGAAATTATTTAACAACATTAACAAAGATGAGAGGAATATTATTCATTGGGAAATGTGTGTTGGGGTATTATTACTTCAGCACATTATCACCCAGTCAGAAAAGACAATCCGATCAAAATTGAGGGCATTTCCTGTTTACAAGGTAGTATTATCATCTCAGACTAAAATAGATTGTGTCTAAATCTGTTATTTAGAATTTTACATGTATCATAGCATTCAGAGAAAGGCTTTGAGCTGAAAACTATTTCAGTTTCTGATTAAATATTGAGGAATATTTTTCTTTATTCTAAATTTGTCAAGGATGTATGAAATTAGGTAAAGGCATGCTTCTTTTTAGTTATCGTTTAGTGTTAACACTGTAGGCTATTTCTAAAAATGTGTTCCAAAACCTCTTAAAGCTAGAAAGCAAATATAAACAGCACAAAAAACATCAATGCTTTTGAATTAGAAACTCATGTGGCCTGATTCCTTTTTAACATTGCCCTAAACACTTAACCCGGACAAATGAAGATTTATGGCACTTAAAAACAATGGACAATCTATATACATGAATGCAATTGTGTTCATTTCACAGATTTTTGGAAAAGATGTGCCAGTCACACAATGTATGAGGATTGCCCAAGGATAGTAAATGACATACAGGACAGATGTACTACGAATCTACATGATGCCTGAACAGTTGACTCCATTTGGTCCCCAAATCATCAACACAGGGAGAAATATAACCCATAAAATAGCCAAACATTGATTCGAAGTTATATTGGGAAAACATCTGTTTGGCAGAATTTTCACATTCGTCATCGTTACTGGCATGATTCTAAAGTAGCTTCATTCCTTTTTTCTTTTTTTTAAATATTTTCTTTTATTAATTATATAATTCTTACAATATTTTTCATTTTTGCACAATGTATGCATTTTCATTTTGGTTATATTCCCTGTACAATTCCCACCCCCTTATTTTGGCCCTAATCCCTCCTCTTCTCCCCAACCCCTCCCCATTAGTGTGTCTCTGGTTTATAGTTGCTTGTTGATTTTGATTTTTTCTTTATTATAGTCTTTTTCGTGGTCCCTTATTTAGGTTTTCTAAATTCCTGCTAGTCCATCCATATGTTCTTTAACCTCTAACAGTCAATATAACAAGCATCCGTTATTTTTAGGGTGTCACTTCTTTGTCTAGAACCCTGCTTCCATTTGTTTATATCATTCCTTTCTTGTTCAAACATTTTTTGGTATGGCAAATTACCTCACAGCACAGTACTCTTCTAGCAGGTCTGATAAATTTAGGCTAGGTTAAGTATGCTTGCTCTTCTTACACAACACAACAAAAACAAAGAAAACAGTCCAGTGAAAAAATGGGCAGAATAGCTAAGAAGACATTTCTCCAAAGAGGAAATGCAAATGGCCAACTGGCATATGAAAAAATGCTCAACATCACTTGTAATCAGGGAAATGCAAATAAAAACCCAAATGAGATACCATCTCACACCAGTTAAAATGGCCCATATTAAAAAATCTGGCAAGAAAAATTGCTGGCAAGGATGTGGATATAAAGGAACCCTGTTACAGTGCTAGTGGGAATGCAAACTGGTCCAACTACTATGGGAAGCTGTGTGGAGGACCCTCAAATTACAAACAATGGATCTACTATATGACCCAGGAACTATACTCTTAGGAATGTACCCAAAGGACACATAAACATTAATTCAAAAGGAAACCTGCACTTCTATGTTTATTGTAGCATTATGTACAAGAGCTAAGATATGGAAATTAACTAAATGCTGCAAAACAGATGAATAGATGAAGAAGCTGGGGTATATATACACAATGGAATACTACTGAGCAATTCAAAAAGAGAAACCCATGCCATGTCCAACAACATGGATGGAGCTGGAAGGGATTATGCTCAGTCAAATAAGTCAGAAGGGAAAAGAAAAATATCAGATGGTTTTAGTTAGAAAGTAGGAATATAGAGAAACTGAATGAAGGGTCAAAATAAGAAGACAAAACTTGCAAGGTAACTATAGATCTTAGGCACACAGCAGGGAGGAGATGGAAAGGAGTCGAAACAGGGGAGGGAAGAGCACAAGGGACTATGGTGATGGTTTATGGGTGATGTGGTGGTGGGAGATTTATGGGAACAACACCTCAGGGGTGAAATAAAATATTGTACAAAACTGAACAACAATGTAAGAAAATAAAAATTTAATCAGTTACAAAAATAAGTCTACTTGCTCTTCCCAAACTCATGCCAAATTATATATTGTCATTTTTAATAGACCACTTTCACCTTAGTTTTCATGTACTTAGTTTACACATTATTCAATAAGCACTTATTAGATACATAATGTGTGCTATGCATTGTCACAGGATTTAGGCAGATGAAAAAAAGGAAAAAAAAATTGCCATCTTTTGTTCTTGAAGAGGCATGACAATGATGACAGGACAAGGAGGGAAGTGCCATGACAAATTTATGCATAAATATGTGTTTATGCTGTGGGTTGAAGGGGAGCAGACTATGACATCCACAAATATATCATTTTGCATATTGATTATTTTAACCTGTTAACTTTTAAGAAATAGCAGCAGACTGAGGAAAAGCTCTAAAACACCAAATAGAAATTACCCTTTTATGAGATGCATACATTTATAAGTTAATATCCATCTGTAAGAGTGTCACCTCCATTCCAGGAAAAAGAGGATGACCAAATCTCTGGAGACTCAACAATGGAAAAGGCAGAGATTAAATCTGCATAACAACTGTACTTGATAACATGCCATAACTACTCCCTTTCATTTTCTTTTATCTTTAGCTGAAGATGGTATTTAAGATGGTGACTTGTAATATTTTAGGGAGTTAGCCAGTTTTCTTGGCTATCTCCCATGTACGGAGATACACATGTTATTAAACTTCTTTTTCTCCTGTTATTCTGTCCCTTATTATTGGGGGACATCTCAACCAAAAACCTAAAAGGGTAAAGGGAAAATTATTTTTCCTTCTCTACAGGGTAGAGGAACTAATATGCAAAGGGCCTGACATGGCATGCTAAGGAATTGAGCATTACTTGTCTTAAGTGATATCCATGATGTTTACTCTTTCTATATAGAAGGACTCAGAATCATTGCTGTACACACAACTTGTAAGAATTTTTTCAGAAATCTACAAAGCATCCTGGAAATTCTGGAGTGTTGAATTTTAGTACAAACTCCAAATGAAAGTCATTTTTTTAAGCAAATATTTACTAACCATATAATGTGGAACACTATTCTAGGTCCTATAGAAAAAGGAACCAACACAACAGACAAAAATCCCAGCTATCATGGAGCTCATATTCTAGCTGAAATAAATTTGTAATAACGGTGTTTAGACCAAAGTACGAGAATCACACCTGAGTTTCACTTGTATGTTAATCTGTGTGTTACTGCCATTCAGGGTCCTTCCAGAGGGTCCAGTATATTTGAAAGGAGTGACATGCAAGAATTCAGTTTCTTGTAACAACTGAAATATACTATGTAATGTGAAGACCATGGCTTCTGTGCATGCTCCATTAGGTATGTTCAGGACTCTGGGAAGTTATGTTAAGAAATGCTGCATTTGGCTCTGCTATAAGTGATCAGTTTGCTTCCAAGAATATTTTTGGCTAAATTCATAGGAGCTTAATATAATCTTGAAGGCTAAAGAGGAAGGGAGAGGGCAGCTTGAATGATTTGGATTTAGTAGGGGTAGGATGAGAAAAATTGAATTACTTCATAATTTATCTATAAAAATATAAGCATATCACTAATCTACTTTGTGAAATATCATCAATAAATGGAAGTCCATTCTGCCTGGGTTATCCTATGTTAATGCCAAATAATATTTGATCTAATAATTTCAGTCTGGGTAGAGTCATTTAAAACAGCACATTTGTGAATAGTTTAATTTTAGCATCAAGCTAAACTTATAGAAAGATAACTTCCATTCATCTAGGAAATCAGTTTTATTTCTTAACCTACATAAAATTCAAATGGGCCTTAGGAGAGGTGTGAAAAGAAAACTAACTTGAGAGTCCATTTTGGATTCTAATTATTCCTATATGGAAGTAAATTATATATTATCTACTGCTATATTAAAAATACCACTGATACAAAGGCCACATTTCAATTAAAAAAACTTATACAGTAAGAATTAGTAGAATAATTTAAATATAAATTTGGACTCATTGGTACATGAAAGTTGGAAAAACATTTATCCTAACTTTTTCCTTTCTACCACGATTCTTATAAAAGAGATAACGGGTTTTTTGTAAGTAGAGTAACAACTTACATTTGCTAGACACATATACATTCCTGAAGTGATTCCATAAATAAATATTTCACTAATATAAATGAAGAAAAATATTCCACTACCACTCCCCCAAGGCTCTTCATGTTAAAAAAGAAATATCCTAGTTCTCTTGCAAAGGTGACAGAAAACTACTTAGTGTTCAGAGATACATTAATGTGCGGTGACTAGGGCGCCATTAAAGCAACTGGAAGAAGTAATTTACTATAAGCACCCCCTACTAGTTTGAAGAGTTAATGTGTTTCTCGCCTCTAAAATGAGTGATTTCTATTTACTTGTCAGCAACATAATGACCAATACAAGGCACACACCATGAACAATGGGTCTTCTTAATAAATATGATGAATAGGCACGTATGTATGTACATATATCCGCATTTGCACACAACTCACATTGTGATTTTCAGTCATATGTTAATTTATGCTTTGTGAAACACAAGAGACTGGCTCCACTAGAATGTTCTCTGTAAAAAAGAACCAAGTTCCAACCAGGGATAAAGAGAACAAATTGATGGCTGATCTCTGTAACAAAGAATTATAGGCAATCCTACTGTAGGAAAAAGCATGGAAAAGCAGGCATATGCTTTTACCAAATTTTGTAGTCACTAACTTGTCACCTCTCCCTAGCCACTGGATATCATATTAAATTGTGGTACCTACAGATTCCTACTCAAATCAACATTATCATCATCATCATCATCATCATCATCATCATCATCATCATCATCTTCACAACCAACAGTTATTCTAATGTTTATTATGTGCCAAACACTGTGCTGTATACTTTGTATACATTATGTATTTAATTTTCATCGTAGCAATAGTGTTATTCTGAATCAACCAATGAAGAAACTGACTTTGAAGAGGTTAAAATACTTGATTATAGGCACCAATGCTATGGTGATTGTTCCAGGAGTGGACATCTGATCCAGTCTGAGTTAATCATAATACCCCATCTCCCCATGCACAGCGATTAGTCCAGATATTAATATGGGACATAGGCCAAGCCAATCCAAGTACATCCTATATTTTCTTTATGTCTTAAATTTTTACTGCAAGTAGAAGAGAATTCCTTCCTTTCAGCCAGTTTGGTCGGCCATACACCTACCTAACAGCCTAGCACCATCATCAGAAGTCAACGTACACATAATGAAGCTAACATATAAAGAGGACTGGTCTTAAAAGGAGTCTTGACATGTTCAAGTTCATGGTTCTAACCTGCTTAACAGCTTTTCCCAATACATGGCTACCTTTTTACTGGTTATATGAACCAAAATTATATCTTTTTTTTCTCTTAAGCTAGTTGAAATTGTGTTTCTATTAATTACTGTGATAAGGGAACAGACAACTTAAAATATCAGAGGAACGAGTGTAGAGTTAGATTTCTATATTATGTTCATAATCAAATCTCTGCTAATGGATATTTGTACCTTACTTCTTAACCCCACACAAACTTATTAGTTCTTGTTTTTTTTGTGTTGGATTTTAAATATCCCTTGGGTATATAACCTGTACATTCCCAGGATCAAGAGGAGAGGCTGGTGATAATCAGTGCTTGATAACCATCTATTGGGTTGAATTTTGATAAACTGTTCTTATAGATTTTTAATGTTCTTACTTCCTGAACTCCAATACACCCTGTTTATGTGTACTGATATCTGGTCACTCCCTATTTTGCTACCAAGGATAACACAGGGGAGCCACAAAGGTGTAATATTTCTTAAGCTGGGTGGTAAATATCTGAGAACTTTTAACTTTTGGAACACAACAGATCAAAATTTCCAACCAAACGACTCTAGTATTTTCCTTAACCTTTTACTATTAGAAAGAGGAAGCAAATGCAAAATGAATACATTCATTTCAGGATCTTAAAAAATCAGGGGTGCTACAGGGGCTTTTTTTTAGTGGGAAAAAAATTAAAACAACACTTAGCATAGAGATACATAGCTTTGAATACTGACTCAGCAAATGTAATCACTATTATTAGGGTTCCAGGCAAAGAACTTAATACTAAGGATGATGAACACAAGTCACTCAAAATCGACAGTCATACAATGAAGGTTCAAACATGTTTCCTAGCTGTCACATGAGAAGAAAAGGAGTCGTTTTAGAAAGATTTTCAACAATTAAAGGTTGAAATAAAAAAAGAAAGTTGTGGTTAACTGTGAATCAACCAAAAATATAGATTAGCTTGAATTCCTTTCTCTCTAAGCTTCATGTTGACACTTATTTTACAGTACTTTGTTTTTATATATAGACTGAACAATGAGAAAATACACACAAATATATACAAAAACAGAAATTTTGTGTGTGATTTTACAGGAGTAGAATATGTGATATGTATTATACATATTGTTCTGCAATATGTCTCTCTTGCCTCTCAATACCACATCATGGACACCTTTCCAAGTCAGAATATATAGATAGACTTCCTTTTTTTAGTAACTGCAAAGAATTCAATTGTCTGAGGATAAAATTTATTTAACCAGTTGCACACATTTAGCATGTTTCCAAGTATTTACAAGTAAAGTTGAATGAGCATCCTTGCACAGATATCCTTCTGTACTCTTGCTATCCTTATTGGAAGATAAATCCTGAAAGTCTGATAGTTGGTCACAGTATATTTGACTTTTAAATTGTTAGATTTGGGGGCCTCCCCGGTGGCACAGTGGTTGAGCACTGAGCTGCAAAGCTGCCCGCAGCCTCTGCAGCACCAGTTTGATCCCTGGCCACCGGCGAGGGTCCCACATGGCGTGCAGACCTCTCCTGCTGCCCGCTGCTCCCCTCAGCAGTGTGCTTCATCAGTCTGCCTGTTCTGCTCCCTGCACGGGCTCTGGTGGATTCTCTCACCCTCCCGCACTTCTGACTGTACCCAGTGCTTGTATAAATAAATAAATAAATCTTTAAATTGTTAGATTATGTTGTTAGATTATGTTGCAAAAGATTGTTCCAATTCACAATCCCACCAACACTGTATGCAGTGCTAGCTTTGTTATGTCCTTACCACAGCGGATGTTATCAATCATTTTTTTTTGTTCCTTTTGTCAAATTAGAGATATATTTTTATTTGCATTATATATACATATTTATATCTATATTATTTTTATTTGAATGTCTTTTTCATATGTTTATTAGTAATAGGTAATTATTTCATTTGTAAATAGTAGGTGTTATCCTATTGCATATTATAATACTAACTAAATTATTGTTTCCACCTTACTGATTCTTTTTTTTTTTTTAAATAGAGGCATGTTTTATTTATTTATTTGTTTGTTTGTTTGTTTGTTTGTTTATACATGCACTGGGTACTGTCAGAAGCGTGGGAGGGTGAGAGAATTCACCAGAGCCAGAGTGGGGAGCAGAGCAGGCAGAAGGACCGAAGTACATTGCTGAGGGGAGCAGCGAGCGGCAGGAGAGGTCTGCGCGCCATGTGGGACCCTCCTCTGGTGGCCGGGGAGCAGCCAGGGATCGAACCGGCGCCTCCGAGGCCGCGGGCAGCTTCGCAACCCAGCGCTCAACCGCTGCGCCACCGGGGAGGCCCGACCTTACTGATTCTTAAGGGTGTTCAATTTTTATGTCTTCAAAGTGTGTCCTTTTTGTTTCTGTTGTGAGTCCTGGGTTTCATGTTCCACTTAGGAAGGTCTCCAATGTAACAGGAGTGTATAAAAAAATACCTCCCCTCTATTTTCATTTAATTCTACCCCCTTTTAGTAATGAATTAATATTATAAACTCAGGCTTTGTCTACCAAGAGAGTTTAAATCCTTTCCAATAAATGAGAGCTATTACTTTTATTTCTCTTTCCGTCTCAGTCTCATTTATACTATATAAGATGTTTTCAAAATTACCCCCTACAATTCCACATTATAATAATTCCAACAACACAGATGCTCATAAAAACAAAATGAATAACTCCTTCTTGGCCTCCTCTAATTCTATAACAGGACAACTGATATCAATTGTAGATTATCTTTCTTTACTTTTCTGAAGCCCCAGAAAAGTGCATACAAATATATAGATATATTAAGAGCTTTTCTTCTTGTTTTTACATGGGCATTTTAAGACTTAGCATGAAAAAGGATAGTAAATGATTTTATTAATCATTTTTATATTATGTTATATAAATGATTAACATTTTGGACATACTGAGTTAAGGAAAATATATTAGATGAGTTTCATATATTTCTTTTTCAATTTAAAAATTTGGGTACTAGAAAATTTTAAATTAGATATATAACTTGTATTATATTTCTACTGGATAGCTCAGTTCTAGAATACTATTGTACTTCTCTTATAAATTACCCTTTCTGTTTAAATAATCCTATTTTGGCACTTTGTCCTAAGCAACCGGCCTCTTCACTTAGATTTAATTATTTTTCCAGAGAGCCAGGTTCATTGCTCATCATTGTTTACTCTCTTATTTATCATATCTCATATTGAGCTCTCTGTTCTGATTCATTTACTCTTTGGTTTGAGTTTCATCTCAAATATTTTCTTTTTCCAAGGGAGTATGAAAGTGCTATACTTTCTGAATTATTGTATGTTCTCAGACATCTTTCTCCAACTTAAACAGCTGAATGATACCTTGATTGGGTAATAAAATGATCGGATTATAGTCATCTTTCTATTGGAAATTTCGAGATTCTGCTATCTTCTAGCTTTCAGGATATAGATGAGAAAACCAATACCAGATTTATTCTTTTTTTTCCCCTTTCTCTCTCCCCTTTCAGAGTTACCTTCTGTGTCCTATCCCTCTGGAACCTGTGTCCTATCCCTCTGGAACCTCCACGACACTCTCCACATGCAAACCAATGAACAATTTCATGCTGTCAATGACGTCAGTACTGTTTACATGTGGAATAAGGGCTTAACCTTTTCTAAGTAGTTTTTCTATCCAAAAAGGGAAAATAATATTACCCAAAGAAATGACTCTCCAAGTCTGGGGAATTCCAGACACTGTGAGAGGCTATATAAAGAGGTATTTTTGGCTGGGACTGGGGAGGGAACTCAATGTCATACTTTAATGTCCACTTGTAAGTGGGTTCCCTACTCCATCTATATGCAATAAAATAAGTAACAAGAGCATGAGCTGAGCAAATAAGCTGGATATCCTGGTGGCAGAGGTTACTGTGCCTCAGGACAGCTCGAGGGCAGCCACACAGACAAGTAATTGGGCATGTGAGCTGACAAAACAACTTGTACCCACACCATTAAACAACCGCAATTCACTCTGAGTCTAGCAAAGATTCTCTTATTTATTGCTATAAAATAAAAGCTATAAAAGTTATAAATATGGGGAGAGAATGAACTTAACATAATGCTGCAATCAGGCAACCTTATATCACAGAATACTAATAAAAACTTTTATATTATAGAAATACATTTTAATAATGCTGTGCTTAAGAATAATTATACTTTGAATGATTTTCATGAAGGAGATCTTTTTCTATAGCCCTTTCAGTATTATCACTAGATTTTCTCTTCTAGCCAATATTAGCTTAATAAATTATTTGTATTTTAAAGGCTATGGTGAATTACAGACTTAACTAAAACATGAACTTCTATACTGGATGCCTCCACATTGGTAGAATTTAACTACTGTTATGAATTACTTGTTAATAATGCTGTTTATATTTTATATGCATACTTAAGACTTTTAACATGGTTAGCATGTTTCCTATTTTTCACAACAGACTCACTAGATCATACTGTAAAATGAAAAAAATAGGAGTTAGTATACAATTTTGATTATCATTCACATGGTTGCTAAACCATAAAAACAAAGTGAGAAACGAATGAAGAAAACTCACTGAAATACAGCTAAGGCTGTCAAATAAATAGTTAAAAGCTAAAATGAAATATATAAAGTTTATAACTGAGTTTTCAGCTTTGGATTACAATGTTGGAATGGAATGGGGCTTTTCAGATGAGTGACCTAGTGAGTCACAAATTCAAATACTTGCCTAGACCAGATAAGTAATGTGAGTGAATTGGGTCAGTATGACCATATAGATCAGCGGGGACTGAGGAAAACCAACTAGAGAATACATGTTCAGCTTTAGCTAGTACTGACAGATGGGAATACAGGCCCAAGGTTGCCAGATTTTTCAGTACTTTAAACCAAGTTGGAAATCAATAATTTTCATGTAAAATCTCTTAAATGCTGATAAATAATTCATTTTTAAATTTTACTATCTAAAACACATGACCGCAAGACATACAGTGTGCGTGGCATGCCAGATTTAAATTTCTGTTCAAGTCTAGCATTCTTACTTTGTAGAAAGAAATATGAAAACCTAGGCGGGTTGCCATATAAGTGCTGACCACATATGGTAGAGAGAACATGGGATCTGAACTCAGGCAGATCTGAATTCAAATTCTAACTTTGCTATGTTGCCTCTGGGAAACCTTAGGCAAGTTTCCTAAATTCTCTGAACCTTAGCTTCCCTCTCCTTAAAATATGGATAATACCGATAGCACAAGATACTTGTGAAGAATAAATAACGACATAGGAAATGGTAATGCTTACAGTGGATCTTGACACATAGCAAACATCTACTCTTTCAGCCTTGCTGATCACTATGTGTCCCTACTCTGACTTTTTTCAAAGAAATTACCTGTACTTGTAATTACATTATGTGCTACCTACTAGAAAGTTTATTGACGGTAAAAAAAGTGTTTATTTTTTTTCATTGATCCATTACCAGCTCTAAAAATACTGCTTGACACATAACAGGTATACAATTGATGAATTAATGATTTCAAATAATCCCTTGATTCCTTCTTTTTAATAGAATAAACAAATGCAAGCACAAATATGTGAAAGTTGACCCAGTTCCTAAAGCTAGTTAATATTATACCTGGAACTTTCTTCATAACTTCCTTCTTTAGGATTACTTCCATTGCCTTACTGAAATCTGCCCAAATTATGTAATGTCTAATGTGGACATAATCTTCCAGTTTCACAGAAGATGCAAACTTTCAGGGAAAAGTTTTTTTTTAAAGATTTATTAACTTATGCATATAAGAACCCAGGTATAGGCCAGAGGTGTGTGGCGGGAGGGAGTGAGAGGATTCCCCAGAGACAGAGTAGGGAGCAGAGCAGGCAGATCTACTGAAATACACTGCTGAGGGAAGCAGCCTGAATCAGGAGAGGTCTGCTGCACCATGTGGGCAGCTCCCTTGCTGGGGATTGAACTCACACTACAGTGGCTGCGGATAGCTTCATAGGCTTCAACTTAACCCCTTGCACCACCAGGAAGGCCCAGAAAAAGGACTTTCAAAGGCAGTTGATTTCTCATACCTGTACTGAATTTGATGGTTAAAGGTATTTCTAGTGTTCTATTGATTCTTCTAGGCTTTCATGCTGACAAAAAGTCTATTCACTGGCTTTATGAATCATAATCACAACAAATTTACATATGTCTAGCATATTGTGTTTAAAAATACTGTCATATGAACTTGTAACTATAGATTTCAGTTCAATCTCACATCAATCCTGTGAAGTAGATGTGGCTCAAGTTACTTTCCTTATTTTACAATGATCAGAAGCATACAGTAAAAAGTAACTTACCTAGGGGCACACTATGAAAAACTAAAAGCTCTAGCAATAGACCACAGTTGTAAAGTGGTGTTTTTATAATCACCACTACTGTAGCCTACAAACTGGATTTTTCCTTCCCCTGACCCTTTACCAAAAAAACACCTGTCCTGGGTCTTATTTCCAATTCTGGTTACCACTTACACCTTTAAGAGCTTTTAGTTATCAGTGTAACAGTTTTTAGTCTAGTTAAAATACATGTCCCTTGCAAAAAGTGTTATGCCTTAAGGCACTATGTCAGGAGGGAAGAGGAAAAAGGTGCTTATCTAACTTAGTGCTTCTTAACTGACTGCCCATTAGAATCCCCCAGGGAGTTTTGGAAAAGACCAAAGTTTGAATTAATCTAGCATGGAGTCTGGGCAGCAGACTTTTTGAAAGTTCCCAGACAGATTGCAATGTACAACAATGGTAGAGAACCACTGGTCTAAAAAAATGTAAAGAAATGAGGAAGCTAAAGGTAAAATCAACAATGACACACTTGACTTTCTTAACTGTTAGTATGTCAATTAACTAACCAACTCTCAAAATCAATTCTCTTTTGAAGGTTTTCCTTGGAAGAGTAGTTTTTCTGTGTCTTCATCTACAATTTTTTAAATAAAAATATTCCCTTCCCTCAAATCTAGCAATCCATTGTTCTATGATAATGTCATAAATCTAACCAAGCTTACAATTACAAATTTTGAATTAAAACTGAAATAACTAATTGTATCAATGTGTACATAAAAATCAGGTGAAATGTAGTTTATGTCCTGAGTTCTTTGCATTGCCCTTATTTTAACTTGACTTCTATTTTCACCTGCATCCTGGGGTTTGGGTTAGCTACCTAAATTATTTGGGTGTTCTTATATTTTCCCTTAAAATGTATTGTTTCTCCTTAAAACATCCATCTTTTTATATGTTCCACTTTCACTACAAGTTGCCAAGTTATTCCATCAGCCTGAGATAGAGAAAATTTGAGATCCACTCCAGTAAAAATGAAGGGTAATTCCTACAAGAACACCATTAGAGACTGAATCAAAATCAAGAGCTAGAGCTTTTCTCTACTGAGGCAAGTGTCTGGTCCCTTTAACAATGGAATCCAGGACTTTGTTGGGAATGGCTTGCATGACTAATTTGAAAGATGAACTTGAGGTGAAATAAGTGCTTTTTCTAATTGCATACTTGTCTATTCCTTTTCTAATCTGCCCTCTATGTCCTTATCATATTCCTCTTAAAATACTGCAATGATCATGCTAAACTTCTATATTGCAACTTTCAATGGTCCCCTTTTCTCAATATATTGAACTCAAAATATTTAACCTTGTTCTCAGCATACTTTGATAATCTGGTCCCACTTAATTTATCCTATTAATCTCAAACATATTTCCATGCCAATCAAGTTAGTCTGCCTATTATGGTACAAAAATACCAAGGTTTTACTTTTCCAGTCATTGAATTATTCTCAATATGAAAAGATTACCTTTTCTTTTTTTATTCTTCCTTCTTAGATTTTACCTACTTTTTAAAAGACAGAACAAGTTCCAATTCCTTCATGAAGAGACTTCATCAATCTATTACTCTAAGTGATCTCTCCCTTTTCTAACATCATAAAATACACACACACACACACATACACACACACACCCCAACATGGCAGTTGTATAAATATAGCTCTGTCATTATTTTAGTTACTTAAAGTATGTCAACTCTGTTGCTGGAACTAGACTGCAAAGTATTTGAGGATATTGGATATGCTTTTTTTTCTGGCTGTTAGTGTGCAGACTGAGAGGTACCCCCAGAAACCCCAAACTTGCATGCTCTGAAGGGATTCTACCATTGCTGCATAAAGACAAAGCATACTCTTAATGTGAAAGATCTTTAATAGAATGATTATGTTTAGAAGGGGAAGAAGAAAAAGGACATAGATTCCCAATGAAACACCCAAAGTTACCCATAACCTTGTGGGTAAATACCTAGTCCAACAGGATTGGCCCAATGTAGGGCTGCTGAGGCCTGAACTTGCCACACATCTAAAGCACCTTCCGGTGGGGAACCATATGAAAGGAGCAGAAGGGGCAAGACAAGCATGGAATGAAAGGAGCAAAATTAAAGTACAACTTGAGTAAAAGGCTGCCATTGTCAGCTGCCCCATAGGTCCCTCACCATGTCTATTCCAAGTGTCTTTGCATGTCTCGACTCCATGTGTCTCCTGCCATGTCCCCCAAGTCCCTGGTGCAAGTTCAATGCCAAGAAGCAAGCATGGCCTCCCCTTCGCATGTCTCTCTGCTCCACACATCTCTCCCCCTGTGTCTTCTCTTGTCTCCTTCTTGTGTCTCTCAAAGTGTTCTCTATCTTCACCTGGTTGCTCAGCCCTGTCCCTCATCAATTGGGACAGGAACATGGAACCTTTCATTTTTTGAGCATTTTTATTTTATATATTTCTTACATCATTTTTCATTTTTGCACAATGTATGCATTTTCAGCTTGGTTATAGTCCCCATACAATTCCCACCCCCCTTGTTTTGATCCTACTCCCTCCCCCCCAATAGTGTGTCTCTGGTTTATAGATGCTTGGTTTATAGATGCTTGTTGATTTTGGTTTTTACTTTATTATAATTAGTCTTTTTCTTGGTCCCTTATGTAGCATCAAGAAGATGTGGTACATATACACAATGGAATATTACTCAGCAATCAAAAAAGATAAACTCATGCAATTTGCTGCAGCATGGATGAAGCTGGAAGGGATCATGCTCAGCAAAATAAGCAATAAAGAAAAAGAAAAATACCATATAGTCTCACTTATAGCAGGAATTTGGAACCTCCCCTTTTTATGGAGATTTTTCTCATAGTACTATCCTCCCTGTTCCAAGCTTGGTGTTAGTCACATGGTCAAGACATAGTAAATATTTGCTGACTGCTAACAGATCACTGGTATTGTCTAGTCTCTTGGGTGTATACACTGTGAATTCAATAGGGGCTATGAAATTTATGCCAGAGATTACATCTGCATGAAAATAAGCCTTTGGTATAACTTGAGGTAACTGCCACTAGAGAATTCACCTACAGGAAAGGGACCTCAGGCATGTTACTAAGTATTCCAGGAGCCTCTATGGTCAGGTTTTCCACTGTCATAACAGAGCTAAGCCATGTGCTAATGCGATGATGTGAGTCCTTAAATAATTCACTGTAAGTCTCTACCTACTTAGTTTTCTGACATGGCTTTGAATTCTAATTTCCAATAGGCTATGCCCTAGAATCAATATGGATTACAAATATGGGGGAAAATTGGACATATCCAGAAAGTCAAGAATTTAGCATTTTAAAGAAACACTTTATTTTCTGTGAAAACTCTATTTTCAAAGTTCAATGTTCTATTTTATTATGCATGAGTAAAATAAGTTCAAGATTTCATTGAAAAAAATTCCTTTCAAAAGGTAAAGAATTTAATTCTAAGATCTAGAACTATGAATCTCCTCTTTTGACACAGCCTCTCTTTTATTGTACTGCTTTCCTCATTGAAATCACCATTTCAGGGCCTCCCTGATAGCAAAAGTGGTTAAGACACAACCTATGAAGCTATCTGCAGCCGCTGCAGCATGAGTTTGATCCCCAGCCAGGGAGTTATCCACATGGTGCAGCAGACTTCTCCTGACTTGCGTGCTGCTCCCCCACACAGTGTATTTCAGTCAGTCTGCCTGTTCTGCCCCCCACTCTGTCTGATGAATCCTCTCACCCCCTACACCTCTGGCCTGTACCCCAGTTCTTGTATACATACATAAATAAATCTTTAAAAAATAATAATAAATCACCATTTCACCTAAACTGCAACCTTAATACACACCTCCTGCTTTATTCTCCAAGTGTCTCTCTGTCTCTGTCTCTTTGTCTTTCTGTCTTAGTCTCTCTCCCTCTCCAACTTTGTGTCTGTCACTCTCTTACACAATCAAGCTCACAATCAAACTCCTGCTTCACCAACCTTCCTAGTTAGACTGCAATTCCGTGGTCATACACTTGATAACCTTAAGAATATTTCTTTAAATGGGCAGAAGAATTTTTTTAAAGATTTATTTATGTATTTATACAAGCACTGGGTACAGTCAGAAGCACGGGAGGGTGAGAGAATTCACCAGAGCCAGAGCGGGGAATAGAACAGGCAGACTGATGAAGTATACTGCTGAGGGGAGCAGCGGGTGGCAGGAGAGGTCTGTGTGCCATGTGGGACCCTCGCCGGTGGCCGGGGATCGAACTGGCACTGCAGAGGCTACGGGCAGCTTCGCAGCCCAGCTCTCAACCGCTGCGCCACTAGGGGAGGCCCTGGGCAGAAGAATTTAAAAGACATTCTCCAAATAGGAAATGCAAATGGCCAACAGGCATATGAAAAAATGTTCAACATCCCTTTTAATAAGGGAAATGCAAATTATAATCACACTGAGATACCTCCATACACCAGTAAGAATGACATATATCAAAAAAAAAAAAAAAAAAGCAACAACAAATGTTGGAGAGGATGTGGTGAAAAGGAACTCTCCTGCATTGCTGGTGGGAGTGCAAACAGGTCCAACTGTTACAGGGCAGGGAGAGGGGCAGCCCAAACCCTGCAAACCTGCCTAATCTAAATGGGTTCTGCCATCCGCCACATCAACACAAAACATGAGACTTTAATGCGAAGGAACTATAATACAATTAGGAAACAATACAGGAAAGGCAAAGAATCTAGTTTCTAAATCAAGCACCCAAAGTTACCCGTCCCCTTGTGGGTAAAACTCCATCCAAATGGGACTGGCCCAGAGCAAGGCCCCAAAGCCTGCCACAAATCTAAAGCATCTTCGAGTGGGGACCCACAGAAAAAAAAGAAAAGAAACAACCAGACAAGCCTGGAAGGAAAAGAGCAAAATCAAAATCAAGATAAAAGCAGCCACTGTCACCTCCCCTCGGATCTCTCACCCACATCTGTGTCACCCAGTCCACGACCAAAAGGCAAGCGCAGTTTCTTCACATGTCTCTTGACCCCATGTGCCTCCTCCCGGTCTCCTTCTGGATCTCCATCCTGCTTCCTTCCTTCCTCAGTCTCCTCTGCACCTTCTTCTCTACCTGCTCAGCTCCCCCCTCCATTTGAGTGGGGCAGGGATCCTGGAACCTCCCCCTTTCCTGGGGACCACCCTGTTACACAACTACTGTGGAAAGCTGTCTGGAGGTTTCTCAGTCTACTAACAATGGAGCTACCATATGACCTGGCAATTCCACTCCTAGGGATCTACCCAAAGGACACAAAAACATTGATTCAAAAGAACATCTGTATGCCTATGCTTATTGCAGCACTATTTACAATAGGTAAAACCTGGAAACAGTCCAAATGCCCAAAAATAGATGACTGGATCAAGAAAATGTGGTATGCGTACACCATGGAATATTACTCAGCAATCAAAAAAGATAAACTCATGCCATTTGCAGCAACATGGATTGAACTAGAAGGAATGATGCTCAGTGAAATAAGCCAGAAGGAAAAAGAAAAATATCAGATCGTCTCACTTACAGCAGGACTATAGGGGAACCAAATAAGACATCAGTGTAAAAAAAATATAACAGTACAAAACACAACAAAGCAAAAATGGACAAGTATAAATCAGAGACATCCTGCAGGGGAGGAAGAGGGAGAGGGATCAGAGGGAGGGAGGGAGGAGCACAGGGGACTGAGGTGATGGTGCACGGGGGCACTGGGGAAGGAAACTCTATGGGGACTACACCTGAGGGGGTGGGGGGAAGCAAATATTCTTTAAAAATGAACAATGATGTAAAAAATTTTAAAAAATTAATATAAAAAATAAAAAAATTCAGTCCTAAAAAAAGGATGTATTTCTTTAAATCTTGCATTTTCTTGCTCCCTTCTTCCATTCATTTTATATTGACACAAAATAAAAACTCAATAAAGAGTACTAGCTATTTTCATACAGCTAGCAGAAGATGAAGTACTGTGCATTACTTGACTACCGATGTCCCTGAGAACCCTCAGGAGAAAAGGTCTTGCACTCATGCCATGCACTCCTCTGAGGCTCTCACTAATGAGGTTCTCCGAGGTTTGTAATCACAGATTCCTTCAATGTACCCCCGTTATGTGCCCACTTGACACTCCTATCATACTTATTCACCAAGGTCTTCTAAATGCACTCAAGTCTTATGCTTATTTGTGTGCACTTTGTCTTCATCACTCCATCTTACATTCCTGATCATTGGATGGATTCTTCAAGTTAAGTTAGAATCATATGCTTGCTTCCTTTTTCTAACCACAGGACCACTGTAAGGGTCCTGTACAGTGTGGGGAGGTTTGGTAAATATTGTTTTATTGAAAACCAAACACACACCTGAAAGTATCCTTTTAAAGCTAACTCTCTAATACCTATAAAAATGCCCAAGGGAGTCCAAAAGAGAAAGAGGTAAGATTGAGCAACAGAGCTTATTAAAAATGATCTGTGCTTGCAATACAATTTCTTTTGGACTAGATTTATCCTTAGGCTTTGGACACGTGCTAATTCTCTCAGCTGCTTTAATCATGTAGATATTAAACAATGTGGGGGCATCAAATAGTCCTTTAGAGTTATGAGAAATACACACTATGAATAAAAACGAGGGAGGATGAAAGCCAACCATGTGGTGACTGGCAGTCCCAGCAGCAGGTGTCTTGACTGAGTACGGACCCCAAGATCTCCTGGAAAGTGCAAAACTGGAGAAACCCAAAGCTGACACTGAAGAAGCCTTCAAAACTCAGTCCAAATCAAAGAGGGCTGCAGATTTTCAAAGAGGCTTTTCAAAGGAAAACATTAAGTTTGTCTGAATGGCAGAGAATCCATTTAAAGACATATTTTCCCTTTTAAAAAGCAACTCAAAACACAAATGCAAAAAAAAAAAAAGATCAACAATAACAGTTCAATAGGATCTAAAATCCACCAAGGGAGGGTTGACAGCCAAACCTTTTTTAAAAGTAATGGTAGCCAGGAAAGAAGACGATGGGCTGTAAGAATTCACCACCTGGAAAAGGGAGTCACCTGGGGAGTGACAGCTGCCATAGGAAAAGTAGAACAAACACACCTGCTGTCAGGCACACCTGTTCTTTTCAGGGAGAGGAACCATCAGGCTGAAACAGCAGAAAACGCCCAAGAGCAGGATTGGATACCTCTCACAACCCTTAAATATTATCCCTGACCCCTCTGGAGTTATTTCTTTGACAGAGTTGGCTGCAGAGTAGCAACCTAAGCCTCTACTGGAATCTCTCAAGTTTACTAGTCTCTCAAGCTTATTTTCTGTCAGAAAGAAGGAAATTTCTTAAAGACCTGAGCAGAGGAGGGAGACAAGCATTTTCCATGGCCTATGCTGGAGAAAGAAGATAAATTATTACATGCTCTACTAAAATGCTATTTAAAGGCATCGGATCTCAAGTGGCATGGCTTAAACTGGCAGGGTAGACACACTTTCCACACACTTTCCACACGCTTTCCAAATGGGTCTTCATTACCATGGTCAGTCATGAGCTTGCCATCATTCCTGATTCCACAAAGTTACCACCTGGTCATTGAAGTTTGCAAAAGTCGGAATCTGAGCTTCCACAGTAACGTAACCCAGAGAATATCGCAGGCCCATGAAAATAAATCAGACCAAAGGGGCAAGATAGCTCTGTAACAGATTAGCTATACTAGCTTTGTAAATGGTCACAATGCCCTACGGGAAAGCCTGCTGCCAGCAGATAAGCCAAACTAGAGTTTGCTATCAGTGGCAATATTTTGTCCTGCCTTATAAAAAAAATGATATAGTAAAAGATGGAACTAATTAGAAGCAGAGGCAACAGTGCGATAGAAGGAATTTTAAATGTTATTTGTGAGTAGTTAAAAAATGGACTGGAAAAAAAAAAGTATTTCTAAGCACCTACTAGGTCCTCTCTGTTAGGTATGGTAATGAATTTAAGAGACCACAATATCAATAGAATTAAAAGTATTCACAGTCACTACCCTTAAGAAATTCACCATTTCATTGGGGAGACAAGCTTTACAATCAATGCAAGACTGTGAACGTCAGACAATAAAAACTGTAGGAGAGCACAGAAGACAGTGAGCAAGGAAGACTATCGCAGACAGGACACTTGAATTAGGCCTTGAGGGATGGATAAGATTCTTAAATGCAAAAAGAGCCACGCAAAGAATGTAAGTAAAACCCAAGGGAAAGAGGAGATACCAAATATGACCTTCAGCATGAGATGCAGTCACTATGTTTACTCTTGAGTATAAAAATCTGTGTAGATATTCTTATTAAAATGGAAATTAAGGTCCCCAGAGATTAAAATAAAATAAATCACCACAATTCATGAGAGGATTCTAAACCTGCATATAATGTAAACAGATCAATTTAATTTTATTTCAGGCATTTTGCATACTTAGGTTTAAGATCACAATCAGTTCTAAAGTAAGAAAGCCTCTTAAGAGGTGCCCCTGAATGGGTTCCAGGATAAAGTGACCACACTTGGTGAACTGACGTTCAAATCAATCAGAAAGTCTATCCAAAATTAATCCCAGGAGTAATCTTAAAACCAAGACTTTCAACATCAGAGTTCCAACTCTTGATTATCCTAGTGGTAGTTGTAGAGAAAATCAACCTCTGGTTTTCAGGGAGTGCTATTCCCAGATTTTTATCCTGGGGTCAGCAGTATTAACCAGTTTGTGTTTCACTTATCTTTACACCTACTAAACTCTCATGAAGGTGTAATTGTGTACTAAAAAGGCCAAGGCCTTGCAGCCAGAGAGAAATTCACAAACTTGGGAAAGTCCTCTTTGAATAATCCAAAGTAGTGAGCATTTGATTCACCAGTGAAATGGAACATATCTATGATTTCAAAGAAAATAAATAAATCTAAAAACACATCAAGGGTGATTAGAACAAACTTGAGTTGGCTTCTCAATTTGCAGACATTATTTAATTCAGTATTTCAATTGGTACTTTTAAAAAGGGATTAGATATTATCCATTGTTGACTTTAAAATGATGTTTAAAATCCTCATTAACGTACTAAAAATCAAAAATTTGTTAAAATTCCAGCAGGCTCTGTTAGAAATTTACTATTACTGAAAAATGTGTGTAAAACACATTAATTGCAAAATTAAAATTTGGAGAGGAAAAGCTTAAACTATTTAAAATAAGCTTTTAAAAGGCATTTTAGAGGCAGGCATTTACATTTCCATAATTGGTAATCATTCTTATGTGTTCATTAAAGGAGATGCCAAAGAATCTCTATTTGGCCACATTTGATCCAGTTTCAGTTACTCTGTATTTAAAATCATTGGCACATTTTACTCTACAATTTTCATAAAACCACATAGTACTATGCATAATATTTTGTATGATGTATTTTTCATGGAAACATTTTCACATGGTATCTTGAACATTTTTAATATTTTAAGTAAAAAGAATATTTGTCCTTGTTCTTAAATGCTACTCCCCAGGGTAACAATTAAGAATATTTTGTACCTTTATGCATGTACAGAGATATGTGTCTTTGAATGTGTGTGCATGTGCCTTTATATATGTAAAGTGTGATGTGTATTTGCGTGTGTGTGCATGTATAAATTTTACATGAAATTTGAACATTTTGACACAGACTATTCTGTATTTTGTTTAACAATACAGGTTATGTCTCTCTTAATGACACTTTGGCCAAATATGGTGCACATACACAACAGCCTATGTCATACAACCCAGATGTGTAATAAGCTGTACCACCTAGGTGTATGTAATTTCGCTCTATGACATTGATGCAGTGACAAAATCACCGAATGATGCATTACTCAGAACATACCTCTGCTGTTAAGTGAGGCATAATTTTATAATATCTTGGAGTTATATCTGTCTATATCCTTTAAATGGCTGCTTAGTATTCCATTAGCTGGAATAATTGATTATTTAACCAGTCTCTACTGATAAGAGATTTAAAGTGATTTCATTTTGTTTTTGTCAGATATTACCACAAAGAGATTACAAAGAGTCCTTCAAAGAGATTACATGGACTTGCATTACACAAGTGCCCAATTCTCTGTATTTTAGAGTAATAAAACTGCAATTCTTATTCATACATTCAGTCATTCAGAGAAGCTTCATCTTAACTCAAGTAGTGAGCTTCAAAGTAGTAAGGACCTACTATAAGACCCTTTCGTTTGATTTTTGAAGATTATTGTTGCTACTGTTGTGACATAGTTTTCCCTCTTTGCTAAGTTTTCAGATCGTTTATATGGTAGTTGGCATTGCAGGGAGGTAAGAAAGGATAAATGATATTGTTCTTTGCTTATTGCCTATGTGTTTTGTGACATGCTGCTTTCCTAGTGTGTACAATACTAGAAAGAAAGGTGGCAGAACTAGGAAATCGTTGATGCAGCTGCCCAGAGAATTAGTCTGGCAAAGGATAGGAGTAGTAGAAGCAAAGGGCTATGGGATAACCAAAATAATTGAACTTTGAGAAGTCAACTCTTTCATTTTTCCCCCCAAAACATTATTATGTCCAGTTGTAGAAAAAAATTGAGACTTAAACAATATAGGAGGTAAAGCAAATGTGACTACAGTCATTCTTTTGGAAGATTATCTATTAAATGCCACCCAATAATATTAAATAAGCTGTTGAATTGCAGATATACTTACTGAGGATTGACCTCACATTGTTCTCTTGTGAATTAAGAAGGAAATACAGAGAACAATCAGAACACAAGACAATCTCTCTGAGAATAAAATATTCTCTTATAATAGGTGGGAAATTCAGAAGATTGAATTAATGCTTTGGGGCACCTTTTACACAGTGCATTCTCAGTATATTTACAATATTTGAAAATGAAAATGTAAGAGTGGAATTGATTATTTTGACAGGTTACTTCTCTCTGAGTCTAACTAATCCTTCATCTGAAAAACCAATTGACTATACTGGATGATTTCTAACAGGTCTTTCACTTCTATGATTCTAATATTATGGACAAATGCAATAATCATATTTTATAACAAAAATATTCTGGGATCAGAAAAATAATAAAATATTCCCTTCTAGATTTGCCACAAGTCCATTAAGGACACATTTTATTTTTCTTCAAAGATAATCTGGAATGCCTTTTGCTCCTCTTGCCTGGCCAGATTTTACTTTTGAACTTAACTCAGGGTCATATCTTCCAGGAATCCTTTAATGACCCTCCCAACCATCTGTTTGAGTTAGATGTTCCTCCTATAGTTCTTATCTCATTGGATTTTTAAATCATCTGTGTTTTTTCAGTCTCTCCATTAAATTATAATAAGCTCCCTATCAGCAGTGACCATGACTCTGTATTCTTAGAGCTTAGCACAATACCTGCAACATCACAGAGATTCAACAAATGCTTGCTGAATTAATTAAAGCACAACGTGACCTTCAAACTGATCTTGATGATATTTATGGCAGAAACTTCTGAACTTGTCATATCATTGGCTAGTAAGTGAAACTACCTATTATATTCTTCAATATCCAATGAGTATCGTACACTGAATGCTTAAAGTGAAATTATTTTTTTCTAGCCTAAAAGGCATTCCCATTAGTTGCTTCAGCCAGAAACAGACTCATTCGTGATTATTCTCTCTCCCTCTCCATTCAAATATAACTGAGAACTGAAAGTTCTATCTACAAAATGTATCTCAATTCAGTTCATTTCCCTCTAGCTTCACGCCGTGCATAGCCCTCTTCATAAGTGATTTTTCCTGGTCTTTTTTGGTATTCCACACCCATCATCCAAAGGGTCAAAGTAAACATTTATTTTTTTTTATTTTTAAAGATTTATTTATTTATTTATACAAGCACTGGGTACAGTCAGAAGCGTGGGAGGCTGAGAGAATTCACCAGAGCTAGAGCGGGGAGCAGAGCAGGCAGAAGGACCGAAGTACACTGCTGAGGGGAGCAGCGGGAAGCAGGAGAGGTCTGCGTGCCATGTGGGACCCTCGCCCAGTGGCCGGGGATCGAACCGGCACTGCAGAGGCTGCAGGCAGCTTTTCAGCCCAGTGCTCAACCTCTGCGCCACCAGGGAGGCCCCAAAGTAAACATTTAAATAGGTCCTACCCCTGATTAAGTTCCATTAATATCCTTTCACTCCCCTATGTGAATAACTAAAATCATTTGTATAGTTCACAGCACTCTAGGGCTGGTCTCTTTCTTTCTCCCCACCCTTACCTCCCCACCCTTCCTCTCTATGTGGCACTGCAGTCACTTAGGTCACCTTAAAGTTACTAAAAAATACCAAATGCTTTTATGGCTTAAGTGCTTTGCATAATGCTATTTTCCTGCTTAGAATGTTCGTCTCTGGCTTTTTCTTACTCTAGTTATCCTAGCCTTGTCCTGTTATCTTTAATAATACACTCTGTTTGGTTACCTTTATAGCACTGTTTACTGTCTGTCTTTCCAAGTAGACCATAAATTCAATGAAGGCAGAGTCAACATATTGCATCATTTACCACAATACTCAGCATGACTACACTGTTGTACACATATGTATTTCTTGAATGCAATACTAAGCAAATGTTTTTGGTGTAAAACCAAAACATTGATCATGGGGGAGCGTGATCTTAATAAATGGTTCTTGGTGGCTAATAACAACACTTAAAATTTCATGTAACTATTTAGCATTTACTAACATACTTCACCGTAAATATTGGCAAGAACCACTGAAAACAAACATCTATTCGTTCACTTCTTCATTCAACAAATCATATCATAATATGGAATCAACAATGACCATGATAATATACATATAACAATACTGTTAGCATAAGTGTATAGATTCAATTAAAAATAAAACTGAACCATCAGTTTCTTTCTATTTTTTTTTAATTTTTATTTAAGTGCCTTTCTATTCCTCTGTAGATATATCCTTATTCTTCCTGCCTAGACTCTCTGCAGGCAGAGTAGCACTCACAGATTTTGTTTTATTTTTGTTGCTCTAAGAATGCCTATCACAATGATCAGCAAATAAATAACGCTCATGTCAGTGCTTCAATTTGTATTAACAGGCACAGATCATGAATTTTTCCATTATGAAACTCACACTGAGATTCAAATGGAGAAATTACCTGAGAAAGGACAAAGAAAATATAAATAGGAAGAAAAATTCTAATGAGAACTGGAAGATCAGTCAGCAATAATGGCCACAACTGCGTCAGGAGAAGGACCATCACCATGTAGCATCAAATATACATTCACATTTAATTTGGGGGTGGTACTAGGCTCAGCACCGTACAAACTAAGTTTGTTTATCCCTTCTAGTAGCTTACCATCCAAGATGCTGATTATATCGCAAAATCCATAAATAATTTAAAGGACTATTATTCATGCTGCCTCATATAGCAACTCGATGGGCTATGTCATTGCAGTATATTATTTGTTATTGAACTTCCTCATTTTCATTTGCTGAGCTGATTTTATCAATACTATTACAGCTTCTTTTTATTTATAGCTTCTATTAATCTTGACTATGTATTGTTTGCATTAAAGAGTGGTCTGAAGTGTTTCTATTAAAATGATTAACATTTTTTTCATTGAAATTTAGCCAAAATATTAAAAAGAATACATTGTGATAGAACTCCAGATACGTTGGTACAAAAAAACCCATTCAATTTTCAGTTATAAACCAGAAAAACTCAGTCTCCATAATATTATAAAATACAATATAAAGCCATAAATGCTTGGACTTGGGTGCCATCCTCTAACACAGCAATGAGGTAATATTTGGCCAGGGAGAAAAAGCAAGATATGGAAATTATCCTCCTAAAGGCAATAATATCCTTACAATTTTAACCGAAGTTCAAATTATAAGGATGGATTCTGGTATTCAAACCTTCAATAAAAAGAAAGGGAACTTAGGAGTGCCCTCATTGTTTTCTCTGTCTATGAGATGTCAACTCTCTAGTTTACTTAAACTGTTCAACTTTCAATTGGGTGTTTCAATATCACATAAACATCGCCTAAAAACGATTTTTACAATGAGCAAACCTGTGATATGTGTAGATGACTACTGCAATTTTAGATTTCACAATAGCCAGAGTAAATGATTTGCCTGTAGCAACTCCATCTACTTACATGTCAGGAGAGGAACATGGTTTAATAAATTTCAATTGGTTCTGAAATGGGAATTGCATAAGGATGACAATAGTGAGAAATAGGTAAAATGGAAGAACTATTTTTGAAATCTCTTTTCTTCATGCAGAAGACTACTGAGAGTTTGCAGAATTACTGAAAAGGGAAGAGACTTCATTTGTGGATTTCTTAGTGAACATAACCTCTCCACAGATTCCTGGCTAAATTGTAAAACTGCAGCATTCTGGTAAGTAATTGTATATACATCAATGCTCAAATGAAGGCATTCTGTAGAAGTTGTATGCACAATAAATCACCATCTGTACTTGGCCCTTGGAGTCTATTTGAATGCCCATTCAGTCTAAGGCGGCTGGCTAGATATGTCATTGATTTTCTTCTTCAGTGCCATCCCTGGGAAAAAAGCCAATGTTTAATAATGGAAAAGATCAAAATTTAAAAAGGGAAGGGGAAAGAGAGAGGGTATTTTGAACTCACATCAGCAAGTTCCTGGAAACTAAGAACAAGGTATTCATGAAGTGAGGTTGGATATAAGCAAATACGTAAAAATAAATATTCATCTGAATGGCAAACTTGTAACACTTTTGACTAGGAATTCTCACCTTGATAATATCTAATCCTTGTACTGATTGAAGTTTCTCCTGATCATAAAACCTACTCTTTAACTTTGACAAAGATCATAAGACTGATGAACTTTTACTATTCTCCCAGTCTTATCAGGCCCCTCCTAACCTTAGATCTTTCCTATGGCTGCCTTGAATCCAGGATCAGTCATTTCAACTAGTCTTTCAGAAGTACCACTTCTTCCTTTTCCACAACTTTCCATTTGACCTCCTGGTCAATTCTGGACGTGAACTCACCGTGTTTTCCACTGTCCCTACACATAGGTTAAGGAAACTTGTATTACTGTTCCTTTTTAGGAATACTGCCTTCCATAAAAATGGGACAAGAACTACCATTTGGCTTAACGGGACCAGTGCCATAGGCCAATCCCTATTGTGGCATACAAGATACCATGGTGATCTGGCTCTTGTCCCCTTCTATCATCTCATCTCAAACAAATGTTTCTTTCATGCATGAAGATGCTGTTAAAGGGTCTCCCCTGGTGGCGCAGTGGTTGAGCACTGGGCTGCGAAGCTGCCGGCAGCCTCTGCAGCACCGGTTAGATCCCCAGCCACTGGTGAGGGTCCCACATGGTGTGACAGACCTCTCCTGCCACGCCCGCTGCTCCCCTCAGCAGTGTATTTCATCAGTCTGCCTGTTCTGCTCCCCGCTCTGGCTCTGGTGAATTCTCTCACCCCCCTGCGCTTCTGACTGTACCCAGTGCTTGTATAAATAAATAAATAAATCTTTAAAAAAAATGCTATTAAATGCTTTCTACTAATTAAATATGCCAAATTTATTCCCAACTCAAGGCTTTTGCATATGTTCTTCCTCCTGCCCAAATGATCTTAACCCAGCTCTTCAAGTAGCAGACTTCTTGTGATTTATGTGTTAGCTATTCAAAATTACCTGATCATCCAGTTTGAAGTAGACCCTATCACCAGATACTCTCTATTATAAATCTATTCTTTCTTCAGAGAATATATCAGTAGCCAGAAATATCTTGTTTACTTACAATCTTCCTTTATTAGACTATGAGTTCCCCAAAGTTGGGAACATGTCTGTTTTTCACTTGTTCCACCAACCATTGAACAACACTGACAAACTAATAAGTACTTGGTACATGATGTAATGAATTGCCACAGTTGATCAGTTCAAGTGTGAACAACTGACCAGAGTTTTATCAATGAAGGTACATTTCACAGATAGATCCAGGAGTAGGCAGTGGAACCAAACAAGGATAATCAGAGTTCCTGCATAATATTTTAAGATTTGGAGCTCATAGTGGAGACTCCTCTATCAAGGTGGCTAGAATTGTGGGATGAAAAGCTCATGACTCCTCACTAGACCTGTTTCTCACTCTGGAGAAAGCCTGTGTACATAAAGGAAAATGAAGCTTAAATATAAAAAGCATTAGAAAGATTTAGAAACTATGTTGATAATATTTGATTCACTAGTTGTTTCTGATGTCAGTCACACTCTTGCCCTTTCTGAAGTTTGATATTCAAAAAATGTTTTTTTTTCTAGGAATCCCTGAATCAACAAATTCTGCCTCTTTGCTTAATTAAGTTAGCTTGAGTTGACTTTTTGTCACTTACAACCAACATCCTAATTTATATGCTAACCTTCCTTATAACCCTAATAAAACCTAGTATATTTGCTTGTAGTCTGCTCTATCTCTTAATTTTTCACTCTGCTAATGTTTCCTACTCTATTCATAATCTTCTCTCACTAAATCTTGGCAAATGACATTGTCTCCTACTTAACATACAAAACAGATGTTATAGGACATGATGAGTTCCTTCAATTATCCCTCCTCTCACTAAACCTTTCCTCCATATTCTGGATCCCATGCCTCTGGGATTTCTCCAGACTCTTGCTCTGTTAGATATTACCTTTCTTTCCTATCACTCAAAATTTTCTTTTTTCAGTAGTCATTTGACTCAGTCTCTTAACATGCATTCATTCATACTTCAAATATTTATTCATTGACAGAGTGGGAGGTACAGGGGCTAGGACAGCTTATACATGCAAGTGTTTTTTTTTTTTAATTATCAAAAAATCCAATAAACAAAACAACAAAAATTCCTTTCTGGAAACTGAGTTCTTTAACTCTCCATTTTTGTGTTCTCTTTTAATGTCCTTTCCTCAACCATTCCATTCTTTCTCAGGCAAGCACATCAAATAGCATATCCTTATTGTTTCCACTTCTTTCCTTTCCACTCATTCCTCAACCTACTGGACTCTGTCTTCTGCTTCTACTATTGCACTAAAAACTCTCTTGATAAAGTCAGCAATAAACTCCTAATCTTCACATCTGGTAAGAGTTTCAGAGTTTTTACAAGACTTTCTTCATTTGTGATACTGTTATCCCCTCTTTCTGGATTCTTTAATATTTCTTGACTTCTATACTACCAGTTTGTCTTGCTCTTTCATCTAGTTCTCTAAACACTCAGCATTTTTCCTGGGTTCCTCCTCCTAACAATCTTTATATATCAGTAAGCATCATGATTTTGTCAATACCTTTCTTCTTCTCTGTGCTCTACTCACCATACAGGCTCTTCCTATATGATCACATTGAATCTCAAAGATCTATTATGCATCAAAAGAACTCCATGCACCAAGCATTCCAGTTATATATCAACAAATCCATTTTCTAGCACCACTCTCCAAATTTGTACATTTAATTTCATATCAGATATTTCCATCTGGAGAACCTACAGTGTCTACAAAATCAAGATTTAAAAAGAACATTTTCCCCCCTAAAACCCTGCCTTTTTTTATTCCTTACCTTGACAACTACCAACACCCTGCACTGCCTTACCAAGATGGAAACTTTCATTTTTCTCTCCTTCATCACCTGTATCCAGTCAATCACTAAATCCTATCAGTTATAATATCTCTCTCATGTATGTCTTCTTTCCATGACTCAGATATTCAATGCCTAAGTTACGTCCTTCATAATCTCCTTCTTTAGACTACCACAATAGCCTCTTAACTGGTAACTTTTCAACTTGTGTTTTACTCTTCCCATGTTACCACCACATTCACAACATCAATCACAAAAGTGTTGAAACCTTCACCAGTGTAGAGAGGAATATGCACACCAAAGCCCCCCTTGAAGATTGTACATTTGCCCCCCCCCATATTTCCTCACTATGGATAAGTCAAAAATGTACCTTTGAATTTTTCAAAGTTATTTTGATAAGGTTTTAATTAACTATAAGTAGAAGTCTATTAATAGCAATAGGAAATCACTGAATACTGGGAATAGCATTGGACAGAGAGATAAAAACAGTAGAGAAAAAGATGGCAATGTAATTTACAGGAGAAATAAATACTTAACTAACTTGTTAACAATTTAGATACTGCTAGAGTTCAATCACTTTTCTGAACCATATCTACATGCAGATTAAGGCTGATATTATATTGTTAGCCTATATTGGAAGTCATTTCTGTACTTTTGTGCTTAATGCAGGCATCAAAAAGAAATATCACCAGTTTTATTATTTTTATTTCAAAAAGATGTCAGTCTTATCATTTTCTAAGGTCTGTTCTTCAAATGAGAAATTATAAAGAAGAATCTGAGAAATGAGTATTTCGGTTTTAGGAAACTAAGGAGGATCAGACAGGCCAGTGCCAAAAAGGAAATCATCACACAGAGATATTGTTGATTATCGTAGCAAATCTCCCTTTCCATTTTACTGTTCTTCTTTGGTTCAAAGATTTTCTCTAGAGGCAGAAGGGAGGGCTGCACATTTCAAATTATTTTTAGGACTTTGATTAACTGTGCCACAAGACCCCAGGTGACTATTAATATACTAGTAAAGGCAGTTAAAAGAAGACCTAAGGTCATTCAGTGAGTGAATGAAACAAAATTGAAAGCATGAGTCTTGACCCAGTGATGTGATCTTTCTAGTAGACAATATAGTAGAGGTAATCCAAAAGGGGGCAAATGGGAATAAGGGACACTATCTGCACAAAAAGGTTAGAAGACAAGGCTTCTCAGCACAAAATTCAGTATTAAAATGAAAGAACTTACCAAGTGAACTTTCAATACATCTATTCTATCTCAATAAAGCAAAATTTTGTTACAATGCAGCCCACAATTATAAGGCTACATATGTGCTGAAAAGAAAACCCTTTGCCTTGAAATATGAAGGCTCAGTAAGACAAAGCCAAAATTTAAAAAAAAAAAAAAACAGCTACGACTTATGCTTCCAAACATCAGCTTTACAAAGGAATGCTGCTGCATTTAATTTGTGTCTCTGACCAAAAGGAAATTCTTTGGAAAGCAAATGCTCCATAAATGCTTGTTCAATTGAATTATCTAATTGGCTAATGTCAATTTTTTTAATGTTGAAGGAGTATTTGGGATTATACATTGATTAGCTAACAAGTACTTATCATCCAAAGAAAACCGGAAGCTCATGCCATAGCTTACCAGGATTTTTGCAAGAGGAGACAAACATTCATAAGATTGCTGTTAATTATGTTTCCACTTCTCATGAATTGTTTACTTTTATTATTTACCTATGTCTTGAATGGTATTGAAGCAAGCCATGTAAGTCCCTTTGTCAACTGCCAGAAGTATAATTCTCTACAATTAATCAGTAAAAAGAGAATTAGGCGTTGCTTCTTTAGAATTAGGAAAAACCTGCTGCTGATAAATTGAATGCATTAAGAAATTAACATACCAGTAAATGATTGATCATTACAATTAACTTAATTTGCATTTCCAGAATTCTACTGAAAGAAATCAAAATCACTTCTCTAAGATATTTTTAGCCACATTCTCCAACTGGATAAAGTGTGCAAGAGATATGGTACTTGTTATTACAATTAAAAGTTCAAACTTATCTGAGATAGGTTTTAAATAAGTTAATACAATATATTTTAAGATATGAACTTCACAAAAGGTTTTTATCAACTAATTTTTTTATCTGTCCTGAAAAGTACAAAAGAACAATACATCAGTATGTCATAAATCACAAGGGATTTAAGAAGTGGAAGAGAAGGCCATTTCAATAAAAATTATTTCGCAGATACAGGCATCTTTATACAGGTAGCCCATGAAAATATTACTGGGGAGTAAACAAAACAGTGGTGCTACCAATGAAACACTATTATCAGTCAAAACTAAAATTAATCATATTATTTGATGATAAATAATAACAATAACAAGTACTAATAACAATAATTAATGTCCATTGAAAGCTAATTATGCCGAGACACTATTCTAGTGGATTTGTGTTAATTCAATAAATATTTATCAGATGGCTAATATGATCTAGGCACTGTTCTAAGTACTAGGATTCAGCTGGGGGTGGGGGGATTCTGCTTTCATGGAACTTAACTCTAGTGGAAAGACAAAAATATATAGTAAGAAAATACAGTAATAAATACATATTATATGTACATTTATCAGAGCATATATATATACACACATATATAGCAAATATAAATGAATATATAAAGAAAAAATAAAAATAAGTCAAATAGTATGGCAGATGGTGATAAGTAGAGTGACCATAATGTCTCAGTGGTCTCAGATAGTCTTGGTTTATGCCTATATACCAAATATGTTTATTCCTAGCATACATTTTTACCTTCAAAAAAGTTCCTGTTTGGGCAATAAATTATAGTCACCTAAGTGATAAGTACTATGGGGGGGGGGAAGCAGAAAAGGAGTGTGTGTGGGAAGGACTATAATTCTCAACAGCATAGTCTGAGAAAGGCTCACTGAGATGGTGACATTTAATTCAAACAAGGTTAAAGGAAGAGCCAGTTTTGGAGGGAGGATAAGGAATTTGGTCTTGAATGGTATCTTAGTCAAGTTTCCCAAAACTCAGAAGCTGAGACAAAGAACTGTGTGCAGGGAGTGAATTTTAGAAAGTGATCTGGCAAAAAGGAATGGAGAAGTAAAGTGAAATATAGTAAAATATAAAAGCGAAATAAAGAAGTAGGGAAAATCAGTCCATGGGTAGGCTTCCGAGTTGATTACATTATGGGCAGCTGAAGTTTAATCTTACTGGGGATCGTCTGAGGAATTTGTAAAACAAGCAGAAGTTTCCTTGAATCCAGAGGAGGGAGATATCCATTACTGGTTTTTTAATCTAAGTCAAGAGTTGTCCCATGGTGTTTTAACACTCTTATGCTTCCAGATTTGTACATACCTCCAAATGGTTGAGTGGGTTTCTCCAGGTATTCCACATAGAGGTAGTAGAAAAAGCAAGAAATGAGTTAGCTGGTACTACTGTTAGTGTACATATGCAAGTCATATGGACAATGGTAACCAAAACAACTGGTAGCCAAAGTAACAACTGGAATTAAAAGATGACATAAAGAGAATGTGAGGTAGAGAGAACTGGAAGTGTCTGACACAGGTAGATTAAGCTTAAAATACTTAAAAGATATCCCAGTGGAGATGAAAAATAGGTAACTGGATATATGAAACTGAATTTGAGGTGAGTGGTCCAAGCTGAAGCTATAATTTTTTAAGCATATAAATGGTGTTAATATATGAGACAGGAAGAGAATAAGTATGTCAAAGATAAATGTCCTTAGGACCTCCGGTGCTTAATGATTGGGAAAATCAGGAGGATCTAACAGAGAATCATGGGACGATTCAAAAGAAATGATCAAGGGGACAAGAGAAGACTCAGAAGAATATGATATCCTACAAATAAAGTTAAGAGAAAGAAGCGATCGATAGTGTCAAAAGCTGTTCAAAGGTCAAGATGAAAGAAGAATTAGCCATTGAATTTCAACATGGAGGCCTTGGTGATCTTGAAAAGAACATCTGTTGAGGACATCAAACAACTCACTAAGGTATTAGAAAAATTGTTAACCTAAATGTTGGGTTTCCTACAGATATTAGTAGAAAATGAAATGAAGAAGACCGTGATGCTACAGACAGGGAAAAACACCTGCCAATATAGTCTGACGCTTGATTGACCACTTTAATGAGATAGAAAGAATAAAATGTAAGTAAGAATATAAATTTCTAAAGTAGAAAAGCTGTTATGCTAAAGCCTTTGAAAATTGGGTTATCAACATGTAAATTACCTCTCAATCAGATAATTCAGGTAGTTAGTGCATGAGGTTAGAATGTATAAGGTCAAGAATTTGATCTTCATCTTAGCTATAGGATGCTAACAATGAAAAGAACACAATCCTATTATGGGAGAGTGACCATGACAATTAGTCTTGAACAGCAATCTTTTTTCTTTAAAGATATATTTATTTTTGCATACAAGAACTGGGGTACAGGCCAGAGATGTGGGGGGGTGAGAGGATCCACCAGAGACAGAGTGAGGACTAGAACAGGCAGACTGACTGAAATACACTGCTGAGGGGAGCAGCGGGAGAGACAGGAGAGGTCTGCTGCACCATGTGGGTTTCTCCCTGGCCGGCCAGGGATCAAACTTGTGCTGCAGAGGCTGAGGATTGCTTCATAGTGTGGTGCTTAACCCCTTGCGCCACCAGGGAGTCCCTTGAATAGCAATCTCATAAGTGATATTAGTCTGATGCTAATCACAGTAATTCTTGACATTCAAGAAGGCTCAGAACATTTTCTTTTAACTAGTAAAACCATACATTTCGAATGGTAGGCAAGGATGACCATCTTCCATGATAACCCCATTCAACATCATCTGTTATCTAATAAATGGCACTGTGAGTGTGATATTGATTAAGAGTATGACTTTAGTATCCAGTTCAAATCTCAACTGGACCACTCAGTAAGATTTGTTATCATGGGAAATTAACCTCCTTCTCTAAGTTTCAGTTTGATCAGCTGCAAACTAAGGATTAGAAATGTGTCTAAATGGCATAGGGTTGTTTGAAATGGTAAATGAATTATACCTAGTAGAGTGTCTGAACATAATAAATATTTGCTCTTATTCTTGAAAATGAATAAACATGAAATCTTATTTGCTTAAATATAATTGTTTACAAGGTCCCACCCTGCCATTCTTGTTAGTCTAGAAGCATTTTTTCTGCAACAGTTTTCAACTTTATTTTAAACTTGGGAACTCACCAGAGACTGATTTTTTTGTTTTGTTTCAGTTGTTCAGAAGTCACCTATGAAGTTAAGCCTCTTATGTGGATTAAGTCAATGGCAATATTGATTTGGGCTTTTTATGAGCTACCAATTCTAGTTATCATAACCTTTCAAGGAAGAAAAAAAAAATCCCCTAGAAGATTAGAAACTCTCCCATCGTTACTGTCAGTAGACTAAATTATAAAATAATCCAGTGGATGCTTAGTTAGTAAAGCCATCAGGATAATTAAAAAGCAATATTTCTATTTATTCAAAGTATGACATTAATAGCATATACCTTTTAAATGCTACCAATGCAGGAAAGTCTTCAGATTAATTTGTTCAATTTTTAAGAGCTATTGAGCACTCTCAATATAACATTAGAAAGTACAGAATTTTGAATAAGTATGGGTGTGCCATGATAGTAACTGAATTGTGACGGGGTCACAAATCCTTTCAAAAGGCTTTGTGGCAATGAAGGCAAAAAGAAGTGATGAAAAATCCAATAAGAAATATCCATCTGTTGTTAAAGGATCACTAAAACTCCATTCTTAAGGTCAATGTCATCAGCAAGTATTAGAGGGAGTACATGTTCTAATGCTCAACTACTTTGGATACACCCACAGTGTAAAAAAGGCATGATGCTTTCAGCAGATTATAGCAGAGTAAGACACTCCTAATCCAATTGGCTAATGTGCATGACCAAGATATTGAAAAAGATGGATGTTAGGAATTTGATTTTCATCAATCCTCTTTCAGGATTTAAAATTTTTATTATCTGGTGTTAATCATGTTATTTTTAGCAAGCACATTCTCAAGAAGATTTGAACTGAAAGCCATTCTCTGGGGTTTTTCAGGAATTTAATTGGAGGTCTAAAAACTGACAGGACTAAAAAGTTTGTTAAGCCTGTTTCCATTACTGCTCATGCAGGTGCAGGTAGGGAAGCTATAAAGCAAGCACACACAAGAAGCTGTGATCTGCAGTGAAATAAGACTGACTTGGTTTGAACATAGGATGTTCCCTTATTCCCATGCATAAAGTTCCATTTCATTCATTTTCATATTATTTTCCAGTGACCCAGTTTTCAAGATCCTAAGAATGGGCAGGAAATCACTCTCTGAAAATGGCTGTAATTGGCAATCTGTGAGTTGAAGGCACTTGTGAAAGCATTTGACAATTGGGAATAATATTTGTGTCCTGGCAGTTTTCAGAATGATTTATGTATGCAATTTCAGTTGATCCTCTGTACCACAGTAAGGAAATATTATCTTCACTTTACATAACAGGAAACAAAAGTTGTAAAAGTTATTAAAAGAAAAAAGAGTTTTTAAGCACTTAGTATGTGGCAGAGTTTATAAGAACAAACAAGACACAGTCCATGCCCTCAAGAAATTTACAGTCTAGTTAAAGAAACAAAGATGTCAATAGTCACCTACAAGTTAGATGGATTACTGCCATTATAAGAGGAAGTACATATTGGAGCACATAGGAGTGACATCCAGCCCAGATCACACAACATCAGGGAAGGCTTCCCAAAGCAGGCAGTGTCTAGATGTAGAATTGTGGGTCAAGAAGTACCTACCCAGGTGAGGCGATTGGAAGAACAGGTTTATAACAATGCTTGCAAACGAAAGCCGGTCCAAATGTACTCAGGGTTACACTGACATTTAGAATCAACAAAAAGAATGTTATCAGGTCCAAAAACATCAACGAAGTGAGGAACCACACCTTTAAGCTTAGTAAAGTGGTGTAGCAGAATGATGTGTTTTGTTTGATTGAAGTTTGAAATTGCTTTTTAACATAAGTATAAGGAGTTTTAGAGCTATTGTGAGAAGTGAGGCATGTGAAGTGTGGGATAATGAGGACTATAGGCTGCAAGGACATAGATGATGGAGAAACAGTGACCTCAGAGGAGAATTAAGTTGGAGGCAAGTTGGAAGGAGAAAGGAACAACCTGAGAAAGTTACATGGGAAGGAGTGGCCAAAGCTTTATGCTCTCTAATCCATTCCATTCATTCCTTCAGTCCCCGGTAGGCTGGCCAGGGTCCCAAATGGCACGCAGACCTCTCCTGCTGTGCCCGCTGCTCCTCTCAGCAGTGTTATTCATCAGTCTGCCTGCTCTGTTCTCCGCTCTGGCTCTGGTGAATACTCTCACCCTCCCGTGCTTCTGACTGTACCCAGTGTTTGTATAAATAAATAAATTAAATAAATAAATGAATAGAAAATATTTACTAAGCACTTACTCAATTAAGACACTGTGCTAGGCTATTAAATAAAATAGCAGTTTGAACTCAAATTGCTATTGGTTCAGTATTTGTTCTTTTATACCACCCCAAATAATTCATTGGCAAATACATCAAAACAGATACAAACTTTTAAATTCGATTTATTTCTAAACGCCTGGCCCACAATGTGCAAAATACTACAGTATATAAAAGTTCCCAGTAACTGGTTAATGGTATCTGGCTATCCTCGATGGTTTCTAAAGACAGGATAAGGGGAAAGGAACTTAAAGTGCTACCTGTGGAATTCTGGCAAGCTATGCTTGGCAGTAAACATTGTCAAACACTAGAAAATGCTAGAAATTTCTTGATGGCTTCAGAATCAATGATCAATGCATACTTGTTGAATGTGTCCTTTGGAAAACAATGATTACTGAGTTGAACTCTGGTGAGACTTTTAAGGGTAAACAGTATGAAACGTTACAATAGCTATGCTAGCATGGGGAGAGAAAAAAAATCAACAGACCACACTACCACCAAAGAATGGTGATAGGACTGAAATAGGATCAAATTTTATGTAATTTTCAGAGGGGTAGGTTTAGTGTGGGCCTGCCTGAAGACATGTTCTTTGAAGGCCCTTGGCAGGCCTGTGATTGAATTTTAAGTTATTTGAAAGGTTCAGAGTAATAAAATGGTTCGAGTAATAAAAACTGTAATTGTGTTCCTTTCATAGCTTCTATTATTTTAAGCATTATTTAAGCAAAAGTTCAAGTATTTTACCATGAGAATGACTTATGAAAGTCTGTTTAGCTTGTTGAAAAGGTAACTTTGTGATGTAATTCTTACTGAATCCAGATGTCATGTAAGTTTACAAGCCCCCTTGGAACAGACTCCTTTTACAGGAATCTTCTGGTGGCAGAATTCTAAGAACATTAGTTCCAAACTTTATATTGAAATGTAAATAAATTTTAATCTCAATACATAAGTACATGCAAATAAGAATTGCAGGTATACATATTAGACTTCTTGATAGTATAGTACAGCCACAGTTAACAAAGGTCTAAATAATGTAGAGCTTATTTTAATTGGAATATCTATTCACCATTTGTCACTGGTTGTTGGCACTGACAAGAATGAGACAAATGTCAATAAAACAAAGCTACCCCAAAGCTTTCAAGTTCTTTATTTCTAGACTGAAGCTATTCTTCAATGGTTTCTACATCTATAGTCTAGTACAATAAAAGTAGATGTAACTGAACAGAAAAATACCTCCTGAATACACATAAAGTTAAACCAATTTGAATTTTCATACTCAAATCTTATACAATAAAGTAAAGTCTGGGGGGAAAAAAAGACTGAGAAATTTCAGGAATGAAATTTCAATGACTCTTAGGCTAACTGTTGTTAATTGAAAAGGTTATGAACTTACACTTCAATTGTATAATAATTTTATCTAAATTTGCATTTAGGTTTTTCCCTGAAGTAACTTTGGTTTTTTTTTTTAATGCTTTTTTTTATAGAGGCATGTTCTATTTATTTATTTGTTTGTTTGTTTTGTTTATACAAGCACTGGGTACAGTCAGAAGCGTGGGAGGGTGAGAGAATTCACCAGAGTCAGAGCAGGGAGCAGAGCAGGCAGACTGATGAAATACACTGCTGAGGGGAGCAGCGGGTGGCAGGAGAGGTCCGCGCGCCATGTGGGACCCTCCTCCGGTGGCTGGGAGCAGCCGGGGATCAAACCGGCGCTACAGAGGCTGCGGGCAGCTTTGCAACCCAGCACTCAACCGCTGCGCCACCGGGGAGGCCCGAAGTAACCTTGTATTGTAACATAATATAAGTTCCAGGTGTGAATACATTTGAATTCTGTGATATGACAAATACTGCAACTCAGTTCCACAAAACATCCTATACTAAAAGTATCAAGTACTTTTCCATGAAAAGTAACAAAACTATGTTTAGAAGTCAAGGTAGACAATATTCAAATTTGAGCCTCTTCCTAATTTAATATCAGAAGAGAATGCTACATGTTAAACATTTAAAAAATTAATTTGTTCAATTTATTGAATACCTATTAGGAGCCAAATACTGTTTCAAGCTCTAAAGTTAATTTCCAAAACATGGTGGAATTAGGAGGGCACAGCCAGCTGCATTGTATTTTTTTAAGTTTATTTATTTATACAAGAACTGGGGTACAGGCCAGAAGCCTGGGAGGTTGTGAGGATTCACCAGAGACAGAGTGGGGAGCACATCAGGCAGATGGACCGAAAACACCGGAGTTCTGCCACGCCATGTAGGTATCTCCCTGGCCGGCCAGGAATCAAACCTACACTGCAGAGGCTACGGACAGCTTCACAGCATTGCACTCAACCTGCTGCGCCACCAGGATGGCCCAGCTGCATTGTATTTTTAAGTCAAATTGATCAGATATGTCCCATGGCCCACTGACCAGAGTCACTGGCCCTGCCAAATGCAGTGCTGATTAAAAAGAACATGCTGGGCCTCCCCAGTGGCGCAGCAGTTGAGCACTGGGCTGCGAAGCTGCCCACAGCCTCTGCAGTGCAGGTTAGATCCCCAGCCGCCAGCAAGGGTCCCACATGGCGCGCAGACCTCTCCTGCCGTCCGCTGCTCCCCTCAGCAGTGTATTTCATCAGTCTGCCTGTTCGATTCCCCTCTCTGGCTCTGGTGAATTCTCTCACCCTCCCACGCTTCTGACTGTACCCAGTGCTTGTGTAAATTAAAAAAAAAAAATCTTTAAAAAAAGTAAAATAAAAATAACATGCTGACTGGTGGTCTTGGCTGTGTGCTACAGTCAAGATACTTCAGAAATCAGCTTTTATTGCTATCTATGTAAGAGGCAGGCTGAAGGAAACTACAAAGAATCACCTAGGGCCTCCCTGGTGGCGCAGCGGTTGAGCGCTGGGTTGCGAAGATGCCCGCGGCCTCTGCGGCGCCGGTTCGATCCCCGGCTGCTCCCCGGCCACCAGAGGAGGGTCCCACATGGCGCGCAGACCTCTCCTGCCGCCCGCTGCTCCCCTCAGCAGTGTACTTCGGTCCTTCTGCCTGCTCTGCTCCCCGCTCTGGCTCTGGTGAATTCTCTCACCCTCCTGCGCTTCTGACTGTACCCAGTGCATGTATAAACAAAACAAACAAACAAACAAATAAATAAATAAACATGCCTCTATTAAAAAAAAAAAAAAGAATCACCTAGATTGCAAGTCACCAACCTGTGCCCAGAATTTCTGGGGTTTGGGATATTTGGGTTGGGAAGCTACAGGAGAAAAAGGAAGCATAATAATTATGAAATTTACAGGTTGTTACCTATAACTTCTCTTCTGTTTTACCTCTCAGTTTTTATATGCATGTCTTGCTTAAGAAAATTCAATCAATAGGAAAAATAGAAAGCAATCTAATTAAAAATTGATCTACCTCATTGTTTCTTTAAATTTATACATAACTATATATAAATGTAAAATCATAAAAAATATACAGTATATAAATAATGGTGATGACAAAATACATGTTATAATATGTACAGACATGCATGTAAAACATACAATAAAATTCTGCATTTCTTGTGACTTTCCCATTTTTCAAAACCAAGGATTACTCTTTTCCCAGTTAGTGAAGGTGATTTTAAATCATATTTATTGATTAATTTGAGACATGCTAGCATTCAGCCTGGTTGTATGTCAATGTGATAATTTTTTAAAGTGTTCTTGACAATTCTGGAGTTGAACCATTAATGAGGAGACATAATTGGACTTTAGTAGAGAAGCCTTGTAAATGTCTCAGTTGAAGGCAGAGAAACGAATCTCAACTCAAACCTTTAAATTCTATGAAAGGTTTGGGGAGTGTCCTTATTAAATTTTTTTTTCTTTTGCCTTTGAGCTCATTTCTAACTGCTTTCTTATATGACATAAAAGACATAAAGGGTCATTTGCTCCAACAGTTAAAGACTCAAGAGTTATAAAATTAAATACTTCATGTGTTGCAGGAATGATTGGCACCAAAATAGCACTGCATATGGCTCAGTTTATACTGACAGGACAGTAGAATCCTCAGCTATTGGTATAAAGGCTTCAAATGAGAAAATTTCCAAGGTTCCAAGGGATCAAGATTTATCTTCTGTCACCTCTAGACCCTTGCAGAATTATAATGAGGAAGAAAAGTGCTGAAAATAAATAGAACTTATTTGTATATGGAGCTAGTTCTGCATCACAGATGACCAAAAAGGCAGAAAAACAGTTTTCTGACAGGATGATTTCCTGACAGGACATGTAGGCATACCTCATAGTCATGCCTCTGCAGATATTTAAAACTGCTTTTGACTGTTCACATGAATATAAAGTTACATTTTGAAATGCCAATTTGAATCTTGCTCAAATCTTTGTAATAAAAGAAAATCAACATGTAATACAGATATAGTCTCAATCAACCTTATGAACTAAAACTCTTCCAGACCTGCAGAGTTTTTCCCTGTTATCTATTGAACTAAATCCATGCCCTTTCACTTCACTTTTTAGATTCAGCAAAGGCTTCCTTCTTATTTCACCAACCTCCCTTTTTCATCATTCTTCAACAGTCTCAGCTTCAGCCATGTTATCTATCCTGTGTGTCATTCAAATCATCTGACTTATGCTCGTCTGGTCTTTGTGTTAACCATAAAATAAATGGACCCTAAAGAGTTAAAAGGGAAAAAAAGCTTTCTTTTTCCCCACTCTTCACAATCCCAAGGCTCCATGTCCCCTTTGATCCTGCCCTGTACCTGAAGCAATTCACAATGAGGAACCAAATTATGTAGCTGAAAGAGGACAGCTGCTTTGTTTCCCAGGGCATAGTCATCTGTTTGACACTTGGCCAGGAAGCCAGTCTTTTCTTTTTGAAATTATATAGATCTTCAAAGGAAAATACACAATTCCAAAGAGTTATTTAAGAAAGGGACACTGGAATCATTCTCCATTCGATGTTGTAGGCTTTAATCTAGATTTAGAAGAAGTATTAAAGGATTAAACATAGTATTAAGCAAAGTGGGCTAAGGGGTAGACAGTGGAAATGAAATAAGCGTATAGAGGCTAGAGTGATTTTCAGACTGAGAGCAAAGACCATGTAGCTTCACAGGCATTGCAGCAAAAGAATTGAGAAAGTGACCTAGCTATTCCTGGATAAAGGATATGTATCAAGAAGAGGACAAATGGTCAAAGGAAAAACCACACTCGCATGTCTTCACCTATTGCTTCATAAAGTCAGTTCATGAAACTATACAGACAATTATTTCCATCAGATTTAGCCCTATTAGGTGAATTATGCCATTTGGTAATAAACTCTATAGGAACTGACAAATTGTGACTGACAGTGGCTACCTATATTCCAAATGAACTGATACAGAAGAAAAGTGTAGTTTTACTGAAATGGCAACATTCAGAAGGATGCTCTAAGATGAAATTAGCATACTATATCACTGAAAGTATTCTTCTTTCAATTGTCCACCAATCTGGCATCCCATCCCTACTCCAAAGCCACCCATACAATATATATTTTTGCACTCTTCAACATAACCGGAAAATATCACATATATGTCTATGCTGTATTGTGTATATGTCTATATAAGGAAAACTGTCTCCTTTGCTAGAAACAAAATCTTGACCATCTGTGGATTTAGCACTGGATAGAAAACATCCTAGTTGATGGAAACAGTAAATCAAGATAACACAATGTTAATGGAAGGTGAAAAATTCAAGGGCAGAGTTGACTTCTTGGCGGTTAGTCTCCCAGCCTCCCAGCTTCTGCTTGTAGCTACTCCTGTTAGTGCTAAATCCTGGGGGAACTAAGTTGCATTAAATAAGAGGAGATAAGATTCCCTTAGTAGATAATCACAAGCCATGGCCCATGGATATAGAAGGACTTCAAGCATCTCCTGAACGCCTTTAAACATATGGCACACATGGTGTCAGTGTGCATTTTTTTTTTCCTGAAAAGAAGATTCAGAGCTTTGATCAGATTTTCAAAGCATTAAGTCATATCCACTTCTCTGCCTCCCTACTGTGAAGAACCATTATAGTGGTCATTGGGAGACTTTGAAGGATGTTCAGAAGATGGTGTGATTTGTTTTTAGAAAGATGACCTGTAATGATTTGGAGGAGAGTCTGGAGTTCCCTTTTATCAGAAGAAGAAACTGTAACATACAAAGAATACAGCCTATCTCCATTAAATCAGTTACACAGTGGTACCTCCAAATTAGAGAATTTCCAACTTTCATTTGACACTCAATGTTGTTTGGAAATCATTTTTATTTTCATATGAGAATAGATATTTAAAACAGGTGGCACAAGGGCCTCCCCTGGTGGTACAAGAGGTTGAGCATAGTGCTGTGAAGCTGTCCGCAGCCTCTGCAGCACGGGTTGGATCCCAGCCGCCCAGTGAGATACCCACATGGCACAGCAGACCTCTCCAGGATCACCCACTGTTTTCCTCAGCTGTGTATTTCAGTCATTCTGCCTGTTCTGCTCCCGCTCTGTCTCTGGTGACTCCTCTCACCCTCCTGTGCATCTGGCCTGTAGCCCGGTTCTTGTATGCATGAATAAATAAATCTTAAAAAAAATCTCTTCTACGCTGCCTGGGGAAGAGATTTTTAAAAATAAATAAATAAATAAAACAGGTGGCATAACGTGGACATCATCCATTGAACTTCAACCGAGAGTGAAGTGGAAACAACATGTGATTTATTCAGTCATGGATTTATATCTCAGCAATGCTACTTACCCAAGTTGTGATATTCTACAAAATAGGGTTTACAAGCCTTCCCGGTGGCACAGCAGTTTGAGTGCAGAGCTGTGAAGCTGTCCGCAGCCTCTGCAGAGCCAGCTTGATTCCTGGCTAGCCAGGGAGAAACCCACATGGCACGGCAGACCTCTCCTATTTTGCCCACTGCTCCCCTCAGCAGTGTCTTTGGTCTGTCTGCCTGTTCTGTTCCCCGCTCTGTATCTGGTGAATCCTCTCACCCTCCCACACATCTGGCCTGTACCCCAGTTCTTGTATAAATAAATTTTAAAAAATAAGGGTCACAATGATTATCTCTTCATCATGGCCTATCACAACAGAGTTATGATAAGAACTAAAGAAACCAGCTCGGCCAACGCTTGACACAGTGGTGAATATTATTTACTGTCATTACTATTCCCCCATTTTCATCTTCAGTCCCGCCTCACCTGTGCCCCAGATATATATGTACAACTCCTTTTCAGCCTACCCAGAAACTGCTCTCTTTCCTCATCTGAAGTTCTTGACTCAATCCAGTCAGCAGATAACCATGCATGTCTCTTCTTTAGTCAAGAAAACTGAGATATCAAGAAACTTCAACTCTTCCCACTCCATTTTAGAACTTTCTTCCTGTATCAGAAGAACGGAAGATTCCCCTTTCAAAGCTGCTCCCTCCTCCTGTGATCCTTAACCATCCTGCAAAAGAGCCTTATCCAGTAATTAATTATATTCATTTGCATTCACTCATCAAATCGTTGTTATTGGATATTTTCCTCTGAGATGATTTAAATCATAAGGCAGGAGACTCCCATCTTGGGTGTACACTGAAATATCTTCAGGTGTTTTAAAAAATGCCTGGGTCCCACCCCAGGAAATTCTTTTTTTTTTTTTTTTTAAGATTTATTTTATTTATTTATTTATGCAAGCACTGGGTACAGTCAGAAGCACGGGAAGGTGAGAGAATTCACCAGAGCCAGAGCGGGGAGCAGAGCAGGCAGAAGGACCGAAGTACACTGCTGAGGGGAGCAGCGGGCGGCAGGAGAGGTCTGCGCGCCAAGCAGCACCCTCGCTGGCGGCCGGGGATAGAACCAGCACTGCAGAGGCTACGGGAAGCTTTGCAGCCCAGTGCTCAACCGCTGTGCCACCAGGGGAGGCCCAGGAAATTCTTGTTTAATTGATCTGAGGAGCAGTCTTCGTGGTGGGATTTGAAAATTCCCAAGGTAATTTTAATGTCCAGCCAAGGTGTAGAATCTCTGGTCTAAAGTCAGCAATTACCTTTTAAAGTGCCTACTGCCTTTTGTCAATATTCTTTCTATCTGTTGATTCTGATTCTTTTGACAATATTATTCATACCTTCTTGCTGGAAAATCTCCCCTCTTTATGTGATACTCCTTCCTTTTGATTCTTTTCTGACATTTCTAGTTCACCTGTTTTCTTCTGTCCACGTCCACTACTTTAAATTCAGGTATTAAACTCAGGCTTTCTTTGTGCATTTCTTACTGGATGATCTCCACAGCTTTAGAAATAATCTATGGGGAGATGAGGATTTTGGCTGCAGTTGGGTTAAATGAGAGAGAGAGAGAGAGAGAGAGAGAGAGAAAGAGAGAGAGAGAGAGGGAGAAAGAGAGAGAGAGAGAAAGAGAGAGAGAGACGTTGTTTCCTTGACTTGCAATCTGAACTGGGTGCTATCTATGTATGCATAGTAGGTATGGCAATAGGCTGAGATGTCAGACTGGGTTTCATTTCCAATCCTATTAAGACTGTGTAATATTGGGCAAGTAATTTAGCATCTCTGTGCCTCAGTTTACTCATCTGTAAATTGGAGAAAATAATGATCCCAACCTCTTAACATTATGGGGAAGCTTAAGTAACATAAACCATCAAAAGCATCTTACTTAGGGCCTCCCTGGTGGTGCAAGCAGTTAAGATGCAACCTATGAAGCTATCCACAGCCACTGCTTGAGTTCGATCCCTGACCAGGGAGTTATCCACATGGCACAGCAGACATCTCCTGACTCGCCCGCTGCCCCCTCAGCAGTGTATCTCAGTCTATCTGCCTGTTCTGTTTCCCACTCTGTCTCTGGTGAATTCTCTCACCCCACACCTCTGGCCTGTACCCCAGTCCTTGTACTCATAAATAAATGAATCTTTTAAAAAAATTGTACTCAATGACTGGTGCTTAATATTTTGCTTATAATTACTGTTATCATCCCCTGAGCAGAGTATCTGATTCTAGATTCTAGACTCTTATATTATTATATTGCATCATATTGCATCACTGTTGATGAATTAGATCTGCCTCCTCAGTCGTAGTCTGAATTCTTTAAGGGCAAAGACTCCTTCTTATTCATCTATAAATCTTCAGAGTTTGACAGAGTAATTGGCACTGACAAGTAGGCCTCAGATAGGAAATAGTTCATATCTGTTGCCCAACACTAACTGAGATTGTTTGCATGGGATTCTATGTTGATGAGGATTTCAGGCTGCAGTTGGGTTCAACAAGAAAGTACCATGATGTGATTATGGGACAGGTAGAGGAAGAAGTGGCAGAAGTTCCATGGACATTCTATCCCAGTTTTAGTTGCTGATTTAAGTAAGTGTTTATTGAATAAGTCTCTGTGAACAAATTATACTGGCTGAAAGACAAACAAACTGGGGTTGTTGCTAAATAATTTTCTTTTATCGTCTAAGCTCTTTCAGAGCAGTCATTATAGATTTTTATGCTAGAGACTTTTGACAACCAGAAGTATAACATGCTTGCAGCAGAAATCTGACTACATGTGATCAAAAGCTGTTGAAATTTTCATTTTATAGGCCTTGCTACATTATATTACACCTGCCATCTGTGATCTTTATTACATAAAGACCGAACCTGAGATTAAAAGTTCTTTCAAGATTTTTGTAGGAACTTTTATCCAAATGGTTTAGATATAAGCAAACAATAATTTAAACTACTGTTAAGTGCTGGAAATAAGAATCAAGAAATATGCTTTTCAAATTTAGGCATCTTTCTACTCCTTGAATTCACAAGTGGCAATGCTGTTATGGGAGGAAGTGGCTTATAGCCTGAGGGAAAGAAAGGGAAATAATAATCACTAAAACCCATTTATTTCCAGTGAATTTATTCTACCTAATTTAGTACCTGGAATAGAGTTTACACTAAATAAATATTTAATTAAAAAAATAAGAAAATGAAAAAGTAGATGGATGAATGCATGGACAGATGAATGGATGGATACGTTGGTGAAATGAATAGGTAGATGTGTGGATGTGAGTATGCACGGATGTGTGGATGAATGGATGGAGGACAAATAAACTGAGCTTTGCTTCCATGTAATCTTGGTAAATAAAATTGGTATAGCAGTTTTAAATTTGTTCCACCAGATGGCGGTAATGTGAGACATAGGCTTAGGTTGTAAAAGACAAGAGGAAAGCAACCAATCAAATAAAAAAAATAATACTAGGAGAAGGAGCAGTCCTAAAAGATCAGTTAAGAAGGAAGAAATGTTTGTGTCACCTGTAGTATCTTATGTCTATGATCTTGTGGAATTTGTAGTAGGTCCTGACCATACTTTTCTATGCATGAGTGACTTTTCATTCATAATTACTTTTCAGTAAAGTGGCTGTATTAAAAATTAATATTATCTATTATAAAAATTATAGCCCAAGTTTCGTGACTAAAATTATTATTCTTGGTTTATAGACTCGTATATTTATATTTTCGCCTGTCTTATACTAATTTCTTAGTTAATTGATGTCTCCCTTGGAAGTGAGGCTATTCAGAATAACAGTTAGTCTGTGTGCCTCCAGGAAATCTATCCCTGCTTAAACATGCCAAAAGCCATATAAAATAAGCTTACCTAGAGTCCATTCATTCCTTCAGTAAAGAATTGTGAATAATATCAGATTAGTGTCCATGCCTTAATTCAAAAGCTTTTAGAAAATAAGAAAATCAGTTTTAGAATCCAGGATTGTGCCTACATGGAATAGAGGGGCTGCTTCCTTGGCAAGTAAGATAAGAAAATGAAGATATTTTCAGACAGGATCAAGTATATCCTCACATTAATATTACCCCCCAAACAATCCATGAATTAGATGACATTCATTTCCTAAAAAGTGGAAATGAACAAAGAGGCTCAGGAATATTTCATTGTAAATTAGATAGCCTATCATCTGTTCTTTTCAAAAATGAATCAGAATACGAAGGGTTTCTAAATCATCTTGTAAACCCTTGGATCATTAGGGCATAAAGGGGCTGGCAAGGTTGTTGGGGATGGAAATGGAAAATAATATTTATGAATCCCTAAACATTTTCACACTTATAATCACAGTTAGTCCTTACCACAACCTCATGATGCAGATATGACAGATTGTATAGTATAGTGAACAATGAGAACAGTGGAGCCATAGACTTGTTAGCTAAGCCCAACTCTTACCACCATGGCTTAGCTGCAGAAAGCTCTGGAAAGTTATTTCTTTCCAAGTCTCAGTTACCAGTTAACTCATCTGTAAAACTGGTATAACATCTCATACTTATGTTATGCCTGCTTTCTTCTGTCTTGACTTAATATTTTTCTGAGATCTTTATTTCCTTAAAAACTATGAGAAAGGCTCAATTTTAGTTAGATTATTACAAGATATGACATACATATTTTCACAAATATAGTAACATATCTGTGAAAATTAAAATTTTCTTTTACTCATTGATAGTAATGTTATGGAATAAAACAACCACCAAGAAGATACTGAAGAACTCACAAAAAAGATGACTGAGCCCATGGTTTTGTCTAATGTATGGTCATTCATTTCCCCTCCAAAGATGTACATATTTTCCCTCCTAGGTCTTACTAAAGATGAGTGAGTCAGTGGCAGATGAGATTCCAAGTTTTCAAATGGAATTCACTTCTTAGAGTTTTACATTTTAGTTTATATAAGTCAGCACACTGAAGGATGAGTACTATATTAAATTTAAATAGAGTCAAAACATGTTTATGTCAGTTCATGGATAATAGATTCAGATTATTGTCCTTGGCCTTTTTGTAGTCACACTACACATTCTCCCTGGCAAATCTCATCCATCCCCAGGCAATTTTACCATAAGACACTGATGCATTCACATCTACTTATAACAAGTCTGGATCTTTCCTGAACATATTTACAACTACCTGATGGGAAAATCTACCTGGATGTCACCTAAGCATCCTAAATTTAACGTGTCCAAAATGAAACTCATTCTCTCCTCCAAACCCACTTCCTTCCTCTTATTCTCCCTCTTCTGGTAACTGGATCAAAATCCTCCAATTTCCCAAACTTGAAACCTTAGAATCATCCTTGAAGCTTTTATCTCTTTCAACCTTGACAAGCAATTACCAAATCCTATCAAATCTACCACACTAATATCAATTGAATATATCTCTGCTTCACTAATGAAGTCAGAGTTTAGACCTTCATCACCATTTTTCATCTGGATTAATTCAGATTTTCTCCCTGCATCCAATTTTTTCTAAATGCAATCAAACATCTATACTACTGCTTACTTACCTACAACTGTCTTCTATACTTCTCATACTAAAAATTATAGTTCATCATGAAATCCCCATCACTTAAAAGTTTTTTGTAATGTTTAAAGGGAAAAAAAGAACTCCCAAATAGAACTTGCAACATTTTTCAAGATCTGGATTCAAAGTACCTTACTCAAGACATAATAAAATTTTCACCATTACAGTACTTTACACAACTTTATGCCTTTGCATCTGCTAATAATCTACTCTCTTGGAATGTTCTTTTCCTAATAAGCTCTTGATTCAAATTTTAAGATCTAGATCAAATATCACCTTTTTATGGACCTTGATTCTCCTGTGTGCTTCACAGTCTCTTACTTAGCTGTGAAAGTACTTACTACATTTAATTGCAATGATTTGTTTGATGACCATTGCTTCAACCACATTATGAGTTTCCTATAGCAGAAGCTATGATCGTTATCTTCTTCTCCAGCATCTGACTTAAAGCCTGACACATACCATATGTTAACAAAAGCTTACTGAGTTATAATAGGATCTTGAAAGTAAGTTAGGATGGCATCATAGAAAACAAACTTCTATAGTCCCAAAATTCATTTTGATCACAAAACACAGAGACAAAATGTAAGGCTGCCTAGCTCTTTATACTGACTTAGTACAAAATGGCTTATATTTTTTTTAAAATGAACTGTCAACAGAAGTGCTTTCTTATTTAAACTGAGAACATATTATATAGGTGCTCTATACTCTAATCCCAAAAGCCACAACTCAGAATTTTAAGTTCATAATCCATAAAGACAAACTTAAACAGAAAGACATTTTTAATTAATTAACTTGTTTATTTTCTAACACCATTGTTAATTTTTGGATAGTATTTGATTTTTCCCTTCAGGTACAGTCCCCATAGTTCTCCTACCACCATAGCACTCATGATCCATCTCCTCAGTCCCTAATGCTCTTTCTCCCTTCTCCCTCTCCCTTCCCTGCTGTATGCCTCAGATCTATGATCAGCTTGCAAATTGTGTCTTTTTCCTAACCCTTAAAGAGAAACATTTTCTTTTTTAAAGATTTATTTTATTTTATTTATACAAGCACTGGGTACAGTCAGAAGTGTGGGAGGGTGAGAGAATTCACCAGAGCCAGAGCGGGGAACAGAACAGGCAGACTGACGAAATACACTGCTGAGGGGAGCAGCAGGCAGCAGGAGAGGTCTGCACCAGTGCCTCATAGGCTGTGGGCAGCTTCGCAACCCAGCGCTCAACCGCTGTGCCACGGGGGAGGCCCATTAAAGAGAAACATTTTAATGGGAACTACACATTTCTTAAAGCATAACAGATACCAAATACTCAATATTCCCATAGAAATCATTTCCCAATTGCCAGTTAGGCAGAAAAAAATAAAATTATTATATAACATATTCACATGGTGGTCTTTAGCTGAATAAATATGGAAGAATAAATAGAATTGCTGGAAAAGACACACAAAACTTTAATCAATTATGTTAAAGAGCTAAAATAATTAATACAGGTACTAGTATAAACATTTAACACATAATTAAATGTTAGTATTAATATCTTAAATCTTTGGCTCAATTTAAAGTTTAATAGTAAAATTCAATACCAATTAGAATATATTGGTTTTCATTTGTAATCACTGTATTTTACCAGATAATATTTTAAAAACAGCTTTCAAGGCATGATAAGTACTTACTTTTTGGTTTATAACAACTTATTTCTTAAATAAAAAGTTGCAGAGCACACATTGTATGCAAAGTATTATAGAAAAAAGGAAGTTGAGAAATTTAGGTATTCCCTGCTATCCAAAAGTAGAGCATTCCTATGAAATTTTTCATAAACCAAAATGGTATAAAGCAAAGAAACAATTATCACTCATTTATTTAGAAAAAAAATTTGAGCTCTCCTAGACTCACAAAACATCACCTACCAAATCATATTAAATAACATATAAAACCTAAAATCACACTAACATTGAGTAAAAGCAGGATATGATAAATTTAGCCTGTTTAAAGCTGTTCCTGGGGAAAGAACTTGGTGCCATTCTGGCTACTTGTGGTGCCACTGCCTCTATGCCAGCTTGTGGCATAGCAAACACTGAATACTATTTTCACTTTCATCTTTTATTATAAACCAGAAAATCCTTAGGATTTTTTCAGTTAGCAAAAACAGTTAATAATGTAGGGCTTTCATAAAAGCAAAGTGGCATACCATACTTTCAAAAATCAGAGATACCCAGAAATCATGATCACCAGCTTCAATGAGTGTACGATCTAGGAAAGTATATATACACACATAACAAACAATAGAAATGGATACAAAGAAAATATCCATAATGTTCATGGAGGAAAAGATCACCCTCACAATGGAGTAGTAGTAGTGATGGGGATGGCTGTGCAACAAGGGCTCTGTGACAATTGTGGTAAACTGAGTTCTGAAAGATGGCTGAATATGGACAAGTGGAGATTCAGAGAAGGGCGTAAACTTCTAAAGAAAGAAGTACAGGATAGCAAAAAGACTAAAGATGAATGAGGTGAGGTCCAGGAGACCAGTTAGGAAACAAAATACAGTCTGATTAAATACAAGAGCAGTGATAATGATAATAGAGTGGAGAAGATGGATTTGAGACATGTAGAGGTTAAATCTGCTGGAACAGACAGCTGATTCGATACAGAAAAGCACATGTGGATGACTAGGGAGAACAGGAACATCATTAACAGATGCTGTGATGGAAGGATTGGGGCTGTGAAGACGATCACTTCCATTTTAGATATATTTATTTAGATTTTCCAGTGGGTTACTCATCTGGAAATATACAGCAGGTAACTGAAAATGTAGAACTAGAATTCAGGAAAGAATAGAGCAGAAGATCAGTATTTGAAAGTTCCTTAAGTAGATGTGAACACTGAATCTATCTTCGTAAAAGAGATTCCAAAAGCATTGGTGTAGTGATCCTTAAATTTAAGCATGCACCAGTAATCCCTGGAGGATTAATGAAAGCAAATTGCTGTGTTTCTGACTTAATAACTCTGGGGTATTCTGTGATGGTGCTGCTGTTCCAGGGCCCATACTTTGAGAAACACAGATCTAAATCATCAAATCTTTTTTTTTTTTTAATTCAGCATTGGTCTCGTCTTTTAAAAAAATAATTTGTACCAACGTTAGCAATTTTTTTATCTACCTGTTTTCCATTTATTAGAAACTGTCTTGTCAATCCATTATTAAGGAAACAAAGCTGCCCAAAGGATATGCTTCACACTATGGCTGTGATAAAAAGGGTTTCAATAAATTCTTCCCTTCTTTCCTAAGGACTGTGCTGCACCAGATTTCAGTATTCTGTTGACAGACCTGCTGGACCCTTATTTGGTGGCCTCTACTAACCTCTCTAAAGCTCTTTAGAAGTCAAATATTTATTTGAGACTTTTGTCCCATATAGGCAATGGCTTGAAAAGCACTTAGCTGTTTACTTTTCATCTTACTATAAATTATTTATCCCTCAGTCTGTAAATGGCTATTTGCAGGATTAGACAAATTTTGAATGCTCTGATAAGAGGACTGTTGCATCCAAATTTGTGCATAATCCATAAAAAGCACATGTAACCTACAACCTTAGCTGGGATGACATATGAAACAGATTCACTAAGCATATGTAAGCAGTGCGAAATATTAATCAGTTAACATCAGCAAATTTGTTTTTGAAACATAAATTTACTGCATACATCATGCCCTAATGAGAAATAATGTTAGTTACAAAAAAACAATAAAAACATACCTTGAGTAGTTTTCTCTACTTCTTTCCTCTTTCTACTCTGGCTATTGTAATTCATCCTCAGTTCTTGGTTATATTCATGCAAAGTTTCTCTGGAATTGTATGACTGTCTTGGTTTACGTCCATCTTCACTTTCATCAGATGAACTGGTGTAAGCTAGATCCATTTCATGCTTGACTTTTGACAAAGGCTGGTAGGGTTTGCAGTCTGTTTGCTCCATCTCTGATTAAGCAAGCTCAGTTTCATGAAAAACTGGAAGAGGAACTCCTTTAATGGAAGCAGTCCTGAAAGAGAGAGGGGAAAACACAAGCCTTCTTAGATTTGTCCTTTTGCAAAGAAATGCATCTGGCAGATTCACAATTGGTACTGATAATACTATATCAAAGGAGAAGAGTAAAAGACAAACTATGTAACATGAAGCTAGCCAGAGGCAATAATAACACTCCGTGTTACATGCATACATTTTCAAGCATTTAGGATTAAGCTGTAGGTTACAGAAAACACTCAAGGTAAAAGAGAGACAGTCTTCAAAAATATTTGTACTAGAATGCAAATAAAGGCCAACATTGTTCGATGGTGTGTGCATGTTTTTAATGTTAAAGTCAGTGGTTAGATTAAAAATCATTAAGAGATATGAAAGCATTTAGGAGTACAAATCTTACCCCAGCACATTCTACATTTGAAATGAAAACTGATAAGAGAACTACATTCAGAAAAAAAAAAAAAAAACAGACTCTTGCCTCTGGTTTAATATTACATTTAAGACAGGGACTCTGAGGAAGGGAAGGATTCTGAGTGAGAGAGGCTCATGAAATAAAGTATCCTTGAGGGGGACTGAGCTCTTTGTGCTCATATTGTGGTTTTTCAAGCCTCAGGCTTGAAGAGCAGTTTTAATGAGTTAGGTGGTGATAATTTTTGTTCTTCATAGCACCAAGAGGCACATTTTTGGTGAGTATATTGGTACAGTAGATTTCAAACAATAGATTCAAAATTGGGTTTAGAGATAGAAATTTTTTTAAAGATTTATTTATTTATTTATACAAGCACTGGGTACAGTCAGAAGCGCAGGAGGGTGACAGAATTCACCAGAGCCAGAGTGGGGAACAGAGCAGGCAGACTGATGAAATACACTGCTGAGGGGAGCAGCGGACGTGGCAGGAGAGGTCTGCGTGCCATGTGGGACCCTCGCCGGCGGCCAGGGATTGAACCAGTGCTGCAGAGGCTGTGGGCAGCCTCGCAGCCCAGCACTCAACCACTGAGCCACGGGGGAGGCCCCTAAAAACAGAAATTTTAAAGTTTATAATACATCACTGAAAGAATCCCCCTCCCCTTTTTCCACAGAATGCTGAACTAGGGGGCGTTACAATTATTGGGGCCAGTAAAGGCATTATCTGCTCTCAGTACAGAGAGGGCTGAGAAGATCAAAGGCCGTCTGAGATGCACTGCAAAAAGTGTTCTTCCCCTCATTATTCAATATTACTTTATCATCATTTTCCTCCACTGCTGCAACTTTGCAACTTGGTCTTTTTACACAATGTTCAAAAATCTAGCTCATAAGCAAATACCTTTATAATTTCATTTTGCAGTGAAATGGACTGTATTTTTCTTTAATTTGGAATATGTATGTTCAAAGATATCTACAGACATGTACAATATTTCACTTTTTGGAATTCGTATTCTATGTATGGCAAACACATAGGACAAGGAAATCATTCAATAAAGGCTTATGAATTGACTAATAAGCATTCAGTATTACATAATGCTTTGAGGTATATACAGAGTTAAAAAACCTGAAGTTTACATCCATAGACAAGTGTTCAAGCTCTTTCTTGAAGGCAGAATCTGGGTCTTATATGCATCATTGTATCCACCACATCACTTAATAGTACTCTAGGCGCACACATAGTATAACTATTTAGCTAGTGAAACTTCAAATTCCATATATGATCTACAGAGACCCCTACTTTGGTTTGAATTGATATCAGAGATGAAAATATTTGGAGAGAAAGCAGTAAAGTATTACAAATGAATAGACTCTTAAGAGTCAACAATAATTTGACCTCATGAGATCTCATGGTTGTCTACACAATATTACTCCCCAATTTGTAGCTCCAGTATAGGTCCTTGCCTAAGTCACATTCTTGAATCTCTGTCTACTTTTGTTGGAGGATGCAGCTCAGAGGCTGGAGTCCAGTCTCACAGTAAGTGACACTCCAGACCCCAATCCCTGAAGTTCTTGAAAAAGATGTCACCGCCCTACCTTCTCTCCCCTTCATTTTCCTGCTGCCAATATCTCAGGGGCCTTGAATCAACTCTGTCCATGCCACAAACCAGACTTCCTGAACAGGGGGGCTGCTGGGAAGGAGAAAGGAGGAGCTGGGAAGCTATTATTGAAGAGGTAAAAAGAGCTGAAGCCATATGGGTGGATGCTTCAGTTGGTCTTTGCTCTTCATTCCAGTTTTAGAGCTTTGGCAGGCAGCACAACTCCACTCTCTGAGAGACTGTCAGCTGCCATCTTCACCTCATGGTAGACTCAGCTTGGGTACTCCTTGGTTTTCTCCTGTCTCAGCCCTTGGTCCCTGCATAAACTCTTGCTTGTGTTTCTTGCTGGAAGATACCTTGATCTCACTCTCCTGGCAGCTCTGCTCTTGGGCTGTGGCTGCTCCACTTTGGGCCCTGCCTGTTTTAGACTCAACTTTTGCCCACAAGGGGATGGTTGGTCTCAGAGTTTGAGAGTTCAAATTTTGAAGTTCTTCTATCCCATACTCCTCCCTCTCTCTGTCCCTTTCAACCTCCTAATGACTAAAAATCTTTGAGCCCACTAGAGTTTGATTACTTTTCTTTGATGCACACAACTGAACACGAACCCTTAGAATTTGCTACATGGGCTTTTTCCCTTAATAGCTTGGGGTCCCTGGACACTCCTCAGTTTTGCCTGTTATCACTTGATTATCTAGAAAGACATCTCAAACTTATACTCTAAAAACTGAGGTCCTGATTCCCATCTGTTTCCAAAACTTCTCTCTCACAGCCTTCCCATTTTGGTCAATGGTAACTATTCATCTGCTTGTTTCAGGCAAGTCATCCTTGATGCCTGCCTTTCACAGCCCACATGCAATCCATCAGTAAATCCTGTTGGTGCTACCTTTGGAATATATCCAGAATCCAATAACATCTCTCCATTTCTTCATTACTACAATGGTTCGAGCCATCATTTCCCACTTAGATTATTGCAATAGCCTCCGAATTACTCTGCTACATTGCTCCCTTATAGCACATTACCCACAATGCAGCCAGAATGAAGCTTTTAAAATCTATGTTGTCATTTTGTTTCCCTCCTTTGTTCAAAAACAGCAATGCCATTTCCACTTCCTTCAGAATAAAAGTCAGAATCCTTATCATGATCTACAAAGCCCCTACAAAGTCTGCCTCCACCATGCCCTAACCTCTCCCAAACATTCTAGATACACTAGATTTCTTGCTACTTCTGGAAATACCAGACATGTTTTGACCTCAGGGCCTTTAATCTCCCATTGTAAACCACGAAAAGATGTTACTTTTCATTCTCCTTTCTGTCTTTCATAACACTTATCACTATAGTTTGCTTATTTGTTTATCACATGCCATGTCTCTCCCCAGTTCAACATAAGCTCATGAAGGTAGGTATTTTCATTTGTTCTATTCAGTATCCCAGAATAAGGAGTGTTTGAGCACATAAAAAACATCTGATCAATACTTGCTGAATGGATTTAATAAACAATTGCCTAGCACTCACAAGAGGGCCTATACCGAACGTGGAAATGATAAGGCCATAGTCACTGCCCCAAGGAACTCACAACCTAATTCAAGTGGTAAACAGCTCTACTACAAAGCAGAATGAAAACAAAATAATGTTTATGTGTGAAAGATGTAGATAAAGAGAAAGGACAGTACTTGATTTGACTTATTTGTTCATGACCAATACCATCACAACTACTAAAATTCTACTGAGTATCTATGTGATGAAGCTAATTTTAATGTTTTTCTTTGTAGGTGCCCATAGGGTACTTTTCAGAAGGTGGGCAGTTGTCTGAATTCTATTCTTTGTCTTTGCTCTGAATAGTGCACAGTTAGACATGTACTAAAAGTAAATTTCCAGAGATGTATCTTTGCAGCTGATGAAAATTCATCTAACTTAATTTCTACCTATATTTACAGTTTTGTTTCATGAATGTATACTGAATAGAGGTAGAAAGCTGTTTTCCATATAAGGACTTTGACAATGTAAATTATCAATGGAAGACTTTATAATTAATAATAATAATAAATTATTTATAGTTAATAAAGAGATAACTGAAGATGGTGATAGATATTATTATATTCTCTAAATCAAACTTCTCATCTCACACTTTTTCTTTCAATCAAATCTATGATTCACTCTGATCAAGATGAACATAACAGAGGTATGGCCAAAAGTAATGCTCCCTCTCCCTCTTGGCTACAAATTTATATCACACAAAGTTAACAAATTAAATTTAAAAATGAAAAACTTCTCATATCTAATGCTTAATGTTATGTTTTGGTAACTGTGATGTATCACATTAATATCACTCTTATTTTTAGGCACGGAAATCCAGTCAGTCTTTTTTTTTTCTCAATACATTGATTTACAAAATGAAAATGAGAGAGAGAGAGAGAAATTTCTGTAACCATTTTGAACCGTTCTTGAGTTCTAATCTCAGCTACTCACAGCTATGAATCAGATAGGAATGTCACACCTATTCAAGGTTATTGAGTGTTCTTGGAAGCAATCTTCCTTTAAGCCACAAAATTGGTGCAAACCAAGAGAAAAGAATACTTCCTGCCCCCTAACTCTCAACCACAACTTCTTGTCTTGAAATTTGTGTCCGTGAACCCCAAGGCTGAGGACACATCCACTTCTACCCAGACACTTGATGTGCAGGCGGCTCTACAGGCCCCGAGCTGTGAAAGTATATGACATTCGCCAGTCATGAGAGGAGGAGACTGAATTCACTCAAAACACTCCACTTTTTGAAAATAAGTAAGTCAGAAAACACTAGGACAATGATTACCATTTTAAATCAAATGAAGTTTGAAAGCACAATAATTCTGAAAAGCTGCTGTGCCAAACACAGGAAGGCAAAGGATAGACTCATATTTGTTAAATTAGTATTTTCACTCAATGCTCAAGATGGCATTCTGGACAAACCAATGTTATTTAAACATGAGGGTGATACTGTCAACTCAGAGAAAAACAGTTGTACATATGATGCTGTTCACATCGAACACTAAATTCTCTATTATTTTAATTATGGTAAACATTTTTTTTAAAAAAGAAAAGCCACTGCATAGGTAAAACACACTGCTTTGGAACAGAGTATAAAACAAGTAAGTCCATTATCTTTGCCATTGCAGAAGATCCCTTCAGATAGGTCACACAGTATAAATGTAAATGTCAGCACCTTTGGCTTACTCTTGTGTTTTCACTTTTACCTGCTAGCAAGATAAACTCCAAGGTGACTTTAAAGGAGACCTATGGAGATTTATGTTCATTTCTTTAGTCACCGAAAGGCTATGGAGTGACAACTTGGTTTTCGAAAATCATGGGCCTTGGAATGGCAGAATTATCACCATAACAACAGCAGCAGCAGTTAACTCATATGGCAGATATCAGATATCTTAGGCCCTGTGTGCTTTTCATATGCTAACTCCTTTAATTCTTTTTTTTTTCATTTTTTAAAATTGCAAAAATATTGGTTTTCAATATTGCATATGCTTTAGAGTTATAGGATCACCTCCTGCAGGTGTATGTTACCACTCTACACCTGCCATCAAGGCACCCATAGTCCTCCATCATAGTCCAGTGTGCGCCCTCCCCGCTTTGCACTCCCCCTGTCAATACCACTCTGGTAGTCTCGATTCTATAGTCATATTTCTAGGCTTTGTTATTGTTTTAGTTTTATCTGACCCTTTGTTTGGTTTCTCTATATTCCACATATAAGTGACACCATCCAGTATTTATCTTTCTCCTTCCAAATCTGCTCATCTGTCTTTGGGCATTTAGATTGTTTGCATAGCTTGGCTACTGTATATAGTGCTGCAGTGAAATAGGAGTGCATACATCCCTTTGAAGTAGTTTTTACATTTTGGGGGGGGGAGACATCTATGGCCAGCACCTAAGGAAAACAGTATGGAGATTACTTAAAAATGTATCTACCACATGATATAGAAATTCTACCTGAAGAATGAAACACTACTAATCCTTTAATTATTACAGTATCCTAGGATATCGGTACTAGTCTTACACCCATTTTATAGATAAAGAAAACCAAGGAATAGAGCAATCAAGAAAGTTGTCCTAGATCACGCAACTAGTAAGCTGTGGAGCTATAATTTCAGTGCGTACAGCCTCCAGAAGCCACACTGTCATCACTATTCCACACCGTCTTTCAGTAGAACACTTGGTAGAGTGGCCTTAGGTATATCACCTCTCCTCTTGCAAGGCCTTCCCTTTCTCTAAATGAAATAAAGTGTCTCAAAGAATTCTTGCAGCTCTAAAATCCCATGATAACATATGAAATTGAGGGTGTTAAAAGTTGATATAAGTGGAATCATTTTAAAATGGAGTCAGGAGAGCCATTACAGAGAACCTACATTAACTATCTTGTTTGAACAAGACAAAAGACAAACCTTAGATGGGGCCAAAAAAGCAAACAATTGTTTGAGAAGTCATCAGATCCTGAGAACTGATGTTTCTCGACTTTTTGCCTGAGGATAGAATCAGTAACCAATTATGTATAGTCAAGAATAGCTTAGTTTGTCAGCACCAATGAATTCTTTTTTAAACCACTTACCTCATCCTCTTTTCTTCCCATAAAAGTCACCTATCTTTTTTGTCCCTACTTGTGACACATTTTGCATTTCTACCCAAATCTGTGTTCCCTTAATAGCAATGTTTTTATCACAAATAAATGCATTTTGCCTTTTAATTGTCTCCTGATTTTTAGATTAACATAGGGAAGCTTAGATTGATTTGCCCCCCCCCCAAAAAAATGGTGGCTACACTCAAGGCTAAGTTTACATTATTTATCACTGCCTTTTCCCCTCCTATCTTCCCTCTCACTCTCCCTTTCCTCAACCTCTTCTCAAACATTGCAATATATTATAAAATCTTTTAACTAAAATATTAGCTTACATGCTATAGGTATGGGTATGTATGTGCGTGCATGTATATGCATTGGGGATAGCATCCCTTCCTATCCTGTCATTTTCTTTCCATTTGTCATTGGTAATCTTATACACTACATGAAGTATACCTCAATTTAAAAAAGGAAAATATTTAAAAAAGGAAAGCTGTCCCTGGTTTCCCCTCAACACAGCCTGTCCTAACCATTGGAGCTGTTTATAGACTGAACTTTCACCAGCAGTGCTCACTTCACTCCAGAAAAATAAAATTGAAGGCGCCACAGGACAATGCCCAAGGAGAGCAGGGCATAATGCAACAGAGGAAATGAGACCCCCAGCACCTGGAGAATAGTGAGCAGAGAGAGCTAATGCCCTTAGGAGTTATTATAACAATTTTCCCACAATAAGGACATTTTTATATTAATTCACAGTGAAGGATTCAGAAAACATGGAGCTTAGGAAGTCCTTAAATTGAAAAGAATGGAAACTCTTGCTTGATTCTTCTTTTACCTTTCTTTGTTTTAGGAAACACGTAGAGATCTAGTGTGTGTGTGTGTGTGTGTGTGTGTGTGTGTGTGTATGCGTGTGTGTCTCTCTCAGGGGGAGCTATGAAAGTAACATAATAACTTGAATCTTTACAAAATCCAGGGAGTAATATCCCACATATTCTTAGCAGCCTCTAAGAGTGACTGTTGTCGTTCTGGATCATTTCCTTTCAGCTATAATATACACATACTTCTTTTTTCCCATATTGGTTCCTTTACTCTAGATGCTTTTGCATGTTTCCAAAGAATATTTATAATGATAATTTTTAATAGTAGTAGAGAGTGGATATACCACAATTTACTTAATCATGTCCCTATTGTTGAGTATTAACATTCTTCTCTCTTCATTTAGAAGTATTTTCACTTAAGTCATATAAAAATAACATGAACATTTTCAATATGTTTTTTTATTTCCTTAGGGTAGATTCCAAGAAGTTGAATTAATGAGCCAAAAGGTCTGAACATTTTTGTGGTTTTGGGCAATTGCAACGATTTACACTGCCATTAGCAACGTGTGGGAACTCTCTCTGCTCTCATTGTACCCTTGCCAACTTTGAGCATTATTTTTTAATGTCGATTTCCTATAAGTAAATCAAAGGTATCTTCTTACTTTAGTTTGCATTTCCTTGATTATTAGTTAAGCTTAGTTTTTTTCTGCATTTATTAGCTGCATTTCCTCTCTTGCAAACAACTTAAGGTTTTTGTGCATTTATCTAATGTGGACTTTTTTTTAAAATTAAACATTATATTAGTACAACAATAAATTAACCCTTTATCTATAAAACTTGCTGAAACTATCTGTCATAGCTTGTTGTTTGCCACTTTTATTTTTGTCCTTTTGAGATGAATGAAGATTATACCAAGAAAAAGCATTATCATCAGTTGGGCATCAATCAGTTGCTTTAGAAAAATATAGAGAACTGGTAAAACCAAGAGTTTTTCTGAAAATGATTTCTTGGTATCTGATAAATCAGCTGTTGGGACTGACTTCATTTAGTCTTTCACAAAATAAATTGTAGTATGTCTAAATTCTAACATTTGAAAAAAAAAAAAAACATAACTTGAGCTTGATGAGCACCTAGAGAGGTAGTACATGAAGTTTAAAGCACTAGCTTGATTTTGTCATGAAATTGGACAGATATTTTGGTGTCTCACAGATATTTTGGGGAGTGGGAACTCTCTTCCCTCTACCCTTCTAAGTTTATGGCTGAGAGCCCTGAAAGACAGACATCCTCAAGATGCTCAGAATATGCCATCCAAGATGTGTCACTTTGGCTTGTGCAGTGTTTCAGCTGAAGTCAATCGATGCCCTGCATGTTCACTAGAAACATTTTCCATTCCTTCAACTACCTAGAAGAATGAAATTGGAGGTTTAACCCAGAATTAGGATTTTTACCAAAAATAGCTTTTTCATTAGGGAAGTCTACCTTATGGCAGTGCAAAGACCTAGTCACCAAGTATCTGGTCTTCATATGCGTCACCCAGTTCTCATCATATGATCTCCCTCATCTTTCCCTTAAATTCCAGACACTTAAGTCATGCTTAAGCTCAGTATACACACACACACACACACACACACACACACACGACAAACACACACACACTCCATCATTTTGCTGCACTGGATTTAGAAACCACATCTATGTAATTAAACATGTTCTTTTCTCCTACTAATCTGATTTGATGTTGAACTGGTGCCTGAGAAGAACCCAGAGGGGTGGGGGAAATTTTCTCTCTACCCTTACACCATTCCATAATAAAGGACAGATTATCAGGAGAAAAAGAGTTTAATGACATGTATTCCTTTTGCATACAAGAGAAAGACTCAGGAAAACTCAATAACTTCCTGAAATGGTTCAGACCATCAACTTCAAGACAAAGGAAGAATGCTGGGGGCAGTGGTCCAGTATGTCAAAGAAAAATTCCAGGATGATGGAAAAAGAAAATGTTTAATGAAGTATTTGTCTTGCCACGCAGAAACAAAGAGGACTTTGAAGAACAGGCCTTATTAAATTTCCTCCAGTCTATCATATTTAGCTCTTACTTTTTATACATACCTCTGATAATATCTCTCTTTTCCCAGGATAGGGAGGGAGAGGCCCTTACAGTTGGATATTTTCCCTTATACATGAAAATATCACTTACAAAAGAGTAACTTCTACTGCTTTTTAAAAGAGCTTTTTGATTTTGTCATGAAATCCTTTTAAAAAGGACAAATGGATATTCCTATGACGCCTGTGTTCCAAATTAACCAACTCAAAATAATCCTTATGCCAAAGAGATATATTTTAGGGTGGCAAATTTGTTTCCCTTCAGGCATAGCCATAATATTTTAGCAAGTAAATGGAAAAACAAATTATCATTATTCAGGATTTAGGCTGAGAATTTTAAGTATTGCATATGGAACTTCTTAGCCAGAAAATGAAGGTATTCCAAATAGACTATTTTTGTAGTAACATAGTCTATTATGTCAGAGATACCATTCAAGATTTGAAATGAAATTGTTTACCACATTAGTTCCCATGTGTTCATTTAAGCTAATTGTTCTATAAGCAGTTTTTAAAATCTTACAATGGGAAGATGAAAAGACCCTCCTAGAAAAAATTCCTCCAAAACTGATTTGACTCAGTTGTAAGAACTTTTACAGTTGATGTTTTCACAGTGCCTCAGCAGGTTCTAAGGGCCATCTTGAGGGGAAAAAAAGTTACTTAATTCTACAACTGAATAGTGATGATTCTTAGATTTTTTCTGGCTACACGTCTTTATTTTGTCTCATTATTTTTGGATCAAATCTCTAAGCATTTTTGTAGACACTTACGCTAGATCACATAAGTAGAGAGAGAAAGATTAGTGAGTAGCCAAGCTCACAGTGTCACCAAATTCACGAGGAAACACTAACCGGAAACATGCTTTGAAAAGAAAAATCTACATCAGGAAATTTAGATTAATTATTTTGGACATTCACTCTCATTTAATTTTCCCTATTGCTCCTAACAAAATCTGGACTCCTAAACTGCCCCATATACCACACAACAGAAATCCATATACACAGATGCTCACAAAGACAAGTACGGACAAAGTTCCTGGGAAATGGAACTATCTTCAAGATAGATGGTGATAGCAGTTTAGTGTATGCAAAAAAAGAAGGCCCTGAATCTCTCGTTCATATTTCAAATTCATTGAGACAGGGATTTTTTTTTGTCTGTTTGGTCTAAATTGAAATTTAAGGGGGCTATCAACTGGATTTCTCTCTCAAAAATTGCTCTTTAGTTGTATGATTGAACTGGAGGGAATCTACACAGAAGTCTTGAATATGGAGGCACTTTCCTAGAGACTATTTCCTTTATGCAAAAGTACAAGATACCAGGCTAATTTCGTCTTGCTAAGATTAATTGTTAACATCTGACTGCCAAACTGAGGCAAAAAGAAGGGGAGGATACTGAAATGTGGGATGGGGAAGGGGCCCATGGAGCATGGTGGAGGATTATTGGGGAGACAGGGATTTTTTAATTGTATAACCACCTAGCACATTTCTATCCCTTAGGATTTAAAAATAATAATACGTCTCTGAATTGCAGTGACAGCTATCTCCATCATAGCATGTCTTCTGGAATTCCAACAATTTCCTAAAGAAGTTTCAAATTATCTTTCTCTTATAACTTCTCAATATCCTTTGTGGTAGATTATGTAAATCAGCTAAAAACTAATATGAGAAACAATCTTTACGAAAATTGAAGGTAACTCAATGTACAAAAGCTTTTTTACTCTTTAGAGAAGAACAATAGCTGCTTATTTCCCCAAGTAAACAATCATATTCAATTCATTTTTCTTACAATGAAATCCCTCGGGGCTTTGTAAATTTCATAGTAATTTTAGCATTAACATCCTTATCCAAAATGTAGCATCAAATGTAATATATCATCTTCAAAAGTAATAGGTTTTATATATGGTGTCATATAACCAGAGATATCGCTTTCTTCCATAGTTTTCAAATAACAAGTATTAATCGTAGCTCTCTATTACCATCTATCTTCTGCATTAGTTCAGTGAAATCTTCACTTTTTCAGTAATTCTCTCAAGTTTCATGTACACCAATTGAAAGCAGAAGCATTTTCACTGTTTACTGTTTGAAACTGATTTTCAATTATGTTAAATATTAGATGGAAAAGGAGCTAATCAAATAAACATAACATGTGCTACAAAGAAGTAGGCCTTTAGTGACTTAATTGTAGAGGTGGATATATGGATTAATGATTGCCGGAGTTTGTACCAAGTATTTTGCAGCCCTGGGCAAATGCTAATTATGCCACAGATAGGTTATATGAGAAAGAATCCTATGAGATAGTCCTAAAATGAATATTCTAGACCCAGTTTCTTGACAAATTAGTGCATGTGTCACAATTATTTTTTATCTCCAAACTGGGGAAAATACCAAATTTCATTAATCCTATGAACTCACAGGGTTATTATCCTTAGCGCATGAAAATAATATGATTCAATGTGCTAAAAAGCAAGTCGCAGAGGAAAGCAGCTAGTACAAGTTGTCAGTTTCAAGTTGTCAGTTTCTTTAAGTAATAATATTTCTTTTCTTCCTCCTCCCCTCTCCCTTCTTCCTTATTAGAAGTAAAAGGACTAGAAAGAAAATTCAGGCATTCTTTAAACCAATGATAGCATTTAATGTCAAAAACTTTATAATGAGAAATGTTTTCCTCAGTTTACAGATGAAGAAGCAGAGGCACAGAAAGGTTAAGTAATTTCATCACAATCACACAGCTAATGGATTTAGAGTTCAAATCAAAATGGTATAGTTCCAAAGCCTGTGCTCTTCATCTCTTTGCTATAGGTGGGTCACAGATGATCTGCAATAAGATTCAAAGGGAGCTGTCAGAACAAGAATGGGAAATTCAGGTATGAATTTAGGTTGCAGCTTAGAAGAGCAAGTAGCCTCTGGATTTTATAAAGAATCTGAAAGGTATTAGGCCTTGCTTATGTAAATAAACTGTTTGGACAAGGATGGCATAAAGATGCCCAGGAAAGCATGAATTTAGATATCAGCGAAAGGACCCTAAAATGCCATCAATGAAACAAATACAAATATAAAAATATAGCTGTTCTTCATGGATAGCAGGTGCAAAACAATTTCCACTGCATGCCATATTTTGCATTTATTAAATATGGTAAGCAGGAGAAATTGTGTTGTATTTACTATATACCCAAGATGAGAGGAAGCTAGAATTGACTTGGTGTGGCTCGATCAATGTATAATTATTCTGATAGGGATTTCTGCACCATTACAGGCCACAAGAACTTTACTAGACTTCCTTAGTCTCCACACAGTAATACTTAGTCTTCCTTAGTCTCCATACTCAGTAATAACATGGAAAAAGATTGTACTGTAATTTTCACCTCTGTGTTTCCCTCTTCTAATATCTACATTTTCAAATTCATCTACAGGGAGTAAAACGATGTGATTACAATTGGGTTGCTACCAAAGAAAACAGGGTTGGCAAAATGTAGTAGAAACAGTACCAAACTTGGATTCAGGAAGTGTGAGTTTGGGTCCATCTTGTGTCACTTACTATATAACATTGGCTGAATCAGTTCACCTCTTTTGGATACTAAAGACTAAATATCCTTGATCCTTCAGAGAGCTGGCAGATAACTCAAAATAATACTTATGAAAGCACCATGTAAATTGTAAACAATTCACACAGTTAAAATTATTAATGACTTCCAACTATACCAATACAAGATAATCTATTGTTTTGAAAAAGTACTACTCAGCTAGTCAATGTTACCGATCTTTTTCTTTTTTGTGTTGTTTTATTTCTTATACAGCATAATTGAGGTATAGTTTATATAGCATACAATTCACTCTTTATAAGTATAAAATTCAATGATTTGGGGTACATTTATAAAGTTAAGAAGCTATCACTATACTCAGTTTTAAAACAATCCAATCACTGTAAAACTAATCCCTACCTCCATTAATCAGCCACTCCCAATTCAGCCTTCCTCAGTCCCCAACAACTATTAATAAACTTTATGTCTCCATGGTTGGTTTGTTCTGGACAATATGTATAAATGGAATTATACACTATGTGCTCCTTTGCATCTGGTTTCTTCCACAATGTTTTCATAATGCTCCTGCTCCTCCATGATGTTATATGCATCAGTATATCATGTACTTTTTATTTCTGAATATAGTATTTTTAAACACTGTGTTGGATTTGTCAGTATTTTTCTTAAGGATGTTCTGCCCCACCCCCTTTTTCACCTCTCTTTTTGGAATTCATACTTTGTGTATGTTGGTAGTTTTGATGTTCTCCCACATGTCCCCAAGGCTCTGTTCATTTTGCTTTAATCTTTTTTCATTCTGTTCCTCATAATGGATAATTTCTCTATATCAATTTTTAAGTAAACTGTCTCTTACCATCTTCACACTGTTGTTGAATCCCTCTAGTAAATTTTTCATTTCAATTTTTATACTTTTCAACCATAGAATTTCCATTTGGTTCTCTTTATAATTTCTACTTCCTTTTTGAAAGTAAACTTGGCTTTCTAAATTTTTATTTTTGTCATACTTTCATTGAAGCCTTTATTCATGATTTCCTTTACTTCCTTGAACATATTTGTAATAGCTGGAAACACCGGAGAATGTTTATATTGACTATTTTTGTAACTGAGTATATAGGCCATGCTCTCTTATTTCTTTGCATATTTCATAGTCTTTGTTGTTGTTAAAAGCTGGGTATTTTAGGTAATATATTGTAGCAACTCTGAATTCTGATTTTACCCATAATGGCTACTATTGTTGTTTTTTGTTTGTTTCTTTAGTAACCTGCTTGAATTAAATCTATAAAATATGTCACTCAACGATGTGTCACTGCTGATTTCCCTGGTCAGTTATTTTGTTGTATTCTTTTATAAAACCTGGTTTCCTAAGGATGGAACTCTGTGTCTCTGTAGTTTTGTTTTTTTTTTTTTTTTAAGATTTATTTATTTATTTATACAAGCACTGGGCACAGTCAGAAGCGTGAGAGGGTGAGAGAATTCACCAGAGCAGGGATCAGAACAGGCAGAAGGACAGAAGGACCGAAGTACACTGCTGAGGGGAGCAGTGGGCGCGGCAGGAGAGGTCTGTGCACAGTGTGGGACCCTCGCTGGCGGCCAGGGATCGAACCGGCACTGTAGAGGCTGTGGCAGCTTCGCAGCCCAGCGTTCAACTGCTGTGCCACCAAGGGAGGTACTGTCTCTGTAGTTTTATGGTCAGTAACTGATTATATAGAAGTTGTGCTCAACCACCTTGAGGCCATAAGGTTTCTAACTTCTGCCAATGAATATTTGTATGGGAAAGGAAATACATTCAAATACATGCTATTTTCAAGATTGTCAGTTTTTATTTTCCACTTGGACCTTTTCATGACTTTGTAAACTGCCTCAGAGTTGGCTGGCTTAAGCCCTCTTAAGTCTCCATTATCTGTTGCATTATATGTATATTCTCATACTTTATAGAAACACAACCAAAACCTCAGGTTAGCAGAACAGTTGGCCCTCCAGAATGGGTGTTGTACTATCAAGTTATTTACATCAATTATTGTACTCTACTGAGACTGTCACTTCTACTAACAATGTCACTGTACTTGGGCATAACAACCATAGTAAGGAAGCCACAATTCTTATAGCCTGCCCTACCATAGGCACTGACCAAACTGCGTGTATGTAGTTGGGGAGGGGATGGAGAGCATTCCATACCACAAATGCCCACTTTTTATTACCCTAAGTCAAATAGCTTATTCACAGTGTTTCTTGGATTATTGTAAGCCTTTGGGTTAATTTCAAGGGTATTTAAAGGTTCATTTTGAGCTTTATAGTTTATGGATGAGTTAAGAAAGTGAATTTGTAGATCTTCACTAGACCATAGTCAGAAATCCTACCCAAATCACTGATCTTTTTGCTGCAGGACTTTATAGAAATCCCACACATTAGGGATTTGTTGGGGTTTTGTTGAATTTTAATACAAGAAAAAACAATGTAAAAATGTCTCATACATAATTTAATGTTGATTATATACTGAAATAATTTGGATATATTGGGGTCAGTAAAATAAATTATTAAAAGTAATTATACTGTTCATTTTTTTTAATGTGGTTCCCATAATTTGAAAACCATATATGTTTTGCATTACATTCATACTAGGCCATGCTTGTCTAGATCTAACATTCAGTTTATTGAAAATATGACAGACAAAGAAACATCAAATAATGCAATGGGGATGCAAATAGCAAAATCAACAGTGTGATAAACTTCTGAAAGAAAAATGATCCAGTTTAAATAAATTGCAAAGAAAAAATAAAAGTTGGAAGGAAATGTAGGGATTAAAAGAGTTATATCTAAAAATTTAATGCATCTTATTAGGAGTCTCCTTTGAACAAAGAAATGAAAAAAAACTACATGTACATTTATGAAAACAGTTGAAAAATTTGCGAATGTAAAGGTCATCTGATGATATTAAAGATTTGCTGTTTATTTCTCAGGTGTAAATCAGTATTAGAGTTAGGCTGAAGAGACTAGATACCTTGTAATCACAAACAAAGGCTTTATGAATGAAATTATATGATATCTTAGACATATCAAAAAATCTATGGAGGTAAGAAACGGAATTGGGTTGGGTATAGGTAAATTAAGATTGTACATGTTTTGAAAATTATTGAAGTTATGTGATAAGTGTTGGGTTCATTCAATGATGCTCTCCACACCTATATATGTTTAAAATTTAAAGCAAAATAGTTTTGAAGAAATATTAATTTTTACAAAAACATTAGAATAGAAAATTAAATGGAAGAATAAGACACAAAAATTAAATTAATAATGAAAAATTGTTTAAACCAGTTAGTTTCATGTGAAGAGGATGACAACAATGAATTTTAACTTTCTCCTAAAGTCTTTATAATTAACTAGAATTAATTTTAAATTAGAAAAACAGTAGCTCTCATACATAGAGGTTATTACCAATTATTTGAAAAAAAATAAAAATAAAGGAAATACATTAATAAATGAATAGCAATTATCTCTGTTTTATATGAACATGAATGAATTTCTTTTTGAAATATTTTCCCTAGTCTCTATATGGAGTATATATTACTTTTTCATTAGAAAAATCAGAATGACAAGTATTCTATGGAAAAATTGAAATTTTTACTTTCCTTTCTGTTCTTCTTATTTATGTTTACACAAATATATAGCTATTCTGCCATTCACTAGAAGGTATAGAGCTAAGTATTTAAATATATATCTAAATATGTAGTATATATTATAGGTATATTTATGTTTAATACATAGATATAATCATAAAATTTAGATATAAATAATCATCTATATATCTCTTTATGCATATTGATCTAGCTCTAAATATTTTCAATCTTTAAAATTTGACATATATTATTATTATTCATAACCTATGTCCCTCTGACATAGCACATCAGGAGGATATTATTATTACCACTTACAGATGAGAAAACAAAGCTTCAAATACTAACAAAACATACAAGGCATTAGCAGATGTTGGATGAGAACCCAGGTTTCATTGCTCCTAGTCTGGTGCCCTTTTCACTATAACACATTGCTTCCCACAAAGAGTATCAAACTCAGAACACTATTAATTTAGCAGATAACTAACTTAGGCCCAATTGAATTCAAGTTATTTACATCAATTAATTGTACTATCAGTTTTACTAAAGAGCAAGCGAGAGCCATGTGCAGGAAAGAGGCACTCAGATGAAATAACAGAGAGGAAGCAGTAGAATTTTGTGACATATGGCATGCTTGCTGATGAACTCAAAGGTATGTTTCATGCCAGCTTTTGGTCTGCAAAGTGTCTTTCATTTCACTAAAAGGTATACACCATGCCAGGAAATGCAAAACCTCCTAGCCCTTTCTTTTGAAATCTAAACCCATGAGAACATTGACTTGGCATGACTTGGTGGAACATTGAATGCAATATGTTTGACCCATTTGTGGGTACAAACTATCCAGATTATGCACTGTGGAGAAGGACTCTAGGTTATCACCTGGATTCTCCATTATTTAGGAAAAGTTTCATGTTCATCTTTTGCTAGAAAATAGAATTTATAATTTCCAGGGAATTAAAATTAAAGTTAAGCCAGGAAGCAACCAAGAATACTAAAAGAATAGGAGAAAAGTAGCCAAGTGCTCCTAGACAGTCTATTTTTGCCCTTTGGCCCTGGATGGTTGTAAAGGCCCAAGTAGACTTTAGCTTATTCCAAAGGTTCTAATTATTGCAAGTGAGTCTACCTCTTCCTTAGTGGGAATAAAGATGCACAAATGGTTATTTGAAGACATCTCTGTTGATTGTTAAGAATGAAACTTTTGGGACTCCCCAGAGGTGCAGTGGGTTGAGGGCCGCACTGTGAAGCTGCCCGCAGCCTCTGCAGCACTGGCCGGCCAGTGAGAAATCCACATGGTGTGGCAGACCTCTCCTGCCTCACCCGCTGCATCCGTCAGCAATGTCTTCAGTTCATCTGCCTGCTCTGCTCCCTGCTCTGTCTCTGGTGAATTCTCTCACCTTTCCACACCTCTGGTCTATACCCTGGTTCTTGTATAAATAAATCTTTAAAAAATAATTATTAAAAAAATAACGACTTTTTTACTTTCTCTGGTACAAGAATCTTAACTACAACTCAATAGGCAATTTTGGTGTAAATAACAATTTAGAAAAACCTTACATTTAGTGAAGAAGTTGACTGGTTTAGATAGGCCTTTTCCAGAAATACCATCATCACTTTGGATGACTTGTTCCTTCAGCTGGTATGGTCAATCTTTTTCATTTGGCAAACTTTATTTGACATGCAAATGATTCCTTACAGGGTTGTTGGATTGTAAAGCAGTAGAAATGAAAAATTTTGGAGCTCATTCTAAGTCCTAAAGGCATAGATGGCTAAAGGAAGGATTATGTCTTCTTAAATACATCTATTACAGAAGAATGAGGAGCATATTGGAGAAAAATTTGATTCAGAGAGACCTAAGTTTTACTACCAGCTCTTCAATTCACTTCATGTTTTCTCATTTATAAAACTGGAAGAACAGCATCTACCTTGCAACAGTGATATGAGAATTTAAAAGAACATATGTTGGTTGTATTTTGTAGCATAAATTTTGAAAGTGTGTACATCATCAAGGTACCAACAACGGTTAGATTGTAGAATTCTTAGGTTATTATTAGATATGGCACTAAAGACAAATTCTTATTTTTTTCTTTTTATTGCCTATTTTTTTCCTTACAATGAACATATCTAATATTATAATGGAAAAATAACATCACTCACTTTAAATAATACGTACAAAACTCCTAGACTAGTGTGAGGTACACAATAAGTTCACATACTTTCTCACTGTTGGCTAACATCATTGTAGTCATCATCATCTCATTCTTCTTATTATAGTTCTGAAAACAGAGGTTTATAGAGTTTCAGTTTACTTAAACTCATATATCTCAAAGGCAAGTAAACTGCCTAATATATCACTTGAAATGTACACATATATAGACACATCTGATTTCATGACTCAAAAGTAAGTATGTTTAGTTGAGAAAGTCATAAATCCAAACTTGAACAACACATACTAGACCCTCATTAAATCAGACAACTTAAAATGAGCAAAATTTTGACAAGGGGGGCAATGTATGCAAGAAGTGATATGAAAATTTGACAGATACATAAAATCACATCAAGAACAGGAAGGGGTTTCCATAATAAAAATTAAATAATAATATTCTTCAGTGGTAATTTACCAGTTCTCATAGATTACAAAGTAGGTAAAGTTTGTCTCTGCAATCACTGCCTTTTCACTCTGGAAATAATATACTTGTACATGTGTGTGAGTACACACACATCCTTTGCTGTCACTTCTTCAGAATCCCAGGTATTTTGTGGCTGCCAGACAGAATAAAAGATCTTACTATAGCATCTTTCCTTTATCCTTCAAATTTATTCCTCTTTCCTCTACTTCATCAAAGATTACTTGATCAATCTATATATTCCATTCTCTCATGTCTTCTCCAGATGTCTACCTGTCAACACCTTATTCAAAGTGATGAATGACTAATCAGAACTAAATGGATTAGCCTTCCCAGAAGAAGTTAACTTTAACAGAGGTCATTCGGAAACTCAGCATCCTTGACTAAAGGTATCAATTTCTAGTTTTGAAACTTAGACCCAAATTGCACCATTGAGCTAGATATCCTGGACAGGAGAGAACTTTCCTTTATAGTTCTAATGTCAAAGTTTTTCAACAACCACTGACATGCTGGGACTGAGTTCTAACTAGACATGATTCATTGAGAATTCAGGGCAGAGCCAGGACTGGCCTAAATCTTTGTTTTTCATGGATTTCATATAAAGTGAAAAGAAATGAGATCATCCCTAGATAGAGACTAACAATGATGATTTTTCTCACAGCCACAGCTTCAGAGAATTCAGTGTTATATCATAGGTTGCTTGAACATATGGATTAAAAATGTTGAATAGGTTAAGAATTTGAAATGTCCTATAAATTGCATTCATATGGCTATTAATATATGAGTCTTCTAATAGTATTTAGAGATACAAAGCCAGAGCTCTTCCTCCTCTGCCAATGTTATAGAGAGTCCGGGCCTCAAGTTACTAAAAAGAAGCTTGGATATCCAGAATATTTTCCAACTGAGTCTCATTTGATGTTTCTTTCAAATATATAAGGTTAAAAATGCCCACAGTAACTGACTCTGACCCTTTCATCTTCAACAAAGCATGTGAATTACAGTCAACAGTCTGTGTTCAGGCATTCTGTCAGCAAGAAATCTCTATTGATTGGGGCTTCAGCCAATACCATAATAGATATTTCTAATGATGACCCTGAAGAACAGCATAAACTGGAAGTGCCTTCTGAATATTCAAAGAAAGACTATACTCCATTCATTATAGTCTCACATTTAAGTCTATCTCACTAAATTCACATTTCTTGGGAGAGGTACAAGGCGTATTATTTGATTAAGCAGGACATCTGATTCTTCAATCATGCTAAATTTATAGAAATACTACCATCAAGGCATAGACCTCTGAATCACTCTTTGGGCCCACTATAACTTTCTTTTATGCAGTGTCACCTAAAAGCATTTACTCATGAGCAAGTGGGACTAACACATGGATGACATCCACTATGCTTAGAGATAAGTAGTCATTTATATCTCTAAGGTATCTTGACATCAGAATACACATAGGTTGACAAATGTGGCATGATCTGTAATCATTTACAAACTACTTGTCACAGAAAATGAACTGGGTGTGGGCTATCTTTTGGCAATGCTGTCAGTGTTTCGTATTATACGTAGCCTAGACTTCCAACTGTGTTTAATTAAGAGAATATTATAAACACTAATTAGCTGCATTTAATTTTTAAAGCAATCTAAAGTTCATAGTTAAGGGGGGAAAAAACTAAAAACAATAGACATGGTGTCTGTGCAATGTAATTAACGTTTAGGAAGCAATCACCGAAGCAAAGCATAATGAAGTTGACAAGTCAGTAGCCCTGACATTTCTACACAATATCTCAACTCAAACATCATTTTAAAAATCATTGAAAATTAAATGTGGCACAGTAAATGTACTGAGTTGCAGTGCCGGGGGGACGGGTGGAAGGGATTGGAGAGGTGGGGTGGGTGACTAACCAATAGTCAGGACTTAACATAGAAAGGTGTACAAGCTGATATACAAGAGGAAACAAAAGGAGAGGAGAATACCATTATTTCTTCAGAAATTATATTAGTTGTTAATTACTCAAAATCAAATACATGGCAAATAAGGAATTATTTCATTCTCTTTTCCTTCATCCTAAGACCATTCAGTCAGTGAAAATGAAATATTAAGGTGTTCAAATTTTGGGTAAGGCCAGTCCAATGGGATCACAACATTTTGAATAACTTTCAGTAATTATTTTTGAGCACGATGATCAGGGTGGGTAACCTTTCTCCTTTTAATTAAAAAATTACAAATAAAATGGAGTTGTCCCTTTCATATATGACTTAAACCTTGTGCTAAGGAAGTAGTTGAAAGACTCCTTGACACTTTCAAGTACAAAGGCTATTGTCCCAGGATTTATTAGATCATACAACATTCTCTATGAGGAATTCTATGAAATCCTTGTCATGCCTTCTTCTGAATAGAAGACGATATAATAGCCAAGAATCTTAGAAACAATCATACTGTTTTAAGCTTTGAATTATTGGAGAACTCAATATTTAAAATGACTTTTCCTTGTAACAAGGGCCTTCCAGGTGGATGAGTCTCAGATCTCTCAGCAGCAGGACTTTTGGAGATACTACATGTCTTCTTACTTTTCAATAGAATTAATGACACAACGAGGCCCACCACTTCTTCACCATATCCATCCCCTAGACCTGCATTCCTTACAAATCTGTGATCTAGGAAGGCTTAATTTTTTTCATTTATTTCATTGTACAATGTCTTACCTTCAGTTCTCAAAAACTTTGTTTTTCTCAAAAATGCCAAATTGATAGCCCAAGAAAACAACAGTAATCACCATTCTCATTGAAGGAGGCATTCCAGTAGAAAGATTGGGATCAGGAAGTCTCTGCAGTTAGCCATTTAACAACAACAACAACAAAACACCCTTGACTTGGCTATTTAACACCTGATTATAATCCAAACCCTACCAATCTGCCCTAATTAAACTATACAAAATATTGGGGAAAGTTCTATGTGTGAAGATGGTCCTGTCTCAACATTGTTTAAAGAATTGAGATAGTGGGAGAAAAATACAAGCGTGTCAAAGTAGGGAAATAGTTATATTTTGGTGCAGAAACTTGACTATTTTGCCATCATTAAAAGTAAAGGAAAAGAAAATTATAGAGTCTTGAATACACATATATGATATAGTGTTAAGTGAATGAAATAAAAATATAACCGATTATTTATAACCAAGTGAAAAAAAATCTATGCATAAAAAGAACAAATGGATTGCTGAGTAATATTCCATGGTGTATATGTACATCTTCTTGATCCAGTCATCTATTTTTGCGCATTTGGGTTGTTTTCATAGCTTAGCTATTGTAAATAGTGCTACCATAAACATAGGGGTGCAGGTGCCCTTTTGAGTTGATTCTGTGTTCTTTGGGTAAATACCTAGGAGTGGAATTGTTGGATCATATGGAAGTAAAAATCAAAATCAACAAGCAACTATAAACCAGAGACACACTATGGGGTGGGGGAGAGGGGAGAATAGGGTCAAAATAAGGGGGGTGAGAATTGTATGGGAAATATAAACAAGATGAAAATGCATACATTGTGCAAAAATGAAAAATGATGTACAAAATATATAAAATACATAAAAAATAAAAAGAACACATAAAAATGGAAACACATAAAAATGACAGTAGTTAAGATACTGGGACTATGAATGATATATATTTTCCATGGCCTCTGCATTATATGCATAGAGATATAGGTATATATTTTAATTTTAATTTTAATCTCTTAATTCTAACAAATGGCATGAGACTGTCTTCAAAGACACATCTAATTTTCAGCTAAGATTTTATACTTCCCAACTACTTTTATGTTTTACTGACCAGAACTTTATTAGAACACTTCTAATACCATGAACTCTGGATGATAAATTCAAACATTTACACTGGCACCAGATTTTCAGTTCTTTGTCAGAAAATCTGAAAGGTATTGCAACTTACCAAAGTTCAAAAGTGGGAACTATTTTTGGAGTCAGATTTGATTGGTTCAAAATAATCAATTGCTGCTTATTAGATAAAAATTTCCTAGAATAAAATAGGTAGCTTATATAAAACTAAAACAACCAAAAAATTCATTTCTAGGTAATTGTAGTGGTAGGAAGGAAGGAGCAGTTCATTTTAAAAAAAAAGAGTAAAACAAGTACATGGAGACAAAGAAGCATTGGCTATGGAATTGGGAGATTAAGAAGCACTGATTATAGAAACTAAGAGGGACAATCATAATTAAAATAATCCAGGATTGACTAATATCTAACCACTATGAAATAATGTGAAAGTCATTTCAGGAATTACGGTGAGGAAAACACTACAGATTTTATACACATTAAATTGGATAATAAATGAATTTTAGGAACAACTTTATAGCAACAGATAGAGCATTGTAAGTGAAATGGACAAATTCTTCTTTAAAAATTAGTCAAATTACAGAGTTGCAGCCTGGATTAAGAAACAAAACCCAACCTTTTGCTGTCTCCAGGAAACACATTTAGCTACAAAAGATAAAAATAGGCTCAAAGTTAAAGGATGGAAAACAATCCTACAAGCAAATGGACCAAAAAAGAAAGCAGGAACAGCTATACTTATATCAGATAAAACAGATTTCAAACTCAAAAAGATAAAAAGAGACCCCAATGGTCACTACATTATGATCAAGGGGACAATACTTCAAGAAGAAATAACACTCATTAACATATACTCACCAAACGAAGGAGCACCAAAATATATCAGACAACTGTTGTCCTCTCTGAAAACAGACATCAGAGAAAACACATACGTAGTGGGAGACTTCAACACACCACTATCAACAATGGATAGATCAACAAGACAAAAAATAAGTAAAGAAACCAAAGCTCTAAATAAAGACCTAGAGCAATTGGGCTTAACAGACATCTATAGAACACTAAACCCCAAAAAAACGGAGTACACATTTTTCTCAAGCGCACACGGATCATTCTCCAGGATCGATCACATACTGGGGCACAAGACAAACATCAACAGATACACCAAGATTGAAATCATATCAACCATCTTTTCTGACCATGAAGGCATCAAACTAGAAATAAACCATAAAAAGAAGGCAAGGAACTTTCCTACCTCATGGAGATTAAAAACCACACTACTGGAAGACCATTGGACTAATGAGGAGATCAAAGAAGAAATTAAAAAATTTTTTGAATTGAACGACAAGGAGGACACCAATATCCTAAATGTATGGGATGCAGCAAAAGCAGTAATAAGAGGAAAATATATAGCAATAGAAGCTCACATCAAGAAACAAGAAAGAACGCAAAGAAACAACCTAATCTCGAAGCTCAAAGATCTAGAAAAAGAACAACAAAAAAACCCCAAAACCAGTAGAAGAAAAGAAATAATAAAAACCAAAGCAGAAATAAATGAAATTGAAACTAAAAAAACAATCCAAAAGATCAATGAAACCAAGAGCTGGTTCTTTGAAAAAATCAATAAAATAGACAAACCCCTAGCCAGGCTCACAAAGGAAAAAAGGGAGAAAGCACAAATAAACAGGATCATCAATGAAAGAGGAGAAATCACAACGGACACAGCAGAAATCAAAAGAATAATCAGTAACTACTATGAACAGTTATATGGAAACAAGTTTAACAATCTAGAGGAGATGGACAAATTCCTACAACTCTACAATCACCCAAAGCTAGATAAAGAAGAAATAGAACACCTAAACAGACCAATTACAAGCAGCGAAATTGAAATGGTAATCAAAAACCTCCCCAAAAACAAAAGCCCAGTACCTGATGGATTTACAAATGAATTCTACCAAACATTCAGAGACGAATTAGTGCCTATCCTTCACAAACTCTTCCAAAAAATTGAGAAGGAAGGGACAATACCAAACACGTTTTATGAAGCCAACATTACACTAATACCAAAACCGAACAAGGACAACACAAAAAAGGAAAACTACAGGCCAATCTCCCTAATGAACACTGATGCAAAAATCCTCAATAAAATTTTAGCTATCAGAATCCAACAATGTATCCATAAGATAATTCACCACGACCAAGTTGGATTCATTCCAGGGGCACAAGGATGGTTTAACATCAGAAAATCAATCAACGTTATCCAACACATCAACAAAAAGAAATATAAAAACCATATGATAATATCAATAGATGCTGAGAAAGCTTTCGACAAAGTGCAACACCCATTCATGATAAAAGCCCTTGAAATTCTTGGGATACAAGGAACATACCTCAACATCATAAAGGCCATCTATGACAAGCCAACAGCCAGTATCATTCTCAATGGTGAAAAGCTGAAAGCAATTCCATTAAGATCTGGAACAAGACAAGGATGTCCACTCTCACCATTGCTTTTCAATATAATACTGGAAGTCCTAGCCAGGGCAATAAGACAAGAGAAAGACATCCAAGGAATCCAAATAGGAAAAGAAGAAGTCAAACTATCACTATTTGCAGACGATATGATATTATACATAGAGAACCCCAAAAACTCCACAGAAAAGCTAATTCAACTCATCAATCAGTTCAGTAAAGTGGCAGGATACAAAATCAACACGCAAAAGTCAGTAGTCTTCCTATACACAAACAATAAATCTGAAGAAGAAGAAATCAAAAAGACCATCCCTTTTGTTATTGAAACAAAAAAAATCAAATATTTGGGAATAAATCTAACAAAAGAGGTAAAGGACCTATACAAAGAAAACTATAAAACACTGTTAAAAGAAATAGAAGAAGACACAAAGAAATGGAAAGACATCCCCTGCTCATGGATTGGAAGAATAAACATTATTAAAATGGCCATCCTTCCAAAAGCAATATACAGATTCAATGCTATTCCAATCAAAATTTCAATGTCATTCTTCAAAGAAATAGAACAATTATTGATGAAATTCATATGGAATCACAAAAAACCCCGAATAGCCAAAGCTCTCCTGAAAAAAAAAGAAGGGAATGGAGGCATCAGACTCCCAGACTTCAAACTATACTACAAAGCCATAATCATCAAAACTGCATGGTATTGGAACAAGAACAGACATACAGACCAATGGAATCGAATAGAAAATCCAGAAATAAACCCACAGATTTATGGTCAACTAACCTTTGACAAAGGAGCAAAGAATATGCATTGGAGCAAAGAAAGTTTGTTCAATAAATGGTGCTGGGAAAACTGGGTCGCTACATGCAAAAGAATGAAGCTTGACCACCACCTCACACCATACACAAAAATCAACTCAAAATGGATTAAAGAACTAGACATAAGACCTGAAACCATAAAATATATAGAAGGAAATATAGGCGAAACACTACGTGATTTGCACATCAAAGACATCTTTACAGACACATCACCCAAAGCAGTGATAGTGAAGGCAAAGATAAACAGCTGGGACTACATCAAATTAAAGAGCTTTTGCACAGCAAAAGAGACAATAACAAAAACAAAGAGAAACCCCACCAACTGGGAGAACATTTTTGCACCCAACACTAATGATAAAGGGCTGATCACAAAAATCTGCAAAGAGCTGATGAGACTCAACAACAACAAAGAAAATAATCCAGTCAAAAAATGGGCAGAAGAGCTTAAAAGAAACTTCTCTGAAGAGGAAATGCAAATGGCCAACAGGCATATGAAAAAATGTTCAACATCACTTGTCATCAGGGAAATGCAAATCAAAACTACCATGAGATACCATCTTACACCAGTGAGAATGGCACATATTAAAAAAACTAGCAACAACAAATGTTGGCGAGGGTGTGGAGAAAAAGGAACTCTTCTGCACTGTTGGTGGGAGTGCAAACTGGTCCAACCACTGTGGAAAGCTGTGTGGAGATTTCTGGACCTACTAAACATAGAGCTTCCATATGATCCAGCAATTCCACTCCTAGGTATTTACCCAAAGGACACAGAAACATCAATTCCAAAGAACACCTGCACCCCTATGTTTATAGCAGCACTGTTTACAATAGCTAAGCTTTGGAAACAACCCAAATGCCCAAAAATAGATGACTGGATCAAGAAGATGTGGTACATATATACCATGGAATATTACTCAGCATTCAAAAAAGATAAACACATGCAATTTGCTGCAACATGGATGGCGCTGGAAGGGATCATGCTCAGCGAAATAAGCGAAAAAGAAAAAGAAAAATACCGGATGGTCTCACTCATAGCAGGAATCTAGAAAACTTAAATAAGGGACCAGGAAAATGAATAACTATAAGAAAGTGAAAATCAAAATCAACAAAAAACTATGAACCAGAGACACTTTTAGGGGGGCGGGGGCGGGAGGGGAGGGATTGGGGTCAGAATGGGGGGCTGCAATTGTATGGGGAATATAACAATAAAATTTATAAAAAAAAAATAAAATAAAATGTGCAGAATAGGCAAATAAAAAAAAAATAAAAAAATAAAAATTAGTCAAATTTATACCAGAAGCAATAGAAAATTTAATCGCCATAGATATAATTAAAAACATCAAAATGATAGTATTGAAATCAATCCCTAAAGAAAACTTTTGACCTAGATGATTTCAATGGTAAATGTTCTATCAAACGTTTAAAAAAATAAATAGTGAGCATTTTAAACTACTTCACAAAATGGAGGAAAAATATTGCTAACTCATTTTACTATACCTGCATAACCCCAATATCCAGACTTCAAGGGCATTCAAGAAAAAAAAATATACATCAATGTCTTTCGTAAGACACACAAAATCACTAACACAATATTATCCAATGTAATCAAGCTATATAGAATGAAGTATAACAAACCATAACCATATAATGTTTATCTCAAGGATATAAGGCTGGTATAACATTATAAACATTCACAGTACTGAGAGGATCAAAGATAAATTCATATGATCACCTCAATAACTGCAAACAAATATATGACAAAATTTAACCCCATTTATGACTAAAAATATACTTTCAGCAAATTAATAATAACAGGAAACTTCTCAACCAGTATAGTGCATTTATAAAAGGACTTACAGTAAACATTATACTCTGTAAGTGAGAAACTAAAAAATTTTCTCCTACAATCTGGGCCTAAGAAAGAATGTCAGATTATTTCACTTCTGTTCCATATTTTACTAGCAGATCTAACCACATAATAAGGTAATCAAAAGAAATATATACAGATTTTAAAGAAGAAAGTAAAATTATTTTATTTGTAAATGGTGTGACTGTCTACATAGAAAACCCTAAGATGCTGACAAATTGGCTACTAGAACTAATAAGTGAACTTCAGAAACTCACAGAAATTATGATCAATATGTGATAGTCAGTTGTATTTTTATAAACAAACAACTAGAAAATCAATTTAAAGTGCCAATTGCATAGTATCAAAAAACATTTAAATAAAATATTTTTTTAAGAAAATACTGAACAAGACTTAGATAAATGGAAAAATATACTATGTTCATGGATGTATATCATTAAATGTTAATTCTCCCCTATTGTCTTCCCAATCAAAATAACTGAAACTTTCATGAAATAATTGAGAAGCTGATTCTAAAATTTAAGTAGAAAAAAAAAAGAACTAAGAATAGCCAAAACAGTGTCAAAAAGAACCAGTGTTGAATGAATTATGCTACTTGATTTTAAGACAATACAAAAGACATTTATCAAGAAAGTATGGTATTGATATAAGAAAAGGTAAATAGATCAATGTAAGCAGTTTCTAAAAGAAGTCTTCTGCAGGAAAAAATGTGTACAACTCCAAATCTGGCTTTACTATTATGCCATATATGAAATATATTAACTAATAACCTTTACATACACATTATGCCTTTCACAGTTTCTGGTACACAATTGGTGTTCATCAGACATGTACTGAATAAATGACCATCATAAGCATTTACACTAGGGCAATAAACCGTTTCGCCAAGATTTAATTAATTCTCTAAGGTAAATGATGTCACTTAATACCTGAAAACAATATAGTTCTTTCAACTTCAAAAATGAATCATTTATGTGTAAAAGTTACATGCATATGTTTCAGAAAAGTGAACTTACTAAAACCTTATTTAAATACCTAATAAGAGCCTCCCTTGGTGGCACAGTGCTTGAGCACTGGGCTGTGAAGCTGCCCACAGCCTCTGCAGCGCTGGTTCAATTCCCGGCCAATGGTGAGGGTCCCACATGGTGCGACAGACCTCTCCTGCCACGCCTGCTCCTCCCCTCAGCAGTGTATTTCTTTGTCAGTCTGCCTGTTCTGCTCCCAGCTCTGGCTCTGGTGAATTCTTTCACCCTCCCACACTTCTGACTGTACCCAGTGCTTGTATAAATAAATAAATAAATCTTTTAAAAAATAAAAAATTAAAAATTAAAAATAAATACCTAATACTATATTTCTTATATACCTCTTAAAGATATAATAGACCAAAATGAACTAAATGATGGTGAGTTGAAACTATGGTCTTCTACATGAGAGAAGGGTATATGGTGAGATATTTTTTCTCTTCTGAGATGTTCCACAACATGCTACCCTTCCCTGTATCAAGACACAACTTACATTCAGTGTGGCGTACTATATGCTCTGCAAACAAACATTTTATTAGACTACATTTTGAACAAATTTTACATCTAAAACTTCAAATTCTACTTACTCTAATTTTACAGTACCATGCAATTTTTAGGCTTAGCCATTCATCTTTGCCCCAAAGGGCTTGAGGTTTTACTCTAGAGAATCAACAACTCTGACATAAACTATGGAAGGACAGCAATAGATCATAATTCTGGCTTTTAAAACTTACTCATTAAAGCTGGTCCTCATATGAGTGGGATAAACAGCTGACTTTATGATGTTGCTTCTCAGATGTGTACTTCTCCATCTTCCTCCTCACTCCCACAACTGTAGCTTGGTACAGATTCTAGATTTCTCACCCTAAAGATACATTCCTTTGCCTTAAGGGGTTATCTCCAAAATTCCTCCAATAAAATGCAAATAAGTTATAGAGGAGGGGACACATTAACTTACTCACAGCAATTATCTGTCGCTATCATCCTATCATGATTAATTTATCAACTGTCCAGCAGAAATAAAAGCCCCCCAGGATATCTAATATAGGAAACATACAATTGAATATGGGTGGAGTTAGGGTTGAGCACTGGTGTTCAAGCCTAGGTTGCACCAAAGTCAGGGACTTTGAACAGCAAAGCAAAGACATTCTTTCATTCAACCAGCAATCTTGCACTGAGCACCTATCATACTGTAACAGTTACTGCACTAATCATGAAGGCTAAAGAGAAGAATAAGTTCATTTTTAACTTTCCCCACTGACATGGAGAAGAATTCATTGCCCTGCAAATGAGGCTCAGAACCCTAAACCTCAGATTTCCTGTCTGTAAAATAAATTTCCTCCCTCATAGAATTGTGTCAAGGATTGAATGTGTAATGCATGTTAGGTGCTTACATAGTACCTGACACAAGATAAGAGCTCAAAAAAAATAGTGGCTGCTAGTATTGTTATTACTGAGTGACAGTTAACTAAGAAAGAATTTCTATAAGTGAAAGGGAATGTGAAAACAAGTCCAAAGCACATAAAATGACATCACGATGGGATTTCATGAAAACGATAAGGGTATTTCAGATATGACCATAAGACTAATTAGGGCTATTATATATTAAATAATTCATATGTGTCAGGCACTGTGCTATATACTTTATATTCACTACCTCATTCAATTCTTACAACCTCCCTACAAAGAAGGGAATATTAGTCCCATTTTATATGAGGTGAAATAACTTTATGTAGATAAGTGAAATACTGGTGGTCTCAAGAGGCAAAGATGGAAGCCCTCAGAGGGGTTTTTAGGCAGAAGGAAGAGTATGAGCCAATGTGTGGTACTGGGTCTATGCTGATATTATTCACAGAATATTGAGCAGGTGTGTCTGTCTAAAGTGGAAGTATGGTATAGGTGAACAATAAGGTCAGTGAGGTAGACTGAAGCTATCTGATTGGGAGATTTGTTGATGGGCAGAGAAATTTGAACTTCTTTTGATAGACTAGCCATATTGGGGAGAAGAGTATATGAAAGGTGGGCAGCAAGAGCGACAAAGATTGACTCAAATCCTCTTAGAAAGTTTGTTCCGGTCCAGCCCTGGATAACGTGACACTTCTTACCACCGTCTGTATCTTCCCTGAAAAATATGGAATATATTTCCCTGAAATTAGTCATATAGCAACCTTGTTTGTTTCCCAAAGGAGTGACCAGTAAAGGCATTACAGGCTGGTCATAGCTGAAGATAACTAAGACTGGGGGAGAAAGCATCTTATCACTGGGAAGGCTATGCAGACTTAAGTCTGGCTCTGCTTTCTGCTTGTGGATTCATACTTGTGAGTGGGGTGTGTGTGTGTGTGTGTGTGTGTGTGTGTGTGTGAGAGAGAGAGAGAGAGAGAGAGAGAGAGAGACAGAGAGAGACAGAGACAGAGAGAGACAGAGAGACAAAATTCAAATTCATGTAGCAAAGTAGTTCTCATTATTCTTTTTTATCATGATTTTCAGTCAAATGATTGATGGGAAAAAGGGAATTTGTGGCACTTATCATCCTGCTCTGACAACAATGTAGTACACTTAAGTTTTCTGACTCCATATTCTTCTTTTTTTAAAAAAAGATTTATTTATTTTATGCTTACAATAACTTGGGTGTAGGCCAGAGGGGTGGGGGGGTTGGTTAGAGGATTCACCAGAGACAGAATGGGGAGCAGAACAGGCAGAATGACTGAAATACACTGCTGAGAGTAGCAGTGGGCGTCAGGAGAGGTCTGCTGCGCCTGGTGGATAGCTCCCTGGCTGGGGATCTAACTTGTGCTACAGTGGCTGCAGACAGCCTCATAGTGCTGAGACTTAATCCCTTGCGACACCAGGGAGGCCCAACTCCTTATTCTTCTAATAAAAGCAGCTAGTTTCACCAAGACCCCACATTTATGTTCAGTACTCCCCTACCCCCACAAATCTTGGCAGATCCTGAATTACACAAGTAGAAAAATGAAAAAAAGGTCTAAGTCACTCAAATATCTGGCATCAAACCAGCTTTGCTGCTGGACTTGCTCTTAGCATGAGAACTCATTTTAGTACTCCAGGACTGGTCGGTTACAGTGACACCCCATCTGAATCCTAGTTCCTGGAACCAAGTCCTTGCCTTGCCTCTTTTTACCTCCTTTGCCTAAAACCACAGATCTCCCAGGCATGGATAGTGCCTTCACTCCAGTCTCCTAAATCTCAGGTCCAGTCTTCTGACTCTCCAGCTCTGATTCTCAGGTGCCATCATCAGCTGGTAGGGCTAGACTTGACCTTTACTGACTGCCAGGACACCAAAATATCTGCCATCGGCCTTCTTTTTTCTGGGGGGGGGGTACTTTGTTCCCCACCCTCATTTACAGGCAGCTGCCATGGACCAGCTACTGAGAACTAAGGGTGGAGTTTAGAGGCCCAGTGAAGCTATAGAAAAGGGAACACAGGTGGGCTCAAAAAGGGCTCTTGCTTCTCGGAACTTGACTTTTACCTGGTACTTAAAAGGAGAAGCACAGCAGGGAGACATGCAGAGACACTTGAAAGAGACACACAGATGAGAGAAATGTGGACAGGCTGACAATGGCAGCCATTATCTTGATGTGGTGTCTCCTTTTGTCTTTGGGACTGCCTTTAACTCAGTGGTACAGATAAATTTTTGGCTCATAAAAGGTGTAAACTAAGACCTGACAAACATCCTTCTTTCCCCCTCCAACCATCTCCATCTATAGTGTTCAATAAATATTAAATAACAATAATATAGCATGGGAGAGAAAGCATCTCATTAAATAAATCATGGAAAAGTCAACCTACCTGTCTCAAATTGAAAGAATTTTATGAAAAATGCCTTTGGCTTTAGGCTTAGCTTTCGTATATTCGTTCATAACAAGCTATAAAGGATGGAAATGAACTAGTATTTCATAAGGATGAATTATGAGTATGATTCGATTAAAATTTTTACTTTTTCCCCAAGATAGTCAATTACTCACCCAATTGCCATAGTCCATATACTCAGAAGCCTCATTTTCCATACCTATTCTATAACTCATGTTCAAACATGGTTAACCCTTCCTCATCCCTGTTAATAGTAAGGAACGGAAAAACATTTAATCAACAATAGTGCATTATTCAAAACCTAAATCTATTGAACTTTGGGAGGACATTATATGATGCTTCTGTCCCACACCCATGCAAATGTTTGTTGAGCAGTGGACATGAACAAAATACACACTAATTGAGGATGAGAGGAAACAGATTTTCAACCAAAAATGAATAAAATTTACAAATGTTTGAAACATCCATTAAGAAATAAAAGCAGGGTCTCCCTGGTAGCACAGGAATTACGCCTCAGGGCTATCAAGCTATCACCGGACACTATGGCAAGAGTTTGATCCCCGGCCAGGGTGGTGACCCACATGGCACAGCAGACCTCTCCTGTTTTGCCGCTGCTCCCCTCAGCAGTGTATTTCGGTAGATCTGCCTGTTCTGCTCCCCACTCTGTCTCTGGTAAATCCTCTCACCCCCTCCCTAGCACCTCTGGCCTACAACCCAGTTCTTGTATGCATAAATAAATAAAAATAAATCTTTAAAAAAATAAAAGCATATGGCAATATCATATTCATTAAATAGTATCATATTCTTAAATGTGCATGCAGAGACACACATCTCCTGTGCTGCACTGCCCCAATAGTCACACCCAAAGCTCCAAGACAGAGGCAGGGTGTGGCAACACCCATAACTAGCACCCAAAAACAACAACAACTATAACTTCTACTCAGAGAACTAAGTGCCTACCTTAGCCCTGATGTCACAGCTTGCGGCAGATGTGTGCTGACATGGTCTAAGAATTGTTTTATCTCATAACTGAGGTACAATGCTTTAATTCAGCTATACCAGTTGAGTGGAGTAGCTGCAAAAAGAGACCACGTATTCCACACTAAGCTAAAAATTCTATCTGGCACTTTAAAGAAAAAATTTGCTAACCTTTACTGTAGTGGAAGCCTCAATGATTCATTGTTCTTATTTTATAGATTAGGTTATTGAGACTCAAACAGGTGAAATGACTCAAACACAGTATATCTGATGAGAAATGCTTGGTTGTTATTACCCTTCTGCCCCACCCCCCCAAAAAAAATCACAGTTCTTCTATAGTGTTCCTCATTTCAAGTTATGACACACCATCTACCTGTTACACAAATCTGAAATTTTTGAGTCACCCGTGACAGCACCTCTTCATCATCCCAAGATTCAGTGTAAATGTTGGAATGGCATGGTGCAGATGGGGGGTTGGGGCTAACTCCACTCCCTGTCATCTGGACAATGCCCAAGCAGGAGGGGATAATGCCTGTGCAGTGCCATGGTCTGTACTCTGTCCCTGATGTCATAATGGGGCCGTTGGGAAGTGGGAGGAATGGAGGGCCATTTTTTGAGCCTTTAAAAGGGAATGATGCACCAAGCTTGCATTTTTTTTTTTTTCATCAGAGCCGCTGCAGAAGGCAGTCGCCTCACCCACTTGCTAGGTGGTGGGCCTTCAGCCTTCTGCAGGGGGGTGGCAGGGAGAGTCCCCTACCCCAGCAGTGGCAGGCCTTGGCTTCACCCTCCCAGCTCCTGTATCTGTAACTACACCTTGTATGAGACAGGTAAATTGACCATCTCTCTCCTCGCTCTACTGAGCTAATTCTTAGAATACATTATTTTTTTCTTTCTGTTTTTGCTGCACCAAATGCCCTTTTGTTTGCATTTCTGGTGGCAGGTGGTTGGACCTAAAATCTGTGAGAGAGGCCTGACCCAGTGATCTTTTAGACCCTTTGCTTGGTAACACAAGCTCTTCCAATGTTACATCCTTCCCCTTGAATCTTTCCATTTTCTCTCCACTGCCACCAACCTAGTCCAAAGTGTCATCAACATTGTCCTGGACCACTTGCACTTGAACAGTCTCCTAGGTGATCTCCAGGATTCTCCTCTGCTCCTATTTTGGTTTGCTAGTAACACTGTAGTCAGAGTGATCTCTTAAATACGTACCTATGATGACACTCTACCTCTACCTAAAATTTTTTGAAGATCTCTCTTTGATCTTAGGATAAACAACACGCTCTTTAAAGTGACCCAAATGCCCTACACTATCTAGCTCCCGCTGACCTCTGCAAGCTCATCTTGCACCATCTGCATCCTCACTCCCTCTATGCTAACCAGGGTGACTTGTTTCATCCCCTCAAACTTGCAAAGTTCCCTCACAACACAGGATATTCACACAAGCTTTTCCTCTACCTGAAATGTTGGTCCCTTTCCTCTTTGCAAGGATGTGCCTTTAGGCATTAATCATCCCTTCCGGAAGGAAATTCTAACCTTTCTGACTTACTAAAATTCCTCTATTATATGCTCTAACACAGCACTGTTTCTTTCCTTCCATGTACTTATCAAAGGTACAATTTTATAATTTATGCATATGATTATTTTAATACCTTACATCTTTACCACTGGAATGTAAGTTCCATCAGGGCATCTTCTCAATTATTTTTTTTACATCGTGTCCTCAATACCTAGCCCGATGCCTTGTTCTTAGCTCAATAAAAATTAATTCAACAAACCACATGCTTTAAAGAAGGGAAGATGTTATTATCATCAAAGTAGTGTACATGTGGGCTTTTAAGGGAAGTACTTGAGTATTAACTATAAAGGAAAAATGTACAGTGTTTTTAAGTTCTTTCCTTTGAAAAATTTTTCCCAAAACTTTCAATCTGCTGACCTAGGTTACTGAATTTCATTTTTCTTTAAAATGCCTAATGTTTTTCTGGAACATCACAAACAACCTCTCACAAACTAAGTTGTTGCTTCTTTGGAAGAACCAAATACAAAATACAAATTGAACACTGTCCCTCCTTTAAAAATAAGTTGAAATATAGGCATTTATACTTTTATCATTTTATAGCTAAGTGAATTAATTATGAAAATGTATGTTGCTTTTCTGGAAAAACTACTTATGGAAGGATTTTATTTTAAGCTAATAATGGGATTTTTAATAGTGAAATCTGAGAATTGAACATATTCTTTAGAAAATCCAAGTTATAATCCTGAATTACTACAGTCATCTAATAGGTGCCTGGTCTTCAAATTCATTAATCCTGCTCCAGATTAACTTTTTGACCTAACTTTTTGCAAACATTCTTAAGTTACTGAAAATACTTTAGTGACACAAAAACCCAATTTATTCAGGTCACCTTATGTTCGCAACTATCTTACAAATTAGCTGGGTTCTGAGTAGTCCATATAAAAGCCTACATGTATACAGCAGTTCTAAAAATATATATTCCAGGTGAAAGTCCAATTTTATTCTCTGGATTTCAGGATTAGGAGCCTAACAGTGACTTACCAACAGATTCTGTGTGAAATCAGGAGGGGATTTACTGATTCCATTACAACTAAAAGGCAAATAACAGCAAAGACAAAAAAAAAAAAAAACAAAAAAAACCCAACCACCAACCTTTATCATTCCAGAATAATATAATTATACTTTCAAATGAAATTCAACCATATATTTCATTCTCATGCAACTCTTACTTCCCTAGAATCCCCCTTATAATGTTCAATATATACTCATCAAATAAACAATATCAAAGGTACAACAGGCCAATTAATAACTTGATCACAGATCAGTAAGTATCCTTTATAAGCTTAGCACTGTGAGAAGCCATTGGGAAGATACAAAAGTATGATTTAGTTCTTTACCATGAAGGTGCCCAAATCAGTCTACCCCAAGATTCTCATAAATGGACTCCTTAAGATGCCCTATTCTGACATTCAGTGTATTTGACCTAAGAGCAATGAAATTCCTTGAGGCTGAGAAGAAGCTTTAGTTCTTGTCTAATTCATTCATTCCTCTGCCCTTCTCTTAATCAGAGAATCAGTCACTCCTCCACCTTCTATGATCTAGAAGAATGTAGTTTAGGGGTTCTTATCCAGTTATGTAGGCTTATCAGTGAACATGTCTTCTAAGACTCTTTACTCTGAGGGTAAGCATAAGGTAACCCCTTCTAGTCTGTCATGTAAAGATTCCCCCCTCTCTCACTGTCATGCCGTCAGTTCCTAAACACAGGGTAAATATTTCCCATCTGCTTCATTGTTCTTTAGAATTTACAACCATGTAAATTCTCCAAATGTATGTTACTAAATTGATCATTCTTCCTTTGTTAATTCATCTGTTGCTGTTTTTTTTTAAGATTTATTTTATTTATGCATACAAGAACTGGGGTACAGGCCAGAGGTGTGAGGAGTAAGAAGATTCACCGGAGACAGAGTGGGGAACAGAACAGGCAGACTGACTGACTGAAATACACTGCTGAAGGGAGCAGCGGGCGAGATAGGAGAGGTCTGCTGTGCCATGTGGGTAGCTCCCTGGCGGGGGATCAAACTCGTGCTGCAGTGGATACAGACAGCTTCACAGGTTGCGTCTTAACCCCTTGTGCCACCAGGGAGGCCCTGTTGCTGTTTTGATTGTTCATCCTAAGACAAAATGAGAGGGGACAGGATGTGTTCCTGTCAACCACTAGCCCATTATAATTTTGTTGAAAAGATCTACCTTCATGAAACATTTAACATCTAGCTACAAACATCTAACACTTCACCCACAAAGAAATTAAATAAAAGAAGAGAATAGTGGAAAGTATATATAGCGAAAATTTTCAAAGAAAGGGGTGGGATTTCAGCTGATCTTAATGAAAGAGTCATTTGAAAGGCAGAAAACAAGTATGGAAACACTCACTGGCTTGATAAAGATACAACAGGGAAGGCCAGGGAGAGGGAGGAACATAACTAATTTATTACACAACTATCACGTGCAAGGAAAATACGATAGACTTTATGAAAGGATAAAAGCAAATTGGGACTAGATTATGGAAAACCTCAAATGGTAGATTAAGGAGCTTGAATCTGAGCCAAGAGCAGTTACAACTATATTCTGAAAGCTTCCAATGCACAGCTTTAGCTAACAGTGCCATTTGTCTATGATCCTGAGATACGGTAAATATCACTTCTTCAAGGTGAATGAACCGAATAATGTTGCAGAATATGGTAAATATAATGAATTAAAGGAAGAAGTCCTTTTAATTTTATGTTGGGGCAACCGGATGCTCAACTATGGAAATGAAATCCAAATGGCAGCAAATAAATTGGATCACAGGAGAGTCCAACCAAGATTAAATAAGGTCCTTCTAATTTTCACTTTAAAACCAAATGTCAAGTATCAACAAACACAGATGTACATAGTGATTGGGCTGCTTCATTACTTTGTGTAATGAAAAATCTCCAAATAGAACATTATTCTGCAGAGAGAAAAGGTCTCGGTTTAATGTGCTTTAACATTACTGGTGCGCTCTTGTCATGAATGCTTCCATTAATTTAGGTCAAGTGAACGATAACTTTGACAATGTGCTCTGTCAAAAGCCAACGTCTCCCACTTCCTCATACATTTAGTACCAGGTGTGAGGCAGTAGCTCTGGATACTAAAAGGAGACGCAGAGGAGACCTGAACACAAATTGGGCTGTGATTTTCTACTTTAGCTCTGATTGCTCCCTTGTCCCATTTTCAACATGGATAGCAAGGTTGTTCAAGTAGAACAACCTCTGACCATTTTTTAAACCACTGTAGAAAACCTCCATCTCCTAAACCACTCTGTTTTCATCTGTGTACAAGGTCAAGGCAGTGATCCCTCAGTTTGTTTATTAACAGCATCAGTTGTCCATGTTTGTTTTAGAAGGGGGGAGTTTTTCAATTGCTTCACGTGTACTTCTGCATTATTATAGCCAACATCCATGTGACTTCAAACCAGAGAGTTTCATTTCAGAAAAAAAAAATTAGATTTCCCACAAGTATTTCCCCTAAGTGCCTTTCAGGTTGCTGCTAGTTCTTCCGTGTAGCTCATTATAGTATTATTGTTATTTACTAATGCAATTTACATGATACTAGATACCATAAAGAAGTATAGTCTCTGACTTCAATGAGTGTAATAGGATATAAGCATTGAAACTGGCTTCAAGGGGTTTGCCATTGGAACAGAATAAATAAGAAGTCACTAAAATGCTTCAAGAAAAGGAGTAAACACAGAAATAAAGATGATTTTAGCAGGAGTGTTGTGTACGGTCAAGCTAAATATATAAGATAACTTGGAGTCCAAAATGTGAAATCTGATCATAGAATTTGAGAAAACAGAATAGCCATGAACAAGATTTCCAAAGAATCAATGATAATAAAAACAGGAATAGCAGCTAAGATTTACTTAGCATTTGCTCTGTGGAAAGCTCAACATATCACTGCTTTCCATGTATTCTCATTTAGTTTCATGACATCCTATGAAACTGACCTTATTATAACCATTCAACTTGAGAAAAGTGAGGCACAAAGAATTTAAGTAATTTTCCTGAAGCCAATGCCTGCTTGAGGCACAGGTTACATTCTGGTTAAGGCAATAAGACTTGGATATATGCGTTAATATATGCCTCACCAAAACACAGCACTCATGGATTTACTTTTAATAATACAACAGAATTTATACAAACAAATGAGAATCATCTTGTTCAAAATTGTCACCTTAGGGAGCCAGACATTTATTCCACTGCTGCAAACATTTCTGGAATGCTTCTTTAGTGATTGTATCCTAAATCCAAAACATACTCTCATCCTTTTCACTAGTGAAAAATCTTCTAACTTTGAGGCTAAATTTAAATTTTGCAAAAAAAACTAAAAAAAATAATTTGGAATAAAGTCGGTCAGATGCAGTATGTTATCATTCTAGATAATTTCATTTGGGATCAGCAACATGCTATGACATGAAGAAAGGAGATGGAACTCTCTGAAAGAATTACCTTCCCAAATTCTAGGGCAGTAGAAGCATCTCTAAAATCTAAAATCAGTAGTAACTTCCCCAGAAGAAAACTTCTTAACTCTACAAATTCTGATTCTTGTAGTATGTTTTCACATTAAAATGTAAAAGCTTTTTCTATTAAAACTGAAAGGTTATGGATTTTTTTTAGTTCACATTTTATGTAAGAGAATAATATTTCCAGACATGAGCTCTCCAAGCACAGATACAAGTTAAATACTCAGGGCATTAAAATATTCAGAGACCAACATAGACTAGATTAGTTGACAAAGGGCTTCATGACAGAACTAGGGATGACCTGGTTTGAAGAATGAATTAAATATCAGTAAGTGAGAGAAAAGATCTTCTATGTAGGGTAGAGGAATCTGACTTGGTTACCTAATAAAAGTGAACTTGAGAAAGATTCTAATCCAGAGGAAATATCAACCCTCCTAAGAATGCATTTTTAACAAAACATCAACAAAAGCAGATATTAATATTAGAAAGCAGTGACAGAGAAGCAGAGTAAGGTGGATCCAGATTACAGGGGGAGGGGATTGCCAAATGAATGCTAGCTAAGGAGTTTGAACATGATCTAAAGTTAGCCTATTATCCTTCTACCTATGATTTTGTAAGTCTCAAGGATCTGTCAAGGCCCACTAATAAATGTCTTGCTCTACAAAGGCAATTTAAGAAAAGTAACATGGATACTTCAAATTCTCTCTCCCTTGAGTAAAGGCCCTCCCACTGACCTTGCTTTAAAGACAGGGCAAGCTGGCAAGAACTGAAAGGGGCCATCAGCAGCGTGTAGATAAGCTTTTAGAAATGCCTTATTGTATTTCAAAAAAAAAAAAAAAAAAGAGCAGATTTTCTGGTAGAATTCAGTGAATGCAGAGAATTCTTTTTACCAAGTACGAGCTTTTCTGGTTATTGGGTAATTATTTTCAACATAAAATACAGCCCTAAAAAGTCCTTGCTATTTCCTTAATTAAAGTAAATACTTGTTTACACTACTCTACTGCAAATCTTTAAAATGCAAGATAATAATGAATCCCATTTTGCAGTGCATTGTAAATCATATTAGTAACTTCTGGTGCTCTCCAGGTTTAATAGGTGATAGTTTATTATTCATGTTCAGCATAAACTAAGTCATTAAAATTACAAATTTACAAGTAAGCTACAAAAATTATGCTTGTCTTCGAGATTATGGTTTTAATAATTGAAAATATTATCTGACCTAGAGCAAGGAAAATGTTGAAACTGGAAAGTTCATCTGAAATTCATGGTTGAGAATAACAGAAGTCCCTGAACACCAGGGCCAACTTCTTATTTATGTCAGGCTAGAAAAGCTAGTAAATGAACAAAGAAAAGTTATGTTGTTTTGTGGAATTTACGTTTCCAGAATTCCTTTAAAAGCTTATTTTTAAAATGCAAATGTTACAAAGATGAGAGGAAATATGCTAATATGCACCGAGTTAGAGTCTGATCTAAACAGAAGATGCTTGCCTAAATGTCAAATGTCTTTTTTTTTTTTGGCACCGGGTGATAAACTGTATGGAAAATTCGAAATGCTGTTTGAGTCTGCCTTTTCACATAAAATGAAAAATGACCATGTACATGTTTGTATTTGTTGCAACCAAATGGCTTTTTGCTGACCAGCAATCCCAGCTGTTTGAGAGGCATGTTCTGAAATAAAACCCTTCCCAAACTTATCTTGAGCTGCTGATACCATGAGGTTGAGGTTCCTATTTCTAGTTTTTGAGGTTTCCAAAGGCTTCTAATCAAAACCTGAGATGGATGCCTCTGGAATTCAATTTACCATAGTTGAACGAGCTTGCTTCCCCCCACACCAACTTGTTTCAATTCAAATTAGTGCCTTAGTTAAATTCCAGAGGGGACTTTGCTTACAACATGCCTGCCCAGGGCTTGCCCATTATCCTAAGAGAGTGTACTCCAGGCATCTTGTATGTGTGTACACGTGTGACCTTCTTTTCATTTTATTTTTTGACTCTTTAAATTCCACTATCTATTTGAATATACTTTTTTCAAAGATTGTATTTATTTTTCGTAGAAGTGCTGGGGTGTAGGCTAGAGGTGTGGGGGGTGAGAGGAGTCACCAGAGACAGAGTGGGGAGCAGAGCAGGCAGATTTACTGAAATATACTGCTAAAGGGAGCAGCAGATGAGACAGGACAGGTCTGCTGCATCATATGTGGGTTTGCATCTTGGCTAGGGATTGAACTTAGGCCTTAGCAGTGATAGTGCTGAAACTTAAACCCTAGGCCATCAGGGAGGCCCCAATTTTGCTCTGTATTTGAAAGGATCCCTGAACATGTACATGTATGGGATGAGGGAGGGGCTGTAAGTACCAACAACAATGAGTAATGTGGATTAGCTAGATACTCCTGTGGTCTACCTGGCAAGGACAAAAACTTAAAACAGTCTCCTTGGGTTCACAATACCCTTTCAACATGCTGATACTTGCCTACTGTGTGAGGTGAGATTCACTGACAGAAATGAGAGATTCTAGATCTCAGTTGCCTCATCTGGTAAACAAGGGAGTTGGGACTAGATGATCTCCCAGCACTAGCCTTCTATGATTCAACTCACTTTGAATCTACTCTATTTATTTGATATAATAATCTACAAATATCTAGAAAATTATTCTGAACAAACATTATAGGCACTGGGAAAATGAAGTGGTCTAAGATATTAAGTAGGCTAGAAAACTAGTTAGGGAGAAATGGGATTATATCTTAACATCAGGAAACTTAACAATTCAGAGTAGGAAAAGGCTATACGCCAAAATGAGAGGCAGAGTAGAATTCCTAAACTCCTACCCCCAAGCCATGCTGGACTATAATATAAAGTAAGCTAAAAAATAAACTTCCATTGTGTTTAACCACTGTGATTAATGTTTGTTACAGCAGTATTCCTTAATCTCATTAACTATGGGTGTGTGTGTGTTCCTTTTTCTATCTCATTAGAGATTACAAACACACACACACACACACACACTCCCAATTCAGGTACAAATGAGGCTCCTGGATTCCTTAAACCAAAGCTCAGCTGTGTCATAGTAGCCCCGAATCTCCTGAAATGTGTCCTCATTCATCATAAGCTTGTCTTTAACTTGCTGTACTGAGTGCTTGAAATTTTCTAAGAGTAGATCTTATGTATTCCTACCACACAAAAAGGGTGAGGTGATGGATGTGTTAATGAGTTTGATGGTGGTGATCATTTTGTGTGTGTGTGTGTGTGTGTGAGCGCGTGCGTGCATGTGTATAATCACAGTATACCACTTAAATATACAGCACAAAATTTTTATTTGCCAATTATACCTCAATAAAGCTAAAAACCTCAACATTTATTATTGTAAATTTAACACACAAAATCAAGCTCTCTCCAAACTGTTTTTACTTAAAACATTTCATATAATTTCAGATGAAAATCAAACAAAAGAAGATGAAGGAATACTTCCATACATAGAATGCTTCCATCTTACTAGTCGTAGCAATTGCCAGAGAAAGACCCAGAAAATGGGTCCTTCCTTTCTAAATCCAAATTATTCTATTAACTAATTAAAGGGCCCCCTGTTTCTACATCTCACCTCTTCATAAATTGACTTAACTCTTGACTGTCCCAAGAGATTAGTTAAATGGGATTGGGGATTTTTCACAGTCCTAATTGCTCTAAAATTGAATAAATTAAAATTAGGCTGGAAGGAAATATTGTAAATGGCAAAACCTATTGAAATACTGATTCATTGTACAAAGTGAGAACATGCCCTTGATTTGTCAGCAGGACAGTGCCAGCAAATTTCACACTACAGCTGTCATGATTAGAAATGGTCATGGTCCCTATGGAGCCAAAAGCTTCTGTCATTTTTTGATGGAGCAGCAGAAGTAGGGAGAGGGGCTGAGGAAATTAACTGTGATGCTATACCTGATCCAGAGTTTCCATGAAGATTAGAGAAGAATTTATGCCAAGTGTTAGCAAAGGAAGTAAAATATGATCAACAAGATGGCTTTCTCATTAAAAAATTTAAGAATAAAGGGCTATATTGCTTTGCTTTTAGAATACATCTATAATGCCAAGTATGCAATTAGAGAAAAGTTCCCAAATATCCACTTCCTCATTTTCCTCTTGTACAGTAATAATTCTCTTTTAATTAAACAAGTTAATAGTGAGATGCAAAGCTATATAAATTCCTCTGAAGAAGCATGATTTAGGACTTTATTTTCAAAATATAAGATACTAGCCATCTGTACTATAAGTCTTTAAGAAGACTTTGTACTGCTTTATAATTTTTGGAACCCGATGTCTGTTAACTATGGGTTCTTTACCTAAACTGAGAGGAAAAGTCTGTAGTTAAATAACAATGGAAGCCAAACTCTGTAATCTAGTGGTCTGTGTGCTTTTATACATACTACAGACACGAAGGGCTGCTATTCACCCCACACTGGTAAGCAGACTCAGCTAGAGAATATCTTTGACACAAAAGCAGAGACAGCAAATCATGAACAAAAATTCAAATGATGTATCCAAATATACCTGGACAATAAAAGATCCTCACCCACAAGCATACTCACCCGAGTGTGAATGGGCCCATTCGAGAATACAGCAAGGCTCTCAAGTCATCAAAACAGTACATACATTCACAACTCCTAATTCAACTACTCAACTTGTGTAAACAGTGCTCTAAGGATGGAGAAACAGCAAGGTAAATCAACTGATGATAATTGTTTCCTATTATAGAGTTAAGAGAGCAGTGACACATCGCTAGTGATAGAAACAGTTTCTGATCTCTGTAGATCAACACAAAAGGTGAGAGCCATAATTTAAAAACCTGAATGTGTGTCAGAATCATGGATAAATCTGTTACAAAACAGATTTATAGACTCCACCCCTAGAATTTCTGATACAGTAAACCTGGGTTTCACAAATACTGCTACAGCAGATGTCTAAGGAGAGGTGTGTGAGAGATCAAAACTATTCACAGGTATTCGTTGAGGTCATTTGGTATCTAGTTGATGGACTAACATGGTTTTTTAGCTTTAAGTAAATACATACAAGAGAGCTAGGTCTACAAGGCTGTCAAGCTTTTCATTGACAAGTGAAAGTATTCAACCAGACATTTTGAAAGTAAATGTTAGTCATAGTTAATAGTCAATATTTCTCTTTTTGTATGAATGGTTTTTCAATGGAAATATAGAGCTCCAAAACGTTCAATATTTACAATTTTAACTAGTGCTGGCTGAGAAAGAAGCTTTAGGAAATTCCTTTATAAAATAACTGAATCTTCCTAGCTCTCGGTGTTCTTATCGCTAAAGCAGCACAGTGGTAACACTTTTAGACTCTGTGATGACAAACAGAAAAGACAAAGCAGATTATTTCTCAAAAATCAAGCTATCGAGGCAAATGGGGATGGGCAATCATAACGGAAGAATAACTATAAAAATGATGGCTTTGGGTTAGGACTTTAGACATTTTATCTAAATTTTATTGCTCTAGGAATTTTGTTTCAAGATGGACTATGCATTTTAAAGTGAGCCTGATAAATATCTTAGTATTTAATTTAAATAGTAACCAGTGCTTAATACCTTATTCTGCAATAACCTTAAAATACATAATTCAGAGAACAGTAACCACTAAAGGCCTTGATTATTCATTTCTGCCTTTTGTTAACACAAAGAACTAATATTGGATGTCTAATTAATTAGTAAAATGGTGTTTTCAATCTTCCAACAAAAAATTTCACTAGCTAATTTGCATTTTCCTTGATTTAGGAGGCCAGGATATGCCACAATGATAAATGGTAGTCCATGCTTGAGTGATATTATGTGATAAACTCAGGAATCAGTTTAAGTTTGGTATTTATTTTAGGTTGATGAAATCACGGGGTAAAGATTTCTGAGTCACTGCTCTCCGACTTGAAGAAAATCAATATGTCCTAGTTAATCGGTAGGCAACAGCCTAACCAGATTAAGTGTGGGAACTCTGGGCTACTATAGCAGCTAAGCAAACTTAATGCACAAGTGGATGATACAAAGCATTTCTATTAAATATTTCTTTGCATAATGCTAAATCTACCATTTGTGTGAAAAAACCCAAATATCTACAAGGAGAATTAATGCATATCTCTAAGGTTTTTTTCCATATTGCTATAATTGCCTGGATATTAATCTTCTCATAAAAACTTCTTCCATAAAATCTAATAGTTCATATATCAATAGACATCTGAAGCATGAAAATGTACAATAAACTAATTTTTAAAACTAAGTCAATAGAAATAAAAACAAGTTATGGTTTATAATAGAGATTAGGATCTGATCCTCATTAGTTTAACTCTTCACTGATTTTTAGCTTCTTCATCTGCAAAATGGGGATAATATAATTTCACTCCTATGTGGAAAAGATAAATGAGAACAAAGGCAAAGTATTAAAATGTTACAATTGTTGAAAATAAAAGCCTTATCAGATTTGTGACCTGATAACTGTCAAGTCAGCAGCCTTCTGCTTACTTACAAAAGGTGACAGAAATTTTTATTTTTATTTTTTTATTTTTTTTTTTACTGTGTGATATTTTTATTTCTTCAGTATACATTGAGATGCATAAAAGCTGCTGGAATCTTAATCCATGTATAAAGAATTGTACAGCGCATGTCTTGGTTTTGTCATTATTTATGCAGTTAGTGCTTCTAAGTTTATTTTTTTTTCTTAGATAATAAATTTTATTGTTATATTCCCCATACAATTGCAGCCCCCCGATTCTGACCCCAATCCCTCCCCTCCCGCCCCCACCCCCCTAAAAGTGTCTCTGGTTCATAGTTTTTTGTTGATTTTGATTTTCACTTTCTTATAGTTATTCATTTTCCTGGTCCCTTATTTAAGTTTTCTAGATTCCTGCTATGAGTGAGACCATCCGGTATTTTTCTTTTTCTTTTTGGCTTATTTCACTGAGCATGATCCCTTCCAGCGCCATCCATGTTGCTGCAAATTGCATGTGTTTATCTTTTTTGAATGCTGAGTAATATTCCATGGTATATATGTACCACATCTTCTTGATCCAGTCATCTATTTTTGGGCATTTGGGTTGTTTCCAAAGCTTAGCTATTGTAAACAGTGCTGCTATAAACATAGGGGTGCAGGTGTTCTTTGGAATTGATGTTTCTGTGTCCTTTGGGTAAATACCTAGGAGTGGAATTGCTGGATCATATGGAAGCTCTATGTTTAGTAGGTCCAGAAATCTCCACACAGCTCTCCATAGTGGTTGGACCAGTTTGCACTCCCACCAACAGTGCAGAAGAGTTCCTTTTTCTCCACACCCTCGCCAACATTTGTTGTTGCTAGTTTTTTTAATATGTGCCATTCTCACTGGTGTAAGATGGTATCTCATGGTAGTTTTGATTTGCATTTCCCTGATGACAAGTGATGTTGAACATTTTTTCATATGCCTGTTGGCCATTTGCATTTCCTCTTCAGAGAAGTTTCTTTTTAGCTCTTCTGCCCATTTTTTGACTGGATTATTTTCTTTGTTGTTGTTGAGTCTCATCAGCTCTTTGCAGATTTTTGTGATCAGTCCTTTATCATTAGTGTTGGGTGCAAAAATGTTCTCCCAGTTGGTGGGGTTTCTCTTTGTTTTTGTTATGGTGACAGAAATTTTTAAAAGGCAAATTATTTCTTTGGATATAATGGACTAATGGTTTCCAAACTAAAAATTTCTATTTCTATAACAGAATGGACAAACATTTTCTAAAACCCGTTACAGTAATTATATAATGATTATTTAACGTTTGTTAGGGTTACTCTTTGAGGAACACTGATATAGCAAAAATGAATTTTTTAAAAATTATATATTTATACATCTTTTACATAATTGTTCAGTTTTGTACAATGTTTGCTTTCTCCTCTCAGCTGTAGTCCCGGTAAAATGGTAAATTTTTAAATGGGTAGCTTGACTGAACACTTGGCTTTTCACTGATTGGTTTTGGTATCTCATAGTTCATTGATGCTCCACAGGGGCCTTGTTCTCTAGGGGTGGATTTCAAAAATTTCCGGAGCAGTGTTATATAGAGTGTAACTTGAAGAAGCATACTTACTATCACAATATAATTTTCTGTTTGCAAAATGGAAAAGATAAAATATTTTCATAAAACAATCTACAGAAAATAAGACTCTCAATGGAGTTCAGGGACATCAGTTTTTATGTCTCTTAGAAAGGGCTATGTGTCTGAATAAGTTGGAAAATAGTATGGAAGGTTTATCCCCAGCACCCAAAAGGCTCTAGGGAAAGGTTTCTGTTATGACTGGATCACTTCTCAGTTAACAGGTCATGTAAATTGCTAGTATTACCAACTGGCCCACAATAATGGTCTGAGGATTCACTAACACACACTAAAGCAAGCATTCACCATAACTATTAAAACCAAGTGATGAAGAGCAAACTATCAAAAAACAAATTGGGACACCCTTGGCTCTTTTTTCACAGATAGGATTGTAAGATTTAGCAAATAAGCCCCATTTGGGACATACTTACACCAAAAAATAAATACTGTTTATCTGAAGTTATTTTTTAACTGGGCATCTCATGCTTTATGTAGCAATGCTCAGTGAAATCTTCCCAATAGCTCTTAGGTGAGAAAGGATGTGCTGCACAGTACTTTCAGCTGTCACTGCTGAGATTGAACCTATGGGTAGGTACAGCAAATAAAAAACTGACCCCTTTTTGTTTGGTAGTGGATGGAAACCAGGCTTGTGGTGGAGATCACAATGTGCTATGTATATATTTCAAATGATAATGCTGTACACCTGAAACCTATATAATATTACAGACCAGTGTTACTTCAATATATTTTTTTTAATTTATGGAAGAATTATTATGAACTTTAAAAGTTTGAGATATAAACTTTATAAAAGTATTGAATTAGAGCCATCATTTCTTTGAGAGTACAACTTTATATTGGGACATAGCTGAAATAGCCATTCACTACTCAACCCAAGTCACTGGAAATTAGGATTGAAGTAGCAAGGTCAACAAATTAGAAGACATGAGATATTTTGGAAGAAAGGGAGCTGAATGGGGTATGATTCAATAGACCAGAGGTCTTCTTGCTCTTCTACCATCAACTGCTTGTGTGGCCATGTAAAAATTGTTGCACCTTTCTGGACATCAGGTTCAAAAATAGAAACATTAAAAAGTTAGATGGCTGAATTATTCAGATATTCAAACTAAAAACATACTAGACTATTAACCCCTTGAGAAGACTGTTGCTTATTTCTGTCTACTTTATAAATGGTAAACAACTGAATAGTTCACCCAACTAACTTTTTAATTTTTCTATTTTTGAACCTGACACCTAAATTGCTGAAATTTAGGTTGTGAAAAGATTTTTCAGATCTTATTTGGGGAGAAAAATCTCAAGGTCACTATATTACTTATCCAAACTTTCACAAACTTCTTTGTTATCTTTTTATGGTAAATTTCCTAACTCTTTCCTCAAAGTGAGTAGTAACCCATCTACAACTAATTAAATATTGGAGTTGACAAACCTGCAGTTTTTGAAGCTTATAGCCTGTTCTTTAGACCTTGAGCCAGAATGTAATGTGAAAGTGTAGATAACCTTTTGAATATTGTTTTAACAATTACTTGAGTTATAGGTCACATGTAAAGTAGTTTAAAGGCCTTATTGACAAGCACATCCCTGCAGAGTAATATGAGTGGACAGATCTTAGCTTGTCAGTTCAGCTTGGGTAAAAACATACAATTAACAGATTAAACAAGCAATATAGATGTTTCTCATCAACCTTTGACAAATCAAAGGTAAGAAGAGCTGTGTGCCTCTCATAAATTGCTGACATTGTTATGTTGAAGCTTATGTTATATTGAAAATACTTTACATCAGTGAATAGAAAATGAAAATCCTGTCAACCATAGCCAAGTATGCTTTGCACATAAGACGATGTTTACTGCTTTACTATGGACATAAAGTCAATGAATACCCCACAAACCCCAGCCAGCGCAGGTGGGGGTTTTTGTATTCATTCAGGAGCTCAAAAGCAAAAAACAAAACAAAACAAAACAAAACAAAACAAAACAAAAAAAAAAACAAGAAAAGTTAACCAAACTCCCATCAAATTGCAATTTTATGCTATGACTAAGTTAGTGTTCAAAGAACGAGTCTCCTTTTAAAAATAAAGCACATGAGCAAGCAAACAAACCAAAAAAAAAAAAAAAACAAACAAACAAACCTAGCTTCTCACAACAAAATGTTGGTTACCAGGGATGAAGGGACTTGGGGCCCAGGATGGGAGTAGGGGAGGAACTGGTAGAGTGTGGTGAATGGTAGCTAGACCTTTGGTCCTGGACATAGTGTGGCAAATACACTTGTGAAGCTGTATTCCTGAAACCTACAATGTTGATATTTATACGCATTGAGTTATTTTGAAAAGACATAGCAAAAAACACTAAATATGGGTAATCATATACAATACTATATAAAATTAATCATGTCCTCTATTTTGATCATAAACTATCATTAATATTCAATGGAAAATTTTGTTCTGCTTACTTTTCCTAAACTAGCACATATTAAATAATCTTACTTTATCAGACAGAAATATGATGCCTGTTGTGGATATCAATTAGTACTAAGATACTTATACCAGGTATAGCTTAAAGTAGAATGGTGTAATAAAATGGGCAATTTAGAAATTCAGAACAAAAATCTGGCTTCAAGGCCCTACCTCCACAATTGTCCTCTGAGTAGCTGTGGGTGAGGTACTTGATGTATCTGAAACTTATGTCTTCTTTTCTATAAAATGGGGACATCATTAGTACCCTTATCAATTAGGTTCAAATGGAATGTTATTTGTGAAACCTCTCGACTTCTAATGTTAATTATTTTTTAAAGATTTTATTTTTATTTATTTATGCATACAAGACCTGGGGGGTAGGCCAGAGGTGTGGGGTGGTGAGAGGATTCACCAGAGACAGAGTGGGGAGCAGAACAGGTAAATCTACTGAAATACTCTGCTGAGGAGAGCAGTGGGCAAGACAGGAGAGGTCTGCTGTGCCATGTGGATTAGCTTCCTGGCCGGGGATCGAACTCAGGCCACAGCAGCAGACGATAGCTTGATAGTGTGAGACTTAACCCCTGCGCCACGAGGGAGACCCTATAGTGTTAATTATAACAAAAATAATGATAGCAATAAACCCATGTCAAAATGTCCCTCAAAGGTATTTCTAGGTACTGATAGAAAATCATAGGTTGGAATTTGATGTTGAGCAAATACATTCTCTGGAATAAAATCTGCTTTGCATGGCTAGTTCCTCTTCATCATTCAGGACTCAGCTCAAAATCTAACTCCTCAGGGAGGGCTTCTGGGACCACACTAGCTACAGTAGTGCCTCTTGGCTCAGTCTCTCTCTAGTGCTCTTGTTATATTTTATTACATGGTAATGTGTGTCTCACTTCAACTTTCTGTAATTAAACACAGTTATCATCTATCTCCCCCCACAAGAAAGTGAACACCAAGAAGGCAGAGAACATATTTGTCTTGTCAACATGTTGCTCTATGTACTTCCAATAGTTACACAAGTATTTGGCACACAGAAGAATTTCATAAATACTTACTAAATAAACAAGTGAATGGATCTGCTAACTACACAAAGCAATACAATTGATTTTTTTTCTTTTGATCAAGAAATTAGGCTTATGGCCTATTGCTACTGGGATCAAATTTTTCCAAAGCTATTCCTTAGGGGGGTTTTCAAAATGGAAGGCCCAAGTTTATTTTTTTCCCAGTCAAATGCTTCAAAAATGTGAGCTAATTCTCCAGGTGAGTAATTAGTATAAAACTTAATTCTTCAGATGAATTCTAAAGAATTGATTATTTCTCCAGAGGCCATTGGGCTGCATTTAAATCACCATTTCACTTTGGATTTTGAATGATCCAATTTAAAAATCCCCATGAATCAAATTAACTAGATAACTGCCAAAATGTAATCCCATTTGGGGAGTGAAATATCTGGTTTTATTGTCTACATTAGTTAAATGAACTCCATTAGTTAAAGTTCACTTCCATTTGAACTGTTTTAAGATAGCCTGTATTGTAAGCTTTTAGTCCTAAAAATGAATATAGTTGTAAAAGTTGCTCCATGTTCGATATATTATTCAAAATTTGATATTTCGTTCTTTCTCTCTGCCACTGAATTAAGAATATACACACTTAACCCATAGGGATATAAACATCTCACTAAGGCTTTACATTGTAATTGTGAATAAATTGCCAACATTTTCTACATGACTCCATGTTAATAAAATAAAGGGTAACTTTTATTTGAACTGGTGGATATTATGTAAAATTTAAGGAAACTAAGATTTTTATCTTAGAAGAAAAAACTGCTTTATGGTCTTCTAAAATTTTTTTGTGTGAGGCTATCTATTAAAAATTCATCCCAGGGATTATACACATGAATTAAAGACAAATAATTATTTTGCCTGCGCTACTTACCAGGTCTTAGGTACCATTCCTATATCATTTATTCTTTCTTTCCCAGTAAAGACTTTTACATTTTCATTTCAGTTTCCATTCTTTAAACATCTGGCTGCAGCTATACCTGCAGTTTTCTATGAATGTGGACAATTATGGTAGGAGTTATTGTTCTATTCTGGTGCATTAGCACCTGTTACCATTATAAGGCCTGCAAGCAAATAGCTGAGAAATAATAGCAACAGATTTAGAAATGAAATAGTCATAATGCTTCTGTGCTTATATAACACTGCTTTTCCCCTCGTAGATTTATTTATGAAAACCATTTCATCAATCTTCTAAGTCAGGGTTTGGCATACTTGTTTTTTTCTGTACAGAGTCAGATAGTAAATTTTTCAGGCTTTGCAGATCATACAGTCTCTGTCACAACCACACAGCTCTTGCCTTGTAATGCAAATGGTGTGTGTTAAAAAAATGAACATGGCTGTGTTTTCACAAAGCTTTCTTTATGGGCACAAAAACTGGAATTTCCTTTTTTAAATTTATGTATTTTTATATCATCGTTCATTTTTAAACAATGTTTGCTTTCTCCCCATGCCCCAGGTGTAGTCCCCATAGAATTTCCTTCACCAATGCACTCATGCACCATCACCACAGTCCCCTGTGCTCCTCCCTCCCTCTGATCCCTCTCCACCTCCTCCCCTGCAAAATGTATCTGGTTTATAATTGTCTGTTTGTTTTTGTTTTCACATAATTTTCACAGGTCACAAAATGTTATCCTTCCTCTGATTTTTTTGTTTCAACCTTTAAAAAATATAAACATCATTCTTAGCTCAGAAGTATAGAAAAACAGAGACAGAGCTGCATTTGGCTGAGCATCGTAGTTTGCCAACCCCTGCTCTAAGTTGTCCCATGACACTTGTACGTGGCAGAAATCATTATCCCTTTTTCCTCTGATGATGACAAATATGGCACTAAAAGTTGAAGACAGTGTATCAAGATCTAGAAGAATTTATGGCTGTTCACTCATTCAGTAAATTATTTGTTGAGTACCTGTTTGGCTAGAATTGAATGTTATTAACTCATTATGTATAACATCATAGGCCCTCTCAATATTTAAGCATTATTGTGTGTGTCACCCTTGCACATGAAATAAAAAGTTTCTCTACAGGGGGTAAAAAAGGCCTTGCTTTAGATCCTAGTGACTCTACACTCACTTGTTGAAAGACCTGTATAGATTCATTAAAGAAACTAAGCTGTAGGAGAAATAACACCTGAACCTTACAGGTTTCAGCCCTGTATATATTTACCTCATCTAGTGTCCCTATGCAAAGCAGGAAGCAAAAAAGCAAGCAGATGTGGTGTTCAGGGCTTTGTAAAATTAAATCAAAAACAACACAAACTCTTCTAGGTCAAAATATATGAAATATAGGACATAGTTTTAGATTAATTTCTCAGAGATTCAAGTGGCATTATGATATGAGAGCCAAGGAGCAAAATTATTACTGCAAATAGAGTTTGATCCCTGGTTTTAGTAATGTCAATAATAGTCCGGTGTTCTATAAGAGCTAGTCTTAAATATGATATATAATGAACCCTTTTAAGAACATTCCTATGAATACAAGATTACTTTAAACAATTTATGTTTTGCATACCAAACATCAAGGGGCCTAATTAATTTAAAGCAAAGCAGTTCCTACTAAAACAGAACATTTATCCCCTTGAAGTATGAGTTATAAAGTACAGCTGACTTTATAACTGAGAAACTCAGGGCTAAACTAAATATACATATAGTCTATATGGTTGCCCAAGAAATACAATTTGCCTTTATAACCCTTTTTAATCTCTCCTTTCTTGTGCTTAGAAAACAACCTTTTCAGTGTAGATTTATTACAAATCACATATTCTGCATATTTGAATATATGGAAAGTATATGCAGGATTAAAGCAACAAGGTGATCTGCTAAGCTTTGGACCACATTAGTTCTGAAAGCCACACAAATATCAGGCTGTAGAATCCACCATTTGGCTAAATTTTATACACAGACATGTGCTGATATTATATTTAGAAGCCTGACCGGAAACTTATAGCTCTTCATTAAACAAAAAGGTTAAGATTCTGGAGAGGATAATGCTACAGAAGAGTAACATTAGATGATGATAAATGATGACATGTTTAACATTTTATTGAGTTGCTTGTGCCTCATGAATAAAGACAGAAGAATCTAAAATAAAATTCAGCGGACAGGTCATTGGTATAAATAATGCTATTGGATGATACAATATAAAGCTTGTATCTACTACTCCCAGTCCTGGCTACTGTTAGAGATGATACACACTTCGATGATTCCTTCAAGCCAAAATGTATACCCTTACCATTCCATTAAAATATGCTTAGAATAAAGTAATTACTTAGCTTTATTATTCTCACCTAATTATTATCAACAAGCTTTACCAGATGCAAGAGGGATCTTTACATTTTTAGCTGTTTTTGCAGTGCAGTGATTAGCTCTCAATCTCCTGATAAGCCCTGAGAATACAGAAAGTCCTGCCAATTTCCAATCAATTCTGTTTGGTCTTATGATTCACTGTTACTTGAATAAGCTGGTTATCAACAGGCACAGCAAAACCTTCAGCTTTTTATTAAAAATTTGAAATATTTTTAAAAAGTTATATGGCGTACAATAGAATATATTCACCAAAAAGGGGGTGAAAACAAAAAAAAAAGTTTATGTAGAATATTTAACAAAAACCAAGATACTTGATTTAGAGTAATCTCTTCTGAAGGGTCCCAAAATGAGGCAAGGATCCTATATAAGTATTGTGCTGCACGACAACTAAGCAAAGAAATATTTTTTAATTGGATAAATCTAACATGTTAACACTGTGCAAATTTAAGGTGTAAAGGTGTTACTTTGATATATTTATATATTGCAGTAACATTACCAGCATTTTTAATATTTCATGAAGAGGGGTGTTTAGTCAAAAGACAAGATTGAGATGGAGGGCGGGAATTAAACACTGAGGATGTTATACCAATTCTTCATCTTTACAGGGGAGTAAATCTTTAACACAATGGAACATACTGAAAGTCAAAAGGACATCCCCCATTCTAAATACACAGAATGAGAGATAAGGCTGAAGAGAAAAGCAAAAGCAAAATAAAAACCAAAAACCCCATAACTGGACTCAAACTTTAAATTAACAAACATCTCCTTGGACCAGGAATAGAAGAGAAACTGCAAAAACAATGCAAATTATGTGATGATGTGTTAAGGTCTGTCCAGGAGTAGGCAGTACTACCGAAGACTTCAGTTCCAGAGGGGTGTCCTGGAAGGGGTGTCCTTTCAGGGAGAGTTGGGGGTAGGGGGATGGGGAAGCCCTAATGACAGGCCTCCTGGACAGCATTACAGGGTTTTAACAAACTGCTGAGCTAAGGAGAAAAGGGAACAAATCACAGACTCAAACTCCAGCCCTGAGCTAAGTATCCACAGGCTCAGGGACAGGATTAGTGAGAGCTCTGCAACAGAATGAGCGTGCTAAGGAATCAGAACCAAAATGTAAAATGACAGTCCCAAACCTCCAGATATATGAAAACTCTGAAAGCACAGCTACATACCTAAAGAGTTCAAGACGAAATCACAATGGAATTTTGAAAAATGTATTTAGTACTTAGAGAAAGCAGAAGTACTACTGATATTTATATATGTATATATATCAGGTGAGATATATATACATATATATGTGAGATATATATACATATATGTATATATATATCTCATGTGTGGGATACACCTAAAGGTATAGAAGGAGAGCATTAAATTACTGTATTACTATACTAACAAGGTAGGTGGAAAAAATAAAGTGAGTTAAATATTTATTTCAAGAAGTTAAAAAAGTAACCTTAGACTAAACTAAAAGAAAGGAAAAGGAAGCAAAATAAAAATAAAAAAGAAATTAGTGCAATGGAAAAAAAGAGTGCAGAGAAAGGAACGATACAACTAAAAGGTGGTTCGTTAATTTAAAAAAAAGCTCCGTTGGCAAAACTGATTAAAAAAAAAAGGAGAAAAGGCCCAAAATTTAAGCCCAAAAAGAGAAAATGCATGATAATAACTACAATACCATAAATTATAACTATAAATATCTGTACGCAAATGCACTTAAAATTAGGTAAAAGGAAGATTTTCAGAAAAATACAAGCTACCAAAATACTGTAAGGAATAAAAAATTAAAAATAAATATATGTGTAATCGAAAGTGTCATACTATAAGACACAACAGGCTCACACAACTTCACATGCAAAATTTATCATACTTTGAATGAATAGATAAACTTATCTATATAAGACGTTTCAGACACTAAAAAAGAGGGAAGGTTATCCAACACATTCAGTGAGGCTTGTGCAGCCATGATACAAAAGCCTGACAAGTACAATTTGAGAGAGGAGAATTAGACTAATCTTATTCATACAAAAGTTCTTTACAAATAGCAAACCAAATCTGAGAACATTTAAAAAAGATAATATATCGCAGCCAAGTTGAGTTTATCCAAGAAAAGAAAAGCTGGTTCAATGTTAGAAAAATTATGCAATATAATTAACCAAATCACCAAAATAAAGAAACAAAAACATACTACCTGAATAGATGTAAAATAGCATTTCACAAAAAATCAGCATCTATTCATTTTGAAAATCTTTTTTTATATACCAAATTAGGAATACAGCAGTAGTCCCTTGACTTCGTAGAGGGTATCTATTAAAAACCTGCAGTAAACATAATAATCAATGGTGTAATTTTAGAAGTGTTCCCATTAAAGTCAGGAGAAAGACACCCACTCTCACCACTTCTATTTAACATTTTAATGGAGGTTCTAGACAATGCAATAAAACAAGGGAAATAAATCAGGTATAAAAATGGAAAGGATGAAACAAAACTCATATTATTTGCCAATGATATAACTACCTACATAGAAAAATCTAATAGTGAGTACAGACTATTAGAATGAACAAGAAAGTTTAGCAAGTTTGCTGGAAACAAAATCAATATACTAAAATCAATACCAAACACCTATATAAGAAATAACCAATTGGATAGTTCAACAGATGAAAAGTTAACTTTCCATTTGTAGTATTAATAAAAGCTAAAAAGAATCTATGACATAAAAATAAATAAATAAAAATAAAAGTAAAAGTGGAGGTTCCATAGCTCAAGGTTAGAGCACTGGTCTTTTTAAATAAAAATAAAAAGAACTTATAAATAAATTTAGCAAAAGCTACACAAAATCTTTATGGAGTAAGCTGCAAGAGCATTGAAAGACATAAAGGGTTTTAATGAATGGGAGAAAAATATGTTCAGGAGTTGAAAGACTTTATCATGAAGATATGAACTGTACTCAAATTAATCCATAAATTTGATGCAATACCAATCAATCAAATCACAACAAGCAAACTGAAAACAAGTTACAACTTGGAGATGACAATTGCAAAGATTATTAACTACAAAGATTAGTGCCCTGTATTTATTTTTTTTAATTAGAACTAAACAAGAAGTAGAAAAATGAAGAAATGATATTAACAGGTAATTCTTAGACAAGGAACTTCAATGGTCAATAGACATGTGAAAACGTCCTTTATCTCGCAATCAATCAGTGGCATATACATTGAGTGAGAACTCATGACATGAATTCAGGCTGGCAATAACTTACTGAAAATACTGAAAGGATATAAAGAACTAGGAATTTCTTGTATTGATGGTTGGGAGTCTCATTGACTTTGAAGAGCAATTTGGGAATATCTATGAAAGTTGAGGTTATCCATGCTCTGACACAGAAATTCCACTTTGAAGTGTAGAGTCTCTCTCTCTCTCAACACACACACACAACTCGCAAGAGTGTTTAATGCAGTGCTGTCTACAAAATTAAACGTGTAAATGTGGGGAAAATCTCAATGTCCATTAACAGGGAAATATTAGTATATTCATTCAATAGACCATTTACATAAATTAACAGAATGAAACAAAGCCTCATATACCAATATACCTAAATCACAGAAGCAATATTAAGAGACAAAGGAACATTGAATAAGGTACATATTTAATAAAAACCTGTATGAATGCTATAAAAATGAAATACAGCATACATGGTAATGATAAACATCACATTCAGGATACTGGCTACATCTGAGATGTCTATTTGAGAAGGAAGGAAATGGACTGGTAGGTACATAAGAAGTTTCATTTTTTTCTATTATTTTATTTACTGTAAATAAATCTAAAGAAAATATGGTAACATATTAGATTTGAGCTCAGTAAAAGAGTGATGAGTATGTGAATATTTGCCATGTGAAATCTCTGTACATTTGACATATTTCATCATTAAAAAATATTTAGAGGAAGATAAAAACTATTTCATCCAATGTTCCTGACACTTTATCTCCAGTTTAGGAAACAGTCGGGCATTAAAAATCCAGGAGAAACTCATTCAGAATTTAAAGTTACTAGTTAAAGGTAGCACTTAGCAGCTGAAGGGTGACTTAACATGCTGTTGAAGATTTCCAAATATTAACAACAAAAATATTAAAATCTATAAAACAACACGATTTAAATGTGACCAGAGAAATGGATAGATTTTAATGCATGTTAATGTCACCCCTCTCAAAAAAAGAATAAAATAAAAACTGCAACAGTTTAGAAGAGAAACCAAAGAAATCTGAAAATCATGAGCTGCATGCAATTTCTTTTTTTAAATATATTTTATTTTATATATTTTTTACATCATTTTTCATTTTTGCACAATGTATGCTTTTTCACCTTGGTTATAGTCCCCATAAAATTTCCTAATAATTACTGTTAAGTTAGAGATGACTTTGAATGACATTTGGCTTAAGAACTCAAGTACCAAAAAAAAAAAAAAAACAACAACTCAAGTATCTTACATAATAATTATTGAAAAATTCATATAGATAATAGTGGGTGGAAGAGGGGCGAAGAGGCAAAGGAGAAGAGGGAGGGAGACCCAAAGACCCTGAAATCCCACACCTTAATAGCTAGAACCCATTTCCAAGATTTGTAAGGCTTTCTTTCCCATATCCTTACCCCTAAAGGCAAACTGGCTTCTTTGTACACAATGGCAGGTTCAGTGGGGATGAAGAGATAGCTGTTAGCAGATGTGTATGGAGTTTATACATTAGCTAGGATGTCAACTGTATGTAAGGACACTTAGAAGTAGGTGCCCAAGTGTTCTAACTTTGCATCTGGCCCTCTAGATCATTAAAAAGGTCCATTTGTCAAGGCAGAGGGCATATAACACTTTTTATTTTAAAGTGGGTCAGCTTAATAAACAGCCTTTAAATTTTTAGTCATAAAAGCCAACCTCCATATACTCATTCCCTGAGAACTGGCAAATGTTATAGGTGGGCTTGGCTTGATATTTTTCCTGTTTCTAGCCTATTAAAAAGGAGATGACAGGGCCACCCCTGGAGGCACAGTGGTTGAGCACTGGGTTGTGAGGCTGCCCGCAGCCTCTGCAGCGCCACTTCGATACCGGGCCACCAGCGAGGGTCCCACAAAAAAAAAAAAAAATGAGATTACAAACAAAAATAATTAAAGCAACTTCCATGCCTACCTCACAGAGTTGTGTGGTGAAAACTGACTTAATAGATATGAAAGGACTTTGTAGCCCATTAGCATTGGATAAAAGACATCACTCACAGGTTCCTTGGACAGTGCTAATCCCAACTTGATGTGCTGTGAGTAACAATGGCACTTGGTTTCGGGCTTGTTTTCAGGCTGCCTGACACTAAACTTACAGGTAGTTACTTCACCCTTCTGGAGACCACTCTGGCTCCAACCCCTTGAAAGCCTACTTTTATTCTGACCTACGTGCTATTTGATTTTTTCCGTAAATTTATTATAAGCCAGATGTTAAGAATAGCTCTTATATATTCTTAGGCTGAATGTCAACAACAGGAATTAATCATTTTCTTGGAACCAGTCCATATTATACCAACTCTTGCTAATATCCAGAAGAAGATACCCTAATTCTTCTCTGGTCTTGCAGCACTTTAAAGTCAAAGCATCCTGCCAGGTAGCAGGCAAGGTCTGGCCATTTTACAAATGAGTAACCTGGACTCAGAGTATTATAGTAACTTGCATGAGGTCACATGGTAAAGTCCATGCTTGTCAAGCCTGGGTCTAGAATTTAGGTTGGTCTGATAATAAAGTTCACATTCTTTCTCCTATGTTTAAGATAATTTAGCAGACCTGTAAGGTATATATTACATTGCTCTGCTCTTTTTATTGCTTGTAAATCATGCAACCTAGTGGGAAGAGTCAGGTATTCTTCCTGTAGGGAACACAGGCTGAAATTTACCAGTGGCCTCTTTCAAAGTCAAGAAGAAACAATTGGCACTGCATATCCCTATATTCTACCCTTGGCCTAGGTTAAAAGGTCCTTGTAGTTGAAACACACAATAGTAGGGCACCGACGAGAATTTAGGGCCAATGCTACCAGGCAGGGAACTTCAGCCATAGTAGATACTTGAATAGAATTGGAGGTCATAATCCTGGCTCATTTACCAGCTAAACAACTAAAAGAAAGAGATTTACCTGGGGATTAGATCTGTGTCATCTGTATTTTCTAGGTGATAGAAATTGAAAAGTGACTATGGTGTATCTGTTACTTTTTAACTGATGTGTATTTCAAAGCATTTTAAATATATTTACATAATGTATTGTTTATTTAATCAAATTAATGCTTTGAATAAATTCACAGGCAATATGAGGGAATTTTTTCCTCTTCATGTTACAGAATTGTAATTGGCTAAACATTATCAAATTGAAATCCTAAAAGATTCAAAGGTGGTTGCCATTTTGGACTGGTGACGCTTACATGTTCTCTTAAGGGAAAAAAACATTTCTCATTCTTAATAACACTGTTTTCTTTGTTCCACAAATATATTTACTCTGTTCTTTTGTTGGCCTACCCAAAGATTTCAGTTCAAAATTTGTCAAAGGAAATTTAATCATCCGGGGAGAAAGCCACTACTCTATTTTTTCTGGTTTTGAGTCAACAAAATAGTTTACTGTGTCATCTAGGATTTTATATTCTGTATTTTCTTAACTATTTGTTCTTAGAAAATGTTCAATGTTATCCTTATTTTTGCTCAGAGTGCTCTTTGAAACGACATATGACAGATGCCAAAAGTTCATTTATCTCTGCCTAAACAGTCTAACAGTTATTCTGCTTTAAGTTATAAGTTAACACATATATTATACCGAGAGCAAAATCTCAGTGGTGTGAGAAAATTTTTTAAAGGTCTAATTTTCAAAATACTTTAGTCAATACAATAATTTCATTACTTTAATTTGCAAACAATGATTCCTGCTAACTGCTGGTGGTGCCTGAGGACATTTAATGAGTAGATAAAAATAATTTGGAACTAGTGTATTGATTGTTTGTAGATAAATGGGTGGTTGAGTAAAAACATGGAATATGCTTGGAAACATATTACTTGATAAGTTTAAATAGCCAGACTAAGAATCTTATATTAGTATTATCAGTTTGAATCTTTTTATGAATTAATATAAATTAATGAGTAGTTGCCATATTGTGTTGTTATATAACTATATTGTCCCTTTTCTGGTTATCTTAGCTAGATAAAAGTTGATCTGAGAAATAAAGACCTAGATCATTCCCTCTTCTAACTAAAATTTTTAAATATTGACCATGGAATCAAATAATCCTCAAAGAGAACATGAGTTGATGCAATCCAATCCATCATCAAACTTCTCTTTCCAGAAACTAAAAGGTATTGCTCCTCTATGAACTTCATCCACTCATATTTAAGAACCTTCAGACTGAAAGCTAATGTTTCCTCTTATTATTCCACTTCTCCTAGGAACAGACTGATCACTAATTTGATTGTTGCTTCCATCTTCCAGTCTTTTTAAGGATTTTAGCTATGACATAAGAGCTGGGAGAAAGAACTAAGGAGATTAAAAAAAAAAAAACTATTAAAGTACTAGAATATGTTTCATTGACAACAGAAATATAAGAAGAAATGAAAGAAATAGTAGTGATTCTTAGTATCATAATAATATTCTACTTAATAAAAGAGGTGAACAATAAAAGAAAGTCTTCCAGTCCAATCAGAATGATGTCCTCCAATATTTCTTATTTAATTTGCTACTTTTACTTATAGCAACTGCTGTTCTCTGATTCAATTTTGAAATCCTATCTATCTTTTAAAGACAGCTCAAGATAAATTATACATCCCAGCCTCACTTCCCAGAGCGCTAGTATTAATACTAGTATTCCATTTTAAAGAGTCTTGCACATGTTTTTAGGCTTCACTGAATTTCTCCATGTGTTATGTTTCATGAATTCATTCCATCCAAAAATATTAACAGAGCCCTTATATTCATGGTAACATCTATAAAATAGTCACTCTCAGTTGGAGGGCAATTCTCCCAAATTTGGAAATGGGGGTTGGTTGGTGCAGTAACTGAGAGATTCCAGTGTATAGGGGTCAGGGATAATACTTATCATGTAATGGTGTGGGGCAGTCTAATAGTAGGAAGAATTCTCCCTCCCAAAAGATGAGTGTACAAGACCCCAAGAGGAATCAGACATGGCTCGTGGCCTTAATGAGGTTATTGGTTCAAAAGGAAGATAGCATGAGTGTCATCTCATATATATGCATAAGATATATATTATATATATATAATATATCTGATATTTATTTCGGGTATGTCATCCAGGAATGGGTAGTTCTACAGTTAATCACATCATCCTCATTGCATTTTGTGAGCAATGAAGACAAAGCTGTTACAACAGAATATGCTAAACCTCCTGAGGGCAGCTGTGAAGTCTTGGGAGTGGTAAAAGCAGCCTTAGGCAATAAGTAGTAGGACACATGGAATAACAAAAGATTGGTAAAGTCACAATTCTTGCAAGTGAACCATGGGTTTGCTAAGGAATATTTCACCTTATACAGATTGGTGTGGAATAACTACAGATTTGTTTTTTTTTTTAAATTTTCTCTTCCTGACAATAATAACTGACTATCCTACAGAAGAAAAATTTCCTCAGTTCATCTGCATGATATTCTTCTTTTGCTTATAACAAAATTTTATTTATCTGTACCTCTCAAGAGTTGAATAAAATAACAAATAATTTTCATGATACATGTCAATGATGAAAAAACCATAAGCATACATACTTAAGAACATGATTTGGCTGTATAGGGTGCCTTTCTTCTAAAGGGAACACATTATTTGCTTTTCCTCTTACAATAGCACTATGAGACACATCATCAACCCATTTTAAAGCTATAAAAACCATGGCCCAGAGAGATAAAAAAAAAAATAACTTGCTAGAAGTCACGTAGTCTTTGTCAAGACCTGGACTAGAAGCCAGCACTCCTGACTTCCTAGACAATATATTACTCAGATTATTTATCTGTCTTCATCACTTCACAGATAAGAATTTTCCAGGAAAAGCAACAAATCTACATACCATCCAAGATGCTAGACTGCTGCAATCTGTTTGGTTTTGCAGGATTTTCTATGTTACCATAGTTGAACTGTATACCAGAGGAGGTGGGAGATCAAAAATTGTCATTTGCATAAATCTACACTTATCAACAAATTTTAACTCAGTAAGTTGAGCTTGCTGTAAAAGAACAAACTTGTGACTGCTTCATGCCTGCAACTCTCATGGAAAATAATGAAAATTTGACCAAATGAAAATTTCATCTGAGAACACAGGCAGGATTATAGCAGACTCACAAACTAACACAAGCCCAGCAGGACTATAGAATCTACTTTAACAGAAAATAAAGACCCTGTTCCATGCAACAGAAAGTTTTAGAATAAAAAGCACAAAAGGAGGGCCTCCCCTGTGGTGCAGCGGTAGAGCGCTGGGTTGCGAAGCTGCCCGCAGCCTCTGCAGCGCCGGTTCGATCCCCGGCCACCGGGCAAGGGTCCCACATGGCACACAGACCTCTCCTGCAGCCCACTGCTCCCCTCAGCAGTGTATTTCGTCAGTCTGCCTGTTCTGTTCCTGATCTGGGTCTGGTGAATCTTCTCTCGCCCTCCTGCGCCTCTGACTGTACCCAGTGCTTGTATAAATAAATCTTAAAAAAAAAAGCCATAAAAAAAAGCACAAAAGGAGATTGGTCCAATGAAGATTAGAATTTTACCATAACATCTTACTATTAATATTCCTGATAAGTCCTTAAAAATTAGATATCTTAAAAATTAACTTCAGAGGTACCTCTTAAAGGAAAATTCCATTGACATGGAAAACTGGATGTTGCACTTCTAGTATATTTTGGGATAAAACCATTTATGCCTCCCAGGGCATCCTAAAGATGTAACATTTCTGATTCATCAAATAAATTATAGACTCCTTAAAGGCAAGGAAAATTCCTCATAGGCTCATCATTAGGAGTAAGGAGATAATACATGTAAAGTGATTAGCCAATGTCTGGTCTGGTGAGTAATAAACAAATGAAAACTTCTATATAAGTATTTTTATTCACTATAATTACAAGCACTGTTTTTGGCCATAGGAGGTATTTGGTTCTTCTGCACACTTCTATTGAGCATCTAATTTTCAGATAAATAGAAAAATCTCTAAATTCTTAATAGTAAAATAAACAAAATGTACTACAAGTGGTATATTATATTTGGGAATATCAAAAAATGAACATCAATCGTGATATGAAGGCCAGTTTTGGTTTCAATGTCGAAGACATAAAACATTTTTCTAAATTTCTTTGTAGAGTATATAATACCACTAAAAGTCCATTAAGACTGAGATATACTTGAGTCTCCCTGGAGGCGTAAGGCATTAAGGACAGCACTGTGAAGATATACACAGCCTCTGCAGCACGAGTTCAATCCCCGGACGGCCAGGGAGCTACCCACATGGTGCAGCAGACCTCTCCTGTCTCGCCCACTGCTCCCCTCAGCAGGGTATTTCAGTCACTCCGCCTGTTCTGCTCCCCACTCTGTCTCTAATGAATTCTCTCACTCCCTGCATCTCTGGCCTGTACCCCAGTTGTTGTATGCAAAAATAAATACCTTTTTTTTAAAAAAAGACTGAGATGTTTTAGATCTTCCCTGATGTCGCAAGGGGTTAATTAAGCACAGCACTGTGAAGCTCCACACAGCCACTGCAGCACAAGTTCGATCCCAGGCCAAGGAATTAATGCATGTGGCGCAGCAGACCTCTGCTGTCTCACCTGCTGCTCCCCTCAGCAGTGTATTTCAGTAGATCCACCTGTTCTGTTCCCCACTCTGTCTCTGATGAATCCTCTCACCCCCACCCCCATATCTGCCCTACACTCCAGCTGTTGTATTCATAAATAAATAAAATAAAATAAAAAGACTGAGATACTTTAGATATTCTGTTATTACAACTTATGAAAAGCAACTCCCAAGCTCATTAAGCTGGTAAATATAGTAGATCATTGGAATTTACGGATTTAACATTTGCAATTTTGACTATTCATAAAGCAACTCCATGTGTCCATGACCTGTAGTAACTTGGAATGTTCCTGACATATGAATTTGGATTTTGGGAGTTGAGAGGCTGGCATACTAAATTTGGTAAAGCTAGTGAGCAAGCTGGCCAACAGCCCAAGATCCAAAATTCTATGTCTTTCTATGTGTTTTGGGATATATGCAGCAACTCTACCGAAGTGATAAAAGTTAACTTTATTTCTATATGAAAAATGGCCTTAAAAAGAAAAACAACTGCTAGTGCTAATACGGACAGTGAAAATAAAGTCCTAGTTCTTAGTCAGAAAATGGCTTTTTAAATGACTTTAGTCTTGCATTTAAAGAATCATTAGTGGATTGAAAAGGGTCTGCTAAATTTTTCATATATACTTTACTGCATTTTATAAGGGCTATTATATGCTACAGTGATATTTGAGGATATAGGAAGGCAAGAAGGTCTCAGGATCCATCCCCTGTCTGGAGAAGGGAGACTGTACTCCCATTGAGGTGCTCCATTAGAAACAATGGCATATCTCTGTCAAAGGAGAAGTTTATAAAAAAAGATTGCAAGAACTATTTTATGTATTATTTTCCAGGCAATGGGTTACAAGGATGGGTTACAAGGACAATTGAATCATTATAAAAATTCCAGAGAAACAATTAAAATGCACGTTCATTCTAACAAAAATTGCAGGCCCTTATTAACTGACATTTTACGGAGATGCCTTTAATCTTCATTAAATAAATGTAAATGTATTCTTTAAGTTTTAGCAACATTATGTAGCAGTTGGCACTTAGTCAAAATTTTCTGTTTCCACCTGATTAATCTTTGAATGTAATTTATGCTTGGTATTTCTTTTGTTGTATTCATTTTAGAGATGCATTTGTTGGACGTTCAACTTACTGTATCTTTAAAAAGAATGATTTTTCACTCTAAACCACCATGATTTTGCAACAAATTTATGTTGGTTTTAAACATTTGAGAAGTATAAACACACTTGAGTTTGAAATGCTTGTAAGTTAAGGTCCCAAAATGTACAGAGAATTACAAGGGGAAAACAAAAATAAATTCTATGCAGAGTTCAACTCTACAGGATGTTGGGAAAAGGTTAGGAAATATTTATATTCAGATGAATCATAATGTCTACCAAAACTTGGAGCATCTGTAAGACTATTCCATTGACCAACTGGGACTTTCAGTTTAAAGAACACGGGCAATTTCTAGTGACAGAGAATCAAAAGGATAGGAAATCTCTTTGACAACCTATGGTTAAAAAATAATCCTAATTTTTCAACCAGCACAATGTTATGAAACATGGTCATTTACTGTTTTTACAGAAGCATGATCAGACTTCCACTCTGCAAAATGACTTAATTTGAATTCGAAAGTTAATGTCTCAAGTGCCTCATTCTGTAGTCCTGACTTGCCCAAAAGAGTTTAAATTATGACTACTGTCAACACCCTCCTGATGAGGTAGGCATAATTAGGGTGCAAGGGCAGGGAGTAGTCAAAGGAATAATTTAAACATCACTCTGTATCAGTTCACTGAACAACAGACAGTAACAGCTGCCATTTATTGAGTGTATCTTTTGTCAGGCTTCACATAATTTCTTTTTAATTTAGCTATGGGTATGTATTTTCTGCTAATCATATTGTACAGATGAGGAGCTTTCAATTCACTGAAGTTTGTTCATTCATCCATTTAGTCAACCTATAAATAACAATTGAACACATGACTATTTGCAATGTCTGATCTCCTAGGTCCTGGCATCTGGTCTCTGCTTGAATCAATACTCTCTTCCTCAGGAGAATGGATTTTGATTCTCACTGGTGTCCTCCCTCTTCCTGTAGAGAACCAGGCACCAAAACTACTGGACATGCCACTGGAACAAGAACTGAAACATAATTACTTTAACTTGCACCATGACATCGAATTCTAGCACCACAATATGTAACCTAGACTATACCTCTTAATATACATCACAGCACCTTCTGGTAAGCCCTGCTGGTATTCTAAGGTCATACTGAACCCATTTTTGTTTTATTTTCCGAATCTACTTTATGGTATAGTAGATGTCACTTGTCAAGAAGTTTTATACACTACTGTGGCAAAACAATCATTTCTGAATTTCAGAACCAATGTTTCTAGTTTCATCTATTTGTGCCTAAGTAAATCCCTTCTCCCCTTGGTGTATCTGTTCTTCAGATACTTATAGACAGTTTTCATGTTTCTCATTAGTCACTACTTAATCAAGCAGTATATAATTAATCCTTTTAATCTCTCCTCATAAATTAGTCTCAAGTTTCTTGGAATGTCCTCAGTGCTGTGTACTACATTTTCCCAAACTTTGGATATGAAGTGCCCTGTATTCCACATGCCGTTCCAATAGAATCAAGTGGGAAACAAGCTTATCTGTTTCACATTGGCATACAGAATGCCACATTCACAGCCATACTTCTGCAAGGGCTGTAATCATATTCCAAGGCAGCAAGACAGTCAGTAAAAGAACAGAGTTTCATAGTCCCAAAGTTCACATTTGCCCAGCCATACTTTTGTCTCACATTTCCTCTTTGTCTCATACTAAGCTACTGCTGCAGATTATGGCTAGAAGTAGCTGTTAATAACTATATTTTTAGAATGCAATTTTCTAAGCATGAAATAGATTTGCCTGGTTACTTACATAGGTATTTCTTGTTCTTTAATAATTTAGACTTCCTTTGTTTTCCTTACTATGCCAATTTTATTCACTACGATTCTGGGGTCAGACAATTGAATCCTTTCATCTGCCATTTTGAGATCTGCGAGCTAGGCAGGTTACTTAGCCTCTGTCTCTCAATGTATCATCTGTATAATGGAGATAATAAAAGTGCCAAACTTTACTGATGTAGTGCAAAGATTGAATCAGGAGATATGTATGAATTTGGAATAGTGCCTGACTCATAGTAAAAGATAAACATGTATATACATATATGTATATATATTTGCATTATACAATCATCATATTGTTTATAACAGCTATTACAGGCACATGGCATACTATACTATTTAAAATGAGACCTCTACTATAATTTTCATTCAGGGTCACATCCAACTATATGCAATAGATATCATGATTACATGGACATGCACATGTAATTTTAAATATGACACACATGCCTATATGGTAGACAATTTCAAGTTTAAATTTTAAGTCAGCCTATAAAGTTGTCATTTTTCAATTTATTTTTCATCTCCCCAAAGCCTTGTAGTTGACCTAGATCTTTATACCAAAAGTGAATAGTAGGAAAAGGATAGTAGATATAAATTTATCAGGGAATGGTGACTGCTAGGATTATTAATGGAAGTGACTTACAGCTTAAAGAACTCTGGATTAATATTCCAGAAGTCAAGGCTAAAATAATAAATGCTCAACATGTATCTAAATAAACAGATTTTGTCCCTAGAATGCTACAGAGAGGAACAACTTATAGAATTCAAATAACTTTCTTAAAATCATACAGTTAACGGATAAACCAAGTCAGGAAGGAGTAGAACTTAAGGTCTTTTTCCAAGTGAGCCAATTTATCACATACATATCCCTAAATTCAATTTGTACACTACACATACCAATATCATTCATTATCTTCCTCTTGACTAGAACCTCTTATGGGATTTATAGCTGAGTTCATATCAGTTTATATTTGACATCAATTGATATCAGTTGAGTTTTTTTTCTTATAGAAGATTTAATATCTCTGATGATTTGTGTTTTCAGACCAGCTTTTTAAACCTAAACCATAACCAAAATGGTGGGAATTTTATTCACTAGTACAGGACAGAGAGGGAGACATTCCTGGAAGTAGATCTAGTGGTATCCTTCAAATGGTACCATTTAAGGGAACCAAATGCTTTCCTATCCTATAATGGCTGGTCCCAAAAGAATGAATCAGTTGTACTCACTTACCATAAGCAACCATCAACATATATTCCAATATTCCTAGTAGTAATGATAAAGACCATAAATTAAACCCTCAAGAAAGGTAAGATGAGAAAAAAAAAACACCAAAAATGGCCACTTGGACATGAAATTGATAGCTAAAAAGCATGTGCACAAAGGTTCTTAGTGAGGCTGAAGATAACTAAGTGCAAATTATTTAGTGAATAACCCAGACAAAAGAATCAGATGCTTAAAAGTATAGTGATTTTCGATTAAACTGCAGTTTATATCTCAAATTAGAAAATGAATCATTACTTTAGTCCTAGATTTCATTTTACATCTTACACAAGACCATCTGTTTAAGAGGGCATTTATGAAAATGTTGAACCTTTTCTTATTAACCTTGATCAGATTGAATGTATTTCTTGGTAATTCCCATTTCATTGGTATAAAACATACTATCAGTGATTTAAAGTAATTGTAACTAAATTCCTCAAAATGCACTACATAAAGACATACCAGATTGTCAGAGCACTATCAAAGTTTAATTGATCTAATTTAGATCTCATCTTATCAAACTATGTGTTATAATTCTGCCTTTCTTTGACCAAATGATTGTAATCTTGTCACTTGTATTTATACATGTCATTAACATATCAAAAAGCCTTTCAATATCAAAGGGCTGTAGCTTTTGAAAAAAATTCCTCTTTTTCACTGATCAACTACTAAATTATTTAGCAGTGTGTTCTGCATGCAACAGTGGATTTACCTTGAAGCTAAGGCCTTAGGGCACTTCACTAGCCCAGGTCCCTTCTAAATATTCACTCTCATACCTAATTTTTGTATTCTTTTTTAAAGGAGGTGCCCTCAAATTGTGTAAACCTCAGACTCCAACACATCCTGGATCTTCACAGCTGCCTGCTTCTAGAAAGAAAAGTGTTTCTGAAGGAAAAAACTATAGAAACTTAGAACAACAAAAATCAAATAATTGGAAGTTAGGATCATAAAATGTCATGATAGGATATTTATGTCTGCTTCATAGTCAGCACCTCTCTAACACTCGGACTGCCATTCTCACAAATTGCTAAATTGAAAAAGTCCACCTATTGCAAAAGTCCGTGCAAATTCTTAATATAGGCAACTCCTATCAGGTACAATATTTTAAAACATCACTAGATGTATATTATGACATCGACTGTCCTAATTTGTATAGCATATTCTGATTAATAAAGTTCCATTTGTGGCCAGGGTTTCAGTGCACAGTTTTATTTGAATTTGCTGATTATATTTATATTGCCATATATAACATCCTTTCCTCTGATGTTAAAAATCTGAGCTGAAGGGAAAAATTGATACTATTCATCATTTGGAGCTTTGCAATAAAATTTAGGCTCATGACCTCAGTAAACTGGTTTTCCCAGATATTACTATTTGTTTTCACAAAGTAATTTTCTGGAGTTAGGAGATTCTGACCTACAATTCATTCGCCTTTCTATTAAAACCCACTTTACTTAGATACTGCTTTAATATCTATTGGAGAGTCATTAAAAAAATAGAAATTATCAACAATACAACACTCTTACCCCATTTTCATCCTAGGTTGTATTTCAGAGATTCTCTTAAAGATTGTAGACCTTTCCAGGGAGGGTTCTGTTTCAGAATTACCCTGCTTCCTTCCTCTTTGGATTATTTTCCCTATGGTTGTCTTTTGGCTATTTAGTACTACTGCAATATAATGTAGCATGTTAAGAATAATTCTACAGGGCCTCCCCGGTGGCACAGCGGTTGAGCGCTGGGTTGCGAAGCTGCCCGCGGCCTCTGCAGCACTGGTTCAATCCCCGGCTGCTCCCCGGCCACTGGAGGAGGGTCCTGCATGGCGCGCACACCTCTCCTGCCGCCCGCTGCTCCCCTCAGCGGTGTACTTGGGTCCTTCTGCCTGCTCTGCTCCCCGCTCTGGCTCTGGTGAATTCTCTCACCTTCCTGTGCTTCCGACTGTACCCAGTGCTTGTATAAATAAAAAATAAATCTTAAAAAAAAATCTGAAAACTTTTAAAAAAAAAAGAATAATTCTACAGAGTAGAAGAAACTGAGGTGAGTTAAAGGAAAAAGTAATCGCTGAGGCTAGTTCAATGGATGGGAAGATTGCTAGATTACGAATCAGAATATCAGGTTTCTAGTAACACTTTCTCTATGATATAACTCTGGGAATATGAGCTCTTTTTTTCTCTTTAAGATTTATTTATTTATACAAGATCTGGGGTATAGGCCAGAGGTGCAGGAAGGTGGGAGAATTCACCAGAGACAGCATAGGGAACAGAACAGGCAGATAGACTGAAGACACTGCTGAGGGGAGCAGTGGGCGAGGGAGGAGAGATCTGCCGCGCCATGTGTGTATCTCCCTGTCTGGCCAGGAATCAAACCTGCACTGCAGAGGCTGTGGACAACTTCACAGTGCAGCACTCAACCCGCTGCACCACCAGGGAGGCCCAATATGAGCTCTTTTTAAACTCCATGCAACCCCTAAGTTTCCACAGAACTGATAGGAGACAGTGAGTCCTGATGTCCTCCCACTCATCCATTTCATTCATTGAACTTATATATGAAATCTCATTTAATGAAAATGTTACAGGGCAGGGAGAAGGGCATCCCAGCCCTCCCAAAAATCCAACTTTAATTAAAAACTGAAGATGTCCTCAATAATCCTTTCTAACTCTAACATGCTAGGTTACATAAGTGCTAAGGAAATGGGATATTTTATCTCTACTCTGCCTTCTAAGGAATAACTAAAAGCGTACTTGCTTTGTCCTTATAAGGTTTTTGTTTTAGGCTAGCACTTTAGCCACAAATCATAACCAAAGTGGTAGTAATTTCAGATACCAGTGCAGTACAGAGTGAAGGACACTCTTCAGCAAGTAGAGATTGTGGTATCCCTCAGATGGTACCATTTATAAGATTTTACACTCCTTTAGCTTATTGATATCAACAACAATAGAAGGAAGCCCAGATGAATAGTAAGGAGGATGAAAAGGAGGAAGAGTAGGGGAAAATGTTGAAGAGGCTATAACTGCATGGATAAATGTTGGCAAACCTTACATAAAGGTCAAGTAAAGAGTGTGTATTTAAATGACTTTTAAAGATTGTGTTATTCATTTTGCCTTTCACAGGATAATAAAACCTCTCATATCTAGACTTCAATTAATGGGCACTTTCTACTCAACAGCTTTAAGTAAAACTTCAGAGCTCTTAGCGAAAAAAATACTTGAAAGCTGAGGATGCTCATTAATTTCTCTTCACCACAGAATTAGACACAGTTTAAGTTTAAAAGCAGCAATATACCTTGAAGCAAATGCCAGTAATGGCCTAAGTTATTTCTAGAGTTTTGAATCAGGTTTGGGGAGAACAGTGAAGTAGATAATGTTGGTTTTTTTGAAGGTCTGCTTTTCGTTATACATCCTTTCCCTATTTCTATATCCCTCCCCTTGTTTATCTTGGTAGGTAACAATGGCAACTCTACATACTCCTCAGACTTAATAGCATAATACATAATAATCTGATCTTCAGCTTGCCTCGCTCAGTCCAGAGCCAAGAACTTTACACTGTGTTTAAGACTCTGCTTTCCAAAGACAAACCAAAAGGTGATGCAGGTAAACAGACAAAATGTGTGAATGCAGGTAATTGTACTTTAGCATGGGACTCCTAGAGCAATAATGCCCTGACTCTAAAGAATGATCTTTAAGCACCATAGCAGGGAAGGTGGGAGTCATCTGTGGAGAAAAGAAAAATATGAAAACACCCAAGTGGAGGCACTAATGTGAAATCCCTCCTTTTATATAAAAGAGAACAAGTGGGCCTGACTGATGAATATAGGATACCATTAGGTAGTGAAGTTCATCTGTCAAAACTATAGTTAAGGCCTAGAGTTCAACAGGTTAATCTGACCATCTTTAGAGATGAGTAGGTTCTTACCAAAATGCAGAGATTTAAAAATTATAAAATCAGCATATCATATAGAATTGTCCTTAATAAATCTAAATTAATATAGAAATATACGTCTTTAGCCTAAGTATCCATCACTAACCACAACCAAAACTGTATGAATTCTGGGTTGTGGTGTATTACCAAACGAGAAACTATTCACATCTTTCTATTCAATCAGCGTCTTTATACAAGGATAGTCTTCTACATTAATGTCAACAATCATTGTGGCAAGGAAGAGCGAACATTACCATATGTTATAGGCTGATGAATAATTTCACATTGGTAAGAAGACAATTTTTTTTTTAAATTTTATCCCTTCATTCAAATACTTAACAATTTTTTTTAAGATTTATGTATTTATTTATTCAAGCACTGGGTACAGTCAGAAGTGCGGGAGGGTGAGAGAATTCACCAGAGCCAGAGCGGGGAGCAGAGCAGGCAGAAGGACCAAAGTACACTGCTGAAGGGAGCAGCGGGTGTGGCAGGAGAGGTCTGCGCGCCATGTGGAACCCACGCCAGCGGCCAAGGATCGAACTGGTGCTGCAGAGGCTGCGGGCAGCTTCGCAGCCCAGCGCTCAACCGCTGCACCACCAGGGGAGGCCTGACAAATTCTTTATTATAACACTAGTGGTAGTACGCCATTAGTGATTTATCTCTGAATGGTTAGTTCTTTGATTTCTTTCTGAAAAATACCTAAAACTAATGATATTCCGTGTAATCCCAAAGTCATGGGGTGGTCCTAGTTTTGTTGCTGGTTGAGAGTAAACAAGATTCTAGAGTAAGATATACATTCCAGCTCTATGCAGAGACATATCAAAAAGTGGAAAACACATTTCTTCCCTGCCTTCTTCCCTTCCTCCCTCGCGCCCTCCTTTCTGCCTCCTCATGCCCCTTGTTCTTGCCCTCCTTCCCCCGCTCTCCATTACTTCAGTGCAAGTAGAAAATAGCACTTCCCAAAGTCACAACAGTGATTTACTGTCACCAGTCAACTCCAGATCTTTTCCTACCATCAAATTCTTTATTTATTTTGAGAGTTTAAAGCATGTCAATGACTCATTCAGCTTAAGCCAAAAACAGTTTCATTAATTTATTTCAATTTAGTTTCAATTAAAAGACTCCCTTCATATGCATTAGAATGCCATTTGTCATTGATAAACACTAGAAACACTTTTCTCTTGAAGAAGCAGAACTACCCGTTCCTATATTTGCATTCCTGATTTGGAGGTAATAAGGGGGGAAAATCTACTGGAAGAATAGTACTAAAACAGGAAAAATGCAAATTCTAAATATTGCCTCTCCAATAATCTAAATTGGGAGGAGGACATGAGATAACCAAATCTGCTCATTTTTACATATGTGTGTGTGTGTGTGTGTGTGTGTGTGTGTGTGTGTGTGTATATATATATATATTTTTTTTTTTTTTTTTTTTTTGGTGGGACCCTCGCCAGTGGCCAGGGATCGAACTGGCGCTGCAGAGGCTGTGGGCAGCCTCACAACCCAGCATTCAACTGCTGCGCCACCAGGGGGAGGCCCTGTGTATATATTTTTAAAGGTTGTTATGGACACTTACCAAATCTCTTTTTGACCTGTCGAAAAACCTAGTCTGTTTGCATCTAGTAGTAACCTTACAAATGAGAGCTCTTAAATGGCTCTCAGAATAATTGAAATGTGTGAGCCTTCAAAGGCATTCCTAATGAAGAAAAAAATGTCCTAGATACCTACACTACGTCTCTGTCAGATAGCCATAAAATTCCTAGTTGCCCTTTGCTATTTGTTCTTTTCCATATAATCCCATATCTGCTGGTTAAAGCTCAGCACTAATGAGAACAAGATGGGGTTCAATCTTCAAATGGGCCAGTTATCTTTTCTCTGTTCCAAGGATACAGAAGAAACTTTAACCCCAGCCAGCTGCTGCAGAAATGTGTGCCATGGGTTACAAAGAAACCAGCAAGGTCATCTGCAATTCTAAACTCAAAGGACATGTCCTGCTGTCTTTGGGTCAGTGGAGTCAACTTGATTTCACCTCTAAATCCTTCTGTGCCCCCAAACAAGCTTCCCTAAAAGCCAGGCAACTGAGGAGATTAATACAATGGAATCGGTGGAATGTATGTTCATTCTGTGTGTGTGTGTGTGTGTTGTGTGCTGGGGATGGAGTAACAGAAATATATTTAAATAAGTAAATGAGGCTTATTACTACCCAAGTGCTGTTTAATAGAAATACCTGGAGAGGAAAAGAAACTCTGGCAACTACTCACTTATGAATATTTTCAAAAAGCAGTGACATTTTTCAGTCCCTCCCCAATGTTTCCTGTTCAGCAGATGATTATATTTCTATACTTCTGCATCTAGAGATCAAACATTGAATTCCATAAAAATGGGATTAATAATGATATTTTAGAGTAAGAAATTTATTGCTTTAAGTACTAATTTTTAGAATTATTTTAAAAAAATGGCATATCTGGGGCCTCCCTGGTGGCTCAGCGGTTGTGTGCTGGGTTGCGAAGCTGCCTGCAGCCTCTGCAACACCGGTTCAATCCCCAGCCACCGAGTGAGGGTCCCACATGGTGCGCAGAGCTCTCCTGCCGCCCGCTGCTCCCCTCAGCAGTGTATTTTGTCAGTCTTCCTGCTCTGCTCCCAGCTCTGGCTCTGGTGAATTCTCTCACCCTCCCGCGCTTCTGACTGTAACCCAGTGCTTATATAAATAAATAAATAAATAAATAAATAAATAAATAAATAAATAAATAAATAGATCTTTTTAAAAAATGGCATATATGATTTACTATATGTTTTAAGCACCCATCATGCTCTTCAGTAGATTGAACACAAAATGGATGTCAAATATTTACATAATAAAAGCAATAAGAAATTGCTTCCCACTTTTTCTCAGTTTACAAACTATAGGCATCAATTATCAATAATATATTAGTTAGAATTTACTACCAAGCAGTAAGAGTTCACTGTATGTCATTTTTAGAAATACCAGCTGTTTATATTATGTTACTTTTAAAAATAAATAATCAGGACAATATCTAATGGAAATCTGATGTTACTAAATATCTGGCCGGGTTAAAAGAGAAAACACTAATTTGATTCAAATACTGTAACACTGATAAGCACATTTTAGAAATTGGTGGTAATTACAAATGAAGGACATAAGTATGTGCACTATGAGCAGGATCACAGAAAAATGCTCCTAGAAAGAATTTTTCTCTACTCATTTTTCTTCAATCACTGACCGCCATTAAACTATACTATATATCCTTTCTCAAATATATATCCTCTCTTAAATACCTAGCTTGGTTCATAGTCAAGTACGGTCAGTTTCATTAATTCAAAGGTGACTTTCTAAATCCAGCTCCAATCCAGAAACTCCCTGTTATGTTTTTGTTATACTTAATGAGGATTTTAAACTCCACCTTTTAATTTTTAGGTTAATTGTAACCCAGAGGACACTAGTTACCTTTTGACACTCCCCCAAATTACTTGTTAACTGAAAGACATATACTCAAACTGAAGTCAAGAGGGTCAGGAGGAACAGCAGTACCTTCGGGACAAGGAGGGCAGGAAAGGTTTCCAGCAAAGCCACTTAGCAAAACCATTTAGCTAGAGCACATTGTGCCGATTTCAAAAGCAAAGAAAGTTCCTGACAATTTCTGCCTTCTTTCCGAGAAGCAAAACATACTTTTTGCAATCAAGATCTCCTTTTTTTTTTTTTCCCCTTTTTGAGTAGACCCAGTTCCTCAGTAAAACATGCAGGTAATTCCATTCCAGAAACAGGACAAATCAACATTTGTGATGTCCTTCCTTTGCTTTTAGGAGTCCATTTAAATCATATTCAGTTATTCTCTTTTGTAATAGTAGAGATCTGCAAGCCATTTTAAAAAGGAATCCTACTGTCTCATAACTTCTTGGCTATATCTACATTGACTAACACAATTTTAACAAATAATGCAATGATGCAAATGGCTATAGGTGGCAGTATCAATCTATCACTACAGTGAGAGACTAGTTTTTGCTTAGGGCTGGGGCAGCTTGTTCTTAAGATGATCAAAGTGTGCTAAAATTGGCTGTTGTGATAACTGCATATATATATCTGTAAATATGCTTAAAAACACTGAATGGTGGTTCACTTACATGGATGAATTATGTTTTTGGTTTTTTTTTTGGATGAATTATGTTTTAAGTTATAAAAAGTGTAGATAGGAAGAATAGGTAGTAAGGATTGCATTATGGCTATCTAGATTCTAAATTCCAGTTCTTGAAGTTTTTAGCCTCTGGGAACTTATTTATAAAGTAACTAGAGTAAGTTACTAAGCCTGAATTTTCACATCTGTAAAATGGAGGAAATAATAAAGTACCTTTGTACACACAACTGTGAACATTACGCATGATCAAGCATGGAAAAAAAGCTTAGTCTAATGTCAGGAATTCAGTCAGGACTCATTATTGACTATTGATTGTTCTCCTTAAAAATATATTTACCTTTATTGAGACCTAATTCACATATAAAATTTACCCCTTTGATGTGGCAATTCAGTGTCATTTAGTATAATCACATAGTTGTGCAATCATCTAAACTACCTAAATCCAGAATATTCCCATCAACCCCAAAAGAAACCCCATAACCATTAGCAGTTACCTCCCATTCTCCTCTCCCCAACGACAACCACCATTCTACTTTCTGCTTCTATGAACCTGATAATTCTGATCATTTCCTATAAATGAAAGCATGCAATATCTGGTTTTTCATGTATCTTTTTTCACCTACACAATTTGCACATATTTAGGTTGTAAAGTGTGATATATATTTAAAAATATACAACATTATTTTTTAAATATATATACAGTGCTATGATTTGAAATAAGTGTACATTGAGAAACGATGACCATGATCAAACTAATTATTTTTCTCCCATTCTATGAGGTGTCATTTCACTTTCTTAATGATGAATTGATGTCTTCTTTCTCCTCCATTTCCTTCCTCCTCCGGTATTATTATTATTATTATTATTATTATTATTATTATTATTATTATTATCATTACTACTACTACTACTATTATTGTTATTCTTAGCCATAGGAAGTAAAAATAAATGTTCATTAGTAATACTGATGCAATCACATCCCCATTCATGTTTCCATGTAATTTCTAAATGATTCTGATGTAAGCAACACAGGCAGATTACTCCAGAACGCGACAGCTGGAGAAGTACAGAATCTTACAAGTGACAGCAGAAACAATATCAAATGTCAGCCAGAAAATGAAGTCTCAAGGGACATTTAATGTGCTGTTGAAAATAACCAGTGAAGCTAACAAACCATGCTCAGGGAGACAGAGCAAAATCACAGAAAATCTGGAAATCTCAAATGGTCAGAGTCAAACAGGAATAGTACCAAATGGTTCTTCAAATGGTTGTTTTTGCATTGCTTTACTTTTTATCGTTCCATAAATTAAAAGAAATGCAGAAACAAGAACACATAATTAAAGTGGAATGCTGTCCTTTGCAATTAACGAAGTAATTGGATGCAATGGGAAAAATGTAATACATTCGATTTTAACCAAAGGCACTTTATACTGGGGAGCCCAGTTCAAGTCACCACACCTCACTTGCCCTCCTGCAAGAGGGTAATTCCTACTATAGGGCCGCACACCCAAATAGTGAAATATATCCTATGAAAGGAAGCAGCCAGATTTCTCACATCCTTTAAAGACACAGTAACAATAATGTGAAAGAGACACTTAGCTCATAACGTGCATGAAGACTAATTTTGTTAAAAAGAAAAAAAAATTGCAATCCCTAAAAAAGAAAGAAAGGATAATACAACTCCCACTACCCTGCTAGGCAGCACCAAGCACTACATGAGCAGAGTACAAATGTTTCAGGTTTGTCAATAGAAAACAGGAGCAGGGCCTCCTCGGTGGTGCAACGGGTTGAGCGCAGTGCTGTGAAGCTGTCCGCAGACTCTGCAGCATGGGTTTGATTCTCGGCTGGCCAGGGAGTTACCCACATGGCGCGGCAGACCTCTCCTGTCTTGCCTGCTGCTCCTGTCAGCAGTGTCTTTGGACCATCTGCCTGTTCTGCTCCCCACTCTGTCTCTGGTGAATCCTCTCACCCTCCCACGCCTCTGGCCTATACCCCAGTTCTTGGAGAATAAAAATAAATCTAAAAAAAAGTAAAGCTAATCTCTAAAAAAAAAAAAAAAAGGAAAGAAAGAAAGAAAATGGGAGCAGAGGAATGGTTGTTCTTCAAAGCACATGTTCCAAACTTGGCACCAATTTAATTTTTTAGAAATTAAGGTAGTAGGTTGACAAGATAGTTGCTAAGGCAATGATTTTAAAAATACAGTAGGTATATGTGAAATTTTAAAAAAAATAATAGCTAATGTTGGTTGAAAATTTACTATGTGCTAACTTAATTGAATAAAAGTTTAGAGACAAATCTTTGATCAAATATCTGATCTATGGCTGACAAAGAACTTTTTTGGGGAAAGTGCCCATTTTCTTTACAGTTCATAGATGTGGGAGCCAACATGTAAAAATAACTATGTCCTTTGACTAGTTTTCTGCATGGATTTAAATTCAATTTTTGCAGATTACTAGCAGTGTGAACTAGAACAAGTTATTCAACCTCATCTTTTAAAAAATGGGAACTTTTGTGAGGATTAAATGAGTTAATATGCCTAAAGCAATTTTTCTCATTTGCGAAAAGATGAGTGGCTTAGTGGTTTTCAAGCTCTTTCCAACCTGCCTATTCTGGAGGAAAAAGGAATGGATCCATATTGGTAGTGGCTGCAGGGTGGAGTATGGCTGGCCAACACTGTAACTGCTGCCATTCCCTCCCATTGAGCCAGAGAGGCTTTTCTTTTGCCTGCAATGTAGGTTTGGTTTCTATAAAAATTACTTTTTGGAAAAATAATAAGCATTAAAATGACACTTCCTTTATACCAGGGAATGTTGTCAGTGTTTTTTATGCATTAGCTGATTTAATCTTCATCCCAAGAAAACCTATTACAGGGGTGTTATTATAATCCCCATTTTTCACAAGAGAATGGAGACACAGAAATTAAGTAAATTGCCCAAGTTCTTACAGCTAGTAAACAAGAGATGCAGAATTTGCACCAAGGCAGTCTGGCACCATCATTCCTACACTTCAACCACAAAGCTACGCTATCTCAAAAAACAACCAAAAAAAAAAAAAAAAACCCTTCTACTGCTTACCAAAATAAAAGGTAAAATTGTGAACCCCCATTAAATTATAGAGTTCTTAGGATCTTTTTAGCCTTAAAAATTCCATGATTCTACAATGTGGCAATTAAACATATTGGAATGGAGCCACAGAGGAGGCCCAAGGATCAAGATAAAATCAACCAAATCTCCTATACCACCTTTAGCTATAATCCTCTAGAACAAAAAAGGAACATTTCAGAAAGATGAATATCAGATACTCAAATTTTGAATTATCTTGAAAAAATTATCCACTTATCTGTTTATCCTTCTTCATTGGTTCTGTCTCTAGCAGGAGGCATAAAAAAAGCTTCTGGTTGAGAAAGGTGTTTCAGAGGCTGGGGCCTCCAGAGGAAGATATCCTTGTTAGCAATTGTTCATGTTTGAAACTATCCTAAATCCAGAGTATATCAATTACCTAGAACTAATTTGTGTTTTCTGTGCCTTGATATTAAACTACTCATCTGACTCTAAATCTCTAGCTTCATTTTCTGGGTCAGGGCTGCTGAACTCCCCTGCCCTGGACCCCATGCTTTGACAAAGAACCCTCACCTAGCTCTCACCTAGACACACCCCTGCTCACAGAAAAAAACTTTTGCAGATCCAGAGAGCCATGTCCACACTTAACCTGTTCTTTCCCTCCATCCCACATCCTTAACTGGCTCTCTAGTTCACTTCTAACTTTCTAGCATCCGCTTCTAACTCTCTGACAACAGTGATTCCAGAAGTCTCAAAAAAGATTAATTCCAAATCACAATTTAAAATATACTCTTGAGTGTCATTATCTGTAGGAAAATTTTCCTGACCTCTCGAAGATATTTTTGGGTATCTTTTCTCAATGCTTCCTTTGTACACTTTGATTATTTATAACACTTGTATTGTTTCTAGAGTTTCAACAATGTTTTTCTTACTAGATAAACTCATTAAGGACAAGGATATGTCTCTGTTCCCACAACGAGCTCATAATAAGTACTTAACAAAGTTTACTGAAATAAACTAGATTCTTTTGTGCCATTTCTGTACATTTCCCCAGTACACTGACCTTTCCACTTTCTAGAATCTACTGCAGGGTTATCAACCTCAATACCACTGTCGTGCAGGACTGCATGATTCTTTGTTGTGGCAGGGTTGCCCTTTGCATTGTAAAATTTAAGCAGCATCCTTGGACTCTGTCTACTAGATGCGATAGCACCTCCTCCCAAATCATGCCAATCAAATATGTCTCTAAGAGTAACTAAATGTCTCCTGGGGAACAAAATCATCTACCCCTTTTGCACTGAGAACTACTGTTCCAAAGCAAACAAATGTAGTCCTTCTTTGCACTGGTCACTCCTGACTTTCCTTCACTTTTCAACTTAAATATCACATTTCTTGGAAAGCCTTTCCAATCTACCAGACTGGGTTTAAGGTTTGTGATTTATTCTCGGATAGTATTTCATAATTATCCTTCGGCATACTAATCTGAACTTTTATTTTTTAGCAATTTCTTCTCTATCTCAACTTGAAATTCCATAAAGTCAGAGACTGGGTCTATTTCATTACTAAATGTCTAGTGCTTTGCATAGCAACTGGCATATAATAGGTTCTCAGGAAATATTTCCTAAATCTATCATAGCACTCATCAAATTTGTATAGCAAGTTTCTATGTACACTGAGACCCTTCATCAAGATGGGGGAAGGAGGGAACAGCTTACAATTTTCCTCATTTTGCACCACTATTGCACGCACTCAATAGACACAGATTTCTTAATATACACACATTCAATGTGCTGTCCATGCCTTTACTGAATTTACTAAAGAATTCAAATTACTTATTTGACTTTTAACTAGTAATAAGTGACAAATGAATTTAGGCTTAATATTCAGATAACCAAAATATGTGATTCATTTGACACTCCTGCTCCAAAACAAATATCTCTCCCATTTCAAAGATACATTTAAGTCTGTATCAACATATCATAAAGTCAAAAAGCTCTAGAAGTGCATTCAGTTAAAAATATCTGTCTAGGGCCTCCCCGGTGGCACAGCGGTTGAGCGCTGGGTTGTGAAGCTGCCCGCAGCCTCTGCAGTGCTGGTTCGATCCCCGGCTGCTCCCCGGCCACTGGAGGAGGGTCCCACATGGTGCACAGACCTCTCCTGCTGCCCGCTGCTCCCCTCAGGAGCGTACTTCGGTCCTTCTGCCTGCTCTGCTCCCCGCTCTGGCTCTGGCTCTGGTGAATTCTCTCACCCTCCCGCGCTTCTGACTGTATCCAGTGCTTGTATAAATAAATAAATAAATATTTTTAAAAACCTGTCTATAAATGTCCAACTAATTTGGCTGATTTCTTCCCACTGACTGAATATTTCAACATTAAGTAGAGAAAGCTTGAAACTAGTGACATAAAGGACAGAGAGAGGAAAATAGCAGAAATAAGTTTCTGTCATAAGTCAGGTTGAAGTATTTTTGTTTCCTTATTCAATGCTGGCTTTTCATGTCCTAAAGTGAATCCAATTTTAAGGCTTCAATTTGACAGGGAAGATATCAAAGAATAGAAAGGAGACATGTGGAGGAGGGGAGGGTAATGTTTTTCTGTGCACAGCCTTTCTTGGCACGACCCTTATAAGGGAAACATGAAGGAAAAATGTGTGAGACAGGAGTTAAGTGGCAAATGAAATTATTGTGTTTAAGGCAAGCATAATATGCATGCCATGCTGGACAGACACAAAATGCATCACCATAAAAGCATGTTTGGTGTGATCTACAACTACTTGTAAGGTTTTGGGAAAATATAGTCATTTTCTTTTCCAACATTTGTCACTTTTTAAATTGTAAAAATCTTGTTTCCAAAGAGAAGAAAGAAAAACCTTAGTCACACATCAGCAATCCATATAAGCAAATTATATATTAATAATTATGATCTCCGCTGCCATTTCTTGACTGTTCACAAAAGACTAGACATACTATATACATAAATTATAAAGTTCACCCAAATTCTGTCAGGTAGTTATTATTATCTCAATTTTTCAAAGAAAAACACAAGCTTATAGAATTTGAATAACTTACACCAGTTTTTTCAGCAAGTATGTAAAGGGCAGAAATTTGAATTGAGGTTTGCCTTGTATTTATTTTTTGAATGGAAGAGAAGATTGAGAAACTCTTTAGTATAGTCAATCAATGTCATGATGCCATGATGATACTTCTTTCTCAGCAACCTTTATACTTGATATATATACATATACACATACACATATATGTAAACATATGTATACATACATATACACACATATATAAATATATTTCATTTCTATGTTCCCAATAATTACCACAGTGACTGGCACATAGTAGGTATTCAACAGCTTTTTGAATGAAGAAAAGACATTTTGTAAACACAAATTCAACAAAACCATGACACTTTTACCTATATTTTATCGATTAACTTGCAATGACATACCATATTCCAAAAGAAATAGACCAGTGAAAAGGAATATAGAAACCCTTATTTAACAAGCATCTGGGAAGGCCAAACAAAGGGCTTCTCTGTAGAGTAAAATAATTATATATTGAGAACAAGTTAGTCAAATTCGAATTGGTCATCACATTTCATTTCAAAACATGTTGAAGGTAATAGACAGTTAATTAAGAGTACTGTTATTCATTTTGAAAGTCAGGGCTCATATTAAAAGTCCAAAATATCAGCCTCTCCCTATTTACCCTATATCAAGCTTAGAAACCAAGGCTCTCTTCTTATGAATGGCTTTTATAATTACTTTCTCTCATGCCCTACACATTGTACCAAAAATCCTCTTTATAATCATAGTGCAACGTTGTTCCTAGTTCTGCTGCATATAGCATTTGTGCGTTACAGAATAAATTAAAAACTATTATTTTTCCTTAAACTCGGCAAGATTTACTGCAGATTATTACTATGCCCCTCATTAATTTAAATTTCAAGCTTCTATACTAGCCATCAAAGCCAATGAAAATAGAAGCTACCCTTAATCAAGGAATTCTTGAATATTAGAATGTAATAATTTCATTAAGTGACAGCTTATGAAGTTTTTAAAAAGTGTCTCAATATGAATGATGATAGAGAATGTCATAAGATGTTTATCTTTCTTTCTCTGTGTAGATAAGAAATGATTTTAAGTTGAACTGAAACAACATATCTGTTCCAAAAACAGACTGTAATCAGGCACTTAAAAATATGTGTACACACACACGCACACACACACATATATAATTATAGAAAAAGAAAGAGCCATTGCACAACGGGTTATTAAATACTGCCAAAAGAAATCCAGGGGGCTCTTTCTCACCTCTGAGATTGTCATTCTACCCCTCGGGGCTACTGTCAGAAGCAGAAGTCTGTGCTGCAGGTACCTCACTGCTGACCTAGAATGATGCTTCTTAGGCTCTTAAGGAGGGGAACTAAGTCAAACTTTATAACCAGAACAGCAGAAAACTGACATCCAAAAACCAGCATGGCAGAATTCATATATCCTAAAGACCTTTGGCTCCTTCATTGATTTTGTGATTATATGATGCCATAAATATACAAACAATATGCCATTCCCAAAAACATTTTTAGAGAATTATCTTTAGTGTTAATGAAATGCTTAAAACATCTTTACTACAGCTTTACTAATCTACAGTGTTTGATCAAAGGTTGTCTTACATGTTTTAAACACTTATAATCAACAGACTGGACCTCAAGTAACAGTTGGCTGTTTCCCAAAATCAAACCCACCTTCAAAAGGAAAAAGAAACTCCACCATGGGAACATTTCATAAGTCATAAGGTCTAAAAGCAACAGTGAAGGGCCTCCCTGGTGGCCAGGTGGTTGAGCACAGCACTGTGAAGCTGTCTGCAGCCTCTGTAGCAGGGGTTCAATCCTGGCCAGCCAGGGAGAAACCCACATGGCACAGCAGACCTCTCCTGTCTCGCCAGCTGCTCCCCTCAGCAGTGTATTTCATCAGTCTGCCTGTTCCGTTCCCTCTCTGTCTCTGGTGAATCCTCTCACCCTCCCATGCCTCGGGCCTGTACCCCGGTTCTTGTATAAATAAATAAATCTTCAAAAAAATGAAAAAATAAAAGCAACAGCAAGAAGCCTTAAGAAAATTTTTACCATGGATAGCATTTTAATCAGTATATTGCCTGAGATGATTATTGCTATAGGAATCACACTCATTTGTACACATATATTTTTGCAAAATAGTATATTATACACATACCCACATAACCATATCCATTTGTAGTCCCATAGACAATTTCAAGAAAAATATATTTAAAAAAACTTGTATCTTCTAAGGCATAGAGTTAGAGAGTTGGGAGGGGCATGGTGATAGGGGAGGTTTTACTCTCTATACCCTCTTTTAATGATATTTCTCTATCTCTATACATATGAATACACATATACATTAACATGAACATGTATTGTTTTCCTAACAAGTAAGGAAGAGGGGGAAGGGGGAGGGAGGGGAAAGAGAGGGAGGGAGGGGGGAATGGGGGGGGGAACATTTTATGTGTCTTTTTGTCCATATTAAAATCATGCCTTGTAGAGACTCTTATGTGGTATATGAGAAAAGAGTAACAGAATTAAATTAGCAAATAACGTAAGCACTATGGCAGCTGTTATACTGAGTGAAGCGAGAATGCCCTGGCAAAGGTAAAAAAGATCCAAAATCTGTTCAGTGTTATCATGTTTTTATTGATCAATCTATGAGCAATTAAAAAATAAACAACAAGGAAAATAAGCTTATCTGAAAGCAAATTTCAGAAAGAGAATTTAGAGCTATCTGATATCCACAAGGGCAAGGGTTTATGGAGTCCTGACACCACTAGAAATTTAAGGGTTCCCTCCAGAAGGAACTTAATGGCCTTATTTTTAAAAAGTCACATAAATATGTAATTTCAGTTTGGACTATGTTTTCCATTGTACATTCCAATCTATTTGAAAGCAAAGAAATAAATACTTTTAAAAATTATCCATCCCAAAAGGATGATACAAACAAGATTAAAGACAAATGAAAAACTGGGGAGACTTGGGAGCATGGATGACAGACACAAGGCTAATTTTCTTAATGTTTGAGCATTCTCACAAATCAATAATAAAAGACCAATAACCCAAGAGACATGTGAACAAAGTATGCAGCAAATTCACAGGAATATATGTATATATAATGAAAGATAAGTTCAAATTCACAATTAAAACTGAAATGAGAAATAATGTTTTACCCATTGTATTGACAAAAATTAGTAACTTTAATAATATCCAGAGTTAATTTGGAGAAATGAGTTCTCTCCACACTGCCATTGGGCGTTAAAATTGGCCAAACTAGTATATAGTATCAATGCATATACCTATAGTACATAGGTATCAATCAATGCATGTCAAAAACCTGAAATGTACATTCCTTCTGACTACAATATTTAACGTCCATGAACTTATCCTACAGATATATGAAAGAATCTCCATGCAGAATTTTTTTCCTGCAAATATTGGAAAAAAATTAAAGACTTCCTCATAAGAGAAATGTAGAAATAGATTCTGATGTATCCATATAAAGAAGTGCTACACAGGTATTCAAAAGAATGTAGAAAGCTCATTTTTGTTTTATTTAGTACATTTTATTTTTTATATACCCACATATAAGTGAAATCATATGGTGTAATCCTTTCTCCATCTGATTTATTTCAGTAATATAACAGCCTCTACGTCCATCTATGTTGTTACAAATGGCCAGATTTTATGTTTTTAATGACTGAGTAGTATTCTGTTTTTTTATGTGTGTTTGTGTATAAACACATCCATATACACTACATGTATATACATGCACACATATATGTATCAATCACATTTTCTTTATAAACTTCTAGACTATAAGACTCAGTTAGTGGGGTTATCAGAGGGACATGGGAGGAGAGATGAATAAATCAGTTATAAGGGGTCATCTGTATGGTAATGGAGAGAATTGGACGTTTTGTGGTGAACTTAATGTAGTATATACAGATATTGATTTAGAATGATGCACACCTGAAACTTACATAATCTTATAATGCAATATTATTTCAACAAAGTTATTTAATTTTTAAAAATTTTTTTGAAGATTTATTTATTTATACAAGAACCGGGGTACAGGCCAGAGGCGCGGGAGGGTGAGAGGATTCACCAGAGACAGATCAGGGAACAGAACAGGCAGACTGACTGAAATACACTGCTGAGAGGAGCAGCGGGCGAGACAGGAGGGGTCTGTTGCGCCCTGTGGGTTTCTCCCCAGCCAGCCGGGATCGAACCCACACCACAGAGACTGTGGACAGCTTCACAGTGCAGCGCCCAACTGCCTGCGCCACCAGGGAGGCCCTAAATGTTATTTTAAAAAGAACGGTAAAGATGTATATAATCACTGAGTGAAAAATCAAGGGAAAGAACAATTTGGGGGGTAGACATATTAAAAGTAGTTACTAGTAGGATGTGGGAGATGCTAATTGGGGCGGGCATGAGACAGAAATTTTAACTTTCCAATATGCACTCACTGATGTGGTTTATTTGAATCATTTATGTACATGTTCCTTTTTTTAACACCTTTATTGAGATATATAGTAAATCTTCAATTATTATCATCAATAGGTTCTCAAAACCTGGGACTTAAGTGAAAGGCACAATGATAGATTGATCCTCTTGGCTCTGTTTCCCCGAAGAACCCTGGCTAATACAAGACTCAGAGAGTGTCAGAATTTTACATATCACCTTACTCAAACCCCATCATTTACTGTTGGGAAAATTGAGGAAAACACTGTTTGAGTAGTAGTGTATAAGTATGTACAGGTATATCTACAATCAAAGGAAAATGTAAACAAGGACTTCCTGGGATGATAATTTATCCTGAAAATTTTGAAAAGTGCATGGGAATAAGGTCAAAAAAAGTGTCCTCATACTTGTATGATTGGGAAAGGTGAGAAGTAAAGTAAAATTATCAAATTATCATTTAAGCTTATACAATATATTGAAAAACATTCAGATTCCCAGTTTCCCCAAACTACTTTATAATATAATTATATGGTTCCTGGAGGCTAGTTATAATTGAATTATAGGGTGTCTTGTTCACATTCTAGCTGGTGAAAAAAAATTGCTCAGCTCTGCTTCGCGGTTCTCTAAACACCGGCTAGAATACTCATGAGGCAGCTTATAATTCAATTATAACTCCCCTCTGGGAACTATATAATTATATATAAAAGACCTAAGCCATCATATGTTCTCCATTTATTTTTTGTTATGAAAGGATTTGTCTAAAGTCTGATATTAAATTTGAATAGGTCTTAGTCAATTTGCACCTCAAGATTTACCCAGATACTAAGATAATAAAGTGTATTCACCTAACGGAATGATACCAGCAGTTGATTTATTTACTCAAACAAAAAAAAAAAAACTGCAACACAATATCCTCTTCTCTCTTTGGAGATTTACATATAGTCCATCCCATATAGATGCGCACTCCTGTTTTTAATTGAACTTGTAATGAAATAGTATTTTAAACTACTAGCATAATTACTATGACTCAGAGCTGAATAAAAGATTTTAGTGCACTGCCATCAGTTAGGGAAAGCTTCAAGAGTATATATAATTTGCAGAAAGAAGGGATGGGGACAGTTGACACTGACTTTAGTCCAGAGAAACTCTCTCTGCCTCTCTCATTTATTCATTTAATAGATAGTCACAGGGCATAGTTCTATGCCAGGCATCATGCTTTCTTTTTCCCTCACTGCTCAGAGTTCCTTTGAGAATGCATTTGAGCACCTGAATTTGCCTACACACACCTTACTGAGAAGAATACAACTCATTAGCCTTCTTTTAGCCATGAATTCCAAAAGCTGTCACTTATTTAATTCTAGAAAGATTTCACATACACCGTATATTTTACATGCTTGGCTACAGTATGTGGGAAACAAAGGAATAGCTCTAACTTAGACCACACTCTCCCGAACTTTACAGTTTAGCTGAAGAGCTAAGGATAGCTTACATGTTAGAGGAAACTCAGAGTTGGCAACAAGAAGCAGTGAGGATAGTTAAATGTGCAGAAGAGGAGATGAGGCATGCCAAAAACTAATTCTGTATACCCCACAAGTTTGCCTATAAGATGTTCTGAGACTGCATAATTATTCCCCTAACAATTCAGCTTTTCCGTGTGTAACCCGTGTTCTCCAGCAATACAGTAAAGGTTTAAATCCCAGGCTGTGAAATCAGAATGCAGGGCTTTCAGCTTTGAAATTTACTAACCATGGGATTTAGGGAAAGCTACCTAACCCCTCTATGCCTACATATGCTCGTATGTGAAGTAGAGATAAAAACAGAACCTATCTCAAAGTGTTGTTGTAAACATTAAGAATTAGTACAGGAATATCACTTTGAATATGTAATGGACTGAATGTTTGTGTCCTTCCAAATTTTATAGGTTGAAATCCTCAACATGATGTTAAAAGGTGGGGCCTCGGGGGAGATTAGGTCGTTTGGATGGAGTTCTCATGAATGGGATTAATACCCTTATAAAAGAGACCCCAGAGAGCTTTTTTGCCCCTCTGACCATGTAAGAACACAGAGAGAAGTGGGCCCTCACCAGACCTGGAATACTCATGAGGCAGCCTTATAATTCAATTATAACTCCCCTCTGGGAACTATATAATTATATATAAAAGACCTAAGCCATCATATGTTCTCCACTTATTTTTTGTTATGAAAGGATTTGTCTAAAGTCTGATATTAAATTTGAATAGGTCTTAGTCAATTTGCACCTCAAGATTTACCCAGATACTAAGATAATAAAGTGTATTCACGTAACAGAATACCAGAAGTGGCAATGATGACATCCTGATATTGAATTTCCCAGCTTCCAGAACTGTGAGAAATACATTTCTGTTGTTCAAAAGCTACCCCATCTGTTAATGAAAAAGACGGTATAGTTCCTATACCATAGTAAGTGATTCATAGCTTTAGTTCTTACGGGACTTAGTTGTTGCCATTGTCACCTGCAAAGCAATCATCAATGTCCTAGTAATATTGACAGGAAATAAAGGGATAATTTCCTTAAGGTGAAGATAGGTATACAACTGGGATCATTTTGACAAAGTCATATTTTTTAAAAAGATGATATTAAAAGATGTAAATATCATATAACTAAAAAATAGGGTCTGACTAGTTAGATCTAATACAACTTGTGAAAGATAGGCAGGCCAAACAAGGCAGAGCTGAAGGCTTTTAGGCATATGTAGGGCAAGATTAAAAATGAATGAATACAAACACTGCTAGAATCAGTGGTGTAATGATGATAGTTGTCAAATCCTAGAATCAATAAGAAGATAACCCCTATTTTGCATCTGTCTCTTCTGCCAAAGAGATTTATTTCTGGACTAGAAAGAATAACAGAATCATTAGTAAGTATAAACTGAAGCTCAAGATTCATGAGGAAGTAGTGTTAAAAACATTTACTTCTTGGCCCTCATGAAAGATTTCTGAGAGTAATGACTTAGCTCTGAGACTAGGACGCAGGAAGTAACAGTAGTTATCACAGGCATATGCTGAATGTCTTGACCAACTAACATCACTTTCCTTTTGAGAAGGCTGGCTACATTGACAGGACAGGGTAACGGGTAGATGTGCTTCATATTCAACAAATCATTTTTGCAAAGTTTCATCGTAAGCTAATGAGATTAAACAATATATAAGAAAAAGGATAATGCAATTAGATTGACAGATAATTCAATGAATAACTATAGTAAGGTTTCATTTGGCTGATTTGTCTCTTTCCCTCATCCTATTTAATATTTTTATCTCTGCCATAGGTGAGGAAATAGTTATTTAAATGACCCAGAACTAGTCAGAATAGCTAACTTGCTGAATGATATAATAATGGCATCTCAAATTCATGCCAGGATGGAATTATAAGCCAGATCGAAAGTTTAAAATTTCATAGATAGATGAAATCTTGCACATTGAATCTATTATATAAGTAAAATGTGGGAAAACTTAGCTTTAAAATAGCATGTATAAAGAGACTATAAAGTTTTTGTTGACTGTAAGCATGAGTTGGTAGAATGTTGTGGTTGATGTGAGCAGAGGTTTTGTGAATGGAAATGGAGACCCTTGAAATAAAAAGATGATATTCTTGATCTGATTTGGGTGCCCAAACCATACTGCAATGTTTTGTTAAATTATGGGCTCCTCATCCTCAATAGACCATAGACCAAAATAGCAAGTTGGGAAGAGAACAACTGTATGGTTGAAAATCATGAAGTTGTCATTCTTGTATGTGTTTAATGACCATTTATCAAGAAAGCTGTGGAAATAATGCAAACAACAGGAATAGATGACTACCTAAGGATTCTTCTAAACCTAAGTCTATGCCTTAAAAAGGACAAACTGGTAGGATACTGGAAGCTAACAATGAGATCTGGTGGAGCCTGGAAACTCAGGAACACAGCATTGCTACAAGACTATGGATATTTCATGGATAAATTTCTGTCTGGGTCAGCTTTTCTCTGAAACTCAGATGGTCTGGGATTACTTTCCCCAGATCCAACTAATATAGAATTTTAGTGCAAATGTCCCTTACCGCAATAAGTCTAATTCTGAGCCTAGTTACTTACGCTAATGAAGAGAAACAGATAATTAGTGGCAATTTTTAATGTCTTTCATTATTGTTGTCCTCAAGTTACAATCCCCAAAGAGTTGAGGACATAGGGAACATCTTGCAGTATTGAAAAGATCACTGACCTGAGAGAACACCATGGTTATATAACACCTGCCTTAGTCCAGTTTCTCTGGGTCGCAATTCTGTTATTTGAGAAAGGAGACAGTCAGAGTAAATAGTCTCTAAAGTCACTTTAAGACTGAAAATATGCTGCAATGCTACTGCTAATATTTAAAGAATATGGTTTTGTCATGAGCATGAAAACAGGCCATCATTTGACCTAGTGAATAAAACTGAATGATTTACCTTGTTACATATTCAGTTCAGAAAAAGTTAAGAACTTTAAGTTCAGTAATTTAGGCAAACAGCATTTTATTCCAGTTTTAATTGCTTTAAGTGCTCTATGGTGTTCGGTTGGTTTGCTTAAACTTGGGTTTATTTTTAAAAAACATTAGTTCAATTGGTAGAATCTCACGCAACCCTTCTTTAAAGAACAGCCTCCTAGTATAGCATATGCCAGGTCAACGAAAGAGAAGCTTGTAGCCAAAATTCAATATTTGGGAGAGAAAGGTCAGATACCCTAAAAGACCATAGAAGAGGAGTGAGCTTGAAATCCACTGCTATGAATTTTTCCAAGCAGAATTTCTTCCAATCAAAATGATTTCCTTCTAGATTTTGATTCACCTTACATATTTGAGCCTAAGTATGCCATTTATTCAAAGACTTAAGTACCGGGCATAAGGCAAAAGTGAAAGGTCCAAATAATATAATATTCATAGAGGAGGGATTTATAGCAGAAATGTTTCATTTTCAGTGATTTCTAAATGTAATTTTTTCTCAGAAATAGAAATGGCAGCTCACAGAACCAATGTTTAATTCTTGCCATAACATATGTTGGTTTGCAGAGATGCAGAGCAAATGTTAACAGCTCATTTTTGCCTCAACACCCCCAAAGAAATGGTAAATCTTCCTTAGAATTCAAGTCAAGGGGTCTGGGGAAAAACCCAATTGCATCAAAAATCCAGTGACACAAGTAGCTTCCAAAGCATTTTAGACCATTTAGTCCCAAAACAACACTGGTGTTCAAATAGATTTCAGTTTTATTATTTGGAGCCTTCCGGGTAAGGGACATTTTACCAGAGACTCCAGGGGAAATAATTTGAAACACTATTTGTTGACAGAGAGGGGGAAATATATAGTTTATCTAATGAAAGTTTTTCCTATTGTTCCCCTCTATTTTAAAAAGCATTTGTCTTTGCTCGTCACTTGATGGGTTCCACTTGATCTATTGTAGCACTTTTCTGGGATCTCAGTAACTGAAGTTCAGCCATCAAAAGGAATGTTTATTCAAATACTGCTGATGAGGCAGGCAACCCTCTATCATATCTGAAATATGTAGCCGACCATAGCTTTCTTTTTTTGTATATTTATTATTTTCCACATTACATAAAGCTGCAGCTTAGGAAACAATGCATAATGAATAAATTAAAGTTAATATTCTCCTACCTTTGAAGGGAGCAAAAAGATACCAAGTTCAGGCAGGTTCTTTCTTTTTTTTTTTCTCTCATTCTCTGCAGGCTCTAATTCAACTTTTCTTCCTCTTTCTTCCTCTTTTTTTAAGAGAAGAAAAGTTGGGCTTGAAATATCTATAATTTTCTATAAATTCCAGCAAATTTTTATTTAGAATTGACCTTCAATGCTTTGGAAAGACATGTTCAAAGGAAGATTTAAGTACTAACTTTCTAGTAAAAAAAAAATACTGACATGTATATAAGTTTAAGTAAAACATTCTCTGATCTACTGAGCAAAGGAAAGCAAATTAATAATAAGTCACTAACTTGGAAATAATCACAACTGCTATGTGGTTCAGTGAGAGTTCGTAGCTGTTCTGGGGGAAGCAAGCCTCAATGATGAGAAGTAGTGATGCCAGCGTGACAACGTTGCTGACTTTCACCAAGGATAAATGGTGCCTTCAGTTGCCACAGTGCCTCCCTCCCCTCTGTGCCAATGTTCTGCTCCATGATAGATATGGAAAAGATCCAGAAAAAACTAAATTAATGAAATGGGATACAGACAATAAGTAATAAGTTTCTTCAACCTGGAAAGACAAAGAATGAAAAGAAAGGTAGGTGCTGGAAATCTAACAAAATTAATGACTGAATGAATTACATTTCAGAAAGGTAAAATTAGGTAACATCCCATAAAATTGGTGAATGAAGTTTATGACCAATGAAATGAAATACTACTTTTTATATCATTTACACATTTTTTTGAATTTAAATCTAAGGGAAAGAAATATGAAATATGAACAAAATATGAAATATGAACATGGCATTTAACCTCAAGAGTTCACATTCTAGTGGGGCAAATACATAAAACCTAAACGTGATAAAACACTAGAAGTGATTGAAAAGAGGCGTGGACTACATACATAAGAATATGTCAGGGTTTCATTTTCTGATGGAAAAAGATGGGTTTCAAGATGAATATAGGGAGACTTGACAAAAGAAAGGCGATATAACCTTGAAAGTTCACTAGTCTCAGAAAGGAAAGAAGACTTTTCAAAAGAGTTAAAGCATCAGCAAAGGTATAAATGGAGAGAAGGTAAATAACTTGTCAATGAAACAGACAAAGGTCCAGGGATGTTGGCATATAGCCAATCAATTATGAGAAGTCCAAAGATATGCAGAGTCTTAAATACCATGACAAGGAACTTGCACACTATCTAGGAGACAACCCAGAGCAGTACTAAAGCTGGGGAGTGTTCTTGGTGCTAGCGCCACCTTCTGGAAAACAAATTGTTTTACTATGATTGAGGGGATCAAAAACTAGAACCAATAGGTGGACACGCGTGCCTCTTTTTCAATATCTGAGAACTATGGTATTGAAGGAAATTAGATGCATTCTGTATGACTCAAACTACTGGATGGGCATATTTGAGCTCAGTATGAAGAGCTGATAGGGAGATGGGTGGAATGGACTGTGTCCAAAGTTCTCCAGATGTTTTCAATCACTCAATAGAATGCTGTAGAAGAGGTTCAAATATTATATATAATACAGCAGTATTTCATCTCCTAAGTATATTGGCTCAATATATACTCATCTGTCTGTGTATGTATGAACAGAAAGAAAGAAGTTGTCTAGAGAGAGACTAGACAACCTTTCAAATCTCTTCCAAGTGGGATTCTTCTCACTCTTCCACAAGGGAGCTCTTCACATAGACAGAAAATAGGTATAGCTCCTGTTCTTTTTCTCTCCATCCCATTTACTCTAACTTCTTTATGCATTCCCTAATACATCTTAAATTTATACAATATGGGGTCCCCCTGGTGGTGTAGGGGTTAAGTCACAGCGCTCTCATGCTATCACAAAGTTTTATGTCAATTATGTTTCAATAAAGCTGGAAAAAACAGTGACTACAGCAGTTTACCTTCACCTGCCTGGTTCATCTCTTCTGGATGTTATTATGGAGGTAGGCCATGTTCCTAACCAAATTTAGCACGAAAAATTTAGCATACTACTTCCCCCAAAAAATCAACCAAATCCTTATGTTTCTAATTAGGATTTTATGTACAGTAAAGCCTTAATTAACTGAAGCCCAACTAATGAAACATTTTATTTCATGCTCTATATTCAACTTTTATGAGAAAAAGAACCACGGTAATTAAGCAAGCAGATATCTTGAATTTACTGAAAGAAAAGCAAACTCATCACCTAAGAAGTAGTGTGGTTCAATATAAATTCATCACAATCTCCAACTGTCCCTGCACAAGAACTGATTTCAGGATGACAAAAATGGGATCCTGAAAAGACATTCCAAGTACTAAAGCAAAACTCATTCACCTTTACTAAGCTGTACTCATTTAGGAAGTAAAACGTACTACAATTTTATAAAATGTTTCAACCACAAAGACTGAAATAAAAGATAATTGTGCTACTTAGTTTTTAAAAAACCTCTGTTTGGGCCTTCCCTGCTGGCTCAAGGGGTTAAGACACAAACTATGAAGCTATCTGCAGCCTCTGCAGCATGAGTTTGATCCCTGGCCGGCCAAGAAGCAACCCACATGGCACAGCAGACCTCTCCAGTCTCGCCCACTGCTCCCCTCAGGAGTGTATTTCAGTCAGTCTGCCTGTTCTGCTCCCCACCGTGTCTCTGGTGAATCCTCTTACCTCCCACACCTCTGGCCTGTACCCCAGCTCTTGTACGCATAAATAAATAATTAAAATAAATGAAATAAATAAAGTGAAAACCTCTGTTCATCCCCTTCCTTGAGCATCTAGTTTTTCAAGACTTTTCTGTGTTACAGAACCACGTCCTTCACTATTATGCGTGAAGGGAATGAAAATATTTCATTTTCACTTTCACACTACCTCTGATATGGCACCCAGATGTTCAATAAATATTTGTGGAGTGAATAAATAATACATAAATATTAGTTATGATGAATAGCCTGCCTCAGTAGCCACATTTTCTCTTTTTGTCTTCAAAAAAGTTGCTAACTCTGTGGTGATAAATTGCTGTCAGGTCATACAAATAAGGTACGTAATTATAAACGTGGTCTTATGTGCATTCATCATATTAGACTATAAGACATTAAACCCAAAAGTGATCTTGAAGGTCATCCAATTTAAACATAATTTTACAGAGGTGGAAATGAAGGTGCAGAGAACGTAAATGACTTGTTAAAGGTCATACAACTTGTTAATCACAGAGGAAGGACTAAAATAATATTTTTTCTTTCACTCAGTCCTTTGATTTTTTCTGCTACAACAAACAGGTTATGCATTTTTTTCAAGTCGACTGAGAAGCATATTTACGCTTGTTATGCTGAAGTAAGTTGCTCAGACACATCATTCCATTTCGACACTAGAATTCTCAGATACCAAGTCTGGTTTTCCTCTCCTTAATTTGAAAAACATCTTGTGTATTTATTTTATATCCTTACAACTCTAAAATCTGATGGCTTTTCAAGAGACAATAGAAACCAGAATAATATGGCATAGCTTTATCAATCAGTATCAGTGCAGGAATTGCCATCTATGATTATAATGTATTAGAGTACCTTAGCTGGACACCAAGACATGAAGGGTGTTATCAAACTGAAAATCACTTCATGTTTAAGAAATCATAGTTCTTGGTAAATGAATTGCCCTTCCAGGGACTGTCATGAAGCAAGATTTGGGGCTGTAGTATTCAAAGCATGATGGGTTGTAATGAACAAAAAGTTTAGGAAGTCAGTGGAAGAAATAACTGACAAGCCATCCAGGATTGGTATACTCTTCCATGCAACTTTCATCTAATATTTCACTTGGCTTTGAACATTGTGAGTGTTATGTTATATTCATAATGTTGGGTCTTTTATGCTATAGGAAGCAGGGGAGGAGTCATTGTCTTATGATCACATTGAGAAAATTTCTCTCTAAGCTAGCTTTCATGAATATAGCCTGGGATGGCATGTTAAAGTCTAAAGTGGACAATAAAAAAAAAAGTTACTAATGAGAGACAAACCTTAGTAGGGACTCAAGAGCTGCTAGCCTACAAAAGGTTTGAATGTTTGAGATCAAACCTTGTAAACCACACTAAGGAAGAAAGCAAAGGGCAGGAAAATTCGCTGTATGCTGTCATTCCTCTAAGCACTCAATAATCTATGTGGACATGAGGGACATTTTCACAGAGAAACCTGATAACTTATGAAAATACTACAAAAAGCAATAAAGGCAAAAACAATCCCATTTTTCAGTTTTTGAACTGTTGTATCTCTAGTCTTTGGGGAAATGGGAAACACTGAAGAAGAAGAGATTAAAAGCATTCTAAAATTTAATGGATGATCAACTCAAAAATATCACATACTTACTTTGCTGTTATGGCCAAACATAAACTGTACCTGAAAAAATAAAAAATGCAATTTCAATTTTCTTGATATTTTATGTTTATGAGATCTAAAATGATAGCATAGTTTTTTTAATTTATACATCAGAGAGGCCATTTGAGGAAAAGTAGGCTTTTACAACCCTAATCCTTTATGGGCACTTTTCCCCCCAGTTTTATAATGGTGATTAAAACTCAAAATAGGAGTTACTTGCATTATTTTTTATCTCTGTATGTGCTGATTGTCAACACTGGATTTTCGGAGCTATTATACGTATGTAGGTAAGAAAATGAACAGTCATCATTTTCAAAATAAATCACTGTATGGATAGTGGGCAGGAAGGAATAATGGCTGCCAAGGTTCTGTTCAGTTTATCACTTCAAGGTCTACCTAGTGCATTTTTACTTCATTAATCAATGGTCAAACACTTAATAAGTTCCTTCCAAGTCAAGGAACATCACTCACCAGACCCCATCATGCCAGGGCTGAGCTGAAGCAGATTATTGCCACAACAGATTACTGAGATGCTTGACAAACTAGTTTAAAATGTTTCATTCTTACCCTGTCAGGTAAAATTGAACGGAATTAGGATTGACATCAAAGGCGTTTTTGAAAAGGTCATGTACTTATCACGTCACTTAGATTAAGCACATAAAGATTTGCTGCATGTTGGGTGAGAAATCTTTAAAATTCTAGACAACTTAGAGAAGACATTGGGAGATTTCTTCTAGCGACCTCACTGAATTTGTTGGAGAGCTTGAGGGCACAATGTTGACAGGGCTGCTTACTCAAATAACTCATAAGACGAGAAGGCAGCTTATCCAGAGCTTATACGATTCTATGAGAAGTCAGAGAAAAGATAGCTAGTTGGATCACTATCTTCTTAAACTTCATGTCTTTGGCCATACTATCTTCACCTTATGCTAGATCTGCCTTCTCACTCTAACCCTTATAGCCTGTTGCTCAAGCACAAAGCTATGTAATTTACTGCTTAGGTACCTGTCATACCACACCACATCACATCCTATCACCTGAGCTATTCCAAACTCAACCTTTAAACATTTGGATCAGCACCACCTAGTTGCAACCAGAATATCTCTACTTCCAGCACCTATGATGCTATTGTTCCTCCACATAAGCCATTTCTTAGTGATAAATTATCACCTGGGGCATCTTCCACTCAAACTTCTGTATTTCTACCTATCAAAATGTTGTGCACAAGGACCAGATCATTTTCAGTCTCATGTCTTATTCCAACAATTACTTATCTACCAATATCTCTTAGTACAGATTTTCTACACTAGTTGCCTATATACCATCACTAGTTGTACCAGGCCTATTTCTTACTTCAGGTCACTATTCATACTATTTTCCTATCTTCCTTTTTTGTTACCATTATCTAACCAAAACCCATCACTAAGAGGCCCCTGCATTCAGAAGAACTTGCTTGATAGTTTCAACAATAAAAACGTGCATTTATTGAGTATATATTACATGACACTTTGAATCTATTACAGCTGTACTGAAAAGTAATTTACATACCATCACCACAAACCAATTTTATAAAATTTACATCTCGCCAAAAACATCCCTTGTGCCCATTTGTAGTCACTCCTGATTCCTACTCCCAGTCCCTGGCAAACACTAATCTATTATGTGTCTGCATAGATTTGCCTTTTTAGAACACTGCAATATGAATGTAATCATGTAAGACATGGTTCTTTGCATCCAACTTCTTTCACATTGTAGAATGTATCCCAACTTCATTACATTTTTATGGCTGAATAAAAATACATCCAATGTATGGATATATTATATTTATCTCATACATTCACCAGTTGATATTTATTTGGTTTGGTCTACTTTTTGGCTATTAGGAATAATACTGTTATTAATATTCGAATGTACATGTTTGTGTGGACATATTCCATCACCACAATCAATATTTGAATATTTTCATTCCCCTAAAAGAAGCCTCATATTCTTGCATCCATTACTGACAATATAAAGAAGCCCCATACAAGTATTACATTCCTGGTTTTACAGAAGTTTGGAAAAGCCGCATACCTGATAAAATATCAGAATGTGTATTAGAACACAATCTGTGTGATTACACAGCTTACAGTATTTCCACATCATCATGTTGTCACTAATCCTCAAAGTCCCTTAACACCAACATCATTCTAGAATGCTCATTTGGTTTCCTGTTTATATCTGCACAGTACTTAATTCATGTCCTTATCTATGTCTTTCACCTCAAAAATGATGCCTTGTCTCCACAACTGAACAATAAGCTTTTGACAACAAGAAGTGCCTACTATATTACCTTTGACCTCTTTTCAGAGTCAAAGCACAAATACAAAAATAACTCAATATTTTTAATTAATAAGTTGATTTTCTTTAGTGTCAATATAGCATCAACAGTTGAAACTCTATCACATTTTCGACTCACCTTATCCCATAACAATCTACCTTTACATGGAATAACTCCACTAACAGACATACAGGTTCCCCCTGCTATCCAAAAATACAGCATTCCTATTTAATCTCTACCATATAACCCAGCAATTACACTCCTAGGAATCTACCCAGAGAAAACAGAAACATTAATTCAAAAGGATACCTGCACCCCTATGTTCATTACAGCACTATTTACAATAGGTAAGATATGGAAACAACCCAAATTTCAAAAAATAGATGAGTGGATCAAGAAGATGTGGTACATATACACCATGGAATACTATTCAGCAATCTAAAAAGATAAACTCATGCCATCTGCAGCAACAGGGATGCAGTGAAAAGGGATTATGCTCAGCGAAATAAGCCAGACGGAAAAAGAATATCGGATGGTTTCACTTATAGGAGGAATATAGGGGAACCAAATAAGGGATCGGGAAAAAAAAAAGAAGAAGAAGAAATTTTAAAAAACAAAATTAACAGGCAACTATAAATCAGAGACATTCTGCAGGGGAGGGAGTAGGAGAGGGGTCAAAACAGGGGAGGGAAGAGAATAAGGGACTATGGCAATGATGCTCGGGTGAACTGGTGGTAGGAATTTTACGGGGACTACACCTGAGAGGAGAAAGCAAATATTGTACAAAAATGAACAACGCTGTAATATATATATATATATATATATATATATATAAATTGTTTATTTTTTAAAATATTTAATAAACAAAATGGTGTAAAGGCAAAGAAGCAATTACCATTAATTTATAAGGAAAAACTTTTAAGCATTTCCATACTCCAAAAATCACCTGCAGAATAACACCAAAAAAACACATAAAATCTAATTATCACACTAATCAAATAATACCAAATAACACATAGAACCTAATATCATACTAATACACAGTAAAAGCAGGAATTACATGATAAATACACAGCTTGTATGAAGTTTAGTTCCCAGGCAAGGATCTCAACAGCACCTGTCTCACTGAACTGAGTGCATGTTGCCTCTGTGACGGCTGCAAAACAAACTTTGAATGCCATTTTTGCTTTCCACCTTTTGTCATAAAAGTGAAAATCTTCTTTGGATTTCCTTTGGTTAGCAAAAACAGGGACTAAGGTAACTTTTGTAAAAGTGGCCTACCTGAACTTTTGAAAAGCTGTCTAGTCTACAACATGTAGTCTTTTAGATTCTTATGTTTTACCTGAACTTGGACTTGTCCTCTGATTATTTTTTTAAAAGATTTATTTATTTATACATAGAAGACTGGGGTATAGGCCAGATGTGTGGGAGGGTGAGAGGATTCACCAGAGATAGAGTAGGGAACAGAACAGGCAGACTGACTGAAATACACCACTGAGGGGAGCAACGGGCAAAGACAGGAGAGGTTTGCCGCGCCATGTGGGTAGCTCCCCGGATGGCCAGGAATCGAACCCACACTGCAGAGGCTGCGGACAGCTTCACAACACTGAGCTCAACTGCCTGCGCCACCAGGGAGACCCTGTCCTGTCCTCTGATTATTAATGTAAATATGTTAGACTATGTCTTCCCAAATTGATAAAAAGTTTCACAAGGGCAAATACCATGCCATCATGTTTTGGAGTGCCTGTGTTCATCATCAGAGTACTGCACACACAGCATGTTTCTGAGCATCATCATGAAGGAGTCTCATGATGATGAGTTTTTGCTTCGGAGGAGTGGAGTCAGATGTTATTTGTGCTTAGGCTGCTACAACGGTGCTGTGTAACTTTGGAAAATTTGCTACCAGACCTGGGACTCTATTTTGCCATTTATAGCATGGGAATTGTTGAATGAGAAAATGTCAGCAGTGCTTTCCACCCCTGAATCATCTTTTCACTACGTATACTAGAAGTTCTCAGACATTCAGTAGTTTCCATATTCAGTTATTTTTGCCTTGATATATTAAGGGCATGCTTAATAAAAACTTTTAACTATCTTCCTATACTCATTTTATTAACCTGGGCCAGTGTTCACCTTTTTGTGGCAAATGAGTATGTAATATCTTTTATTTAATTTGAGATGCCTTTGTCATCCTTATCAGACTTAGCGATTTCAAAAATATTTTCTCATGTCTAGAACTCTTTCCTTCAAAACAAAAATTGCTCGCATGGATTACCTTCTTATGATACAACCTGTAAAAGCTTTTTAACTTCATTATGTTTGTGTTTGCAGTTTTCTTTACTGTTGTTTTTTTTTTCCCTTAGAAAAAGTGAGACAAATATAACTCATGGACGTTAAATGTTGTCATGTTTTAAGAGAAATGGGGCATTTTTCTCACTAACTTATAAAAAATGAGCATATAATTTGATAAGGAATAAAATAATTGGAAGGAACTGGAAGATTTCCATAATTTTCATCTAGAGAAACTATTTAAAAAGACTTTTATTTTTAAACAGCACCTTACATTAAATATAGTACTGAAAGTACCTAAACTAGCATGTTAATTTCAAAATGTTATTAGATAACATTTATATAGTTAATAATAGATCTTGTTGCCATGGAAGCTTAACTGAATTTTCTAGCTCTGAGAGTTGATTTTTTAGCAATTAAGCCCTTAGCTCTAATGTTTCATTAACAGATTTTTTATATGAATGTAATTATTTGGATGAGGATATTGAAAACATTTCCTAGTTTGCAAATGATACCCAAATTGGAAGAAAAGTAAATGATGGAGGAACTGTAATCAAAACCTTAAAGACACATATTATTCAGGTGACTGAATCAATATAAGACAAAATACATTTTCATATTAAGAATTCTTGTGAATAAGAAAGTACATTCATGGATCTTCCTGTTCTCCAATATATCCCAATCTCTCCTCCAACCCTTGATCAATTTCCCCACCCAATACACATTCCATGAGAATAGAAAGAAATAGATGTGATGAGGAGAGAAAGGAAAATCCCTTAAAATTATTGGCCCCAGGCAAAGTAGAACTAGGAGATTATTAGTGGTTTAATAATCTGCCAATGTCAAGAGTATAAATCAACCAAAGTAATCCTGTTTATGTCCAAGATGCTCATTACAGTACATCTAGGCTTGAACCAGCAGTACTGATCATTCTCTTTCTGTTCTGGACCACTGCTCCAGAATAGTACTTGCTAATTAAAATGTGATAGCTAATCCAAGTGTTGAAACAGATGGAAAAATACAATGTTTTAATATTTGGATTATGTTCACTGAATGGAAAATCAGAAATACATTATCATAACTTACACTATGAAGAAAAGAAGGACAAATCCTGGGGCATGATAACAGAGGATGTGCAGTGTTGGGTTGGCAGTAACTAGGGAATTTGGAGGAAATGATCAACACGTGTGGTTCTGTAGGCAGGAACAGCAGCCTGGCAGGGAAATGGCAAAGGATGAAGTCTTTTTACAAAAATGCTGTAGATTTACAGAATCTTTCTGTATAAACATGGGTTTGTTAAATTCCAAGTTGACACGTGGTTAGTGAGAAGCAAAACTGTTATGTGAACCCAGTTCAGCTGTTTTAACCAAGAATCATATTTCATATTTAAAAAAAGGAATGAGGCAACGAAGTGCTTGCAATTAGAGAGTAATCAGTTTGAATCGTCGTTGAATGACCTGAAACTAGTTACCAAACCTCTGAGTTCCAGTTTTTTAATTCATAGCATTATTGTGAAGGTTGAAAGAAATGACATAAGTATCTAACACAGTAAAATAGATACTGATAAATAGATTTATTATAATTAGCATTATTAGTGAGAAAATAAGTACTTTCCATTTACCCCACCTCATTACCTGCTGCTTACTGATGGCAGTGTTTCTTAATCACAGTTTCCATTTATTTATAAAGCACCTCTTGGTAGTTGCAGTTGCAAACCAAATCTATAGCAACATACAGAAAAAATAACTGCATTCAAAGAAACAGAAAATAAAAGATATTGCCCTGATACTTAAAATGTGTTTGTAGGCTGGCAGGGAAGATTAAACATGAGAATTGATATGAAATGGTTTACCAGTAACATCATTAATAAGACCAGGATTATTATTATTCATTAAGGATTATGCATTACTCTCATTTTACAGGTGAAGAAACTGATAACAGGAGCTGAAGTAACTTCTCCAAAGTCACAGAGATAGTAAGGAACAGGGCCAGTACAGACAAAATACCTAAAGGGCTATGAACTGAACACTAGATTATCTTGACAAAGAAAGACTGAACAAGATACAAAGATGAAAAATGCCTCTAAAATAACAGAATAAAGCTCAATGCTTCATTCATTAAAAGGATGGATCACACATTAAAGAGGGGCCAACAAACCAGAAACACTGTCAGCATCAGTTTCTGGTTCACTTGCATCTGTAAGGTTATTCAGTAGCATCTGGATATAATGTCTATTTCAATCTCCATTTATCAGAGGCTTTTCTTGAAGAAGATCTATTTTTGTAATAAACTTTGTTGGTCATATTGGAACAATATATTTGAAGGCCACATTTTTATCTCAATAATCATAATGAAAATCTTTCTGTATATTACAAGGATTTCTGAGATAAACAATATGCAATTCATATTGAGTGATTTTTCATCTTGCCCAAATTTCATTTCTACTGGCTGCTTACGTTCTGCCACAAACATTGCTCAGATAAACTTCTTTTAGTTGTGGGAACACTTTCTTGACTACATTATTTCTCCATTGCACCATCCATTCAAACAGGCTACAATAAAATTCCATTATGTAATTTTTCATGGGATTGAGAAAAGAAAACATCATAAAGAGGAAAATGATAAAAGTAAGATATACTGCTCCATGGAGACTTTCCTCAGAAGCTTGTTTTGAGTAGACAGCTGTGCACTCACATCTGTTTCAGGACAACATGGAGACTGTAAGGGATCACATGGAGCATTCCTCCTTCTGTAGCCATTTTCCCACCTTCAAATCCTCTCTTATTTGTGAAGTGGTACACTGATTTCCCCAGGTCTACTATGTTTCCTAGTGTTTCCATGCTCAGTGCTACCCAATGTTTGGTACAAGGAAAGCAGTACCAGCATCAGCATCATCTGGGAGCTTGTCAGAAATGCGGCATCTCCCTACCCCACACCTACCGAAACCACATCTGCATTGTAATAAAATCTCCTTGTGACTCCTGTGCACATTCAAGTTTCAGAAGCACTGCTCTAGAGATAAGATGTCCAGTAGAAGAAAATATTTTCTCTCTGAGGCAGCTGAAAGGGAACATATGAAAAGATCTTGACAAATTAATGAAAAATAAAAGGGTGATACGAAGAAAAAATCATAAAAGTACCAAAGGAGACGTACAGGTTCCCCCCATTTTCTGAAAGTAGAGTGTTCCTATGAAATCTGTCAGAAGTCAAAATGGCAAAAAGCAAACAAGTAATTACCATTAATTTACGTGGAAAAACTTTTCAGTGCTCCAGACCTGAGAACAACAAATAAAAGCAAATAACACAACAAATCTAAAATCATGCTAATGCAGAGTAAAGGCAGGAATGATATTAAAAATACACAGCTTGGTGTGGAGATTTCTTGACCTACTAAACATAGAGCTTTCATATGATCCAGCAATTCCACTCCTAGGTATTTACCCAAAGGACACAGAAACTGTAATTCCAAAGGGCACCTGCACGCTTCTGTTTATAGCAGCACTATTTACAATAGCTAAGCTTTGGAAACAACCAAAATTCCCAAAAATAGATGACTGGATCAAGAAGATGTGGTACATATACACGATGGAATATTACTCAGCATTCAAAAAAGATAAACACATGCAGTTTGCAGCAACATGGATGGAGCTAGAAGGGATCATGCTCAGAGAAATAAGTCAGAAAGAAAAAGAAAAATACTGGATGGTCTCACTCATAGCAGGAATTTAGAAAACTTAAATAAGACACCAGGAAAAAGACTAATCAATACAAAGTTAAAATCAAAATCAACAAGCAACTATAAACCAGACACACACTGGAGTGGTGGGGGAGGAAGGACTAGAGTCAAAATAAGTGGGGAGGTGCAATTGTACGGGGAATATAACCAAAATGAAAATGCATACATTGTGCAAAGATGAAAAAAGACGTAAGAATTATATAAAATAAAATATTCAAATAAAAAAATACACAGCTTGTTTAAAGTAATTCCTGGGGGATAAGTCTACTGGTGCCACTCTCACTCAACTGAGTTTGTGCTGTCTCTTTGACTGCTGCAAAACCAACATTGAATGGTGTTTTCACTTTTTGCCTTTTGTCATAAAAGCAAATATTGTCTTTGGATTTCTTTAACTTTTACTAAAGTAAAAGCAAAGTGGTGTAACGTGAACTTTCAAAAAGCAAGGATACCTGTATTTGCAAAGCATTGACACAGCTTACCTATGAGCCTCATTAACACCAATTTCCTTCCTCAGTTCATTTGGAGGAAATATCAGGCTGATCCACACTGGCTCGTTTGTACGTGATTTTCAAAACTTTATTATAACCAGAATCAGTATTATTATAAGTCAAAATTTATTCAGTACCAGGCATCTTGTTGGAAACATTCCATAAGTTTAATCTTCATTTTTTCCCCTGTTTTACAGATGGGGAAATTGAGACTCAATGAGCACATGCTTCAGCCACATAGCTAAAGGTAGCAAATACAAAGCCTTGTTAGTTTGGCTTTGAAACCTGAGCTTATAACCACTTACTGCCTTTTTGATCTTTTCTCTACTTGTGACTCCGGGCTTTTTTCTCGCACAATGTGAATGCACTTCCATTACTTATCTACTTCGGGTGAGAAAGACATTTTCTCAATAGGCTCAAAAATTTCTATCCAAGACTTAAGTTCTACTTGAATGTTCTCCAGAGATATCAATCCATTTGGAATACCATCCCACAAACCCTAGGTTTTGTCTGCCTGGCGTGTGTACTTCATACATGTCTCTGTTCAAGTATGAACCTCCTCAGAGAGAATAGCCCACACATCATGGCTAAAATAACACTCTAGTTGCACAGAATCATTCACTACCTGCTTTGTCTTGGCTTATTTTTTAAAAGCAATTATTCCAACCTAACATATTATAGGTGGCTTGTTTATTAATTTATTGTTTGTCTTCCCATAAGAATGCAAGTTCCGGGCCTCCCCGGTGGCGCAGCGGTTGAGCGCTGGGTTGCGAGGCTGCCCGCAGCCTCTGCAGCGCTGGTTCGATTCCCGGCTGCTCCCCGGCCACCAGAGGAGGGTCCCACATGGTGCGCAGACCTCTCCTGCCGCCCGCTGCTTCCCTCAGCAGTGTACTTCGGTCCTTCTGCCTGCTCTGCTCCCCGCTCTGGCTCTGGTGAGTTCTCTCACCCTCCCGCGCTTCTGACTGTACCCAGTGCATGTATAAATGAAAAAAAACGAACAAACAAGTACATAAATAAAACATGCCTCTATAAAAGAGAAAAAAAAATTAAAAAAAAAAAAAGAATGCAAGTTCCATTTAAGCAGGAAATTGATCTTGGTATCACTGGTGCCCAAAACACTATCTGGCACATGGTAGGCACACAAAAAATATTTGTTGACTAAATAAATGATGGTGGATACCATCTTTGCCTTTGAAACTCCCTTCATTCTGTTCTCTTTTTAAACCAACTGAATATGAGCATGTTTCCTTTTACATAAAGCCCAACATCTCATAGTGTGTTTCCACAAAGATTCAGTTTCCCATTGAACAAATGCATTTTCTTATTGGATTATTTATAAAGTATAAAGAATGATCATACTTCAATCCCAGTTCATGTTTAATCCTCCCTTCTAGTCCCATTTTTATTACTAAATCCCTGGGGTCTAGACTGTATTTTGTTATCCTCATAAGTCAACACTGCTGAACTCTACACCTATTGGTTCTTCCTTCTCTATTGCTTCTGAGGGTGGATGTGTCCTACCTAGGCATTGGTACCTTGGTTATGAGTATGGAAAAATCTACCTATCTGAAATCCTAACATGACTTCCTATAATAAATAAGAACATGAATGTGTGTGCAAGCACACACAATCCATGAAATTACCCCAATTTTTGAATGACCCCCCAAGTTCTTATTGTAAAAAAAAGTCAAAAACTATGGTAACCATATACCTCCAACTTATTAGTACAGAATTTCAGAGAATTTTATTATTTTCAATAAGGATAATTCAAAGAGATATAATGGATATCTCTCTTCAACTATCAACACTAACATATTCACATATTAGACAAAAAAAATATTTGGTCAGGTCATGTGTCCCATTTTAAGGACCAAAAAATAGATCACTTTGTCCATAATCCTATTGCCCTGTTAGCCTAGATTCTAGGTCCCTACAGACTTCAGAAATAGCTCCCTGGAGTAGTCTCTGACTTGTGTTCTTCCCATTAATTTTCACTAAGTGGGTAGCAGTGAAAGAGGGACTCTCAAGTCCATCAATGAGAACATAAGACTTTTCTGTCCTTTCAATATAGTACCAGCCGTTTTAACTGGGTGTGAAAAAAACAGAGAACAGAGTCATTACAGCTAAAAAATTAGAAGGCATCTTTTTAATACACTTCTATCTCTGTCTCAACCAACCATTTTCTCCCTCCACATTGAAATCCTCTCTTCTCCAAATACACATGCACTAGATTCCTTCATATTATTCCCTAGCTACCACGGACTTACATTTGTCTCATTTCAGTCAGTCAGTCAGTCAGCTGTCTGGCCATCCATCCGATAAACTATTCAACAAGTCTGTATTAAGCCCTACTACCTGGTGGAAACTGTGCTTGGTGCTGGGACTGAGATGTGGATAAAGTAAGGTCGCTAAGTGCCACTTGCTGAGAATATTTCCTGAGAGCTAATTCTTTCCTTTAAGCCTTAAGTACTTAGACTGGTAGCTCAGTAGATAGTCTGTCCTTCTGATAGTGTGTTAGGTGTTAATGATGACAATAAAGTATCTTTTTCTAAAAACATCAGCACTTTCTTTAGAAACAGATAGGACTCCTGTAGTCGCTAGTACATAACAGAAAAAACAATAGCTACCATTTTAATTGCCTACTTATCCAAGGCAATGAACTGTTTTATATATATTTTATCTCTTAATCATAACAAGTAAGGTTCAGAGAGGTTAAGTCATTTCAGCAATGTCACTAACTGTTCACAAAATTGGGATCTATTGCACCCCAAACCCCATACTCATTATTCTGTTTCATAACGGATTAAGTGTCTTAATTCAAAGCATAGTCATATTCATTTTTAAGTGCAGAAAGTAACTGGAGGGATTTACATAGTAACTACTCCATCATATGAGGGAGACAGCAGAGGAACAGAAATAGGGGTGAACTACCAGGACAGAGAAATGAGCCAGCAATAAACATAAGAGCTTAGGGAAAGTGAATGGTCAGTCTTTTGATGTGCCTACTTAGGAGCAGAATCTAACTCAATTTCTTTTCTGGAATATAGTTTCTAAAGTCTTTTGAGGGTTAGGTCACCTAAACAAGTCACAGATGTAATTTGATACCTACAAAAGAGGAACAGCCTTATCCAGGCCAAAAGATCTAATGGGAAAGCAGTGAATAGTGACTATCTAGAGCTTTAGAAATTCTGTAAAGTTTCATTGATTCAAATATCAACCTTTTGTATTAATTTGATCAGGCTCAGAGATGAAATATGCAGGATTAAAAAAGTTACCTACGCAAATACAACTGAAGTCGGGTACATGTCATGGCCATAAATACTTGTGCATTATAGAGCTCCCATATGATCCAGCAATTCCACTCCTAGGTATTTACCCAAAGGACACAGAACCATCAATTCCAAAGAGCACCTGCACCCCTATGTTTATAGCAGCACTGTTTACAATAGCTAAGCTTTGGAAACAACCCAAATGCCCAAAAATAGATGACTGGATCAAGAAGATGTGGTACATATACACCATGGAATATTACTCAGCATTCAAAAAAGATAAACACATGCAATTTGCAGCAACATGGATGGCGCTGGAAGGGATCATGCTCAGCGAAATAAGCCAGAAAGAAAAATAAAAATACCGGATGATCTCACTCATAGCAGGAATCTAGAAAACTTAAATAAGGGACCAGGAAAATGAATAACTATAAGAAAGTGAAAATCAAAATCAACAAACTACTATGAACCAGAGACACTCTATGGGGGTTAGGGGCGGGAGGGGAGGGATTGTGGTCAAAATAAGGGGGTTGCAATTGTATGGGGAATATAAAAATAAAATTTATATTAAAAAAATAAAAAAAATACTTGCACATTAGTCTATCGTAATAGAAGTGCTGTAAGGTTTTTAAAGTTTCCATATTGTTGGCATTTTGATTTTTGCAGTCTTCCGTCATTAATAATAATAATGAAGTATTTGCCCTTGCATAGGAGTAATTTCCACATCCTGATTATTTTGTCTTTGTTTTCTAGATGTGGGATCCCTAGATTAAAGCTAAATAGCTTTTTAAGGTTCTTTGTACACATTGTCATTTGCTTTCAAAAAAATAAACAAATTTAGTAGTAGAGAAATGGGGGAAAGGATACTTTTAAAAAATAATGATGGTAGTATAATTCCTTGTCTATAAAGGGAAAATAAACACTACTCTAAATCCTAGGAGAATGCGTGCTTCATAGCACCTTCTTAAGACCTTACTATTATTTCTAATCATGATAGGATTAGCAAAAAAAAAAAAAACTACCTTTACCATGTATTTTCCAGATGTTATTGTTCATGTGCATTTCTGCATTTATTTTATTTACTATTCCTATCTTTGTCATTTCCTTATGGGGTATTCATCTTTTTCTTGTTGATTTAACTATTAAATTCTGTTTATTCCTCCACAATGAACTATAGAATCGTTGGCTTAAAAGTGCACAGAACTTTTTGTTGAATTTACAGTAAGCCCATTAAATAATTTTGAATTTCCTACCTTGAAAACCTCTAAATCAATTAAATTGGAATAACTCATACATTTTAAATATTCAGACATCCTGGCCAACAACATGGTGTATCTTTTCATTATTTATCTCTCTCAAATTTTACTCTTTTTTTTTCTCCAGAAGATTTGGTAGTTTTGAAAAATATAAAGGCCTTAATTTTTTTTTGTTAAAATTGTTTTGAGCATGTGATCCTATACCTATGGATCATATACAATTTGTAAACCAATGTTATCACAATAAAAAATAAATAATATTGTAAAAAGTGGCTGGAGAATGTGAAGATAATTCTTTTTAAACATTACCAATACACCGTTTTTTTCATATATATAATTTGCAATTGTTGCTACTGGTATACTGATGAGAAATACAGCACAATCCATGGGGACTACATTAATATGCCATTAAAAGAAAAAGAAAAAGAAAAAGAAATGCTTACTCCCATTTAGGGAACATACTCTCTGCTGGAAGTTGCCTGGCACAGAATCAAAGAGTTATGATATTACACACCACCCATCAAACTTAGAGAATTTAAGGCCATGTTCTCATTCAACAGTCATCATTTTCAGATGAGAGAGAAACCATTTATCAAGACACAGGAAGAAAGAAAGTAGCTCTCACATAAGTCTAAGCACTGGGACAAAAACAATGGTTCTGATTAAATTTTCAAAAGAAATTTTCACAGTCTGCAATTGTATTTGGCAAGTTTAAATCCCAAATGAAATTTTAGAGGCGATGTTATATGCCCTTGAAAAGCAAGTTTATAATGAAAATGCTGACAGACCTTATGAGAGACTCTGGTATCATGAGCACCTCTAATATCACTTAGGTGTAAGGAACAATATCTACATACATAGGCAGAATATATAAACGGAGTGTCTTTTCTTAAAATCATCTTCATATGTATCATATTCAATGTCCATTGTCTCCCTTCAAGTTACAATTAGGCATAATTTACATAGCTTTTCAATTAGTTAAACAAGTCACATTCTCAATATCTTATATAGAAAAACATTCTTTTTTAACTCATTTATTATAACTAATGCATATGATGCCTGGGCACAAATATTATCAGCTAATTTCTTGTAAAGACTAAGGTTAGTTCAGTGAATCTAATATCCATTGAAGGATTTGTGAGTCTATGAAAGTCATTACTCTAAAATTCCAGTATGTTAGTAGAGAACATTAAATTTTGGGGGGTGGGAAATCACTATAAAACACAAGAGGAATTCTTGTAAACTACACTTCTACGACATAGATTAGAAACTAGCAAAGGCATGAGGTCATCCTACTTTTCTAGTCCATTAATTAACTTTTGCTGGTCATGTGTGATCTTCTAGAAGCTTCTATGAAGAACACTGAGCTTAAAAGCAACGGTGACTAGATAAAATAAAATGGAAATGGAAAAACAGACACATCCTTTTGTTTCAAAAATAAGTAAATGGGGGTGGGTGGTAAGTTGGCTAAAAGGGAACAATTATATGGTAAAGGATAGAAATGGAGCTGTAGTGTTTAACTTAATACAGTATGTACACATGGTGATTTTTAATGGCAAAAACCTAAAGCTTAAATGATGTTATAACACAATGCTACTTCTATTAAAAACATACAAACGAAATAATAAATGCTCAAAACATTCGCAAATGGATATGGGTGTATCAAAGGGACACACGAACCAAGTGACTGAAGTTCTTATGGCCAAAGTTAGAATAATTTGAGCAAAAAATAAAAGTAGTATTGGATTATAACCCAAACTGTAAAATCTATATTCATGAGTTCACACTGATATAAATGAATGTTTAAATAAATAAATGAGTCAGAAAAAAAGAGAAAAATCTCTTGGGCACTATTCTAAAAAACATATGGATATAATATGCCTTCAAAGAGGTAGTGACTAGCTCCTACTCATAATGATCTCCTTCCAGACAGTATACTATAGAAATTGGGCGGTGGGGGGCTATAATCCTACTGGAGAAACCTAAATAAGCACTGTATTAGTCAGGTAATCCAAGACCAACACCAACAATACATCAAAAGCATTACTTCAAAAGGAAACCTGCATTCCTATGTTTACAGTAGCATTGTTCACAATAGTTCAGATATGGAAACAACCTAAATGCTCAAAGAGATGAATGAATGAAGAAGATGGGGTATATATGCACAATGGAATACTACACTGCAATCAAAAAAGATAAACACAGGCCATTTATAAAAATATGGATGCAGCTGTAAGAGATTATGCTCAGTGAAATGAGCCAGAAAGAAAATGCAAAATAATGGGTGGTTTCATTTATAAGGGGAATATAGGGAAACTGAACAATAGGATCAGAAAAAAAGACAAAACTAGCAGGCAAATTCGAGATTTGAGGCATACATCAGGGGAGGAGGAAGGAGAAGGGCCAAAACAAGGGATGGAAGAGCACAAGGGACTATGGAGATGGTTCATGGGATGATGTGGTGGTGGGAGATTTACGGTGATTACACCTGAGGGGAAGAATCAAAAATTGTATAAAAATGAACAACAATGTAAGAAAATTTCAAACAAACAAACAAGACACAATATATCATGCTACTAAAATGTACCCTTGATATTTTGTGAAGAGAATGGCGTTTAATTTGCCTCTGTGGTGTTCCTCCCCCCCAAATCCCTAACTCCAGTCTAACTATGATGAAAACATAGGACACTTTCTGATAAGAGGATCATTCTACAAAATACTTGACCTGTACTTCTCAAAACTGCCAAAGTCATAAAAAAAATCTAAAACTGTTAAAACCAAGAGGAGTTTAGAGAGTTATGGAATCCTTGAATGGAAAAAAGACATTAAGTAAAAAGGACATTTGAATAAACTGTGGGCTTTAGTTAGTAATAATGAATCAATACCATTTGCTAACTGTAATAAATGTACCATAATAATGGAAGACGCTAATAATAAGGGAAACTACAGGGGTTAGGCAGGAGGTTGGCAAATCTCTGTTCTGTTTACTTGATTTATGTTTGTAAATCTAAAGATGGTCTAAAAAATAGTCTGTTAGGGCCTCCCCTGGTGGTGCAGGTGGTTGAGCGCCTTGCTGTGAGGCTGTCCGCAGGTTTGATCCTGGCAAGGGTCCCACATGGCTTGGCAGACCTCTCCTGTCACACCCGCTACTCCCTCAGCAGTGTATTTCATCAGTTTGCCTGTTCTGTTTCCCGCTCTGTCTCTGGTCAGTCCTCTCACCCTCCCGCGAATCTGGCCTGTACCCCGGTTCTTGTATGTATGGATAAATAAAAAAATCTTTAAAAAAATAGTCTGTTAAATTTTAAATTTGATGTTTTTAAAAGTATCAAAGTAGTCAGAAAAATCAGGGAAGTATAGTGAAAGAGGAAATTTTACCTCTTGAAGGAAATTAGGTATAAAGACAATTTTCCAAAAATTAAACCTGCTATGTAAATGTCAAAATCATAATAACAAGTACTATATCATTAATCAAATCATAGTTTCAAAAATATGTGGAAAAATATTGATGAGGTTTTTTTTTTTCCCAGCACCAATGAGGTACAGAAGATTCAATGTATTTTAAATTATCCCAAACACTTATTTTGGTTCACTTTCTTAAATGGGATGACAAAAACAGGATCAGATTGCTGAGTAGAGATTTGTCCTAGAATCTTTGATATCAATCATGGATTCTAACCATAAGAGCTCAAAGGACCTTGAAAAAGATCAACTGATCCAAATTTATGAGATTATAACATTTCAGTGAGCTGTTTATTTCTTATTAAGATCTCCAGAGAGGGTTCATTAATTTTCAGTGTCATCCTCAGAGTTAAGATTCCTTTGGTATGGTTTTACTAAATTGATTATTTTGTAAGACATTATTTTGCAACATTTTACTGGAGTTATCAGCAATCAGATTATTATAAGATTGTTGGGCCTAAATTTATTGATTAATACTACCTAACTTTATTCATCCTTATTTATGACTCAAAAAATACTTAAAATTAAAAAGAGAAGGAATGCATCATTTCAATTAATATACAAATATACAGTATCCCCTAAGAGCACGAAGAACATATTTCTGTGTACTTTGTGGCTTGGCACATAGTAGGCACCCATAAATTGATTGTTGAATCAATGAATAAATTAATACATGGAAGTCTTTTGCGAAGACTCTTAGTAGGCAACTAAATCTATTTAGAGCCTTTAAGACAGAACTCAGTAAAAACATTTGGCATGCTATATGAGATAAAGCCAAATTGGCAGAAGTCTGAAGAGAGTAGTGACTGAGGAAGAAAGTAAGCTGAACCACTTTGCATTTCTATCATGGAAGAGCATAGAGAAGGGCATTCAAGGAGCACAGTCAATTGCACAGTCAAGATCCTCTGGGGTAGTACCTCTGAAAAGAAATTGAAGATATTGACTTCCTGTGTTTATGTAAGGGATTTTAAGAAATGCCAGATAAAAAACTCTAGAGGTATGTGTGTCTAAGTTATGGGGATCCTTTACTGTCAGCCATTCATTTGCTCCCTGACTTCTCCTTCTATCTCTGGCTGCCCTACTTCCCCAATACTGCACAAAGACTTCATCTAGCATATGGTTTTAGCAATTCAGTACTTAATCTCTACCATGATCAATATCATTTTCTTCTTTGATTTTCCAATCTTATAGTAATGCTCTTTGTCTTTTCAAGTTTCTGGAGTTTGAAGCTGTGAGGTATGTTTGACAATACCTAAAACTAAATCATTCAACAACATGGAATGTCCAATGCATGCCAGGAGCTGTTAGAAGTCTGCAAAAACAGATATCATTGATGATGCTTATCATATTAGTAAGGACAGACAGGTATAGAAACACATAATTGCAAGGCAATGTGTAGACACTGGAATACAAGCGGGCAAAGAGAGCCATGGAAACATAAGAATCGATATTGCATAGGGGTGGACTGGAAAATATTTCACATGGAGGCAATATTTCCATTAGTTCTTGTAGGATGAATAGGAGCCCACTTTGTCTAGAAGTTGGGTAAGACATTCTAGGTAAAGGGAACAGAGACAAGTGCATGAACAAAAAAGAAAGATTAAAAAAATAATAATAATAAATATTATTAAAATAATAATAATGATAAGGAAACAATGGCTTTGACTGAGCAAAGAAAATGGTGGAACATGGGATCATAATAGGCCAGGTGAGGAAAGACTTTATTCACTATTCCGTATTTTAGAATTTAATTGTACGGCATTGAAAAATTGGAAACGGGAGTGACATGATTAGAGTGGTAAATTGCTCTGGCTATACTGTGGAAAAGGGATTGGTGGGTTGAGGGACAAGAGTGGAGACAATGACAGTTAGAAAATGACATGATGACAGCCTGAATTATGGGAATTGCAGCAAGCAAGTAGAAAGCAAAAAGACAGATTAAAAAATATTGACAAAACAGGCTTATTACTCAAAGACAAGAGGGAAAGAGAAATACATTGCAGATTGAGATAAGAAAAGTTGAGGGAGTACATGCTTGATAATCTCCATTTCTTAGTGAAATTAGGAGACCTATTCAACCACTGTGAAAGAGAAAGACACAGCTAGAGGTGGCTATTGAGTTGAGTGGGAAAAGCAGCTTAATGTGGAGGGATAAAAAGACTGCCCTATAAAAGAAATGCTGAGGGCTCAGCTAAGTGTGGAAACCTTAAATTGCAGTATAGCTAACTAATGGGAAATCAGGAATGTTGAATGTGTTCAGCAAGTGACATCAGGGTCTCAGGAGAATTGATTCATGGGGGAAAATAAGAACAGATGCCCAAAAGCCTGCTCACAGGGAAACAAAATACCAAAATCATTTATTGATCAGAAGGAATAGCTCAATGTTCATTCACAATAATAGGTTCATAAGAATCAAATGTATGAATAAGCAAACTCAACAACTATACTGAAATAAAATAGAAAATAAAGTGCTGCTTTAGCATCTAATGTGGAAATATAATTTAAACTATGAATAGAATTTTTAAGGAGAAAGATGAATGATTTTGTGGTAATTATAACAGTAGCTAGTTAAAACTTTTGGAGGGCTTCTTCCCATATTCCTGCAACTAGTAAGCTTTATAAGGTAAGTATGGCAGTTTGATCTTGTAGTTATGTATTCTTAGGGTTAAACCTCAGGTTTCCTGCAGAATTACTTCTACATAACAACCTCAGACTCTCTATATATTGCATATTCTAACAAAGAAAGCTACTTAGAACCTCCAGCCAACATATCCCTTTCTCATGTAAATAAAAAACCTTGGAATATCATTGCTGATTTAAGTGTATTCTATAAGCAATGGGCTCTTCCTCACACAACTACTTCTACTTGGGAAACTGGAAGAAAAATACTGTTAACAGAACAGAACTTTTACAGGTCACCTATCAATTTCTGAAATATACTTAAAGATTGGCACAGTAGACAGTGCGATACTGATTTATGTGATCTAGTTTGCTACCTTTAAATCTCAAGGAATTCAAAAAGTAGCGGTGTAGATAGAGCATCTCCCCTCTTCAGACCAAATCCCAGTGGGCCAGATTATAGCATGGGGAGCCACTTCCCCAAATCCCTGGGGCTATCATTAAATAAATGTTTCTCTGAATTCCAGAATTCACATAGTTTTAAGGATCATATTTAATTCCATCTAGTTAGGGTAAACCGAGGATGATTTTTACCCGGGGTAAATATTATAGGCAGGATGTCTACTTTTTTTAAAAAATAGCAAAAATAGTTATTTCTTTGTCTGAATATCATTCATTTCTTCCTACCTATAGAGAAACAAAAATTTTTCCCATCCACAAATTTGTCCTTTTTTGGCAAGAGATTTATTTCATGGGAGGGACTCTGAAATAGGTGGAAGTTGCTTTTGAAAATTATATGTAAAATTCTGTCTGTAAAGAGCTGGAAAACAGAACTAAATCTGCATTCTTTTGTTTTCCCTATACACTGGAACTGAGTTTCCCCTTCTCTCAACCTCCCAAGTCCTCTAAAGCCACACAGGCAAGTTACTCAGTCATGTTGCGCCTCTCCCAAGTATACAGGAGGTATGCATATTATTATTAAACTTATTTTTCACTTTTTTCTCGGATCTGTCTGATGCTTGTTTGATTATTTGCCAGTTTAGAGAAACCCAGAGGGATACAGGATGATTTCCTTTGTGCCTTGACATATATACACAAACTTTCATTGAAATTTAAGAAAATTTGCAGCATAGATTTAAAATATTATATAGTCAATTTCTTTATATACCCAAGATTTTTCATTAACTTGAACCAAGGTCACAATGCCAGTATGTGTTGAAATTAAGAGTAAAATCCGGGCCTCCCTGGTGGCGCAGGTGGTTGAGCACAGTGCTGTGAAGCTGTCCGAAGCCTCTGCAGTGCCGGTTCGATCCCTGCTAGCCTCGGAGCAATGCACATGGCGAGCAGACCTCTCCTGCCTTGCCCGCTGCTCACCTCAGCAGTGTATTTCGTCAGTCAGTCTGTTCTGTTCCCCGCTCTATCTCTGGTGACTCCTCTCACCGTCCCGCACATCTGGCCTGTACCCCTGCTCTTGTATAAATAAAATAAATAAATAAATCTTTTTTTTTTTAAAAAAAAAAGAGTAAAATCCTGGGCTTTCTAACCACAAAGTCTCAGTTCTTTCCATTATGTTACAAAGATGAACCTCTTTTTTTCCCAAATGATGTTTATTGAGATAATGTAGTTTCACATCTTTGTATCTGCTTCAGGGCTTATAGGTTCAAAATTCTACAAATGTGTACTTTCACAACATGACCACCACCATGCCCAACTACGGTGTTCCTTGTATCATTTCTAGAAATATTGCCTTACCTCCATCGATCACCATAGTCCTCTGTGTTCCCCCCACACTCTGTACTCCCCTCCTTCCCTTCTTCCCCCTCTGGTTGTTTCAGTTCTATAGTCAGCTTTTAAAAGCTAGTTTTTAAGCTTGTCATTATTTGACCATTTGGTTTCTCTATATTCCACATATAAGTGAGAGGGCAGTTGAGGGCAGTGAGAGACCTGAAGGCTAGGAGAAGCTTCTGCTCTTGCCTAAATCCTCAGCTCTTCTCTAAGGGAAGAAGAGATAAATATGCTCTAAGCTTCTGCTCTTTCTTCTAATTGAAGAAGCAATTACGGTTCTCCCTCTTAGTATCTAGAACCATGTACTTTGGGGGTCTCACCCAGTTCTAGGATTATTAGTACACATATTCTCTTAAAAATCTCATCCTTAAGGATGAGGTCACCTTATCTGTCATGTGAAGTCTCCCCTTTCTGTCCTTGCTTCCCAAGGTCCCAAAATTTGCAAGATAAATATTCCTGGTCTGCTCCATTACAACCATGTGAATTTACAACCATATGAATTCTCCATGCATATGTTATTAAATTGCTTTCCTTTGCTACCTGCCGATGCTGTTTTGAATACTCATCCAACCTGCGAAGAACCCAGAGGGGAATGGAATTATTTATTTTGAGTCCCAACAATTCCAAATATGCTGCCATGTTGTATAACAGTGAGTCAGATAATGCAAAATATTGTCACCATGAAAATAGGTGATTTTTGAGAAATATAACCATATTGATTGTCAGAGTCCTGTGCAAATAAAAGTTAGACTTAAAACATGCAAAATTTTTTCTGAAAATTTTAAGGTTTTTGCTTATATTAAGTACAATTCAAGAGACTGATAATTACTTATCCAATTGTTAATGTAGAAAATTGTTAATGTAGTGTTTCTGAATACTCATTTAATCTTTAAAGCAATCCTATAAGTATCCATCATCATCCTCATTTCCATTTAACAAATGAGGAATTGAGGTTGAAACACATTAAATAAAATCTCCAAGGTACCTCCTCTGGAAAATGGCATGTCATCAGTTATGAACTTACACCACTGAAGTCTCAGAACTTGAACTCTCTACTGCTCTGGCACACTCCTTTCTAGATTGATCTTAACAATGAAAAAATAAAGATAATCTAACCTTGAAAAGCAGATTCACAATTACAACAAAACTACCCTAGTGATTTACAAAGTAAAAATTCTTCTCCAGGACTGGATTTAGTAAAAAATAAACAATTGGGGCTAAACCTTCACAAATATACTTGCATAAGTAAACTACATTTAAAATAGGACATTTGGGGCAAGTTTGGGAAATACATTGACCTTTTTTTGCTTTGTGCCAAGATTAATTAACAATAGACCACCCCAAACCTGCAGTTATAAGAAAAAATTAATTAATACATGTCTTTTAAGTGAAATGATGTTTAAATAGCAGTTATATTTAAACACTGCATTTGAAAGCCTTACCTCCCACACATTAAAAAGTATCTATTATTTTGCAAACTACACTAATTAGTGTATACAATTTCAAGAGACTATTCCTCTAGGTAGAAAATTTTAATGCCAATATACTGAAAGCACACAAACTAAATTATTTAGGCATAGAAAGACACCATAAAAATATTTTCTGCAAAATATAAAGCAGAATTTTGACCAATGTTACCTCTTCAAAAGAGGTGGCATCCGTTTTAGGAAGAGTTCATGAGCCACTATATTTAGAAATGAAATTTTATCAGTTTTGCTTTGGAAAAAATTTGGGGAGCTAAAAATAGGAAATGATATTTGCCTTTGGAAGAAAAAAGAAGTTCACAACCACAAAGATCAGAGACACAGGCTATTTGGAATTCTTCTGAATGATTTGTTACTAATTAGTGAGATTAGCAATAGGAACCAAAGGGTAATGGTTTATGGAATGGTACCAAGCTTACCCAGTCCTGTTTGTCATTTTAATCAACAAATTGAATAAAGATGTAGATGGCACTCTCATTTGATCAGTTAATAGCACAGATCTCAGAAAGCTAATGAATGTTTAAGATGTATCCAAAAGGCAAGCTGGAGAGGTAGGTTTGTTCCAGTATCATGGAATGTGAAAAACAAGACCAATAGTTAGTTCACAATCCAAGCCCAGCAAACCATGACAAAGATGTGGTTAAACAGCAAGTTGTACAAAAGACTAAGACTTAAGGAGTCAAAAGTCAGCTTGATGAGTCCAAAAGTCCACTGAAATTTAAGTTGTTTTAATGAAGATGTACTACCTGGAAAAATATGCGCTGAAGCATTTTCTGTGAAATGGGATATTAAAACATATTGTGTGGGAGAAAGAGATTTCGTGAACTATTCAGTTGACAGAAACTTCAGATTCATTTAGAGCCTATTTTCTGTAGGAATACTCAGAGCCTAAATGGTAACTATTGCTTTTCAAACGTATTTGACCATGGAACATTTCTTTTTGTAATGTATCTCTTGGGACTGGCATTAAAAAGAACACTCTTGAGGAAATTCTGAATAAGCGCTGTCTCAGGAGGCAATGAGTTCTTTTAAATAAGTGAGACTCTTTTTTTAAAAAAAAGAAGTGATCCAAGCATCAGACAAATGTCAATCTAAATGACCACAAGGTTTCCTCCCATCCTGGGAACCTGTGATACTTGATGAACTAGACCTAATGAATTACCCTAATTCCCTGTGACACCTGGAACAGAGTGTGTAATGAGGGAAACTTCTCTAGAGAACTACCACAGTAGCAGAGTGATGAGAAAAACATTCCTCCAATAGCATATACTTCAAAATGGTTATCTTTCAACTACTTTAATGATATTGGCAGGAGGACTATTCAATTTTGTTGAAAAGATACAAGGGGTGGCAGTATGAAAAGAAGAGCCTGAGGAGATGTAAGAGAGCTAATCACAGAATGGCGCCATGTTCTGTGTGTTCAGTCACCACAGAACAGTAGCCTACACACACACCAACCACCATCACCCTAGAGTCCTGTGAGAAAGTTGGATACCCTTATGAGGCTACTGAAATCCAGGTAAATGGTTCTCACTGGCAGTTGTGTAAACTAGCTCACATGGCAGAGCAGTGCGCGGGAATATGCCATAGTCATACAGGACTTGGAATTAGACAAGAGCATTTATTGACTACGTTGTGTCTACTAGTCTTTTTTCAACTGAGGGTCTCAACTGGTTCTCTCTGTGTGTGTATGTGTGTGTCTGTGTAGAACCAATCTCCAAACCTCATTTCCACAAATTCAAGCAATGTTGTAAAGCAACAGTAAGCATTTTTAAACTCTCACCTAAGGTGCAAAGAGCTGTTACCAAAAATTCTAAATAACCTTCTCACAACCTCAAAGCCCCACTGATTTTTAATTTGTTCAATTTAATCTACTAAATGTGTTAAAACTGAGGTCTGTGACACAAACATAGTACAGTAGTTCTTATTTTGACCCTGTGCTAATGTGCTGTCCCAGGAAGAAAGTTCAGCAATGAGAAACACATGATTGTATAGACCATTAGAGAAAGTCTGTTAGTGTACTCTATTTCTTCATCTTTTTTATTTTCTTTACATCATTGTTCATTTTTGAACAATATTTGCTTCCCCCAACCCCCTCAGGTGTAGTCCCCATAGAGTTTCCTTCCCCAATGCACCTGTGCACATCACCTCAGTCCCCTGTGCTCCTCTCTCCCTCCCTCTGATCCCTCTCCCATCTCCTCCCCACCCCCCGCCCCGTTAGTGTATTCTTAAAGTACTACCAGTCAAGCAATTTAAATTTCAAAAAAGGTCACTAATTCAACAAATATGTTGCTCCTTACACAATTAGTTACTAAATAGTGAAAATGCACTATTCGTAGCGGTAAATATTGTCACCAATTTGGCCTCTGCTAAAAATCTTCTATTTTAAAATTTTTATTTTGACTAACTTCAAATTTTAAACTTAAGAAATTGTTTTGCTATGTTCACAAAAAAAAAATCACTGAGTCTACTTAGCACAGTATCTTGAACAGTGTAGTCATACATAAATATTTGTTGAGTGACAGAATAAAGGAGTGAACGGATAAGATTCAATGTTGAAATTTACTTTTAAATAGCAGTGGCAGACAAACTGATGGATTGACTGCAATTGTACTTGGCATTTATTTCAGAAGCACAAAATAAGTGAATATTAGCTTAAACTACAGCAAAAAAAGCCTCATTTCTTTTCAAGTTCACATGGTAGGTATTGTCAAGCATAAAGACAGCGTCAAGGAAATGAAAAACATAATATTAAAGGAAAAAGGAACATTTTTATTCTTATATCTTTAAAATAGAGCATGGGCAAATTTTGTTCAGCAAACTGAAGCCAAAGGATTGTGCTGCAGCTCTATGGATCAGAGACTGTGATTAGACACTATCTTTTGCCCAGGAAAACAAGCTAATGAAATTTACCATCCAATTCATGTACAGAGTAACGGCAATTGCTGATTAGGGACTAAAAACTAGTCGCAACAACATTTTAATTACATTTCAATGCAAGACTACAAATTAATTTATCCAGATGAAATACTGTACTATATTGGTTTACAAAATGGCTAATTAGCCCATCTAGAATTTGAAGGAGACCAAAGGACTTCCTATTTAATATAGAAAGAAAACAACGAATAAACAACCACCAGCAGATTATTTCAAGGACATAAACATTTATTTCAGGCCAGAATCAATATTAAAATAGATCTAACTTCAGCCTCAGCCCTTCTTAAGTCACTGCTTAGCAGCAGAAAGCTCAATCTGTATTTAATAAGTGTTAAGAACTACTTCTGATACTTGCTTCATCTTTTGAGCTGCATAAAGACCAAAGGGCTTAGGAAGGAGTGGAAGGCTTTTTGTTTTTACGTCTGTCTGTTTGTTCTTTATTGTCCATTCTATCCATTCCTGTAGGCTCTATTGAGCAGGATTCAGACTGTAGGCTTAATCTACCCATGGAGCTGCCTTGTGAGAAATGAGACTGTGCACAGATTCCATGGCAATTACCCTCTCATGTATATTGAAACCATTCTTTAAATAGTGGCATTTTTCACTTTTATTCTTTACAGTGAAGATATGGATGTGCACCTTTTTAAAAAAATATATTTATTTATTTATTTATACAAGAACCGGGGTACAGGCCAGATACACGGGAGGATGAGAGGATTCACCAGAGACAGAGCAGGGGTGAGAACAGGCAAACTGATGGAATACACTGCTGAGGGGAGCAGCAGGAGAGACAGGAGGGGTCTGCCCTGCCATGTGGGATTCTTGCTGGCTAGTGGGGATAGAACCTGCACTGCAGAGGCTGCGGACAGCTTCACAGTGCTGCACTCAACCGCCTGTGCCACCAGGGGAAGCCCACCTTTCCTTTTTTTAAAGATTTATTTATTTATGCATACAGGCCAGAGGTGTGGGGGGGGTGAGAAGATTCACCAGAGACGGAGTGGGGAACAGAACAGGCAGGCTGACTGAAATACACTGCTGAGGGGAGCAGCAAGTGAGTCAGGAGAGGTCTGCTGCACCATGTGGGTAGCTCCCGGGCCAGGGATCGAACTTGTGCTGCAGAGCTGCGGATAGCTTCATAGGTTGCGTCTTAATAACCCCTTGTGCCACCAGGGAGGCCCTGGATGCACACCTTTCAAGAAATATAATTATCACAGAATGAGCTTGTAATTTGGGGTTCTAACAAAGAAACTGGAATGTCATCACATCAAAGGCAGTTCTGCCCTCTTCAGTTCATCTGCCACTACACCTCAGAGACAAAGTGGCCAAAGAAAGCAGCTTCCAGAGAACATGAATGGTATTAGTTCCATCTCCTCTTTTTAGGATGCATTCTGTGTCTAGAAACCAGAGGTGACAATAATGCCTAACCATATCAGAAACTTTTTAAAGGTTAATGAATTCTGACATAAAATAATGCCAGAGCCCTAAACAACTCATAAATACAAAATCTAGGAAAACCACAGAAACATCATCACACATCTGAGAATGGTACAACCCTGGATGATAAAACCACTGTGGACTTTTAAATTATTCTTTTAATAAACTTGGTGGAGTATTATACTATATATCAATATTTATGATATCAGCTAATGTTAGTTCAGGGATGCAGAATGCAAAATGCAGTCTGCCTCAGTTCAGTTGTGTACTGCCTTGGTAATTACTTCTAGACTGAAAACAGGATTCAGTTCAACTTAGTTAATGAGGAAACTAGTTTCAAATTTGGTAAGGTAGACACCTAATTAGCAGTCTTCACCCCCTTTGTCATAAACCCATCACCACATCCAGGTAGATATAAGTTTAGAGAGAACTGGAACTAGTGTGTGCTACATTATATACTGTGTTATTTATTTCTTTATTTATGGAAAATACAGGCAAGACAATTTTATAAGACCCTCAAAAATTGGGGCGGGGTAATGTATCTATAGCAAAATCATTCAATATTAAGCTTGGAAATGGGTTTACTTCATATGGTAAATTTGACAAGTTGAGAGAGATAATGGACTCCCAAGAATCAGAGACCACAGGGCAGGAATTAGTAGAGTCAGACAGAGGCACAAGTGGTTTATGTAATGCCTACTTAATGAATTATACAAAAATAAGTTGAAAGAAGTTCAGCTTCTGGCTTAAAGCCCTAAAAGTAAGGAAGGTTTCAGTTACGTATCAAAGCTTCAATGTCTAGTCAAAGTCTTTTTAGTCTTAACATTTCACTAGAGTACCACTGGGTGCCTTAATTCTGTACTATTCCAATTTGATCAATCTGTGAGAGTAAGAATCTAACTACACGAAAACTATGCAATACTTAGAAATGAAAATGCAGATTTTCTGGTGAGCATTTGGGGGAGCTACAACTATTTTTCTGTCTGCATTATGAACAAACCTGTTTCTTGGGACTATTTGTTGCCCTCTTCTTCCTTATATTTTTTGTAAAACACAAATGCTACTGTGAGGTGGTTCTTTTTCAAAATATGGTATTAAATTCAACTTCTTTCATATTCAAACCAAACTTATCTTACTGTGGCTTATAGGTAAGGTAATTAAGACAAGGTTGACTTATTTGTCCAAAAAGGCCTCTATTATTCATTGATGTCAGAGCTAACATAAAACTCAGTATACAAGACTCTGTCACTATATGACCTGGAACAAACATTTTTCTACAACACAATCTCAGTTCCCCATCTTTAAACAGAGATAATAATACCTAATTTGGAGTCTTATTGTAAAAATTCAATAAGCTAATATACAGCTGGCAAAGAATACTCACTAAATATTATTTCTCTTTCTAAGGTCAAATATGTTTGCTAAATGCCAAGTTAAACAAATTAAGCAGCTCTTTTGGCTGCAGGACTCTTTGGAGCCTTTAATATGCTATGTGATGCTCCAAGAGGAAAATAGAGTATGTAACCTTTCTCCAAACAACCAAACAATCAATTTCTTTCATGAAGCATCTATTCATAGCTTATAGAATACTAACAATACAGAGGACACACTTTGAGAAACTTGCTGTAGACCACAAAATATTCTGGGAAATATGTGAAATGAGACATTTGAACATAATTTAAATTACTGGTTTAAATAGCCTGCTCTGAATAGCTTAATGAACTTTTTGAGGTCACCTCAAACATCTAATACATAGGAAGTAATAATCACTTGGAAATGGAACCCCAAACTTACTCAGAAAGACACCTGAGTGGATCAACTTTATCATAGGTCAATGTGAGTGTTGGACATTTTGCATGTTTATTTGTGCTTCCAAAGTAGAAATAGAGGCATTTCAAAAGAAGAAAGGCTCTTAGTGATTCTGCCTATTTTTCCCAAATGTAGTACATCATCTTTTCTGTGGTTTGCTACTATAATGGGTCAAATGTTCAGGACAGTAAAGAAAAAAGGAAGATCCGGGAAGGCTTATTCTTTTTCTTGTTTTTAATCATGCTTAAGAAACTAGAATTCTTTGTACCACAATGACAGCACTCCATTCACTGAATGAAGGACTGACCATTAAAATTGTGCTCCAATGTGTGGGAAATGTGACCCACATATGTGTTGTCAAGTTAACAACAGTTATTAAACGCCCAATCTGTGTCAAGTAGTTCAGATTGTAAGAAAACAACTTTGAGCAAATCGGGAGTCCTGTAGGTAAGAGAAGACCTACATCCAAAGGGACAGGCAAAGGAAAAATACAGTATCAAACAATATATAGTGAAGAGTTGGATTTTGAGAAGCAAGCTGTAGCTTTCAACACAACCCTAAGAAGGAAGAAAGATCAGTAAGGATCATGGGCTGGACTTTGCACTTGGGCAGGACCTTGAAAGCCTGTGAGGGGTTGCCACCGGGCTTCTGTAAGCAAAGCCAGTTCCATCACCCCCTAATGTGCACCAACTGTCATGGGAGTGTGGGGGTCACGGTTCCCTTTCAGGAACAATAGAGGGAATGTAGAGATTTTTGCTTCTTTGCCTTTCTTCCTCTCTGCCATGGATAAAGAAATCAGCTAAAGATCCTGAAACCAATAGCCCTTCCCTCTGGGTAACTGTCAGAATTTGGCTGCTTGCTTACCCAATAAAGACAGAAAAAAAAAAAAAAAACACCAACCATAACAATTTAAGGATTAGAGCTGCATAGGAACAATTCAGAAAGAGAATCTACATGGACTTCTATGGAAAGACAAGTGCTATTTTCTGCTTGAGTCTGTGACTGGTAGAGAATCACTCAACCCTATGATTGTATTATTTATACAGAACTCACTAGGGCACCATCTGGTGCTAAGCTAACCACAAAAACAGGAAAATCAAACCCAAAGCCAATTGTCTTCATTGGAGTTTTCGCTAATGACCTATTCCTCGCCAATATTCCAACTGATCACACTGTAGTTTGAAACAGGAAAAGACATTTAATGCTTTAAAGGGAAGTCTTAAAGGGAATTCAGTTAGACATATCCTTGAAAAGATTCAGTACCTATCTAGATCTTCTCAGTTGGGAGGTCACTGCCCCTATTTCAGGTCTTATTACATCTTATTAAGTTGTCAGATCAAGTTCATAATGTCCCATCTCAGTATCCAGTCACCAAGAGATAAGGGTAAGAGGTGATCTTACAAGATTCTGTTCTGGAGATGGAAACTTAAGTGAAAATAGTAAGGAAAATTCCGAAGTGTAAGAAACAAACTAACAAATTTTCATGATGAAAATCCAATCTGAAATGACATTAAAATCCAAAATTCTGACTCTCAATAAATTTTTCTTATTGAGGCAACACACTTGACATTACAAACATATGTTCCTCTGTAATAAAAACTGCTTACCACTATAATGCAAAAGGTAAGTGTGAATGTTGAGTATACATGCTCTTAATTTTTAAAAATCCAATTATAGCAATCTCCCTTTTCAGTTTGTATTGACTTTTCCTAGATTCTCTCAGCTTTAGCAATTTTCTTTCTGATATAGATATTATAAAATGGTACCTGAAGTTCATTCGGTTTCAATATTATAAATTTGGGCCTCCCTGGTGGTGCAAGGGGTTAAGTCTCAGCACTATGAAGCTATCAGTGCCACTGCAGCATGTGTTCCATCCCCGGCCAGGGAGCTAAACCATATGGTGCAGCAGACCTCTCCTGTCTCACCCGCTGCTCCCCTCAGCAGTTTATTTCAGTCAATCCACCTGTTCTGCTCCCTACTCTGTCTCTGGTGAATCCTCTTACACACCCCAACTCCTCTGGCTGGTGAATCCCCTCATAGCCCCCCACACCTCTGGCCTACACCACAGTTTCTGTATGTATAAATAAATAAAAATAATCTTTATAAAAATATTATAAATTCATCATGAAAGCTGTAAACAACTCTAGTCCCATTTTCTTCTCATTTGGAGCTAACACTACAGGTGTTAATGGCATCTCAGTACATAATCAGGTGTCTGGGTTCCCATGATGGCTAATGTTTGGAGTTCTCTGTGGCCTTTAGTGTGATTTTTCACATTTTAGGGTTCATTTTTCATTATAATCATCTAGATATTTTATCAGATCCATGAAAAAACTAATCAAACAATTAAGAACTATAATATTAAGGGTGATTGTTTTCTGAAAACCATTAGCAAAACAAAGTATCATATAAAGTGGTTCCATAATGCATCTCATTTCCAGAATTCAGGAGATCAATCTTGCTTGCTTAATGCAAAATTAAGACTAAACTAGAGTCAAAATCTTGGTTATGATGCAGATTTAAAATACAAATAAATGAGCAGTTTTCATTAAGACAGTTAATTCATGTCACCACCAGGACACACACACACAAATAGATGTGGAGTCCACTGGGTTGAATTTTGAATTTGCCCCTATACTAGCTTTGTCCCTTAAGCAAGTTACTTAACCTCCTTAAAGTTCAGTGGCATACTCTCATCAGTAAGAAGGACTTAATACCTCCTTCCAGTGTTTTTGTGGAAAGTGAATGGCATAACACTCACAAAACTTTTGCCACAGTGCATGACATATTGTAGGAGGTAACCTAAGTTCAAGAACTCTGTAGTTAACTCTTAATTTTGCATTAAGCAAGCAAGATTGACCTCCTGAATTCTGGAAGAATTTCCCAGTAACTTCCAAAACTTTTTCTTAAGAATAACCACTCTGTGAAAGGGAACTGATTTACATGGAGCACAGCACTGGTTACAGAAATCAAGGGAAACTGAGATCTCTCTTTAATTCCATCCTTCTATTTAAGTCACTGTCACATATTCTTCATGAAATTTCCAACCTCCTTGGAGCCCATCTGTCACAGTCTAACTGGAGTCTCTGTTCATTAGTAAGCACTCCTCCCATTTCAAAGGTCCACTGATGGAAAGAGGCAATTTCCTTACATTAAAAAAGAACATTTTTACAACGTTAATCATAATAGCTAATATAAGCAACAGAATGTTAACAAATGGTGACTGATTCTAGAGATATTCCTAGGATGAAATAACTAAAAAAAGAAAAAGAAAACAATAGGAAAGGGAGAGCCTGTCTAAAAGTTTTAATTTTTGTTGTTGGAAACCCAAATACAACTACGTATTAAAAGAATTAATAGCTGCTTTCTAGAAGTACCTATAGATTAAACTTAACTATTTCAGTTTCACTGTAAGAATGACAAAGAAGCTATATTATTTATTTTCCACATATAATCTATTAAAAAAAAAACTGTTGGCTCTATTTCCAAAATATTCTCCACATTTGTTCATTTCCCTACATTTTATGTAGATTGATATTTTCTAGGGGCGTTTCCTATGGGCCTTAGTTTCATAATCTTTGACTTAGAATAAAACCTACCATGTAGGGTTGATGTGATGACTAAATTACACAGCATATGAAGCAGTATTTGTGAGCATAGTACAAATAGCAGAGGTTATTTTTAACTCTAAGAAGGCAGTTTTGTTACACATAGAATCTGAGAAAGGGGAATTAGAGAGTTCTGTAGGAAATCTTACTCCCACTATGGTGGAATCCAAAACATTATCAACAGTACACTACAGAGAAGGCTTTTCTAAGGACTCAGACCCATACAATCTCTGTGCCTTGAATCAAGCTAGAGATATAAAGAAAACCCAATCACCTTTTTCAAAACTTATCAGACACCAAAAGCTTCCATCATCCTGAGATGTCCTCATGAGGCATATGTGGAAACTGGCACTACTGCGGGTTATCGCCCATGAATTCCCTCTGAGATGGATGGCCTCTTGTGGATATTTCCCTGTCTGGTACTTAGACACACCCCCACCTGGGCAGCGCACCGTCACAGCTCCATCCATCTTAGGGGTGCTGCTGTGCTTAACCACTCCAGGAAGATTCATGTTGCCTTTCATTACACAGGGAGTCCTTTTCTGATCTGATCCCAGAATCTGGATTTTCTCCTGTTGAGAACTGTAAGGAACTGCCTCTCACAGCCAGGACAGGGAGAGGTGGAATTGGAGGGACAGAGACAGCACAGAATGGAAGGTTCTAAACCACTGGAGATGTAATGAGTTCCCTGGGACAATGAAAACTAGACACTATTGATTATAGCAAGAATTGGAGGCAGACCAGAAAGTCACTAAGGCAAAGTTCAGAAGCCAAGTGGGAAACCCACCAGGGACTGCCCACCGTCCTTGGAATCAAATCCAACTGTGTGCCATGGCCCATGAGGCGCTGGTGGTCCAGACTCGGCCTGCTTCTCTGCCTCCTAGCACAAGTTCACCTCTCCCCGGCCGCTATATTCATTCCATTCAGCCTGACCTTCTTTATATTCTCTGCACCTGCCAACTCAGTCCCGGCTTGGAGCCTTGGCATTTGCTACTCCTTCTGTCTGGGACTCCCTTCTCCCATCTCTTTGCCTGGCCATATCCTTCCCATCACCAGGTTTCAGCGCAGTGTTATCTCCCCAGGGAGGCCTTCTCTGCTGAAAATCCACTAATGTTTCTCAGTTCTCTACCACCACCACCACCACCACCAGGAGCAGCTGCAAATCACTCTACCCTGTTATCCCATTTTATTGTCTACACGGCACTAATCACTATCTGAATTTTTGTCCAGTTTAGTTATATATTTGTTTGTATATTACCTGTCTCCCTTGTTATAAAATGTACAGACAGGTTCCTGGACAGTTTTGCTGACCACGATAGCTCCAATGCCTACTACACTACTGTACTACCTGACACATATCACATACTTAGTACATAACTGTTATATTTTGAATGATTCAATGAATACTTTGGGACATAAGGAAAGTCAATTTGTAAAACTATTTGGAATATTAACAGAGGAAATAACCTCTACTGTGATGCAAAATACCACTGAAGGTAGGAAGATCTCATTTATAAGCTGTGTTATGAAATGGGTAGAGAGAAAAGTCATAGAAATGCTAATTAGTTAAAATTCTGCTTGCCATAATTCTCTAGTGACTTTGGATAGAATGATTATCAGAAAACTAGCTTGGGCATCAGTGCAACTCTGCACTTTAGAAATGGGCTCTGCATCAGTTAATTCTCTATTTCTAAATGTTACTGTTGTAGGTTGGGTCACAGTCCTACATTTAGTTAATCTGAGGTTAAAGATGTGCATGGCTGGATATACTAATTCAGAGTAATCAAGTATCGATTCTGTCTTTTAGCAACAATGAAATAACAATAGTCAGCCTTTATTTGATGCCTTGTGTCTTCTCAAATCCCAGAATAATCAGTGAATAGTTCATTTAAAACAGCTGCATTGTGGTGCAGTTGAAATATTATTCCTAAATTTCAGAAACAAACAAACAAACAAAAAACTTAGTTATTTACCACAATCAAGTTTGAGAATATCTACTAAAAACACAAAATTCATACTTTTGGACATGATTTTATTTCCAACTTTAAATAAGGGAAATAGTCCATCCTTTGGTAAGACGGGAGTAGTAGACACATCCTTACCTCCTTTGCTCTGAAATACAGCTCCTGCAGGCTCCTCTTAACTGACAGCCCAAAAGTGCTCACTCATGGTTACTCAGAGTCTGATCCCAACACCATCCCATGCTCCAGGACAGTCCAATGTAATGAATTCACACTCTGCACAAAGCTCTTTGTTAAATGTTGGTTGGTCTACAGAAATTAATCAGAGAGGTATCTGTCCTCAAGTAGGCAGATAATACACGGAGCATCAGAGAGGTTAAAAAAAAGAAATGCTATATAACAGCACGAAATTTATGCTGTTTAGCAGAGAAAATGTTCTTCTAAATTTCGAAGGAAGGAAAATTTTATCCTGGGTGCTCTTCTTCTTTACCTTCACACATTCTCCCTGAGTAATTTTATCCATGATTAAACCTAGTATTGCTAAAATGCTGATGGTTCCAGATTGTATGTCCAGTCCAGACCTCTCAATCTATATTTATAGCTGCCTAGAGACTACCGTCAGTCCACTGGAAGGAAGATCTTGAAGTTTGTAAAATATCCAAATCCATGTTCTTCCCGCTCTTAAATTCCCCATCTCTGTAAATAGGTATCCCATATCCCCCAAACCATATCGCCCAAGTTAAGAAACTTGAGAGTCATCTTTCATCCCCACTCTACTTTATCCCTCTACACCAAACCAGTTCCTAAGCCACATTAACACTATCTTTCTATCTCACACAATGCAGCAGAGTCTATTCCCTCTGTTCTATATCTACTTCATTACTGTGTCATTTAACCAACTTTATGGACTCTGAAGTCATATAGACCTAAATTTGAGTCTTAGTGCTGCCTTATCAGTTGGTGACCTTGAGCAGTTTAATCTCTGCCTCAGTCTCTTGAACTACAAAATGAGAATAATAATATTCCTTATATCATATAAGGTTGATAAAAATCTTTGAAAAAAACAATGCATATAAAGCATTTTACACAGGTCCTAGCACAGAGTAGGTGTTCACTAAGTATAACTGAAACTTGTAATAATGCACCAGTCTACCTCTGGAATCTCATTTCTCATTATTTTCCATTCTTTCCCCACCCCAATTCTATGCTGAAGGCTCACTGGATATGCAAGATTCCCTGAATACATCAAATCCTTTCATTACCTCAATTTTTTCCTCATATTCTGTTTACTCTTTCTTAAACATCCTCCCTGTCTTACCCTTACTCAATGTTCTTATTCACCTTGAAAATTTATGTACCAAAAGTTCACACTAAAATGTTGCCTTCTTAGTGAATGACTACCTACAATTTGTTACACTTTCCTCTCTTTCTAAGAACACACACACTTACACATACACAGAGAGAAAGAGAGATATCAAGAAGGGCAGTGCCACATCATATTATAATTTTTTAAATTCTTTCTTTTCATGTCTGTCTCCTGTTTGTGATGACCTCATCAAGAAGATCATTAGAGTCCTCATTCCTAGGATAATACCTTGCACAGAGCTGGTAATCAGTAACTGGTCTTTTAAAGAAATACTTCCTGGCTAAGATAATCTGAGTATATTTCTTGGAAAGATATTTTAGGGGAAGGGAGGGCAAAGAGAAAAAACAGAAATAGTTTTTTCTTTGATCTTGCTCTTCCCTGGCTGAGAATCTGTCAGCATGTCCATCACCACACCACCAGCCTCCCCTATAACACCAAGCCTCCTATTCTTTTTTTTTTTTTATAAATTTTATTGTTATATTCCCCATACAATTGCAGCCCCCCATTCTGACCCCAATCCCTCCCCTCCCGCCCCCGCCCCCCTAAAAGTGTCTCTGGTTCATAGTTTTTTGTTGATTTTGATTTTGACTTTCTTATAGTTATTCATTTTCCTGGTCCCTTATTTAAGTTTTCTAGATTCCTGTTATGAGTGAGACCATCCGGTATTTTTCTTTTTCTTTTTGGCTTATTTCGCTGAGCATGATCCCTTCCAGCGCCATCCATGTTGCAGCAAATTGCATGTGTTTATCTTTTTTGAATGCTGAGTAATATTCCATGGTATATATGTACCATATCTTCTTGATCCAGTCATCTATTTTTGGGCATTTGGGTTGTTTCCAAAGCTTAGCTATTGTAAACAGTGCTGCTATAAACATAGGGGTGCAGGTGTTCTTTGGAATTGATGTTTCTGTGTCCTTTGGGTAAATACCTAGGAGTGGAATTGCTGGATCATATGGAAGCTCTATGTTTCTTAAGCAACAAGACTTCCAACCTGTGAAGGAACAGGGGTGACTACTAACTGAAGTGAGTCAAAGTGAAGTGCCCATGTAAAGTGATAGGGAGGAAATAGCTGGGTTCAGATACCAAAGGACCTTTAATAGTGTGCTAAAAAGTTTGAACTTCCCAGTAAATAATAGAATGCCACTGGAGATGGTTTGGCAGGGTATAGCATGACCCAAAAGATATTTTTAGTAGATGCAGATGATTGTAGTATATGGATTGGTTGAACTGGAGGAGGATAATATATATAAAAATTTATTAAATAATAAATCTAATTCCTAGGATGACAAAAGAAAAGAAGAATGACAAACATTTCTGGAAACCTGTATAGCTCTTGCTGTTGTAAATGCACTTAACACACATTATCTCATTCAATCCTAGCAATAATCACACCCATAAACTTCTCTCATTAACTCTGAATTGAGGAAGCAATGATTTAGAGGGGTTGAATAACTAGACATGTAAAAGGAAGAGTTGGGAAACAAACACAGGTCTGTCTGATGTCAAAGTCTAGATTGGATATTCTTGACTTATGTACCCTGGAGACATTTTAGAACAGAAAGGCAACAAAATGAAAAAGCAACCCACAGAATATAAAAAAAAAATTTGTAAATGATCTATCTGAGAAAGGGTTAGTATCTAAAATATATACGGAACTCATACAACCCAAGAGCAAAATACAAATAACCCAACTGAACATGGGGAAAGGACCTGGATAGGCATTTCTCCAAAACCAAAAATAGCCAACAGATACATGAAAAGGCACTCAACATGATGAATAATCAGGAAAATGCAATGAAATATCATCTCACACCTATTAGGATGGCTATAATCATAAAAAGACAAAAGATAACAAGCACTGTCCAGGATATGGAGAGATGGGAATCCTTGTACACTGTTGGCACAATATGCATTGATATAACTGTTTCAGAAAAGAGTATGGAGGTTCCTCAAAATATTAAAAGTAGACTTTACATCCAGGAATCCCACTTCTGGGTATAAATCCAAAAGAAACAAATCCAAACCTCGAAGAGGTATCTGCAATTCAGTGTTACGACAGCATTATGCATGATTGCAAACACAGGAACAAACTAGGTGTGTGTTTATGGATGAATGGATAAAGTAAATGTGTTATAGAGAAAGAATGGAATATTATTCTGCCTGAAAGAAGAAAATTGTGCTGTTGGTAACAACATGAATGAACCTGGAATACCTAAGGCTAAATGAAATAAGAAGACACAGAAAGACAAATGTTGCATAATCTTACCTACATACAGATTATAAAACATTCAAATGCAAATAGATGGCAGCAGAATAGATGTCAGCGACTGGAGAGAGAGGAAAACAGGTGAGGTTGGTCAAAAGGTACAAAGTTTCAGTTATGCAAAATGAGTAAGTTCTGGGTATCTAATGTACAGTGATATGATTATAGTTAACAACATTGTATTGTATAATTAAAGTTTGCTTAGATGGCAGATTTTTAATGTTTTCGCCACAAAAAAAAGGAAAGAAAATGTAACTATGTAAGCTGCTGGATGTATTAAATAACTTGATAGGGGCAATTATTCCACAATATATATACATATATCAAAACATCAAGTTCTATACTTTAAATATATGCAATTTTTATTTTGTCAATTATAAACTCAATGAAAATAAAACACAAACAAACCAAATCCCCCACATTCTAAGTGAAAGAAGTCATACACAGTAAATGCTGTAGGATTCCACTAATACCAATTCTAGAGAAGATAATTTTAATCTGTAGTCACAAAAAGTAGATCAGTGATTCTCTGAAATGAAGGATAGGACAAATTAACTGGGAAGGGGCAAAAGAGAATCCATCTTAAAAGTTCAGGGAAACACCCTAAGTCTTTGAGTAGTGATAGTGGTTCTATAGGTGTTTCTTTGTCAAACCTCAGCAATGCATGCATTTAAAATGGGTGTGTTTTACTGTATGGTAATTATGCCTAAATAAAGTTGATTTAAAAAGAAAAAATCAAATGTTTCCCAGTTCTTCAAAATCTATTGGTCTAATTTTCCAATTTAAATTTAGGAGTTAATTTGAAGGAATGCCAGGATAATCACTTTTAAGTGAAAAAGGATTATGTAAAAATATACTTGTTTGGAAATATTGGGGAGTTTGAAATGCATACTTATTTGGGAACTCACCACCAACAATTCTTGTCTCTTACTGCTTTTTTTTTTTTTCATGGTAATGGATCAAACACAGTCATTCCATTCACATTTTCTTCTGCACTATCCAATGCAGAACATAAAGTTCCTCTGACCCAAGACAGGTTTTCTTATCTAATTGTCCAATGTACTTGTTAGGGGTGCTATGACTTTAAGGTAAGAAATGTAGAATGCTTTCCAAGTTTGTTAATTAATAGCATCCCTAGACAAATATCTTCTTACTGCTGTGCCTGATTACTAAGTCTCTCTGCTTCAAGGCAACAGATGGCTTAAGTTCTCCCAGAATTAAAAAGGAAATAATCTAGATTTCCTTGTGATTTGAGGGACTAAATTTAATCAGGTTATCCTATTTTATAAGCTACAAATATCCTAGAAAAATGAAAATGATCAAATGGAAATGAATGGTCACTGACTTCTAATTGTGTGAGTAAAGTATACTAGTCTTTATAGTACCAATGGATAACATATTGCTACCATAAAGTCAGCATTTACTAAACCCAATCAAAGCCTCCATCAGTCTTTATGAACTTTTTTTTAATGACAGCACTCTTCCTCTCTGCACTTAGAAAATAAGTTGCAGGGTTCCTTGAGTGGTCTTCAATACCTTAGATTCAAAGAAACCTTTCCTTAGAAATTTCATTTGAAAGTTCATGTGATTCAGAGACCATTTCCAGAGTAACACAGACAGTATCAGCTCTCTGCTTTAACAATACTTAAATATCTGCCTAAGCAAGATTTGAAAAACTGTATTTAGGGCCTCCCTAGTGACAGAAGGGGTTAAGACGCAACCTTTGAAGCTAACCGCAGCCACTGCAGCACAAGTTCGATCCCCGGCCAGGGAGCAACCCACATGGTGCAGCAGACCTCTCCTGACTCGCCCACTGCTCCCCTCAGCAGTGTGTTTCAGTAGATTGGCCTGTTCTGCTCCCCACTCTGTCTCTGGTGAATCTTCTCACCCCCAACACCTCTGGCCTGTACCACAGTTCTTGTATGCATAAATAAACAAATCTTTAAAAATAAAAATAAAAAACTGTATTTCTTTACTATCAATTTTGTGTCTACATGTGAGATGGTCCACTTAAAAGTAAAAGTCATCTCAAGACAGAAATGTAAATGTCTGTACCCATTATGTTATAAAAACACATTGCTCATAGTTGCTAAACAAATGTATAATTATTGACATGATCATAATGTCTGCCTGTTTTATGTGATAAGCCATGGCTAATGTGGCCATAATAAAGTCTATCACCAGCTTGTTACATATAGGTATTTTATATTATCATTCTACTCACTCAACCATTTGTCCAGTACTATATATCTATAGTCAAACAGGTCACTTGCAAAAATAGGACCTTTTTTTTTTTCACCTTTTTCGCCCCCACACACAATTGTCTCCTCAAACTTGTCACATCTTTCCCATAATGGCATGAGTAAATCACATCTTTAGCTGATGTTCTGGCCTTCCCACTACATTTTTCAAGACATTAATTTTTTAGTTTGAGAGCACATTTTAAATAGGTATTCTTCATTATTTAGCAATATCTAACAGTTCTTTTATTACACAATTCTAGAAATTTTATTTTTCTATGACATAGAATTGGGGAATTTAAAGGAAAAGAAATCAAGGAAAATGATGTTCAGCCAACTGTTTGTGTCATTCTCTACATTACCCCCACCTGCCAACACAGAATCAGAGACACAAACTCCTGACCGATAGCACAACTACCTGCCACTTGGTATTTTGGTAGAGAGGAGACAGGTATATAGAAAATTAAAGAAGAGAGAACACCCTGATATTTTGATAATAATACAAGGTTTAAACAACAAAATGTTTACTCATATTACTTTAAATCAAACATTATTTGCAACAATCATCCTCACTCTATTTTTCAGTCTCATCCCATCCCTGATCTAGATGTCAAAAGAGTATGAAATGACAAGAAGCTCAAAAATGGAGTAAAGGAAGAAATTGGGATTGGGCACCATCTGGCAGCCACATGATATTTTAAAAGTGGGAGCCACGTGCTCATCACACATGCTTTTCTCACAAAGGAACATCAGTCATAATTCATTTGGTTTATGGAATGGTCACCATTTCAAATTATCTGAGCTCTTCAATTTACTATGGTTGCACTAATGTAGTCACTAGCAAAATACAGATTTATCATTGTAATCATGGAATTTGTCTTTTTTTTAATTCTTTTTTTTTAAGATTTATTTATTATTTATACAAGCACTGGGTACAGTCAGAAGTGCAGGAGGGTGAGAGAATTCACCAGAGCCAGAGGGGGGAGCAGAGCAGGCAGAAGGACCGAAGTACACTGCTGAGGGGAGCAGCGGGTGGCAGGAGAGGTCTGCGCGCCATGTGGGACCCTCCTCCGGTGGCCGGGGAGCAGCCGAGGATCAAACCGGTGCTGAAGAGGCTGCGGGCAGCTTCGCAACCCAGCGCTCAACCGCTGCGCCACCGGGGAGGCCCTGGAATTTGTCTTTTTTCTAGTAGAAAATATTTTTAAATGGCTTCTTGTTTTTGATAGGTTTTTTGATATTTCTAACCCCATAAAGGCACTGGGATAAGGTATGAAAATATCTCCTCTAGCAATTTCCATAGCGGTGGCCATGCATTTTGAGGCAATACTCTTTCACAATGATGGCTTGGGAGAGACAAAATCACCCCTCCCTTTGGCAATTGACTCAATTTATGCATTTAAAAAATTATGACTGGTGGTGCAAGGGAAGCTATCCAAAGCCTCTGTAGCATGAGTTCGATCCCGGCTGGCCAGGGAGTTACCCACATTGTACCTCTCCTGTCTCGCCTGCTGCTCCCCTCAGCAGTGTATTTCAGTAGATCTCCCTGTTCTGCTTCCCACTCTGTGATGAACCCTCTCACCCCCCATACCTCTGGCCTATACCCCAGTTCTTGTATGCATAAATAAATCTTTAAAAAATTTAAAAAATAATAAAAATTTATGACTATAAAAGCAATATATTTTAATGAAAAAATTTTAAAAGTCAAATATGAGTAAAGTAGGAAGATAGTGAACTAGGTAGTCAGTGTGTTAGTTAGAGACAGAGATAGGTTCAGAAATGTCTGATATAATGTAAGTGATTTGATAGGATTATCTGGATATAGTTATATCCATATGCTGCTACCAAAAGTGACATAAAACATCATGTCAAAGTGCTCTGCTCTGAGAAGGAAACTAGTGAAGAAACACAAGGAGAGTGTGGGGTAAGAAGTGATAAAAGAACCATCCTGGGGAGGTCTATATGATTTATATCAACGTTGGGGTGCTATCAAAGGGGAAGGATCTGACAAGTAGCTGCACTATAACTGATTTTTAATCCACTTTTAAAATCAATTTCTACATCAGATTATAAGGTATTTCTACATCATATTTCAAAAATGCTGAATTATATACAAATATTGATTCAATAATAATCTGATAGCTACTCATTGCCAGGTACTGTTCATTACCCATTTCATACATCATACTATGCAATGATCATAGTAACTCAGAGAAGTATTTATTATCCCACATCATATGTAAGAAAGTTACTGACTCAGAGAGCTTATAGAACAAGGCCATGTGGACTTCAAAAGGGTTATCATAAGTACTTAGCACTGACTCATTTGGTGGAGAAAGTGGAACTCTTTTTGCTACACTTTCTGGAATAGATACTATTTCTAATATATAAATAAATAATGCAGTCATTTCTAGATTTAATCTATTATTTCTGCATTCCTGCTCCCCAAAATATGTCATTTGGATTGAAAGTCAAAAAAAGAAAAAGCAACAAATATTCATAAATTAGTAGAAAAATAATAGGAATGTAATTATACTGTAAGATTTCTATACATGTGAAATCATGAAATTGCTTTTCATATTAATTGGGCTTTTTATACAGCAGAGATATGTCAATATTAAATCACAGTGAAATAATTGATTATATTATAACCTACAGCCAAAAGTATATTATAAAAGTGAACATATTTAATTTATAGCCTCTTTTTAAAGAGCAATTTGCACCAGAATATCTTTAAATCCTCACACCTAAGAAAGTTCAAATCCAAAGCAATATCACTTTTCAATTTTGGTAGTTAGCTTATTTTATTAAGAGGTTGTAAAAATAGAAATTTCAACTTTAAAAACCATAATTATATGAATGTATAGATGCAAATCAATGTACTTCTTTATTTTTCCATTACATATTTTATACAATATTCCTAGACATTATTATAATTCATAAAAAAGAATTAATATAATAAATACAATTGTGTAAGTTCTGAGATCCCTTATACATTTAATTTAGCCCAGTATCTGGGATATAGCAATTTAACAAACTAAATGAACACTTCTACCTCAATAAACAGTATTATACAGATTTACTCCAAAGTATTTGGATGCAATATTATCATCAAACATATTCTCAATATTTATTTAAAAGCTCCATCTGTAATGCAGTAGTTAGAACCAGATAGATATACATTTGAATATGACACTGTTTGGCCCAGAGCAGCACTCAGTACATTCCAGTATATTTCCTTTCTTAAAATACTACATGACTGGGCATCCCTGGTGGCACTAGGGGTGAAGCACAGCACTATGAAGCTATCCATAGCCTCTGTAGCACAAGTTCGATCTCCAGCTGGTCAGGGAGCTACCCACATGGCACAGTAGACCTCTGCTGTCTTGCCTACTGCTCCCCTCAGCAGTGTACAGTCAATCTGCCTGTTCTGCTCTCTACTCTGTCTCTGGTGAATCCTCTTACCCCCGCATCACTGGCCTGTACCCCAGTTCTTGTAATCATAAATAAATCTTTTTTAAAAAAGGAAAAAAAGACAACATGACTATTTTGAAATTGGGTGGCTCCAAGTATTGAGTTCAAAGGGTTTATCTATGTGTTTTAATTTAACTACTCCATATAAGCAACCAACTCTCAACATTGTTTAAAATCACACTGTAAAAAATATACCCTAGCTATTATTTGTCACTTATCACAAGATAGGAGAATTTAATGATATAATTTTTTGATAAGACTACAAAAATCAGGGTTTTCTTAAAAATGACTTTGAGCGTGCGTGCAGTTGAAGGATGGTAATAATAAAAATGAATGCTAGGTCATTAGCTTCATCTTCTGGTTTTTCCATTGTTTAAAAAGATAGATAAAATAATAATTGCACAAATCACTTGGGTGCTGTGATGAAAGAATGAGATTAGAAAGGAGCTTTATTACCACTCTATAAATGTGTCATAAAAGTGCGAAATCATTTTATTGCTTTTTCTATTTCAAGAAGCTGTCATATTAGTCATATGTGTTCTCTGTCATCCATGATACGAAAGTATGCAGTATTTCCAACCAACAGGCCAGATTAATAAAGGCCAGAATTTCCCATGTCTGAACTTAAAGTTTTCAGGAGATTAATGCAATTTTTTAAAACCCATTTTAGAAAACAAGTCACAAGTCATTTGTCTAAACTAGTGAATTATAGACATCTTAGTGTGGAGATATCTTCTTAGTCTCTTTTGACAGTTGGTGAATATTTCTGTCCCTGGTCTCTAAATTAACCAATGTCCTGTCATAAGTGTTACTAATTTTAAAGAACTAGGTCAAAAGAGTGCTTATTTTTTATTTCAAAGGGATACTTCAACCCCCTCAGTGTAAATAACTGTTAATGTGCAATTAGAAACAACTTTCTGAATCATTGGATCATGTCATTGAAAAGGTTGGTCATGATATTGTGAAAAGTAAATGTCAAGCTGATTAAAAAAATATAACAAATGGTTGTTGAATCATATTGACTCATATCTAGATAATTCTGGGTGGGATTGACACATATTCTACCTTAAGTCAATGTGTTCCTTTGATCCTGCCAAGAAATCAACAAACGACCCTATCACGTTTGACTAAAAAATGATTAGTGAAGAAGTAACTTTAAATAAACACCCAAGACAGCCCCAGATCATTTTAAAACTCATTCAAAAACATTACCTTTTAAAATTTCTATTTAGAATTTATTCTTTAAAGTCTCTTCCTTTGGAAGTCCAGTCCTACAATTAACTAACCTTTAATCAAGACTCCCATATAAATACAAATAATATAAACCTCTCATAACATCTGAGCCAATAGTGCTCTTATCTACCTAAGTTCAAATCTCAGGAAAAGAAGGGAGTATCTCTTACAGATCCAAAATGACAGCTTAAGGTTTACCTTTACTCTGGCTTCACATGCCAGAATACTTTAATAAGGCCCAGATATTCAGTTATTTCCACGTCTTAAATTTCCCCTTCACAGTGACCTTGATAAGCTTATCTAATGTAGAGATGCACTCTCTGGAGTAAGCAGGTTCTTCCCACAGCATAGTTAGTATCTTGGTAGTATAGAATCAACTCATTATAAGAATTGTTTGACTCACTTTGGAGGAAGGCAGTTAAACTTGACATCTGTAGTCAAAGATTCTTTATTTTGTAACCAACAGGAAACTTTAGCATATCAAAAGATGCCATTCAAGCATGATGGCTACAACTAAATAAATCCCATCATAAGCATATATGGCAGTCCCAAAACATTGCTTCCCCACCTCCCACATAAATAAGCCAAAATATGTTTTTGAAATGCTTCAGACTGACTGTTCTAAACTTTTACTTCAATGCACACTAAGCCTTCAGAAATAATTATTCATAGCAAACTAATTTATGTGTAATGTGAGTCTAGGAGATTATCACACTTATCTTACCATTTATTTGAAAATACTTTATTCTAGGAAGACTCCTTCTGTGTCACATTTAATTGCCTTTGAAGCTCCTGCCATTTGAATCTGTCTTCTGGAACATGCATTTCATCATTATTTTTTAGCCTTGTTACATCAATCACCACAACTGCTATAGAAGATTTCTGGGCTGTGAAGTGATAATTTGTTCCAGTGGTATTAATGAGGCAAGCAGTGGTCTTGAGGGAGGTGACAGCCCATTGCTTTACAGACAGCACCAGATTAAGGTGCTGGACTACATGCGAAGCTTTAAACATATACTCGAGAGCCCCTGGAGCATTTTATAACTTCCTTTATCAAACTGAACATAGACGCAATACCTCCAATACCTTATCTACAATGAACTAGGCATATCTAACCACCAAGGGGGTAGAGTTAATAGCGTTGCTCAACTTACCTTGAGTTACAGACACATAAGAGAAACTTTGTACTGCTCTCAACTCCAAGGCTCCCTGATGGCTTATAAGCTCTGAATTAGTCTATTTCCGTTACCATGGTTGTAAAGGCATGTCCCTAGCCACAGAGAAGTCTAATTCCCTGAAGTACAGCCAATGCAACTTGTATTTCTGGGAATTAAGTCCCAGAACTAGGAATGCCGATTTGTTGCTGTTATAATACCAGGCCCATGAATGCTGCCTCTAGGAAGCAGTACATCTGGAAACAACAGATGGTACATGTGGAAATGGGCTGGATGGAGTATTTTAATACCCACACATCTCTAATTCAGTTCTACAAGTCTGATTTCAATGTTTTCTCAGATTATAGAGTGTTTCAGAATTGGTAAGACAGGCCTGACCCATATTATTGTTACTATCTACAGCAGCACATGAAAGCCTAATGTTGTAATATCACTGTCTATGAACTCTCATTTGACCACATATATATGCACAAGCGACAACCTTGACTTGGCTTTAATTATGGAATAGGCCAGTCCAGTACACTTTCCCATCCCTTTACCAACAACCGCAGAACATAAATTTATTTTAAGATGAAACCATCCCAGAGTGCTACTCTCCTTAATATAGGAAGGAAACATTTAAGTTCCTTCACACTCTCTCTAAACAGTTTATCTCCCTCCACCTTCAAAAGCTACCAGAACTATTCTAGTGTTGGAGAAATTTCACTTAATATGGTAGGAGAACAGCTTTGCTGAAGAAATACTTCCTTCTTGTGCTTCAGAAAGGCTGAGTTAAATTGTCTTTGGGATATGTTGGCATTTTAAAAATGCCATCTGAATAGTAGAAAAATTCACTTTTAGAAGCTTAGAATTTCATTTTCTGTAATTTGTTAGTGCATCTTAAAATTAGGATAATATTGTACTGTGGGATCAATCTCCCCAAAAGGGTCAGATAGGCTTTTCTGAGTATGTCCAGAGAAAGCCTTTTTTTCCAATAAGTATCACCTTGTTATGGGGAACTAAGGTCAACTGAAGCCCTGTGGACCTCAGGAGAAACTACTGCCATTACTTAAAGAATGCACATTACCTAGATTAGAAATACCTTCAGAGACACGCTTTTTATTACCAAAACCTATCTTAAGACAAAGCCTACATCCTGAGGCAAGGTATTGTCTTACTAAGTCATGCCCTCCTTGTCAATGTGAAGTTTCTCTGTCCTCTTTTTTTTTTAAAGATTTATTTATTTATTTATACAAGAACCGGGGTACAGGCCAGATCCGCAGGAGGGTGAGAGGATTCACCGGAGACAGAGTGGGGAACAGAACAGACAGACTGAAAAAATACACTGTGGAGGGGAGAAACGGGCATGACAGGAGAGGTCTGCCATGCCATGTGGGTCCCTTGCTGGCCAGCCAGGATGGAACCAGTGCTGCAGAGGCTGTGGACAACTTCACAGTGCTGCATTCAACCATCTGTGCCACCAGGGGAGGCCCTTGTCCTCTTAACTCGAAATTTTTAACCCTTTTCTCCCTGGTTAAAACTGGTACCTACATAATCATTGTGCTTCCGTGTGCACATTATTAACTTAGTTTTTCCTTTGTTAGCCCATCTGATGTGTATAGATAACACATCTAGTCCTAGAAGAACCCAAATGGGTGGAGAATTTTCTCTTGTGACCCCCAAAGCACTATCGATCAAAAGAAAGTGAATTCTCAATGACAATATTAGATAAAAAAAGAGATAACAGAGATGTTTGTTAAACATGGAAACTAACCATCAGTTTATGCATCGGTTAATGTAGTATAATGGAAAGGAAACCCAATCCAGGTGGTTATAAGGTATCCCCAGGCTCAAAAAACAAATGGCAGCTTAATGTAATTTATGTTCAGCATTGTATTCACCTAAATAAAAAGATATTGGGAATCTCCTATTCTGGTACATTTCAGGAACTCATAGCTCAATGAGAAACATTATCCTAATTATTGGCCTTCCAATCTGTGCTCAGTATGGACAAATGGATTCAAATTCTACCATGTGTTTACATGGTCTCTCTGGACAATACAACTTTCTCTGTGAAGAGGTACTTATGCAGGGACAGACAAAAGACTCCATATGCGTTGATATCACCATCATACTCTAAACATATTCAAATTATCTCTATAATCATGCCAATTATATTGTAATTATCTCATTATCCAATTAGTGAAAAGACCCTAGTGGTGAATAAAGCTAATATTAACAAACACACATAAGACTGAATATAACAAACAATATTCAAACCACCACAAAAACTTGCTATTTTTTGTTTGTCCTCTCTCCTTCCTTTCCTTTCATGTTTCCTTCCTTCCTTTAGCAGCAAAACAAATTAAAGTCAAACAAAGTGTTTGATCTATTACTTAGCCAAACAGTGCTTTGCTAAAACATCTTTGAGGGATGGTTCAAACATTTCAAAATTTCAAAATTTTATAATAATAAAATAATACTTTTTAACATGCATCTCTAGTTCACTAAGAAAAGCATGGAAGATAGCCAAAGTTCAAACCCAAATTACTGTGATAATTTCTCCAACACTATAATAGACAATGATGGCACCAACCTCACTGGGTTACTAGAACATTAAATGAATGTTCTAGACACAGCTAGTCCTCACCCATATCTGTATTTCCTTGTATTGCTCAGTCTCAGCACACAGATGTACTGCATTCCTCCTGTTACGTATGGCCATGTGAATAAATTATTGCTAATGAAAAGTGGCCACATGCCACTCCTAGGCAAGGCCCATAAATATCTCCCTTTATACAATCCTCGCTCTCTCTAATCAATCACCAACAAAATGAGACGACTCCAAGGACTTGGACGAGCCTAGAGCCACAAGATGGTGAAGGGAAATAGACTATATCACATGAAATAATGCTTCTTTTACATATGGATTATTTCAAGCTAATTATTTTTAAGAAGGAGTACACATAGGAAAAATCTCTGAAAACCAAGCAAAAGTTGCACATTTGTAAGAGATGTTTACATTTATAAGGGAAATCTCCATTTGTTAGGGTGTCTCCCTCTCTGTACCAGAAGTGGAGGATCACCAAATCTCTAGACACTGTGATCAGTGGAGAAGGAAGTGACTTAAATATGCATAAGAACCTCAGTTACCATAATTTGCCTGATAACTCCCAAACCTGTGACCTTCTCTCCCCCCAACATCTTACTTGTTTGGGGGATTGCTATATCTCTAGAAATCCCCATGACAATCATATTCCTCTTACTTGTCAGAGTGCTTTTGTTGGTAACCTCCCATTGATAGGTCTTCCACCCTGTTGGGCAGAGTGGGCAGGTTCATGGTTGATTTGGGCAAACAGAAAGGAATCTTGGAGCCCTTGGTCGATCTGACATGCCTCTGCAGGTGAAGCAGGGGACTGGATACACAGACAGACCAGCAGGCAGAGAGACAAGGGGGCTGAGAGGCTGGCAGCAACCAAGCCTCCAGTCCCGTTATCACATGTGAGCAATGAAACCTTGGAGGAAAAGCAAGACTGCAAGTGGTGGTCATAGAGACTAGCAGTCGGGGGAGGGCAGAAAAAGAGCTTGAGTGACGCCATTTTCCCTACACTCACTGCCCCCAAAATCTTTCTTTGGTCATTGGTGGAAAATGGTATTTAAGGTAATGGCTTGGACCAGTTTGGGAGGGTGATTCAGTTTTTCTGGGTCTCATCCATGTCTGCAGGAGGAACACATGTTATTAAACTTGTTTGTTTTTCTCCTGGTAATCCTTTATCACAGGAGAATTTCAGCCAAGAACCAGAAGAGTGGAATGAAATTATTTCTCTTCCTCCGCAAATAACGCATGAAGTTTTCATAAAAGCTACTTGACCTGTCACCTCAGAATACCCTTTTGCATGCTGGCTTAGAAGTCCCCTTCCCCCACCTTAATCATCCAGTATCAAGTTTGTCCCAGGCTTATCAGCAAGTCACAGATTTCTCAAACCATCAAGCCATGTAATAAAGTGCTTTACATTCACTTCCTTATTTTCACCTTTATTTTGACCCGCTGAAATTTAGTTTCTAGTGCTATGCTACTGAAACCAAGGACCTCCTGAAATACCAGTTCAGTAGCTATTTTAGCTTTCACCTTTCTTTGAAGAAATTGACACTGATGACCACCTACTTAGCAAAGCACACTCAGTCTGCAAACACCTTCTTTGTCCCTGCATTTCTCCTAACACTTAATCCTCAACTCAATTTTATTTCATTCTAAAGAATCATGAGAATATTGCATATCTTGCAAAAAGAAAAAAACATTCCAAACCCTAACCCTAACCCTAAGACAAAATCATTTGATAAATTAAATTAATTACTAGCAACATATAACTCCTTACAGTTGAACAGCACTGTGAGAATTAATATACACAAACCCTATTTAAATGAAGTTTGGAGGCTACAAAAAGTTCCCACATACACACACTCAACAAACTACAGGACCCAACATGCCTCACATTTCAAAATAGTGATGTTGCTTCCCTGCCCCAGCAGAAGAAAGAGGTGCCTCTTTACATAGTAAAAGTCCTTCTAAAGGTTATACAAGGATTGCTGGCTTTGATTTTGGGAAGTGCACTTGTATCTCAACATGACACTGCACTTTCCAAATTGCCTTGCTGTTTCCAACTAAACCCATTCTGTTGGTGAAATAACTAACTGCTTTTTGTTTGAGGTCAACAAAACTTCAAATTTTTTTTTTACAGAGAACATCTTATCTACCTCAATAATCCTATGACTAGGCAGGGCAGAAATTATTATTCCACGTTCATATAAAAAAAAATTGAAGCTTGGAAATATTAAGTGCTTTGCCAAAGTCATCTAGCTGGTAAGTTGCAAAGCCAAGAGAACTCAACCTAGGTCTTTAAATCTTCAAAATCTTTAAAGAATGTCTTACCATGCCATAACTGAAACTTTAAAGATGATACCTGCAGAAGCAAGTGCTTTGAATATTTAAAAATAACAATATACACATGCTGTAAATTCACTTGTTTATTGTATCACTATTTTAAACTCCCTTTTTTCTATAATACTATACAATTGCTCAAAACAGAAATAAAAACTGAAATTAAAGAGCAAAATGGTAGTAAATTGTGGTGTTATCAATGACAAGGTTCATTATCTTGATTAATGATATGAGAACAGCTAACAAATTTGTCATAATTACTTAAAAATTAAGTACCATAGATACCATCAAGTGTTAACAAGGAGACTATTCCCCTTAAGTGATAGTATTTTATATGTAGAAAAATAAATTAGAACATGTATAGAACTATTTATTTTGACTATACTTAATTGAAATTTTTTTTCAAAAATAATTATTTTATATTCAACTTTTAAGTAAGCATGACTTTACATTAAATTGCTCATGGTCTGGACCTCCCTTGGTGGCACAGGTGGTTGAACGCTCCATTGTGAAGCTGTCTGCAGCCTCTGCAGTGCCAGTTTAACCCCGGTCGGCCGCAAGAATCCCACATGGCAGGGGCAGACCTCTCCTGTCTCACCCGCTGCTCCCCTCAGCAGTGTATTTCAGTAGTCTGCCTGTTCTGTTCCCCGCTCTGTCTCTGGTGAATCCTCTCACCCTCCTGCACATCTGGCCTGTACCCCGACTCTTGTATGCGTGTTCTAAGTACTGGCAATGTAATAATGAATAAAATAAAGCCCTTGCCTCCATGGAGCTTTCATAATAGAGGAGGTAGGACAGTCACACAATAAATAGATAAGCAAGTGAAATATAAAGTATGTCAAGATTAAGGCCACACTGATAAAATGACATTTTAGCAGAAATATGCCAGAAGTAAAATTTCAAACAGCAAAAATACATAGCAATTATTTTAATATGCTACTCCATTTTGGTTAACTTCACACTGGAATTCCTTCAGAATGGCATTACAAAAAATACCAACAAAATTGCTTTACATTATTAAAATTCTAGACTATTGAGCTTACTTAGTGCAAAAGATTTCTTTTTTCATGGGCTATTTTTTTTTTTAATATTTCATGAGCTCACATTTTCAAGTATTTTTCTTTGTCTAAAATGACAGCTTTACTGATGCACTGGTCTTAACATGCATTTATAGAAATCTCTTACATTTATATTAAGAAGCTCCTGCTACCTAGTGAATAAAGAGAACACTCTTTGGTTAAGGTATCAGCTGTCCCACCATGTCAAAAGTCCAAATTTCTACTCAGAACTTCAAAGTCTCACCTTATTAAAAAAGGTCAAGTCTTCATTCACTATTGCCCAGTTATTTTATATGTTGGACTTCAATACTCATGAAAGAAACTCAAACTAGGGATTGGTCATGTATAAGGCATCTGGTTGCTCCCCTTGGTGAATCTGTATAGTCTGAGAATGAACTAGTACAAATGGTGATCAATTACTAGAAAACAAGTGAAAAGGCCCCTATTTATTTTTTTTTTCATATTAAAATGAAGGTCAAACCAGCAATTGTAGGGAAGATGAATTCATCAGACTAATTTAGCTCCATCTGCTTTACAAGGAGTTATCTTTCCTGTAGACCTAATCATGTTAGATTCATTCTAATACCAAAGGTTGTACATAGTTAGGTACTTTGTTGGGTGTTCAACTGCTCTGTTGAACAGTCATAAGAAACAACATCAGAATTCATGCAAATGATGTGAAATTGAGTTAAAGTGGCCCAACTAAATAGCTTCACACATTCTTGCACACTTTTAATAATTTTTGGCACACAGAAAATCCTTGACTTTAGGAGTTCAACAGATTTAATTAATTTAATATTAAATAATCATTCCTTATATCCCACAGGTCATGGAACTGATTCAATCCAGTCATTAAGACACATATTGACTGTTATTTTTCATTGCATGTGCGTAGCCTTGGAACTAGTTTTCTACCTCTTATAATCATAGGAGCAAGACCTAATAGGTGAATTTTATATAATGGCTCTCTCAAACAAAGCTTAATGAAGGCCTATGGATCAATATAATTGCTTGATTATATACTTTTTTTTTCTTTACAATCTATTGACCTTAGGAGTTCAGAAAGGAAGGGTTGTTCTAGTGCAGGACACACCGAGTATGGCACCTGAGACAATTGCTAGCTGATGACTTTTTGGTGACCACACTCCTTGGTATAAAATTCCCCTTAGCCTTTTTTTTTTTGAAATAGAGGCATGTTTTATTTATTTATTTGTTTGTTTGTTTGTTTGTTTATACATGCACTGGGTACAGTCAGAAGCGCGGGAGGGTGAGAGAATTCACCAGAGCCAGAGTGGGGAGCAGAGCAGGCAGAAGGACCAAAGTACACTGCTGAGGGGAGCAGCAGGCGGCAGGGGAGGTCTGTGGTCACGCCATGTGGGACCCTCCTCCGGTGGCCGGGGAGCAGCCAGTGATCGAACTGGCGCCGCAGAGGCCACGGGCAGCTTTGTAACCCAGCGCTCAACCGCTGCGCCACCGGGGAGGCCCCCCCCCTTAGCCTTTTTAATTTTGTGCTTACATTTTTATTCTCACAGCCTTATCTTTTCATCTTTTACTTGTATACATTACCTTTCCCTGGCTCTGCTTACCATCACTTGGAGGCAATATAACGCTGTGTAAACAGCATGAACATTAGAGTCAGACACATCTAGGTGGTTGTGGTAGTGATGACTACAAGTGGCATTTACTTAGAGTATGGAAAAGTGCTAGCTGATTATACATGATCACATCATTAAATTTACATAAAAGTCCTTGATTATAGGTACTATTATTATCCCTATTTTATAGATGGGACGCCAAGATCAAAATGTAAAAATTTTAAGAATCTATCCCAATGCCATACTGCTAGAAGTTAGGGGAAGCCAGAATTCAAACTCAGTTCCCACTGCCTCCAGAGTCCTTTTTTTTATTGCTTAAGCAAATTTTTTTTTATTTATTGAGATAATATTCACTTACATTGTGGTTTATATTTTGGAAGTATAGCACCCTTGCTTCTGGTGATGTTATCATAGTGCTCCCACCACAAAAACACCTATAGTCCACCACCATATTACAATGAAGCACAGAATTTTAATCAACTTGTAAAAATAACCACTTCATAAAACAAAGTGGCTTTAGCTGTTTATATTTCATATATATTTTATTCATTATTAATTATATCCTTCTCTATGAAGCATAACTATTTTATGTACTATAGCTTCTAAATTGTGTGTTGTTCTTTCTGCAAATTTAATTCAGTATAGCTTTTGATGTTTATGAAGAGCAAATACTACTGATATATTCACTAAGTAAAGTTCTGCTTGAAGGCCTACTGTACCAGACAACCATTTATTAAGCAAACCAGAGTCCTAATTCTTAACCCCAAATCTTAAACAAGTTACTTAATTGCTCTGAGTATTGGCATAGTCAACTGTAAGACAAGGATGACAACATATATCCTCTCATGAAGTCACTGCACAGATGGTCAGTGCCTTTCTCTCCATCTCTCCTTTTCCCTTTTGTAGGAACCCAGAAGACTATTTAATCATTCAGGTATCACAGAATTTATTTTTGTCAAAATGAAATGGAGCTCTGGCTGTCTTGAGTTGATTGCCCCAGAATTCTGTAAAACAGATTCCCCCAATACCTCACTCAAGACCCCAGGTTTCCCAAGGATATTGTTAGCTCAGTGCTCTGATATCAAGATAATCCTTAATACATGCACAGTGGACAGAGGTCATCAAAAGCAGCTAGCAAAAATGAACAATGATATAAAAAAATTTAAAAATTAAAAACAAATTAAAAACTAATAAAATTAGTTAATACCATATAGAAATATTGATAGTGCCAGTGTCCCAGTGAGCTCAGTGTAAGGGCCAATGTGCATCAAACAAAATGATTACTGGAGGTCTGAGCTGAAAATGTGTTTCTAAAGGAATAACTACTTTTCCTCAAAGAAAAATAAAAATAAGTAAAATTGAATTTCTTTTCAAAACCCAGGTATTAATTTAGTACTTACCACTAGTCAGATTCACCAATCACCTGGAACTTACAACCTAAAATCACTTCTGGGAAATCTATTGCCTTTAGGACTGAGACTGGGGAAAAAAAAAAGTTCTATTCAGATTTCAACTGGTGTCCATCAACCTGTATTGTTTTTCATTGCTAAGAAAGAGGAAATCTCCTAAGAAAAGGTCCACTGCAACCCTAGGACATTAGACAACATTTGACCTTCATTGAATGTTTATTCATATGAACATGGTCTCAAAGGTAAATTACAAGGATCTCACTTTGTGTTGCAATACTGAGCATTTGCAGCAGCCTGCCTCGCTGAGCCCAAATCAGTATTCCTAATCCAAATAATCCAGAAAGGTTGTTCAGAAGCAGGATGAGGGAAGAAATATAGAGGCCCACCATGATGGTGTTGTTTAATAGACATGCTTACCTGTTTAGAATTTGGACTAAACCTCTATTTTGCCTATTTCTTCCTGCTGGCCATGGATCCTGACCAATTTTCTAGTACGCTTTCACTCTGTTCCTTCCTATATCCACCCTCTCACTGTGCTTGATCCCTAGGATGCTGTTCTCAGGGCTAGTAATCGGACACGTATTTGTGTTCCTATCATGACTGGACTTCTCATCTCACTTCCCAGATCCTTGAAATCCCCACCTGTGACACAGGGCACCTAGTTTGACCTGGCGCCCAGACCCAAAGTTGGCTCACACTGTGATCCACATAACCTGGCACTGACTCTTAAACTTGAAAACTCAAAGGACAGAAATCTCTGTAATTCTCTTGGCATAGCACACAATTGCTTTTTGATTATGATAACTGAATGTGCTCAAAAGTTCTCATAATGGAAACAAATTAAGTCCCCTCACAATGAAATTTATGAGGGGTTAGCAGATTAATACTTCCTTAGACAGGTGGATGAAAATGCCTTTTCACCACGAGTAGAAATGAATCACCCTCCAGTAACAGGACAATATCTTTAAGAACAGGTAGAAAAAGAAAGTGGATGTGGGAGGAGAAGCAGAAAAGGCCACACACAGCAAAAGCTGCACAAAGACCTACAGAATCCGAACAAGAATCTGACTGACTTGACACCCTCTGCCTTCAACAATCTTTATGTAGATTCACTTCCCATGGTACAATTTCTTTCCAACTATCAGTAGAAAAAATGGCCTTGGATGGATGGGTACTCTGTGACCATGGTTGCAAAGTGTTTTGTTTTTTTTTAATCATTTAAAGTTGCTGGGTTTCCACCTTTTTTGTTTGTTTTGTTTTAACATTTCTGTAGCAATAATTTTAGGGAGAAAATAGTAAAGAAGAAAAAAAGGGCACTAATAATTGCATATATCCCCCGCACCCACATAACCACTGTCAACTTCTTGACGAACAGCCTTGTCATTTGTCAGTTGTTGAGGTATAATTAACATGTATGTTATAGTATTTACAGGTATGCAAAATAATGATTCAATATTTGTATCATTGTGAAATGATTATCACAATAAATCCAGTTAATGTCCATCACCATACATAGGTCCAATTTGTTTCTTCTTGTGGTGATAACTTCTAAGATGTACTTTCTTTGGGTTTTCTCCTTAATACAACTTTCTTTCAAAGACTAAATTACATATTGCTTGGAGTAAAAAAGATCAGTCTACATTGTGTTCTGTGTTTTTAGCCCCCCGGGGGTCCAACCATTGCTAACACAGGCCTATAAAGCAACTTCTGCATGTTTGGCTCTTAAATGTTTTTCAGCAATGATTGAAAGAAATTAGATAGGAAGTTTAAAAATTAAAGTTCTCATTACGATAGCAATTGGTTATATGCAGGATTTTAGATTAACTGGACTACTAAATGATATCTATCAAACTCTGGAGCTAATTATCTTTTTGTACCCTCTGAATAGGCATCACTTTTACCTACATAAAAAAGTTAAAGCATGTGTTTCTGTGACCTTAGCATTGAATTAATAAGAGTTCTATGCAACAGAAACCAAGGAAATTCTGGAATGAAGTTATTAACATCGAATGGATGTTAATAGCCTTCTTCCTTGGTACTTTTAAGGATATTCAAAAGATGCCTGAGAGGTTCTGACTTGAAAGAAAGGTGTGCAGTTACACATGTTCCTGATCTTTGGGAGAGCTTAACTTTATGGAATACCTATATTCTTCTCCAAAAAGTGATTCATAAAATATATAAATAAAAATAATTTAATTTTTATGCCTCCATAAATCTTATCCTATATATCAGATGACAAATCCGGAAGAAAAAAAAAAAAAAGGCCAGACCATGTATCCCAATCTTTGGTTTGTAATATACAACAGTCATAGGACTAGATAGATAGATATGAATTCTGTTATTACAACATTCTAAAGGTTTGATTTGGTAAAACACACATGATTTGCATTGACTGGACTTAGCTTATAGTTTTGGGGGGGTTTTTGACCTTAAAGATGGGAGGGCAGGCTGCTAAAAGAATCTAAGTTTGAGAAACAACTTTTTTGTAATGACAGCCTCTTCAACTGGTGGAACCTGTATTCTGGATGGTAGGAAAAAAATTCTGAAAGAGGAAAGGCTTCTAAGGGAAGCAACATATTAAATATTGAGCAGAGGAAGAGAGACAGCGGAGGTCTTAGAGTTTAAGAAAACGTTCCTAGTGCCATTGTTATTTACATTTCTAAAGCACTACATGCTCTTTATTTTCTGACATACAATTTCACTTCCATTAACTCGTTTAATCCTTAAAATAGCTCTATACGTCTGCTTCTATTATTTGATATACTTCCCAGCAGAGGAACTTGAAGTTAGGAGAGGTTAAGTACTGTGTTACTCGTCACACACATGACAAATGGAAAAGGCAGGACTTGAACAACTAGAGACTATCCACTTCTAAAACCCAAACTTACCAATGTGTCAAAAATGCCTATGAAACACATCAGAAGAATCTAGAAATAGATCCAAATCAGAAGTTGTGTTTATGTCAAAGTCTTATTTGAAATAGGCCAAAATTCTCAAAGTATTAGGAAAGTATAGTGTCAAAAAGAAAGGTAGGTCTTGGAGTCAGACAGACCTGAGTTCATAATTCACCACTGAAACTAACTAGCTTTGTGACTGAGGACTAGTTATCTAATTCTGCCAAGACATACTTTCATCATTTATAACCGGAGTGATACTGCCTTACCGGATCATTGAGAGAATTAAATGAGATAATATATGTAAAGTGCTTACCAGTTCCTGGCAACTAACATGCACCCAATAAGTAGTCTAAGTGGTATTGATTATTATTGTGCATGGAGCCATAGTGGCCTGCAAAGACCTTTCAAGTGGTGTCTGGGCCGGTTCAATATTCAGGTCACACAAAATTGTGGGTTTTAAAAGTGTCATTTTGACCACTTTAAAATGCAATAAAACCATTTTAAAATGAGGCCCAGTAAATAATAGCTCTTTTCCCAGGCAACAGCACAGCTTTTTTTTTTAATGTGTAGTACTAAGTGTGGAAAGAGTAAAATAAAGAGTGTCTTTTGCCTCCAAGTGGTCTCTGACATAAAGTCTGAAAATGCTTGAGAGAGACAAACACATTGCAGGAGCAAAAGGAACACCTCATTTCATTCCTTAAGTTAGTTATAAGGCATTTTTTCAGCTTAAAGAACCCTGATAATCATCAAATAAGAAACGAAAGGTCTTTTCCCTCTAAGATCATGTCATCCAGCCCCCTCACTACAGGTACACTTGCATGAGAACCATGCGAACAGATGGCCATTGATCCCCCAGCCTTCTTTAGTAGTTTGTGAGAGTGCTTGGCAACCTTCTCTGTCAGGGAGTACTTCCTCATTATATAGGACTCTAGAAGAGTTACTCCACACCTTCCATAGATTATTTGATGCCACAGTTATTTTTAAAAAGAGATTTTCTAAGGGAAGGTTATTAAGGTGTGTTTAATTAAAGCTTCTACTTTTCACTGTCACAAAAACATATAACTCATGATTAATAACTCAGAGATTTCTTCATACTGAAGGCCTGTCCTTGCCAATTTTAAATCACGAATAGTATCCTATTTTTATCTGTCTCTGTGTAAAGTCCAGAGACTTAATCAGTTTTCTCATTTTCCCTCACCCCGTAGGTCTTCTCATAACCCCACATATTGTGATGGAAAGAACAATGTCCCTAAACTCAGTTTAATAAACACCTTCAGGGCATATGCATTAAGAATCAGTAATTAAATGCTGCCCCTGGTATCAAGAAGTAGTACTGGTGACACACCTCAGGGAGAGAACATGGGCTCAAAAGATTTTGTATTTTTTTAATTTTTTTGCAGTAGCAAAGATGGATTTTCAGTGGATCAGTAAGTATTTTTCCCAAGGGCAGAAATTTGTAAGCTACATGTTTAAGATTTGGAAAGCAAGGCTAGAAAAAGCAAAGAAGGCAAAGTGAATTTAATAGAATATGGCTTGCTTCAGCACATAAATCTCCGAATTCACTCTCTATGAATAACTCCCTCTCCCATTACCTTGGCCTCTCATTGTGACTTGGAATTCATTTCCACTTGTTTAGAAACATTAAATGTGGACATGTAACAATATGGCTGATGGATGAATCTCACAAACATAATATTGAAAGAGTACAAACTATGATTCCATTTATATAAAGTAAAAATAGCAAAATTAATGTATGTTCTAGTGGTCAACCTTAGAGGGCTATGCTGAAACCAGTATTAGGGGATCCTTCAGTGGTAATTCAGTTTCTTGATCTGCATGTTGGCTATATAGGTATGTTCAGTCTACAAAATGTCATCAGCCAACACACTCAGAATAAGGGAACTTTTCCATATGGACATTAAACTTCGATAAATATTACTTTTAAAAGGTAGGTATGAGGACTTTCCATGCAGTATGACTTGCCCAAATCTCTCATCTTTTTCTTCATCGATGACACTAATACTAACCAAGTGAATGTAAGAGACAGTGTGTCAATAGATTTCTTATGTTTTCAACAGTGAAACAAAATGCATATATGGCTCCTCTGTAATCATGGATGATACTGTCTTACTGTTTTCTTTACTGATTCATCCATCAACTTATTAAGCATTTTTTTTATGTGTTAGGCACCCTGTGAAGCCCTGGGATAACAATGTGACTGACATAGATATGGTCCTTGCACACTGAGAGCTTTACAATCTGATGGGGAAGACATTAAACAAACTATAAAACAACTCAATAAAATAATTGCAGATTGTGATATATAAAATGTGATAAGTATAAATGTGATAAGTAAAATTGTGATAAGAAAATAAAACAGAGTATAAACTGAGAATAGAATGAGGTGGTCAGTTTTAGATAAGATGGTTGGGGAAGACCTTCCTGAGCCGAGGAGTCATCATCCGTGAAGTTTAGGGGCAATTATCAGATATGAAGAACCTGAGGTGGAAAACCAACCACACAACGGCTAGCCCTCCCCAAGCTACCACTAAACCTACTGACAAGGTGGGGAAGGTAAGAGATAGTGTCTGTCAGCAAGGCATTTCCTGGTAAAACTCACAAATCCAGAAGTGATATTTTGCCAGGTTTGAGGAGGTCCCTCCTTCCTTCCTAGTCTAGAGTAATTAAGGTGTGAGGAAGGAGACTTTACTAGAAGAAAAGTCCAGTGTACAGGAAAGTATACTTGAAACGGCTTGGGAGTTAGACCCTACCTGCAGTCTCAATGGAAGGGAACCTATTTGAAGCTGTGTCTTGCAACATCAATATAATTGAGTAGACCAGAGTTGAACAGCTAATCTAAGAAGGTATGCCTATTCATGAGATGGACTGAGCTAAAACTATACTGTCAAGAATTCAAACTTACAGATCTGGAGGAAATGTCCAGGTACTGGATCTGTAATCTCCAGCTGATTTAGGACCTCAAAATCCACAGAGTAATGTTCAAGATGACCAAGAAAAGGGAATTCATTAAGAGGACCAGAAGTCGGGGAAACAAAGAGTAGATGTGTTCAGAAGGCCACGAGAAAGAAGCAGACATAGAAAAACTATGCATTCCACAGAGGTACAAAGAGGCACCTAAGATTCTAATATAGTAATCAAGACTTACCATTGCATTCTGTGAGATATCTTAATATTCTTTCAATATCCTTCCCACTTCACTATCTTAAGTGAGTTTCCATTTTATACAACCAAAAAGAATTCTAATTAGAAAAGAAGAGGACCGAGATCCCTTAAGATTATGCAATTGTAAAGGTGGTGGTAGAGAGAGAAGGGAAAAGGAGAGAAACATGGGAGAAGAGGGCTGTAGGAGGAAGAAAACACTAAATATATTGCAAATAAAAGGAAGGGCATAAAAATAATAGTACATTGACAGTAAAGGAAAAAGACTGCATTTGTGGTCAAAAGCCTGCCTCTCTATGAAGATTTTTCAGAACTCACTTATGTTCACCTTTCATGATATCCTTACCTAATTTCATTATATTACTGGGAAGGCTGCATAACACTGGGGAAAGAATATGGGCATTAGGGTTTGGAAACCAGCTTCTCTATTTCCTAGCTATGTGAACTTAGGTTAAGTTTCTTTATCTCTTAGAACCAAATTTTCATTTTTGTAAAATAGGAATAATCTCTATCTCCCAGGTTTGCCTTGAGATTTAAATTTGAGACTCCAGTACACATGGCAGGGTACCTGGCAGATAGTAGATACTTAACAAATATTAGTTCCTCTATGAATGCAGTAGATATGGGGTTGGGGGTGGAAACTAGCTTTCAAATTGCTTGAACCCTCATCACTTGCTATGCTTAATCTTGGCTAAGATGGCAAAGCTAGACAGATTTTAATTCTTCCTGATTCTAGTTTTTTCAGTAGGACTATTTATGAGAACGGTAGGACTTTTCCAATTAACTGGCACCCCAATTTTGTGACATAAAAAACAAAACAAATTTTGAAAGTTCCAAAGTCATTGGCCAATGACGTTTTAAGTCTTATTCTTACCCCAGTGGTTTTCAGATTCACTCTTCAGAGCTGTAAGACTCCAAAGAGGTTCTTTAAGGGTCATGGTAGAGGTGACAAGGAGGCCAAGAAGATGCACAGCAGATGAGAGACTGGAGTTTGGCCTCATCTCTAATGTAGATAATTCCCTTCTCTTAATTATTTTAGCTACTGGGGTTCCATATCCATATTTTTAAAAAAATGGCTGTATATCTTTAAGGGGAAAAAAAGCTACAAAAATCCACTGTTGTTCAATAGGGCCTCTTTACCTTGGCATGGACAATCAAGCCTGGGCTGCAATTATGGCTCTTCCCCATTTAAGTCACCTCATTCTAGAACAGCTATAACCAAATGGATTCAGGTCACGCTTATATGGCAGAATTGCCATCTGAAAATATAGCTCCTCAATGCAGATGTACGCTGCTCATAAACAGCGGTAAACATTTTTTTCCCTTAAACTTTCCTTATTAACAAAGGAAACAGCAGTGGGGATTGGATTTACCAGACCTGCAGTATTCCAGAGCCCTTTAGAAATTATATGTAGGCCCCCAAACTGGCTCACTGAGAGAACATCTGTTATTGATCAGTAATACCTGGTAGGGTCTCCCAAGGAGGACAAAAATGAGATAAAATGTGAACAGAAAACACTGTTCAAGTGTAAACATCATCACAGGATCATACACATGCAAAAGCAAAAAATATAGAAAAAGATTTAATAATATGATAAAGCGATGGAGTCAAAATGAGGATTTTTTGGACAAGAGACACTATCGCAAAGGGCCCTTCTGGAACTGAACAAACTGATTGTTTTTCAAGTTGCCCAGAGTGTGCATGACTATTAATAATATGATTACTCTCAGAGTCAGAGATAAATGGGTTCCCCAACAGAGCAAGAGTACATATCTCCAATATTCACACAGTTTTCCAATATATATTTTTTATTCATCCTTGAACTAACTCCCTCTAATTTTATTTAAAGGAAAGGTTGTTATTCTTGAATGCGTAACAATATCAGAACATAAAACATTTCCTGATATAGACTCAGCTGGGATTTTATTCTAATAATATTAAGCTAAATGAAAACTTTCTTGGGTAAAGCTGATCTTATTTCTATATTGTCAGGATTGACAACAGCTTGTATATCTTCTGCCATAGAAACTAATGCTAGCTACTAGGTAAAAGTAACACAACCATTTGTAACTTTCCTTTAAAGTATCTAAACAGCAAAATACCTATATACTAACATAAGAGCATTAGAAATTAGAAATTCTGTTAAAGAGAAATGAACTATTTTCCAAAGCAAAGGTACATAACAGTCTAGCTTGTGAAACAACAATTTTTCCAATACTGCAATTAATCCTGAAACAAAATAGTTTCAAAAAAGCCACAAGTCTTCTTGGAAAAGAGACTAACATAATATTTACTTCTTCTGCCTTCAAATTATCTAAAATATCAATTCCATATATTGGTAAAGATAATCATTCTACAGATTAATTTTCTCAGACCATGAAATTAAATACCCGGATTTTTATTTTTTAAAAAATAAGAACAATTTAAAGGTTTTTATTTTTCATAGTTATTTCGGATGTTTCACAGAGTAATTCTGAGCCATAATCTTAATCCTTTTAAGAAAACAAAATGTAACTAAATATCTCAAAACAGAGTGGTTTTGAAATGCTTGAGTTCCCTACGAATGGTGCTACCAAATCCAAATGTATACGAAGTCTAATTTTCATTCTGATGATAAATTTTGGTGAAATTCAGTAGCATTGTCAATGACCCTGAGTCATTTATAGATCAGAAAAATTCATCTTCTAATAAATCCAAAAATGAGGCTCAACATTTACATTTTGTTCCTCTCATACATTAATACATGATACAATAAAATATAAAATGTAAACAGTGAATAAAATAGTTATACTTGTCATCACAGCTTACACCATAAAACTAAAAAGAGAAAAGAAAATGGTCTGGAGTAAAATGTCACTCCTACCTCCTATGCTGCCAATACTTAGACTTGTAATTCCTGTCACTTCCCAAAATAATTTAGAAAAACTTGAAAGAGTCGCATGATGCCTATAGAACACCTTCACATTTGCTATTCCATTGTAAACATCAGACAGGTAGTCAAGAGGGAAAGAGATGAGGAGGGAACAGTTAAGTTCTTCACCTCAGTTTTGTTCAGCTACAATTCTCTTCTCTCTACTTTAACATCTTAATCATCTTAACTGCTAGGACTTGATCAGAAATACTCAACCTAATTCTCCAAACAACTAACACCACAGGAGCACGTGAGCACTACATTTCAGAAAGAAGTAAAGTGACTAATACCCAGTCAGGATGGCAAGGACTTTTTCGGACTTTTTCACAGTACCAGGACCTGGCATGTAACAGGTACTCTCAAATATTTAATGAGTTCAATGAGTGAACTGAAGACATATCTAAGGTCTTCTCCCTTCTTATTTTCCATTTCTCCCCTATTAAATTAATTCCCATCTCTGACAGAGAATCTGGGCCTGATTTCTTCTTTGAGACTACAAGCAGGACAGACATGTGGCTCCCCAGTGAGAATTAAAGTGATGGGACTAGCTTGTATTGGACCACCACGGAGGAGTCTGCTTCTCTATCATCAGGTAACCGTATATTTTACATTAGTCCTGATTGTTGTAAGTATGATGATTGAGACATCACCACAAATACTGAAGGCTGTAACCAGGCTACATTAAGACTGTAACCAGATTTCCTCACAAATATTTCAAATAAATCTAAGTGATTCTCTAATTTTTTTAATTTATCAACAATTAAATGTACATGAAAATTGCAGTGAGGCCTTAAGGTCTACAACTGCTATAAATTCTTATTTTGCAAAATTTGCAAAATGTAACTCTATATTTACTTAGCAAAGCTGCATTATGTACAACATTAATATTAATAAAACAAGCCATCTCATTTATCTTTATTAACAAGACTGTCACTTCATAAATTTTCAACTAACATCCAATGACTTTTTATATTTGAATGCAAAAAAGACAAATTAAAATTTTTCATCCATTTCACTTCAACTGAGGGAAATCAAGCAGAAAACACATAAGAACAAATATTCTTTTGGAACTAAGAACTCAAGTGTGGTTTGATCGAGGTTGGGTTCACTGGCATAGGACAAATTTAAATCTTTACAGCTTGCTATCTTTCTTTCTTAATCATGCAAACCATGTTGATTCAGGACACTATGATAGCAAAACTCGCTAGAACTCTGTCCCCTTTCAAAAAGAACTTTTATACCCAGTGTATCATCTTTTAATTCACACAAGTGATCTGCAAAATTTACTAGGCAACATATGTGAATTCTATGCAAACACAAGGTTAATACATCAGCAGAGAGTTGTATAAAGATCAAGTCAAGAGGATTTCTGACATAGAATCCGGGACTAAATAGGAGATGGGTAAGTACAGTGATAGCATTAATTGGCAGTTTTCTTCCTACTAACAAGGAAAACCTACCACATTTTAAGTTAATGTAAAACATATTTAGAGGGGCACCACAAAAAGTTAAAAGGCTTTATGATTAGCAAGCCAGGCCTTCCTCAGTCATGGTTTGAATCTGCTTCCCAGATACCCCATAACATGCAATAATTAAATGTTTGATTTCTAACCATTTCTTCAATATATGAGAGTCACTTTGCTTTCTAAACCCACCTCCCGGAATCTTATAATTTCCATTAGTTCCTCACATATTCAATCTTTCCCTTTTCACTTAAACATAGATTCAGGTATTTTCAAGATTTTCTTGTTTCAAATAGGTTGAAAGAAGATGATAGATAGATAGATAGATAGATAGATAGATAGATAGATAGATAGATAGATAGATAGATAGATAGATAGATACATAGATACATAGATACATAGATACATAGATACATAGATGACAGATAGATAGATAGATAGATAGAGATAGATAGATAGATAGATAGATAGATAGATAGATAGATAGATAGATAGATAGAAAGAATATGTAGGCATACACACAGAACATTACAGAGCATTTCATTTCCAGCTTTATGTATTTTTAGTTTGTCTGATCTTACCCTTCTAGGCTTTCACAATTCTAATCACAGGCACATGCTTCACGGGAGTTTAAAGATTCTTTTCATGTTTTACTCAACATTACTTTTTAGTTATAAAAATTAGTTGAGCTATAATAGACTGTTTGAATCTGCAAGACTCTAACCTTATAATTAGACTGTAAAATACACTTCACTCCCAATAAATCTGTTCTTCAACCCCAGTGAAACATCACATTACACTCTTGATCTCTAAATTGTCTATCAGCCTCTTCTGACTACCCTTCAATGCCTACCTGATCCCTATCGATGGTCACAGGTCCCTTATGCCCCTCACCTGCTACTACTTGTGATCTTCCATCACTACCTTGCATCCATCTCTCCTTAATTTTTTTGTGTGTAACTTCCCGCTCAAAGGCATCTTAAAGCAAGAGAAAATCCACATCTTCCGGTTGATTGGTTCTACTATAGATCTATGATTTTATTTTTTTTTTGCAACAGTTGGTGCTTAAAAATCTAGCATTAATGCTTGTACTCAGCCCTGCTTCACTCAGACCAACTCACTCTCATAGATGACTTTTATACTTATTCTAAAGAAACCAAAAGTCATTAGGTCTGAACCCTCCACCTTCGTTCCCTGTGCTTTCGAAATGTATTTTTATCTGTTCTTACTTCTTTTCTGTATCAGAGGAAGAAATGTTCTATTTTTCCAAGAATCTACTCTCATCTATGCTTTTAACCTCTATCTCCTCTATAATGCCTCTTCAGAAAATTTGTTCTATCAATTATTCCCTCTCAAATGTCTCTCCCTTGCCCCTTCTATCTCTCCCAAAGATGTGCACATTAGTTTCACTGGAGTGTCTAAGTCGTTTCAGTCTGAGTGCAGGTGAGGATGGCAATGGCTACCCGTGACCTTGAACTGGAATAAGCAAGATGAAGAATGAATGAAAACAGATGATGGGTTAGAAGTGTTTTGGGTGTTTATTTAGAAGTTTGCTTATTTTTTATGACCAGAAATTTTATGCTGTCATTACATTTATATTAATAAGCCTGTAGTAAAACTGATTTAATTACGTGTCATTTCACTTAAAGTCACAACTTCCAAGAACTCATGATGTTAAGGGAGGACTCACTGTACTTCTGTGCCTTGGCTTATGCTCTTCCAAGCAGCTTGGATTGGATACCACCCACCTCCCCCAGCCCCAACCCTGCCTTCCACATACATTCTAACTTCTTTTTTTTTTTTTGTGGGACCCTCGCCAGGGCCGGGGAACAAACCAGTGCTGCTGAGGCTAGCGGGCAGCTTCGCAGCCCAGCGCTCAACCATTGCGCCACCAGGGGAGGTCCCATTCTAACTTCTTTCACTGTAAACACTTACCATTTTCCAAGACCAGCTCAAATGTGACTGTAGGGTAAATGACTGTCAGGCTTTTCTGCCCTCCCGCCATTAGGATTGATGATGGATCCCGGATGGTGAGTGTAGGTATATATAGGTGGGTACACCTGGGCTGAGACTGGCTCATAAGAGCAGAGCAGAACCACCAGAAGAAGGGAAAGGAATCACCAGAAGAGAGCAAGAGTAGCAGTGGTGGATGTGCCTCCCTGGTGGGTCAAGTAGTTAAGCACCGCACTATGAAGCAATCGGCAGCCTCTGCAGCACGAGTTCGATCCCCAGCCGGCCAGGTAGAAACCCACATGGCGAGGCAGACCTCTCCTGTCTTGCCAGCTGCTCCCCTCAGCAGTGTATTTCCGCTGCCTGTTTTGTTCCCCACTTTGTCTCTGGTGGAGCCTCTTATCCCACCCCGCATCTCTTGGCCTGTGCCCCAGCTCTTGCATGCATAAATAAATAAATCTTTTTTAAATTTTTTTTAAAAAGAGTAGCAGTGTTGGAAAGAAGGGGCAGAGAGAACGAGAGAAGAACGAGAATGCCAGAGAGCCCAGGGAGCCCAGGAAGAGTGAAGATTAGATTCGCCTGCCAACCTCCTGACCCCCCACCCTCCACCCCCGCACCTCTGCCTACTGTGTACCTGGTATAATCTCAATAAAGCCTGAAAAAGCCACCGAGGGCTCCAGGACTCTCCAACCATCTGCTCGGATCATGGAGAACCTGCACTGGGCCTTCCTGCCCCTAGTCACCTACTTCCTCGATAGCCCAGTTTGTGTGTGTCTCCATTGATAAAACTAATCTCTGCTTGCCAAGGCACCTTGTATATGTATCTATTATAATCCCTGTTCCTCCAGATCACAGCAATTTGTGTGTTCTCTTTCACTACATTGCTAGTTACTGAGGACAGGAGTAGTGTCTCATCCATTTGCATCCCCAGTGCCTAGCAGAGGGTATAGTAAATTACGTTCTTGCTGAATTTGTAGGTAGCAAATGAGTTAATCTATTTAATTATTAAGGAAAATAACTTCCCTGCAACAAAGGATAAATTCTATATATTTTAAGTGCCTAGAATTGAGCATGTTTAAGATATTATACTATAATCCTATATAAAGCATTTTCTGTTCGCATCTGAAAAGAGGAAGTAACTGATTATTGAAGAAACTAAAAGTAGAAGAAAATAGGATCATATTTCACTTCCAATGTAAGGATACTCTGATCAAAAAAAAAAAATTAAGTACCTTCCATATGTGAGGCACTGAATTAGGATTAAAGTGTGAACTGAGGAAATAATAACTACAATCTGACCAGAACTTACATCTTTTAGGTGACAAGACACACCTCTTTTAGGGTCCAACACAGGCAACATTCTCATTTTTTTAACCTAAATTATTATTTCAGCACCGAACACGTTTGTAGGATGTGTAATGAGAAACATCGCCAGTTAAACATTTCAGTCAAGAAATGGAAGGAGGGCCTCCCAGGTGGCACAGCAGGTTGAATGCAGTGCTGTGAAACTGTCCGCAGCCTCTGCAGTGAGGGTTAGATTCCTGGCCAGCCAGGGAGATTCCCACATGGTGGGGGCAGACCTCTTCTGTCGCGCCCGCTGCTCCCCTCAGCAGTGTATTTCATCAGTCTGCCTGTTCTGTTCCCCGCTCTGTCTCTGGTGAATCCTCTCACCCTCCCATGCCTCTGACCTATACCCTAGTTCTTGTATAAAAATAAATAAATCCTTTAAAAAAAATAAATGGAAGGAAGGTAGAGAGGCAGGGAAGGAGATGAGGATTATTTCAAAATGGTGGTGCGCCAGGAAAAGAGATTTTTCGCATTTCACACACAGAGTGAGTTCATATGAAACCAGCATGGGTAATCTGAGTTATTGTTTGGTTTTCATTTTTATTTCTCCTCAATTCTCCTAAATAGATCTGTATGAGTTGTAAAAAGTAAGGTTTAATTAAGTCACAGAGAACGTAGTATAGTTAAAAATACTAAAATAAGTAAAACTAGTAGTTTATATTATTCTGGCAAATTTTCTATAGTGATGACTGAACTCAGCTGAGTATTCCTTTCACATGGTCTCTGTTGTGAGACAGCTGGTCGGGGTTAGAGGGCATTGCCTGGCAAGAAGACAGAGTGAAAATAAGTGGCTCATTGGGGGAATTCTAGCTTATTTGCTTCAAAGCAACCAGCGATGTATTATTAAAGATAGATGCACTATTATACCACATCTCTTTATGAATGCCTACCTTAAAAGTCAAAATCTCATTTTGTCTCTGAATATATTGAGAGATAAAACTTAAATAAACACTAGCAACATATTAAAAGTATGCTTTTTATTCATAAAAACGTGGGTAAACAAGTGGCACAAAGCATCACAGTAGATTTTCACCAGACAGAATTTCTGGAAAAATTTGAGCAAGGATAAAACTTCCAAGTGATGAAAGTCTTCCTAAGAAAAATTGCTTCGGTGAGATCGTGATTCAATGTTTGACATTCCCTATTGTTTTCTATTAAAAGGCTTTTAGCAGTTCTCAGCAGAAAGTCAAACCAGTTCATGTACCAATATTTATTACTTAAATGGAACAGTGAGGTTTATACAAAATCAAAGTTATCTTTAAATAGGAAATCTGTCTGTATAAAATTCCTATGAATGTGAGGGGGAAAAATCGAAATTCTAGTGGGTCGACAGGTCTTGAAAATGTATGATACATCTCAAGCTTATAGCAGCAGTTATGTTGAAAGGGTAAACTTGACAAATAAATCATCAGAACATGATATCTTAAAAAGCAATGCTGGCTAAAAATTCTTAGTAGAAAAGAAATCTCCCAAAATATGAAAATAAAGTATCTTTAATCTTTCCAGCAAAGTTACAAAGCAATGAAAGTATTTATCCAAAATAGTTTAGCATCACTGCTTTGAAAATAATGGCAAGTCAGCATAACACACGGATCAGAGACCAATGCAGAAAACGACACAGATGAACTGTTTGTGGTGTATTATGGATTATTGCTTTGTAAGAGAAAATGCTTGCAAATGGGACTTGGGCAAGGACATTATAAATTACTTGGATAATCATGTCACAATCATAGAAAATAGATGAGGCTATTTTAAACTACTGAAATATAGAAGTATATTGTGGGTCATGAAAGAGGTACAAATAGAAAAAACTGGAATTAACTGAAAATTGTATACATGGTTTGCTTTGAAAAGTGATTTTATCTTTTTAACAAAAGGCCAGGCCCCAGATAGTCTAACCCAGTGGTTCTCATCTGGGGGCAATTCTGCCCTCAACCCACCCCTCCCCTGGGGACATTCAACAATGTCTAGAGATATTTTTGATTATTGCATATGGTAGTGGGTGTGCTACTGGCATGTAGCGGGTAGAGGCCAGGCATGCTCCTGGACATCCTAAGGGGCAAATAACAATTCCTTCACAACAAAGAATTACCCAACTCCAGGTGCCAATAGTGCCTACATGGAGAAACCTTGGCTTAAGTGAATCTACTAGGACCTCCCAACAACGTTAGCTAACACAGACTGAAATTTGTCATAAAGAATATCATCTTAGCTCTCATGTCCACACACTATACAAAACATTAAAAGATAATTTCATTTTTTATAAATTGATTTTACTTTTACTGTATGGACTTTCCTAGGAAGGATTATAATAAAATGACTCTGGATTCATCTAGCAGAGCATTACACTCCACGGAAGACAATAAAGAGTAAGGAGTGTTGTGAACATGAAATGTAACTATGTGTGGGCTTAAGGAGGTAAAGGATGACGGGGGTGATGCAGATGTGGTTAAAAAGAAAAAGCATAACACATCGGGAACATGACTTCACTGCAATGAAAGGAGAGGACATAATGATAGGAAAATTATTTTTGTTCTCATTTGGTGAGAAAACAACGCATACACTTAGATTCTCTATTCACGGTATTCAGAAAAAGTTTTCCGTTACAACTTAGGTCATCATTCCATAAAGAAAGTTATCAGAGGAAAGCGATGGCCGTACAATTCTAAAACACAGTCAGATTTGCCTGAATAATGTATGCAAACTATGATACCGTGAAGAAGGAATCCTGTAAAAAGCAAGATGAGTGCCATACCAAAATACCTTCTGGGTTCAAGAGGTGGTCAAGAGGTGGGTAGATGCTACTGGAGAAATCAATCTGACAAGTCTTACTCCAGCTCATACTCACTAAAAGAGTTGCTTGAGTAAAGGGAGAAGGAATAGAGAACAATTGAGGAAGAGAGAACAATTAATGGAATGATAGTGGAACAATAAATCAACGATAATGGAAAAAATGGAGGTGTTTCTTAAAACCCCAAAGACACAATTCCTTCTTGAGGAAGCTGAGTCTCAAATGAAAAAGCAATCAGGAGGTTAGTGTCCCCCAACTGCTGATTCCTCACAGGAGGAAATATCTCTAACTCAGTTACTGCTTAAAGAAGAAAGAACCTGTCAGGAGCCCTAGAAAAGCTTGAGGGAAACTCTTTTGTTTCCCCCAAGAAAGAGCTAAATCAAGGAAATTTGATGCTTAAGGAGGACTGCCACCAAATGTTCTATTTTAACACAGAAAAGGTAAAACAAGCAGAGTTCTCTCCAGGAGTATTAGCTGTTAGAATGTCCTTGGGTGTATGACTGGAGCAGGAGGGTCCTTTTCAAATGCAATTTCCAGAATCACTTTCTGCAATTAATTATAAGCCATTCCACATTAGTTCAATCCTTTAAGAAAAAGGTCTTTTTCCTCTTATAGATGTAAACGGAATTAATCTCCTGAGTTAAAAAAAAAAAACTAATTGGTTTAAATTCTTCAGGTGTGACTAATAAAAAACAGAATGGAACATTATTTCTTTTTTTTAATTATTTTTTCTTTTTTTTTAATTATTTTTCCCTTTTTCTTGAAGGGTCATTAGAGAAAGTTTACTAATCAGTAAGACAGAGGGGGTTTTAATGCCAAGCATACTTGAGTACAATAATCCCATCTAACATTTATAAAGCTTTCATTTTCACAAAGCACTCTTCACTGGAGTCCTCTTATACCAACTGTATCAACATAAAGCTGGGATTTTCAGATTAAGCTATTCTTTGACCCCTAGTTTCTCCCCTACTCTGCTACAGAGATTCCGCAAAAAATCAAATTGGGTGTTAAATGTAAGGAACAAATTCACAGACAGCAATTCAGCATGAAAGTGCTTCAAAAGGGAACACTTGGAAAGGATTTGAATGTAGTGCCAGAGCAGAAATGAATAATGCACATGCACGTCTCACAACAATGACACAGAAATCTTCTACACAAGACATCTGTCACCACACCTAACAGATCGTTGATTGTCATTTTCACTACATGTATGTTGTATCGACGATTGTTGAGAGGTATTTCTCCAGAAGGCAAAGCTGCAGTTGAATCTTTATGTCATCGCCTGAACATTAGTATGCTAAGACACTGTGTGATAAAATATAACACCATTTCCAAAGAACAACGGTGTGTTTTTACTGCTTCAAACATAACTCAACTCAATTGCAAACATGATATTAATAAAAAGAAAATACAATCAATTAGTTAAATGTTACCTGATTCACTACCCAACTAGATTTAGTACAGGCCAAAGTAATTATCAAATCCCAGCTATGCCAGAGTTTAGAGCCAATCTACACTAAGAAGAAAGGGCAATGGCATTACATTTCTTAAATTTACATATTTAAATTGGAGTCATAACCCTGGGGTTTGGGATAAGACTCTGAAGTCACCAAAGTTATGCCAAAGACTAAGAGATGGAAAGTAGTTTGAAAATTTTCTGTTTGGAAAAAGTTTCTGAGATGCAATTAAAAATAAGCTGCTCTCAAAGTAGGAAGTTACAGATAAACACATGCAATTTGCTGCAACATGGATGGCGCTGGAAGGGATCATGCTCAGCGAAATAAGCCAAAAAGAAAAAGAAAAATACCGGATGGTCTCACTCATAGCAGGAATCTAGAAAACTTAAATAAGGGACCAGGAAAATGAATAACTATAAGAAAGTGAAAATCAAAATCAACAAAAAACTATGAACCAGAGACACTTTTAGGGGGGCGGGGGCGGGAGGGGAGGGATTGGGGTCAGAATGGGGGGCTGCAATTGTATGGGGAATATAACAATAAAATTTATAAAAAAAAAAAAAAACAAAGTAGGAAGTTACAGCAAGAGAAAAGTAAATCCAGAGTCATTGCTGCACTAACAGAGTTGGAAATCATCTTAAAAATTCCACAGAAATCTCTTTCGTTCACTCAACATATTTTTCACCTTCCTCCTCTTCATATTATCAGGAAAGGAAAAAGCACATTCGCCTGAAGTAGCATTTGCCCACATTGCTTTAGGGTGTTAAAAGCAGGAAGGAGATCACACAGAAAAGAGAAGGAAAATTAGTTTGGTCCATGTAGATTACAAACAACTTGACATCAGCGCCTGTGCATTTTTGGTTTTGACACTTTGCCAGTTTAGGGAAGACCTGGGTACAATGGACCATTAACCCTCCTAATGAGAACCTTTGTGAGATCATATTCTTTGAAACCACTCAGAGCCCTCTGGCTATTCTAACATTTAGCTAATGTTGTTATTTGAATACCTGAAAAACTGACTCTAAATGGTAAGCTTTCTATCAACTACCATTGATCACTTTCAGGACACAAGTGTTTACTGAACTGCTGTTTCAGGCAGTGGTCTATCCTCACAAGGCAAATAGTCAAGTCCAGTAATTCTCAACTTTGTTTGAACATTAGAATCACCTGGAGGACTTAAAAAAATACTGATGCTTAGGTCCCACCCTAGAGCAATTTAATCAGAATGGGGAGAGTAGAGAATGGTTAGCATTATTTTTTTAAATCTCCCTAGGTGATCTTAATATGCAGCCAGAGTTGAGAACCACTGGTCAGGCCAATCATGTTTACTTAATCACTTGTAAAATGGTTCCATAGTCATACGTGCAGACATCGGCTATTTACCTAATATAAGAAGCTCTGGGACAATCTGCTTCTGTTTAACCAACTTGTTATAGCAGTCACCCCAACATGCAATATAGCTTGAAAATACAAATGTCAGCACCAGGTCACAGTCTAAGTGCTTAGCACAAGGCCGCATGCAGATAGACACTTACACATTACATATGCTTTTGTATCCATACACTGATATCATGTTTTTGCTGCTGTTATAGATTTTGGAACACTTTCTACCGTGCACATGTAATAAAGCTTGATGATGATTGCTTTCTCTGGGAGCAATTTCCAAGAATGTCTGACCTCCCAACAAGTCTATCTGGTGTGAACAAACTAACATGCCACGATTTCCAAATAACTTTGCATTATGAATCCAACACTGATGGTCATGTTTGGAATACATTTCTAAAGTGAAAGGAGTCCAGCAAGGAAGTATAGAAATACAATCATATGTTATTCAGAGCTTAATTAGGGTACAATTCAGAAGAAAATCTGCAAATGCCTAAATATGTTCCCCCAAACACTTCACTTCAACATATATCTGAGTAATTATCTCCCTAAATCAGGGGAAAAGTGTCATCATTTGAATAAACTCACTAGCTGATAAAGTAAAAGATCAGAATATTCAATTTGCTTCAGCATTCCTAAAAGCCATCTTTTGAAACAAATGTATACAGCATCTACCACACCAATGTGAAGAAACTGAACTTTCTAAGACACAAATGCCTAAACCAAAAATAAAGATATGAAATCTATGGAGGTGAAGGCAAATTTTTTGGAAGTGTTCTTACCTATATCCTGACATAGATAATATATTCTTTAAAATCATGATACCAAGCTAAATCAATCAAAATGTTCCCCACTCTCCATGGTCTTTGTAGAGGTATGACGGACCATTTTGGAATAGGCATAAAGGGTCATAGTTGTCTGTGTTATGTCAACCAGAAAAACTGGAAGCTGTACCCAAGTATATAGCCCTTTATGGCATGCACATCCACACTTCTCAAAGCACCTTTTTTTGGAACTTATACTAGCCAGCAGTTCTCAGCACTACATGCACATTTTTATCACTCTTGGGAGCTCATAAAAAAACAAATTTAGGTTCTACTCCTAGAGATTCTCATTTAATAGGTCCCCAAGAGAGAACAAGGGTCCATATGGTATTAGTAGGCAAAGTCACCCACACTGATCCTCTCACCAGTGTCAAGGAACCACTGTATATTTGTGGACATGAGCACTAACAGAGGTTAGTGTTTGAGGTGTCACAGCCACTGGAGGGTATAGGCTTGAATGTAGTTCCCATCATTAAAAAAGGAGGATGAAATGATTCCTGAATTTCCTTTCATTTATACAACATCAAGTATGATTATGAATCTAGGGTTCTAGGATACCTGAAAAAAAATCTGCTATTATGTTAACAACTAAGGTAGAGGAAAAATGGTTATTGGACAGGCAAATAGAAGTAACCCGTCACAAATGAATATGCTTATTTAAGTAAGAAGACTCTGAGTCAGCGTCCGGAGAGCCAAATTGTATAGAAGCACAAAGGCAGAAACAGTCGAGGAGCACATTTTGAGAAGATTTTGAGATCACAAAAGGGCACAACTAACCAGTAAGAAATTGAGATCAAAGGAGGGCCTCCCTGGTGGCGCAAGGGGTTAAGATGCAACCTATGAAGGTGTCTGCAACCACTGAAGCACGAGTTCAATCCCCAGCCAAGGAGCAACCCAACCCACATGGCACAGCAGACCTCTCTGACTCTCCCGCTGCTCCCCTCAGCAGTGTATTTCAGTCAGTCTGCCTGTCTTGTTCCCCACTGTCTCTGGTGAATCCTCTCACCCCCCCGCACCTCAGGCCTCTACCCCAATCCTTGTATGCATAAATAAATAAATCTTTAAAAATGATCAAAGGTCTAGCACAGAAAATTGAGTTGCTTATCTTTTTAGAGTTGCACTGTAAGATTTCCTTGTGTATTCTGGATACCAGACCCATATTAAATATATGATTGGCAAATAGAAAAAAAGAAATTGAGATCAATCAAAAAAGCAACTGGGTAGAAAAGCCCACAAATGTGTGCGAGGTCCCCACAAAACACTATGGGCCTATGATTGCTAATCACAAAGAAACTCTAAAGTCTCTTTTGGTTTTAAGCTCCCTAACTTCTCACACAAGCCACTGAGTAGTCATTGTGAAAGGCTGTCACAACCAGATAACTTACCCAGTACTGACAAAGACATCATGATAATAGCTATCTAGAAAGTGTCAATAGCTATTGTTCTAGAAAGAGCAATGTAACTATTCTATTTAGGTTGCTTATGAGAAGCTAAAATAAAAATGTCCCAAGATATCTAGCATTAAGTATAGAGTGGTTGGCGTTCCTTTTGAGAATGTAAGTTTGAAACAACATTCAAATCTGAGAAAAATACACTTTAAAAGATCATTCATAACCTCTGCTTAATATTGCTTTTACCTGGTACTAATCCTTTGTAATACATGATTTTGACAAACTGCTCTTCAGAAAAGCACATCTTCTAACAATAGCACTTTCTTCAATATGAATTATTTTAAATATAAGACATAAAATAAAGAGCCTTTTGGTTATTTTTTTCTACTCATCCATTCTCTATTCTGCAAATTTAAATGTATAAATTGGTAAAGTCTAAACCATTGAAAACAATTTGATAATTGAACCATATGGATTTTTGTCACTTCTTTACTAAGGCATTTATTTTGCTATGGGTGATAACTTAAGTCTGTTTCCTAACACCTAGTAATTCTAACATATCTTAGTACTGCCTGCCAATATCTATGCAACTCTTAAAGGGCTGTATCGACACAACACTGAAACTTGCAGCTAAAAAGCCAAATTTTTAGGTAATCTACAAGCTGGTTTGCCTGTAAGCCATGAAACAACAAGCTTAAGTGATTTTTTTCCTGAGTGTAATTAACACGTAGTGTTTCTATAATAATGAGCTGATTTGGAGCAAAAGAACTGAATTCAAAGTGGTTGTTTCACAACAGTTCCTAGTCAATTTCAAAATAACTAGTTCTTTGATTTTATTCATGTGTGTACACAAAGACTGAACTAGCCAATTGTTTAAGTATAGATATAACTTATTGTTGATACCCTTCTAAGTCCTCACCCTTTCAAGTCACTTTCAATCCCTCCCATAATATTTGTCATGCCATTTACCTGCTTAACAGAGTAAGAGGCTTTGATGATTTCATTCTGCTGAACAGGATGTTTCCACTCCTATTCTCAATCTCTCCAGATTGTAGATTATTCTGCAAGCCTGCCTCAATGACTCTACAATAGCATTCATAAATACTATGTAAATATGTCTGCACTGTTTCTCTGCTCTGAATTTGTATTGCACTTAAAATCTAAGGAACATAAAGTTAACACTTGAAATGTCAAAATCATTGCTTTGTAATTGGCAGAGTACCTAACAGAGTATCTAGCACATATAGACCCTCCATAAATACTTGTAAACGTGCCTCCATTGGACTAAGAATGTACCTAAGGTGTGATAACAACCATCCAAATTATAGTTCACTGAGTAAATAACCAGAAACGCTCCTTTCCCATGTGCCTTTAAACTCTCTAGTGAATCAATGTTAATTTGTATAAGTTTACCATAGTTGTGGGCACTGTTCTGCCACTGAAGACATAACAGAGTGGAGTCAACTGCACTGGCCCTAAATATAGGAAGTTTCTAGAATGGGAGTTATGACTTACTTCCAATACCAACAACCTCCTCCAATCAAACTCTACCAAAAAGGTATTCATAACTGAAGAGCATGTTTATGAGCAGAAAACAAACTTGATTCAGGAGAATAAGGGTTGCTAAACCTGGCATTAAAAGCTGTCAGTGACACAAATGACATTGAGTGTCTGTCATTACAGATTAGTTTACAGTGAGAAAATGATTCTCATTCACATTATCTAGGCCATCTAAAGAAGCCTTCTATATTAATTTGCATAACCTCTAGTTAATGAAATTATACCAATTCTTAACACCATTATGAGGATAGAAGAGACACAGGAGGAGAAGGCGGGAAAGAACAGGATGGAGAAGGATTGGTTTTGCATATTAAACAGAAACGTGGAGGAAGTTGGATTTTTGCCATATTCTCTGGCTCTATTAATAGCCAATATACCCATGGTTCAAAACAAAACCATTAGACACTAACATAGAAAAATGTATATGCAGATCTGAGACATTATTTTATTTATAAGATGTCCTCTCCATAGGGAACCTAAATTTACTTTAACAGCCTGTGTGAAATAAAAAGTGGAAAAAGAAAAATTTAGACACCTGCATCACAAAGGCATCACAATGACAGGTAATGTTCCTTGGCATAGTGAGACTTCCATGGACACAGGTGGGGGGAGAGAAGCAAAAATACTTTTAATGACAGTAGGAAGGCAAAAGCTAAGCTGCTTTTTTTGTCAACTTTGGAAGACTGGTGGCACTAAGTCTACAATTCAGGAAGCATTATGCTAACTCTTTAACCTTGCTTCAACCGAGAACTCAGCAAAAATTATACAGACATTTCTTTTGGAAAGCATTTTGTCTTCTCCCTGTGCACCATGTATTTTATCACTACCATTACTAACAAAGTAGTCACATTTTTAAGCCATCAGGGTCACCTGAGCCACATTCTGTGTGCTTCAAGAGCTATGATTATTGCTATTAGAGAAAAAATAATTTGAGTAAAAAACAATTCAAATGATATGGTGCCGATGTTTTGCACATGTAATATATATTGAGATAGAACATGTTTTGAAAATGCATATGGATATGTAATGGTATTGCAAGCAGAATAAATCAATATCTGTTCTTCATTTTGTACCCTACATGTCAGGTAATAGAATCTAATAATATATACTACCTTATATGAAAAACATCATTAGGAATCTTTGAAAAACTTGGATCTTTTCATTTACACCTGATATCAGCAAAATATCATAACCTTAGATTAGAAAACATTCAAGTTCAGGAAAATAATATTAGTCTAATAATTCCCATACTCACACTAGGGAGTGAACATTATTTACAAAAGTTTTGCCATATGAAGAATTTAAGTAGCAATACCAACCAAGTTACCGATATTTGCTATTAATAATATTTTGTTTATTGCATTTCATTTTCTGTAAAGTACTTGTGTATATACTGTTTTCATTTTTGTCTCAGTAGACTCAGGAAAAAAAAAACCAGTTTTACTTGGTAACATGAGCAGTTACATGACTTTCCCAAAGCTACACAGCTAGCTAATAAAGAAGCCAGCAATTAAAATCCAAGGACCCAGATTACTAGTCTCAAGTACCTACAGTGTAAAATGAAAGATTTGTCATGTTTATTCTGTAGCATGTTAAATATTGAGATACTAGAAAAATTTAAATTTCATTGTAAAAAAAGATTTTTGAAGAAAGAGGCTACCAAAAATGGTTGGATGTGAGGATGGTTTATCCTTTAATGTGTCTATGAAATGAGATACAAATAACTGAAGACAGAATTACATATTAGATGGTCTCTAAATGACTATGGAATCATAAATTCCATTTTCTCCTTATCAGATCCCCATGATTAGTTTGGTTTGAGGCTGTTAGCTTCAGCAGATAACACACTGTTGTTTAATCTTCGAGCTTCACCTGCAGAAAACAAGCAAACACCTCAATAGAATCTTGAAAGGGCATTTGCAATTCCCGAATGAGATACCCATGTGAAGCAAATGCCCATTCTTCTCAGGATGTAATGCCCAACACACTCTCTATTAATAGGCTGGGACAGCATTAGGTGAAAAAAGCAGAATCCCCAATATTCTATGTAAATCCTGGATGCAGACAGTAAGGCTACACAATGGAAAAATGACTAAACATTTGGCCTAAAATAGCCTAAATGATAGTAAGAACATAAAATCTGGGGTGAAATTGGATGGACTGAAAACATCCCAAAGTAGATTTGAACAAGCAGACAACAGTGTCCTGAAATTTATTATCATAACTGTCACTTGTGCAATAGCCTATATGAAATGATTTGGTGATTTCTCTCTCACTCCCAATGGGCAGATGTCACATCATTACAATCACTGTGAAAACAGTAAGCTTGTTTGCGCTCTCAGTAGAGAGATCAAGAAACTAATGGGGCACAGAGAACCTATTTGAGGAAGTGGTCCCTCTAGGTGAGTCTGAGGGCACTTTTAGGGACAATAGCCGTTTATTTTTATAAACTTTTGAGTATAAATACACTGACACCATAAAGAATTCCAGCCTCCATGATTTGAGGCTTAAAAATGTAAGAAAAGATCCACCAAGCACAGAGTAAGAGGGGAAATATTCTATTAGATGGCACAACTGGAGATGTTGGATATTTTTAACTTCTGTATTTCTTTTTTCCTCTATCCTACTTCTTTCCTGTTTAGTCATAAGTTTGCATAGAAAACTCTGCTTATCTAATTGTGGACTGGGAATTCCTTTGTAAAATAGAGGAAATTTGCTCTGTGTATGTGATAGGACTGGTGTTCAGATCCAATAAAGAAACAGAAAAATATTCAAACTGACTGGAAATACGTTAAATGCACTGACTGATCTGGGAAGCTTCTTTGCTCACCACACACATTACCTGAACAGACTCCGTATTGAGATCACCAAATCCTGGTCTTGAATATCAAAATTTTCTAACTTTGTCACAAAGTAAATAAAGAGGCCAGAATAAAACAATCACAATTTTGTGACAGGGGATATATTTGAGGATTGTAATATTCAGTCAAACTCAGTTGCTTTATTGACAAGCTGTACTCGTGTGTGTGTGTGTGTGTGTGTGTGTGTGTGTGTGTAGACAGCTCGATATAAGGAACTCAAGGTTATAAGTAAACATATTTATTATCTATTTCTTCGGTATTTCTTTTTCAAACAAATACATCTAATAAGGTTCTAAAGTATTCTGGAACTTAACATTATATGTCTTCACAGTAAGCTAATATGTTTGCCACTCAGCATTTACTTCAGCCTCACACCTTAACACAGGGTCTAGTGCATGGCAAGTGCATGGTAAACTTGTGCTGAATAAATGAGCTACTCCCATAAAGGGATCACCCTTTTTCTGTGATTCCTCAGTTCCTGTGTTTTCTTTCCATTAAGATTTTTTTTTTTTTTGGTCAGTACCAAGGTACTTGTCATAGCTTGTATTTAGTGTTTGCTGTAGGTAGCAAACACATTCTAGGGTAATACCCAATCAGTCAAACCCTTACATATTTCCCTCTCCTTGAGTGTGGAAAGAATCATCCTCATTTCTAATCAATAGAATATGGAAAAGATAAGGGATTTTTCAGGTGTAATTAGTACCCCCATGAGTTGACATTAGCTTAATCAAAAGAGAGATTATCATGGGTAGAGGCCTAACCTAGTCAGGAGAGCCCTTTAAAAGAGAGTTAAGCCCATCTGAAGTTAAAGATTTGAGGCAGCAGACCCTCTCTTCATGACTAGCTTTGAAGTACCAAGCTGCCATGAATTCTGCACAAAGAAATCAATTCCAAGTCACAAAGAAATTAATTCCACTAACAACCTCAGGGAGATGGAAATGGATTTTTCCCCAGTCTAGCCTCCAGATGAAAACATGCCCAGCCAATACCTTGGCTGCAGCCTGTGAGGCTCTGATCAGAGAAGTCATGCCCAGACTTCTCACTTACAGACATTGTGAGACGTGTTGTTTTAAATCACTCAGTTTGCAATAGTTTATTCCACAGCCATAGAACACCAATCCACGCTGCATGTGTACAGATCATATTTTTCATCCTAGAGGATAAGCACTTTGAGGGAAGAAGACACTTGCGTTGCCCATCTTTCAGCGCCTAGTACCCAGGCAAGTAAGCCACAGGCGTACTTTCAGGCTGAAATAAATCGTTTCTACTTGTGAGCACTAGGTATTATACTATACCTCCTGCTGAAACTGTTTTCTACTGAGGAAGTAAAATGCAATATACTGACTTCTGTTTTGTCACATATTTTTAACAGAGTGGCAAAAATTAGACACACATGAAAAACAATGGGAGTTGTGTACCTACTTATCAATGCATGAAGCTGAAAAATGACCACATTCCTTTTAAAGATGGCAATAATGTAGGATGAAAAAAATAATTCAGAAATCCAATTACAATGAACTGACTAACAAACTGGCTATGGTGGCCACACATGGATGGTATAAATCAGAATTATTTTCCTCTTTCTTAATTTGCTTCTCAGTCAGTGATGGCTTTGCTTTTAAAGGAATGAGATATCTATTATATCTGACCCTCAGATAGTTTTTAATAGAACTAGTTTTATCTCAAAACTAATACCCTGAGCCCATGCTAATTTGCTTATGTAAAATAGTTTTCAAAATAAATAGCTAAATGTCTAGTCAAAATCTTTAAACTCTCCTTGCCAATCAAAAATCAGTTTCTTAAACAGCAACATGTAGGAGATGAGAAAATTAAGGTTCCAGAAGAAAGAAGCCAAGGCCTAGAAAGTTATTTCCTCCTTCAGTCTCTTCTTTCCTTTCATTGTCACTCTTTTCCTCTCTAGCAAAAGTATTGCTTATTCATTACCATAAAAATAGTGTGGGAAATAGCAGGGAGAATTAAATCCTTTATATTGCTTTTATCATAAAAATCTAGCTATACATTCTCATTTCAGTTGTAAGAAACAACAAACGTAATTAAGGTTCCTAATATTACCGGACAAAATAAAAGAACATGAAGTGTTACCAGTGACGTGTTCTTAATGTTGAGGCTTTAAGTACCATTGGCATTAGACAACAAGTGCTTCCCTCAGTGATCTGGGTAGGTGGGAAATTCTGAAGTCTGTCTTTGAGTTAAACAAGACCTTTATCCCCCTGTTAAAATACAAACAGACCCGGGAGAACATCCCCCAGAGCCTTAAGTCACTTAGGGTTCCAAATGACTAAGTTTGTCAGCTCCATTCTGAGAGTAAGCGTTCTGTTATGCAATGAATGGACACAAAGAAACAGGGTAAAGGAAATTTCTGGATTGTCTGAGGGAAAAGGATACATTTACTACTGGGACTTGGAAAAGTACACAAGAAAGCTAGGTCCATGGTCCCAACTTGCTGAAGAAGTTTCCTGTATCCAAGTCTGAATGTAATATTATATCAACTACCCATGTTCTGCTTAGTTATGACTTGTAAGAAGTCAGCTCAGATATGTATCTAAAAGGGGGTTTATTTTTTTTATTTCAATCAATCATAAAATGAATTAAGACTACCTTACCATTCCTAATATATGTGAGGAAACAGGACAAAAATTACCATATGAAATATGTAGGACAGTTGAAAAAGTTGATTCCAAAAATTTCATGGTAGAAAGAAATGCATTTCCACCCTAAGTTCCTCTTGTATACCGTTTCCCACACTCTGTGGTCATTATTACTTCTAGAAAATGTTCAAGGATATATGTCCTATAGGAAATTAAATAAATTTGTAAGATGAGTGATAAACTAGGAAGCTGGCCTGCCACTCCAGTCCTCTCTTCTAAAATGTTTCCCCTAAGTATTCTATAATGTAGTCATATAGTGGTTCCTCAGACATACCAGAGATTGCACACTTTTGTGTTTTAATTATTTTATTACATCCATCTTAGATTCATATCCCTACCTTTTCCAACAGCCTCGTCACTTTATAGAACCCAAATAAATGTCACCTTTCTATAGTGCATTTCCATATATAAAATGTGAGATGCAGTCACAAGCTTCCTTGTGTGATTCCAAATCACTTCATATATACTTCTATTACTATCCTTATTACATTATACTGTAGGGGGGGTATTTATTTTTATGTCAATTATATCTCAATTTCTATACAGTATACTCCTTTAGGACAAAAATCATGTCCTGCCAGTCTTTATACACACCACTCTTCCTCCAACACATCACACTCTCTATTGCACAGACACACACCGTACATTCAATTTATATTGATTGAATTAGAAAGTTGATCTTAGAGGTCCAGAACAAAGTGACCAAAATAGCTCTTTTCTGCCAAATAGGGACTTATTTCTCATGAGTGGTATCCAGAGAGCTAAAGACTCAAAAAAAAAAAATTCTTTTTCATTCGAGTATTACTTCAATTTAAGGTCTCTAGGGCAATGATTTCAGGAGGCCTCTATACCCTATTTTAGCTAACAAATGAAACAGCCTCCTATGAAAAGAGGCTACCTTTGTTCATATTCCAAGTTCTTTTAATCCAGGTAATAAATGAGATTCACATCTCATCTGAATCAATTTATAATTTTATCTATTTTGTAAAGTAACCCATTTAATGAAGAATGCAAGAACAATATAGGACATATTCCCTTTCTTCAAAACTCCTGCAATATAGTTAGGGGGATACTTTTAATGCACAAAAACAAATTAGGTAACAAAATATGGCTATCCAAACATACAAAATTCTGCAATCTGACTATACAAATGCTGTAGGAATTGAAAAATTGCAAAAGTCAACTTCAACTCATACAGCTTGGGTTAATTCAAGGAACTTAAAGGATGGAAATAATTTAATAATGCAAAGTGAGTTGAAATAAAGGCTGCCTAAGACTTTAAAACATCTCAAAGAATTCTAGGGCACACAGGGAACTAAGAGATGATTCAACCTGAAGAAACTCTTCATTTTAAGTGAGAAGAAAAGAAACCCAGATAGAGCAATTGACTTATCCACAGTCCCACTGTGGATGTGCGCAGTCCTGGGAGACATGCTTTCTTGTTTTTATCACCTCAAGTGGTCTCCTGCAACCTAGCTGAACTTGCATAGATAGTGTTTTCTATTTGTGTGGGGCAAGATGAGCCAAGATGCAGACTTTCTCACTAGGTAAAACGCTGTTTTATAACATTGTCTCGACCAATTTTTAAAAGAGAAATTTGAAATTTTGACAGTGTAACCATAAAAACTAGAGTGCATCTACTGCTTTTGAACAACAGAAAACACTTCTGGGTTGGGGGAAGGTGTGAAACTTGAATAAGATTTGTATTATAGATTTTGTGTTATATGAGATGTGAGTTACATCGTATCGTATACACAGGGAGCAGGATATCCCACAAAATATAATTGAACTTATTTTATGAATGATTTCTACTCTTTTTTTAAAATTAGTCAATGTTTTTAAAAAAATGACACTACCCAGCAGAGACTCCACTGCAGTTGACTATCTGAAGAAAACTTTCTTCCTTTTTCAAATGCTAATGCCTGACACACAGAAGCGATTTTTAATTTATGTTCTAGGAGCATCTGAGCTGCAAGAAACTGAGGCTACTGACATCTGGCTTGATAAACCACATAGCTGTAAGCAAGCTTATAAATTAAATTATTTAAGTATCCCCATTTAATTTTCAACATCTCTAAGGACAGGATGACAGACTGAAATGTTTCAAACTCAAAGAAACCAGCCTAAACTCATCCCAAACATGACACTTAAGAAACTGAATAATATTCCACATTTTACAAACAGACATGAAAACACATTTCACCCCATCAATATAATTTGTGCTGTGTGAGTAGAATGATGCTATGCTATCCCACAAAAAGAATAATTTTGAATGGACATAAATTTTCCTTTAAGATTCAATTATTGCCTTAAATATGTGACTATGTGGAAAAATCTCAGAATCTTGGATACAATGCCTTTGGTCTACTATATTAACGCAAATGATACAAGTCATCAGGCCAGTTTTGTCCTCCTGTTTAGGACAGATTAGTTCTCACTATCTCTGGCATTTATTCACCCAACACAAATTTCTAAATACCTCCTAGATAGATGCTAGGTACAATCCCAGGTGCCAGGTGTCTAGTGGCGAAAACGTCTATGTAGTCTCCATTTTCATGGAGCTTAGTATCTCATCCTCACAGACTATCTTTCCAAAGCACTGGAATTCATACATTCAGGATAAATTTAGTCCCCCAGTAGTTCATGAAAGAGAGATTCATAATACTGACCCTATAAAATACACTTCTTTGACCACAGAAGAGATAATGAAACATATGCAGGAAAAGATGGTCTCAAAAAATCTGGTTCCAATGGTGACTTGCTCGTTGTTGCTGGAGGCAGGTGATAACCTATGCATAAATCAATCATTAAAACAAAATACACTGAGTCCTCACTGGGGGCAACGTAATACACTACGTTTTAGCAGGGGATTGATGAGAAAGATGTGAAACTGCTTAAGCCACAGAAAAAGCTCATGAAAATGGTACCAAAAGGAAAAGGGAAACGTGAAAGACATTATGAAGAAATGATGGAAAGCAAAATATAAGAAGGGGCAAAAGAAGACCTTAAGGTTTTAAACCTGGTAGAAGAATAATAGTATCACTGAAAAAAAAAACTGGGAAGACTGACTGGTGATCCAATATTGGGAAGACAATGTGCTCCCCCTTAAAAACACAATGAGATTCTGATATCAGCAGAATATCCTGGAGTACACATGTGGCAGGAAACTGGACATATGGGACCATAGTGCAAAAAACAGGTTTACAAACATCATTTACATAAGAAATAGCAGAGTCATCAAGGTAGATGAAATCACCACAGAAAAAAGGCAGAGTGGAGAAAACAGGGAACTTGAATATATTCAGTTTGAATACAGGAAACAAAATATCTCCATTATCTGTACTGAAGGAAGCTTCATGGGAAATAAACAGCACTGAGATAAAAAAGAGTACAAAAACATTCTTAGAATGGTGATATGGGTAGGCAAAGAGTTAGGGGATACCAGAAAATCAGCTTCCTCCAATTCATTTTATCCATCCATCCATCCATCCATCCATCCATCATCTATCTATTGATAGATATATCTAGGATACTGCAAATGTTTTATGATTATATTTCAGAATATCTCATTGTTATACAATGACTCTTGGCCTCAGTCTTTTAAACTTCAAAACTGGAGGTATATTATAGACTTCGTAAGGTTATTGTGGGGCTAAATGAGATAACAGTTGTAAAATAAATATAATGGTCCTTGGTATAAAGCAAATTGCCTATAACTTGCTAGATCACATGTACTTTTGTCAATAAGAAAGATATAGAGGAATATATATCTAACTTTTAAGTGTGCTGCAAAATGAATTTTCTATTGCTTAAAATATGTCAGTCACATAAGATTTTCTGTCACTACCTAGACATAAAATGAATAGAGCAAGAAGAGCAATCATTTGTAATGACCTACCAAGTTCAGAAAATAGGGAACTCAAATACAAGAATGAATGAGAAAAAATAAATAAAATAAAATAAAACATTGCTCTCTTCTGCCAAGGGTCAGGAATAAGGAAAAAAAAAAAAAAAGAAGATTCTCACGTGGTTTGACAAACTGGTATTTCAATGGGAAAATGTTTAGTCATTAGTCTTCAGTATTATTATAAGCAGTCCCTTTCCAAATCTAGTATTATCTAAAAGTATTATCATAAAATAAATGATCTTAAGACACCGGAAGTAGTCATCAATGCTACATGGAAAAACAATTACTCCAGTTCAATTTCATTTCCTCCCACAATAAATTGACAAGTCACAGAGATGAAGGTAAAATGAGGAAAATAATCCATTTTGGTTTGTATAGGTAACTTGACTTACATTCCATAACATTATTAAAAGCAATGAGAATAAAAAAGGCTTACACAAGAGTTCAATACCCTCATTACACTGAAAGACTCCCACCAAGACTGGAACAGTGCTAAAAAGGCCTAATGGCAAAACGAGGAAACAAGCAATGGAAAAGCAAAACAGGAAAGGATGTATAGAGGAAAATAAAAATAAGAGGAAAGAGAAAGAAAGTGTGGAAAGAGGGGAAAAGCAGCACCATGACAAATATGGTCCAGCTAATATCTGTACAGTCCTTAGAACAGTGCCTGACACATAAACGCTCTATTTGCTAAATAAAGAATCCTGTACTCCTAACACTGACAGCATATGACTCGTTTATCCTTTGTGTGCACGTGCACATGCTTGAAAGCAGAAGCCTAGAGCAAATGATTTCTAAAGGTCCTCTGCAGCTCAGTTATTTCATAGGATCTGCTTCCTATCATTTTAAGAGGTTTCATTAGAGGAAAAATAGCTGACGGTATTGTCAACACATCAGAATTCTATTTTCTACGTCATCACTTCCTGTTTTACCTTAAGGTATAATAGAACTTTTTTTTTTTAACAGATAGCTCTCATTTGGTAGATTTCTTAGAATTTGTGGGCATTATGTACTTCATTTAATACTAAACTCATTAACGACTAGTATTCTTTAAACAGCCCATTCATTTATAAGATAGCCCTGTCAGTAAGCTCTACTGTAAATCATTTGGTAGACTGAACTCTGTGTTCCCATCAGTAATGAAGTAGGCATTTTTATTCAAATGTAGCAGGATGTTCAGCTCCCAGGATAATGATTAAGCAAAGATCTCCTTTTTTATTCTGCAGACAAAGCAGATACCATACTTACAGACTAGGTTCTCAGGGACAAAAATCTTAATGGAGACCAGATTTCCTCAGACTTTATGGAAATAACCTTTTAAAAAGTTTGCATTCTAGCAACGTGGATGGAGCTAGAAGGAATTATGCTCAGTGAAATAAGCCAGAAGGAAAAAGAAAACTATTGGATGGTTTCATTTATAGCAGGAATATAGGGTAACCAAATAAAACATCAGTGTAAAAAAATTAATAACAGTACAAAACACAACAAAGCAAAAACGGACAATTATAAACCAGAGACATCCTGCAGGGGAAGGGGAGGGAGAGGGATCAGAGGAAGGGAGGGAGGAGCACAGGGGACTGAGGTGATGGTGCACGGGTGCCTTGGGGAAGGAAACTCTATGGGGACTACACCTGAGGGGGTGGGGGGAAGCAAATATTGTTTAAATGAACAACGATGTAAAAAAATAAAAATATTAATTTAAAAAATTAAATTAAATTTAAAAATGTTTGCATTCTGTGTTCCCACTCTATGGCAATTCTGATCTCTTTTCCCCGGGGTCAGAATATTCTTGACAGGCCTCCCAATTCCTTGCTATCCCTTAATAGTACTGTGATACTATCCCTTAATAGTACTTTCCTCACTTCTCTTTCTAATGAATATTTCATCTGTCAGAAAGAATAATCATTGTGTGTTTACCAAATGACAAAATGACTTACAAAATGGACTTAACTGAAATTCAGTCTTTCTTAGAATTACCAAACAGTCTTCTCTGAGCTCCTTCTTCTACCTCCTCAAGCAATTGTCAACAATAAAATGAATAGTAATTTCATATGCTCTCTTATCATTAAAACTACATGCTTGGTTCAAATTAGTACTCATAGGTGGCACTCACAGCATACAGTATATAGATATAAGTTGGATGAGGGTGTTCATAAAAAGTATACATAATATTGAAGCCTCAATTAGGATGTTATGAACAATTAAATAAATTTAAGAACAATGAAATTAAATAAATTTTAGAACACTGAAAATTTGTATTATTTATATGAAGGTTTACAGCATACTTTATCAAATATATTCAACCCATTCAACCAGTTGAAAATTTTGCAAAGAGAACAAAATCTATGACACACAGGAATAGTTAGCCATGTCACTTAGAGTATATCTTTTAAAAATTAAAGTTCACGTACAGTAATAGTACAGATGAGTCTGGGACAAAAGAGCTGATGTATTCTTGGGAAACAGCCATTTAAAATCATGTAAGTTGAATAGATTCATCTGACATTTGTCAGACATCTAGGCAATATTTGAAGGTCACCAATTCAATATCTCTCCTATAGAAAAGACCTGGACTACTTCAGATAGTGTGCCACATGGCATGCAATTACACTGCCCCTTTGTACTTATTTCAGAATGTATGTCATTGGTGTTTTTTATTTTTTTTACCATTTTTTAAAAAGAATATATAGCAATTTTCAATGTACTTTGGACATGTGTTAGACTGGAGAAATAGCGATTTCAAATTTATTAAGGTGAGATGGAGGGCTGGACTTTACCTCACCCAAAAGACACTTTGGTGCACTCAGCTGTCAGGTTAGTAATATCAGGGCTGAAATGACACTCCTACAGAAGATCTTCTGCTCAGAGAGATTTTCCAGAAACTACAAGAGTCATTTCTATTAACTCTGATTCCATTTCCTAAACATCCAATGCTGGGTTTCTTGTTGGCAAACACGGATGCATTTCAGATTATGGCTTATTGATAAACACTTAGCAAAAGCCCAAGGCTTGTTTCAGTTTTTGTCATTGTTTTTTCCTGGGTTTGTGTGTGTTTTTTCCCTTGGGGTAGAGAAATAAGTATCCATTGAGCAATGCTTTCATTTTCCTTAAATCAGAGCTACATATTACAAGAAAATGAATTGAATATACAAGTTAAGGTTCATTATGTACCTTGCAGATGAAAGTGTATGAGAAGCTGTCCTATCCACAAAATACAAATATGTGATCTGTCACTAAGACAAGTAGATTCCACTGGAGTATGAGGGCACAGTGAAATTTATCTTATCAAGGAAGCTTATGGTAGTGAATGGCTATAAGTGGCCATCTTACCATATTTCTGTCTCCACATTAAAATATTTTACAGTTGTATGGAACTACAATTTGACATGTGAATTGAGAATCTATAAATAGCTCTATGTATGTATGTATGTATGTATGTATGTATGTATGTATGTATGTATGAGGTATCATCTCTGTGAGGTGATACCAAATGCCAGAAAAACTGGATTTCCCTATACAACTGCACACTAGCAACAAAATCAAATCTAGCAGTTTAATTCTTCTTGCTTTGAATCTACTTCTACTGGTCCTCTAAAGTCTAATAGGCTCTGTTTTATTCCTCATTTCACCATTGCATGTGGTTACTTTATCCTGTTGTAAGATCTTTTCTTTGCCTACTCTCAACCTTAGAAAGACAGCTTGTAGCTTCAGTGAAAAATCTGACCATTACTGAAATAGGCCACACACAAAAAAAGAAAAGAACAGAACAAGAAAGGGCAACCTACATGATACTCTCTTACTATCCCCCACTTAACAGCATGGATATTTTGCCATACTTTGATTTTTCTTTTAGGTGAAGCGGCAATGTAGAGAAAGCTAGGTCACAGGAGTGTTCAAGGGGAATTTAAAAATGAACATGTTTTGGATTCACTGATCTATACTATAAAAAGGATGATTGTCAGCTATGAGCAAATTTAACACTCAGAAATCCTTATAGGATTGACTGCAAATATACGGGAAGTCACTAGATGAAAGCTCAAGCTAACTATATCTGGACCTATAGCCAAGTATTCCTATTTTGCATAAAGGAAGGATAAAGACTAAATTAAAAATAAAAGAAACCCAAAGCCTGAATTTTTTTTTTTTTTAGATTATCTCACTCAGATGTCCTGTAGGTTAAAAAAAAAAAAAAAGGCAATAAGTTAAAAAAGGAATTCAATAACCAAACACCTCCCCTCTGCTAGACCTGTATTTCTACTTCCTGAAAGTGAAAGGCACAGAGGCAGATGAATGGGGTTAGAGTGAGGGTGAGGCAGGAGTAAAAAAAGCCATACAAAAGTACGGGGTCAAGATTTCCAAAAGTAGGTCCAGAATCTGACTACAAATCCTATTTAAGGATTTTTTTAGCTAACCTTACCTTTCTATGGTCATGGATTTTTTTTTCCAGCACAGTTTCAACTTGATCTCAGCAACAGTGATCTCAGGAACATTGAATGGTTTCACCCACTACCCAGGCTCCTAATCAGGAACCTTTCCTTTATTCCCCAAGTCTCATCAATGATCCCTGCCTCTCGGTGCTACATAGTTACTATTATCTCAAATCTCATGGTTCTCAAAGTATAGTCTGTGTGGCATAACTATCCCCTGGAAACTCATTAGATGCTGCAAACTCTTAGCCCCACCCCACACCAATTGAAATGGAAACTCAAAGGTTGGGTGTAGCAATTTGCAACTTAACAAGCTCTCAAATTGATTCTCATACACACTCAAATAGGAAAATCACTCTTCAAATCTCTCAGTTACCAGCATTCCCTTGTTAATTGACACCTGGCCCTTACCATCGTTCATCTGGCCTATACCAATGGTCTCCTAAGTGGTTTCATGGCTTTCAGGCTAACCCCATCTGATCCATCCTCCAAACTATTACCAGATGAACCCTCTAGATCACAAATGTGATTATGAGAACCTCAGTACTTCCTCCTTGCACACAGAAGTGGCTTTTAAAGTGTCACTAAGTGGACTTGTTTCTAGGGTTATCCTCGGGCAAGATAGAGGTTCAGTGGTTGAGTCAACAAACTTCAAGTTTCACAAGTAGTGTTAGGAACCAGTGACCTACAGAAAACAAGAGATTCTCCTTAGGCCATTTAAGTCCCTCTTCATCTGTACCCGACCTGTCTCTTTAGTTTCATATCGTCTCATGTCGACTTCCACATCACCCTTTAGTCGTATTGAATGACTAAAGTTTCTCTAATAAACCGAGTTATTTGATGTTTCTGTGCAGCCGCTTCTTTTACTTATTTCTTTGCTCATTAGATAATAGCAAATTGCCATTCCCTACTCCCCACCAGGCCACAATACTATGCCTCCAATATTAATAGCATTACCTTCTCCATGGAGCCTTTCCTGATGCTTATTTCTCAGCCCTCTAGTAGATGAAGTTTATTAGCCCCTCTTTGTCTCCTCACAGTGTCAATAATAGTTGTACTTGTTAATATATATTGAAAGCTTGAAGCTTGTACTATGTTATATGCCAGGTATTATGCAAAGTGATTTATGTGTCATGTAACTCCTAAAATGCAACTCATATTAAATCTTCTAAGTCTATGCAGTATGAGGTATAATTTTCTCTATTTTAGGGCCTCCCCGGTGGCGCAGCGGTTGAGCGCTGGGTTGCGAAGCTGCCTGCAGCCTCTGCAGCGCGGTTCGATCCAATCCCCGGCTGCTCCCCGGCCACCAGAGGAGGGTCCCACATGACGCGCAGAACTCTCCTGCCGCCCGCTGCTCCCCTCAGTGCTGTACTTCGGTCCTTCTGCCTGCTCTGCTCCCCGCTCTGGCTCTGGTGAATTCTCTCACCCTCCCGCGCTTCTGACTGTACCCAGTGCTTGTATAAATAAAAATAAATAAATTTTTAAAATAAACAAACAAATAAATAAATAAATAAAATAAAAAATTATCTCTATTTTAGAGGTGAAGAGACTGAAATTAACAAAAATTATACTTAATCTACTTGCCCAGGCTGTGCAGCCACTAGATCATCTTACCTAGTTAAACCCCAAAGCATATGTACTTACCCTCTACAGCACAGCGACCAGGCCCATAACACACAACTTTTTTTTATAACACACAACTTTATGCTTGTTCTAAAACCCATGCCAGGCTAATTTATTAGAATAGTAGTAATGATCTTTCTTGCTGCTGTAGGTGCCCCATGAAAGAAAGACAATGTTTGACTTTAAGCCTATCCACAAAACTTGTACCAGAGACATCAAGGCAAAAGGATGGCGGGCGAGGGGTGGGAGGAAACGATACAAGTGGTCCATAGAAGGAGAGGGAAAGAGAGCTACATTCTCTCTTAGACTGGGGTGGGAGCAGAGTACTGTCAGGTATTTCAGGGATCTCATAATTGGTCATACTTCTAATGGAGGGGCCTGACGTGGACATCTAAAAAAATGGTCACTAAACAAATATCCCTGTGAACCAAAATCAGCATTAACTATGCCTGTCAGCAATCACAGCTGCTGATAACTAGAGGCTTTTCCTGAATTTTCTGTACCGGGTAAACCTCAGTGAACAAGTTCTCCTCACCATTATAATGAACTACCACAGACCTGGTGGCACAAAATAACACAGATTTATTTACAGGTCTGGAAGTCAGAAATCTGCAATGAGTCTTGCTGGGCTAACATCACGGCATTGGCAGTGTTACATTACTTTCTGGAAGTTCTGCTGGATAATCGCTTTCCTACTCTTTCCAGCTTCCGGAAGCCACGACAATCCTTGGAGTGTGATCACCATCCTCAAGGCCAGCAATGTTGGACCAAGTGCTTCTCAGGCTGCCACCTCTCTGAGTGTCTCTTTTCTGGCTCCCTCTTGCACTTTTAAGGGCACTTGTGATTACACTGGTAACCAGGATAAAATCCCTTGCTGAATAGCAACCTTACTTCCATCTGCATATTAATTCTCCTTTGCTATTTGATACAAAATTTTCACAGGTTCAGGAATTGGGGCATGGAGGTGGGGAGGGTGACATTCTGCCTACCACGACCAGTGATTCCTGTAGGTTATTTTGAGTGTGAGGGCTATTTAAGACTATACATATCAAGTAGGTTCTCATATAATAATCAGAAAGGTTCTTATATAATAATATTTTTAATTTAGAAAAATAATATGAATGTCATGAGCAAATAAATTCATATGCCTTCTATTCCTACTTCCCTTGATTATTTATTTTTTCTATGTCTAGGTCAGCCCTCACATCTCTGTGATTAGAGACCATGTCTCTTATTGACTTTTGTTTTTCCAGCACCTAGCACTGTGCCTAGTACATTGTCGAGATTTATTAATGTTTGCTACATTGATAAATAAATGAAAAATGCTTCCTCTGGAAAATGTAGTGGTATTCACTACTTAGTTCAGAATTGTACATATCTCAAAAGCTGAATTTTGTGCTAAAAAGGGAGGGGGAGCTGAACATATACTACTTTAAAAATCCATTTAAGGGGCCTCCCTGGAAGCCTAGGGGTTAAAGGCTCAGTGTTACCACCAGGAAGGCCCACTGTGAAGGCCTGGGCCTGAGTTAGATCCCCCGCTAGGGAGCTGACCCACATGGCACAGCAGACCTCTCCTGTTTTGCCCACTGCTCCCCTTAACAGTGTATTTCAGTAAATCCTCCTATTCTGCTCCCTCTCTGTCTCTGGTGAATCCTCTCACCCCCTGCACCTCTGGCCTACACCCCAGTCCTTCTACACACACACACACACACATTTTTTTTTAATCCATTTAAAGCAGATATGAGAGGCATTTTAAAAATATTTCTAGAATGGAACATTCATCAGACGAATAAGAAGTAAAATAAAGGGAAGTGCTCCCCTAAACCTTATGAATTCTTAGTTATATTTCATTTAAAATCAATAAGGGAAAAGTCACTTCTTAAATATTATGATTCATGAACTTCATTTACTAGAATCTTTCTTTTGATTTGATCAGAATAGCCATCCTTATATAGTACTTGAATTGTTGATATTTTATTGCATGACCACATTTCATTATTAAGTATTAAACACTATTATTTATGGCCACTACTTAATCTGATGTGTGATAGAAAAATTACTGAAGGTTTAGCATCTCAGGAATAGGATTTTATAGGGATGAAGGACTGAGTAAGAAGAGTCAATGGTCCTTCAGCTGCCCCTCAGATCATTAACTCCAAGTAGTTATTTGCTTCCAGGCACTGTCCTGAGGCCAGGTTGTTATTGCTGTGATACACAGATGAAGGAGAATATATTTTAAATGCTTTAATATGAACTCAGTGCTCATGAAGGGTGCCAGATTGAAAGCATTGGAGTCTGAAGTCATCGGGTTATGCACTTGGCTGGTTCCAAGTTACAGAAAGAAGCTTGACCTTGAATGACCACCTTGCAACAGGAAGGTTTCCTGAACTCCAAGAGACTGACAGGGGAGCAGCATAGCAGCATCCCAAAGTTAAGCATTCTTATCAAGGAGGAAAATGAGGCCATTAACTAAACTTCTACTTGAATCTATTTAGTATAATGTCAATACTGGTGTGTGTTGGGGAGGAAGGTGGTGTTAGGATACACAATTGCTTTAAGATAAAAAATCAATAAACGCCTTATTACCAATGCACTAAAACACTTAAATAGCAGCAATCTTTTAAACAACTGGTGTGTGTACTCCAATTTAATGGGCAATCTTGATTCCATTTTGCATACTTGAGAAGAGTCCTTAATTTTCTAAAAATCATAGAATGTTTGAGCAGGAAGAAAGTTGGAGCACTCCAGCCCAGCACTTTTTTTATTATAGATATGTGAAAAGCAAGGATCAGAGTGCAGAAGTGACCTGAGTGGTACCATACTACTCACATAAGACTGAAAGTAGAAACTGTTTTCTGATTAGTGGAAAGGGATTTTCTACGATACCATGTTGTTCCTATAAGGGAGGAAAAATAGCTGCTCTCTGAACTTAAATATTTAGTGCCAATTAGTTTCATAACTGCACATTTTTTCGACCTATTAGTTATTTTCCCTCCATTCTACTCTATTTATTCACATTAGGTTAAGAAAACTGTCATTTTCCACACACTCAAACCTTCTTAGTATGAAAAACAGCCTTTCAGTTAATACTACACAACTGGCATACACACAATTTCCAAATTCACAAAATTATTTTCACAGATAACACAAATGTGCAAAGATTACATCTTCCTTCCTCAAAAACCTTCTTTTTAATCTGTCATTTTATTTTCTGATGATAATTTTTTTCCTATTGTGATCTGATCTTTTTGGCAATGGTATTATCTTAAAGGCAGTGACTCTGAAGAATGACAAAAAGAACTATGTGCATAGTTAAAATTGACAACTCCATCTAAACTGACATTACAGACTAATTTCAATTAACTGGAGCCCAATTAACAAGTCCAGTCTGTTAATATATGTGTAGTGTATTTTTTTGATGAGCAATGCAAATTTTAAGATTTTATGGAATTCATTTTTATGTACTTTCAGTTTCATGTACTTGAAAGAGTATCAAGTGATTCCAGAGACTTGCCACAAATTCAGATATTCTTTTGACTATTTACAAGTTAGAATGAGAACTTATATTTTAATAATGATGCATAACAATGCTAAACATAAGTACAAATGTGGGGGAAATTCAATGCTTTCTAATCCCTACTTACTAAGGACTTAACATTGACCAATACTTTTAATTAGAATGGAGAGCAATGAAGGAAGTCCCTCAGGTAACTGAAAATTTTTATTAATTTGAAAATCTCCCCTGCCTTACCACATTTTCTCACATATTCCATCTAACAAAGGACTGAATTTAGCAGTAATCACTCTCTCAATATTCCAATGAATTCTATCTGCATTGGTACATTTACCAAAAGAAATGGCACAACAACTTTTGCTTAGTAGTTGCTCAATAAATATCTGTTTAGCATATGGAATGATAGATGGAGAGGTGAAAAAGAAGGATGGAAGGTTAAATAAATGAATACAATACCATGTTAATGCTGATATTTTACTTCAGACTTTCCTAAAAATATAAACGTTCATTTCGGGAGGCTAATATTTGTTTTGGCATTAAAATTATCTGATGGAATATATTTTCCATTCATATGGAGAAATATCAAGCTTATTTTCAGTCAATGAAAACTACTAAAGGATTTTGCAGATATCTGCATTGGTCATAGCTCTCCTTCATAATCTGCATATTCCTATTAGTCAAGGAATCTCTTGGTTTTAAACGCTATATGTAGAAAAGGTCACAGACTCTTCAAATATATAGAACAGACTGCACAGTTGGTTTTCAAAGACTCTAACAATTATGGAGCACAGACAAAGCTTATCTATACATTGGCCAAATAGGTTTCTAAAAGTCTAAAACAATTCATCTCATTTACATGGCACTCAATACATACAATTGACTGTATCAGTGGGACATTCCATTCTTTTAGTTATGTGTTCAATTCCCAAAGTAATTTTTTCAGTGAAGAATGCACATACCTTGATAGATCCAGAAGTTATGGGAATCAAAAAGGAGACAGCTGAATAAAGGTCACCCTTGTAATTCCTGTAAACAAATTAGGCCAAATTATCCTTCAAACATATGTACAATCAGATCCAAAACAATCCTCATATGAGGGAAAGGAAGACACTGGGGTGGGAGTGGGCATGGGGGGCTACGAATATAAAACTTTTTGGCAATTTACAAAAGATAAAAGGGTCTGTTTCTTAAAAAGGCCTATTTGAAACTTCAATTATATTAAATGTATGTTGCTAATAAAAAATTTCTTAATTATTGTTGAGTGTACCTAGAGTACTATGAAATTCTTTCCACAAAGACTCTCCCAACTTACTACTACTAAATTTTCGTTCAATATAACACTCCTTTTGAGATGAAATCCGCACAATTTCAGGATGTTTTCACCAGTGTCAACAATTTCTAGTAAGTGCAATTTCTCATACTAACATAGTCCTGTACAGTTTATAGAAAACTTTCATATGCACATTTAATTCTCAGAACAACCTTCTTATAGGATTAAAAAATCAAGGCCCGGAGAAGTTCAATGGCTTGCCCAAGGTGACATGTGTGGTTCGTGGCAGAGCCAGGGCAAGAAGCCATGTCCCCCATGACTTTTGGTTCATTTTTCAAATGTCCCACATGATCTCCTTTATCCAATAGTCGTAGGATTTACTATACGTCTCCATAGTCCACACTTGGTACTAGGCAATAGCTCAGAAACCGTTCCCTATAATTATCCCCACAATTTTACTCAACTTGAGAGATACACTTCTCCCACTGATGTGCATGGTGTCCAGTATGAAGTCACATAGATTTTGCATATATTAACTTTAAAAAATCTTTCAGCAGGGCCTCCCTGGTGGCGCAAGGGGTTAAGCACCACACTGTGAGGCAATCCACAGCCTGTGCAGCACGAGTTCAATCCTCAGCCAGCCAGAGAGAAACCCACACGGAAAGGCAGACCTCTCATGTCTCTCCCGCTGCTCCCCTCAGCAGTGTATTTCAGTCAGTCTGCCTGTTCCATTCCCCACTCTGTCTCTGGTAGTTCCTCTCAACCCCCGCATCTCTGGCCTGTACCCCAGCTCTTGTATGCATAAATAAATAAAAATCTTTTTTAAAAAAAATCTTTCAGCAATAATACAAATTGGTACAACATTTATGGAAGGAAATATGTCAGTAGACACCAAAAGACTTAAAAAAAAGAGCACTCCCTTCAATGCAGTTATTTCACCTTTATAAGTTATAAAGCAATCACAGATATTTACAAAGAGGCATGCATAAGAACATTTTCTTGATTTCTTTATTTTTGTAAGAGTAAATATTGGAAATTGCCTAAATGCTCAATAATTGGAGTTTGGTGAAATAAATCAAGGAACAACCATGTGATAGATTACTAAGCAGTCATTTAATATGCTATAAGAACTGTTAAGATGTCAATTATCATTTCATATAATTTCCACCTAGGGCTTTAATTTGCTGCTTTTATATGATACTTGGGAAGAGTTGGAGGAGGAGGAATTATAACATTTTGTCTGTTTTTCATGTTTTTGCATCTCTGTTTCTCTCTATACACACATATGTAAGTATAGTATATATTTTATTGACATGGAAATATGTTAACAATATATTGATAAACAAAAAGCACATTATAAAGTTATAACAATGTGAGTTCAGTTTAGAAAAAGGTATATATGTATGTAAAATAAATGATTTTCTTCTTTTTGTATATTTGTATTTTCTAATTTTTCCATAATGTACATATATTACTCGTTTCAAAAAGCTGTATTTTTTAAATTCCTCAAAAACCCATTTTAGAAAAGGCAGCATGATGAATTAAAGCAAGAGAGAAGGGAAAATTTTTAAACATTAATGTTCCAATATTTTATGATTGGCACTTAATTAACCTTATCACCCCAATTTATCAATCAAGTAATTCCAAAACCTATTTTTTTATATTTCAGGCAAAATCTCAGAAATGAGGGCAAACAATTTAAGAGTTCTACATAGCAAATCAAGAGAAGACAATATCTAAATGCAATTTTTTAAAAAGGTAGGTCAATAACATCATTGTCACCTTTGACAAAGATCACCAAGGTGACCTTGTAATGATAATAGAGTTTTATATTATTACTAATGATCTCCATATCCAATACACTACATAGAAATCATTCATAATAGAATGAAGTGGTGCTCTTGATTAGTTGCAATCTAATTGCCCAATGTGCATTTTTCATCACTGTTAATGTTGCTCAAAAAAGACCTAGTTGTGCTCAAGTGCTCAGGTGGTTCCATAATAGTGTTAAGTTAGAATCTTTCAAGGGAAATCCTTTTAGAAAGTACTTAGCTCTAGATTACAAAAAATATTCCTGGCTCTTGCGCCATATATACCAAATCACATCTGAGGAAATTGGCTTCATACCCATCAGGCTGATTCTGAACGGAAATTAGCAAAAAAATGCTTTTAAAAAAAACCTCCCTATGTGCAGCATTTTGCCTTGGTATGATACACAGAGGACTGAAAAGCAGGAGGGTTTTAAAAAAATGACATAAATGTTAGAAATGCATCTCACAGAACTAATGGTTATGGCGATAGACTAGCTCTTCAGAGTCCTAAACCCAAATCATTTAACCCAGATTTTAATTAGTGGCATTGCCTCTTGTTTGGACCTATATAGAGAATAATGTTCTCTAGAAAGAGTTCTCAAAATTAACCTACCATCTGAGACCGGCTATGGAGAGTAAACGCAGAAATTGGAGGTGAAGAGAGAAAAGGGGTCTAAAAGTTTGGTTCAAAAAACACACATATATGAATATGCACATATACTAATAGGCACATGTGTGTATGGATAGATATCTTCCTTAGATGGACATTAGAAGTAAAATTCCTGTTCATTTAAGAAACAGGACTTTTTAAACTTGTTTTATAATAATTACTCACTTCTATCCTAATAATGCCTATATTAACACTATTTTTATTTTCAAGGAACTTTGGACTGCACCTATGTTATTCTTTATTTTATTAATGAATATATATTTACATATTGCTACACAGGAAACCTCTAATATTTTTCTAATGGGATGTTTACTCGAAGGCCTTGTAGAAAATAATTGTGTTAATAACAGTTTCCCCACTGCAATAATCAGTGCTCTTAGACAATGCTGCAACACCCTGTATTTTCACTTTCTATAGGCCAAGAGAACTTCTAGGTTTACATTATTGGCTGCAGCTTCTTTTTTTTTTCTGTCAATATGAGCATTTCTAATGATGAGACCTGCCAAAACTTGTCAATGCTATTTTTCTTCTTTTCCATTAGAGGTGACTGTGGCTGAATAGCCAAGTAATCTACAGTGTAACTTCACTTAATTGTTTTTACTACATGACATGAAGAAATATAGTGAGTAATCACTTCTGTTTTACATGAAGCAAATTGCTAGTGCTTTCCACGGCAATGTGAAGAACCTTAACTTGCCTAATCTCTCTTGAATATCCTGTTCAAATCCTGACAGGATAAACTCAGCCCTCCTTGGTTCTCCAGTGAATGAAAGCTAGATTGGATCAGTGGATCTCAATTATTTTCCCTGTCTGTATCTGTAGACCTCTTCAAAAAAAGGCCCCAGTTACAATTCCTCTCCCTCCAGCACTCTCTCTTAAAGAGAATAGGCTTATTTTCTCTGTTTTATTACCTAAACCTCACTTCTAAGGTGGCAATGTTTATAGTTTTGTGGTTTTGTTTCCTCTTTGATTTGTAAATGTATTCTCTGTAATGAAGTTAGACAAACTTTTATAGAAAAGGAAAAAAAAATGACTTCTTATTCATCTTTCCCAAATAACTTTTAGCACTTTCCCTAGTCTTTTTTTTTCTTTTTTTACATATTGAGTGTATACAATTCTTTATCCTGATTTAGCATGCTAGTATAACATAAATGTTTTCCTCTTATCATAAAATATTTGTACACATCATCTTTAATGGCCATAAAATATTACATTGTCTAGATGTACCATAAATCACTTAGCAATTCCCTTGTTGAACATTTAAGTCCCTTCATTTTTCCCACTATTACAAATAATGCTTGTTGAAAATCTTTGCAAATAAAGCTTTTCTGCACTTCACATTATATCTTTAGGACAAATTCCCAGATGCAGAATTACTGGGTCAAATGGTATGTGCATTTTTAAGGCTTTAGCTGCAAACTGCCAAATTTATACCACTTAACATTTCATCACATCCTTATTATTCATTCATTTATTCAACCAATACTTATTAAACACCAACTATGTACCCGTCATTGTGCTAGGTGATACGGATGCAGAAATGAACAAAATAGACACAGAGTCCATGACTTCATGGAGCCAATACACTAGTAGATTTTATAAATCATAAATAAACAGAAAATATAGTGTGATACCAGGTCAATATGAGTAACCATGAGAAACTACATAGAAGTGGATAAAGGCACAGGGAAGGAAGAATCACAATAGGACTTCGCTGACCACAATAAGATGGTCAGGGAAGTCCTTCATGATGAGCAGGAATCAAAAATCTGAATGAAGTGAGAAACAAAACCCATGAAATTTCGGTGAAAATCCATTTCAGGTAGAAGAAATATCAAGTGTATATTTCCAGAGAAACAAAAATGTACTGCATGTTTAAGAAGTAAAATTGAAGGCTGTATGGCTAGAGTGGTATGAGCAAAGATTGGTGGGAAGAATGATAGGGAATGAGGTCCAATAAAAAGCCATGGACCAAATCATGTAGTGCCTTGTAGGCCACCATTAAGATTTTTAAATTTTAAGTGTGTTAAGAAGCCAGCCATTGGAGGACGGAGAGCCAGAAAATAATATTTACACTTTAAAAGGAACATGATGGTTGCTGTATAGAAAACTACCTGGGGACAAAAATGTCTGCAGGGGAATGAATTAGGAGGTAATTTCAATAGTCTGGGTGAGAGATGATGGTGGTTTAGTCTAAAGTGTAATGAATGAAGAGAAAATGATTCAGAGATGAGCTAGTTTGAAGGTAGAGTTAACATTTGTTTATTGACTGAATGTCAGGTGTGAAAAAAGAGGAATCAAGAAAGACTAAGGTTTGGGACTTGAACAATTACACTGAGCATTCATTATCTTTGAAAACAAACAAACACATGCTGTATTTATTGTTCTTAATTTGCATATATTTTGATTACTGAAGAGAGAGCTTTTTTACATATTCATTGGCCATTTTTATTTCCTCTTGTGAATTACCTTTTCATGCCTTTGTCCAAATGACAATTATAAAATTCTTTCCTCCCTTAGCATCTATTTCATTATTTTCGGGTTTTCCTCCTACCTCTCTAACCAATATTCTCCCATCCAAGTACTAACCAGTCCTGACCCTCCTTGCTTAGTTTCCAAGAGCAGATGAGATGGGGCAAGTTCAGGGTGGTTTGGCCATAGACCTGACCAATATTCTGACTTGCTCTTTCCTGAAGACTTCTCTTATTTTACCAATCTCTTAAATTCACTCTTTCTTAAAATTTCACCTCTGCTTCTCTTCTTACTCTTCATATACACTTCCTAGGTGAATTCACCTTTCTATTCCTATGATTTCAACTACTACATTGACTCAACCTCCAGACCTGATCTTCACCTATAATTTCCATCTCTCACAAACCATCTCCATCTCAATGTCTAGATGGTGTCTCTCAATGAGTAAATCCAAACTGACTCATTATGCCCACCAACACTAGTCTTTTTCCTTCTGTTTCCTATGTTGCTTAGTGCCATTACCTAATTTCCCAAGTCAAAACCATCAGTCACTCTTCCTTCTCCCTCACCCTCTGAATGTAATCAATTTCCAAATCCCACCGATGCGATCTTATTTTTTTAAAGATTTATTTATTTATGCATACAAGAACTGGAGTACAGGCCAGAGGTTTGGGGGTGAGAGGATTCACCAGAGACAGAGTGGGGAGCAGAAACAGGCGGACTGACAGAAATACACTGCTGAGGGGAGCAGTGGGCTTGACAGGAGAGGTCTGCTGCACTGGCCAGTGATAAAACTCTTGCTGCAGAGGCTGCAGACAGCTTCACATTATTGTGCATAACCCCTTGCACCACCAGAGAGGCCTGCCCACCAATGCAATCTTATCAATGGTATTCAATTTTTTGCCCTCTTTTCCACCATTACTGTTATTCTCTTGGTACATACATTCAGATTTCTCATGATGGCTACACAGACTCTTAGCCTCACCATGCTGCCAATTTCAATCCACTTCAATCCATCCTTCATATAGGCATTATCTTTCTAAAATCCAAAGTTGGGGGCCACCTTCCTAACTTTACTTCCTAACTTTAAAGCCCCTAACCTAATTCAGTAGATTTGTCTATAATACACTACATTGCATGGTTTTGGATAAACAATCTGAAAAACCAATCTCCAGTATAACATTCCATGCAGGAAAAATCTTAACATTCATTCAACAAATAAGTACTAAGCACTATCTGTGTGTCTGATACATACAAGGAAATAAAATAAGATCTAGATAGGAAATAAAATGACACTGTTACCTTGCGTTGGTGTTATCCATTCATTTATCCTTTGCCAGGTGGAATGTAGTTTTCCATATTTTTTGACTAAAAAATTACTAGTTAATCCTTAAAAGCCAATTCAAATGACATATCAATTATTAAACTGTATCTATCTTTGAGTTTCAAGAACATTCCAATTATTTCTCTTCTAGAGCATCTGTTACATAATAAGAACGCACTTATATGCCTGTTTCTGCCCACTAGATAAATTCTTTAAATGTCTTTGTATCACTCCATTATCAGGGGCCTTTAAATAGTTTTGGTAAATGAGTGAATGAAAAAAACGAACAAATGAAATTTTTTTCATGAAGATTGTTTTATTATCTATAACCCAACCCACAAAATACTGAAGTCTTCAATAAAAGAGGCCAATACATGAGAACTGGAGAGTCTATGAAAATCACTTGAGACTTCATGACCCAGTTCCCTAAAGCTCTGTGCAAACCTTGATTGTTTCCCTTCCTTTCAACAATAAAGTAGTCCCAAGTATTTTGCTAAATGTCTGGGACCAGAGTTCTCTTGCTAGGTCTACTGTTGATGTTGTATTTTTTAAAAAAGATTTATTTATTTATTTATACAAGCACTGGGTACAGTCAGAAGCGCGGGAGGTGAGAGAATTCACCAGAGCCAGAGCGGGGAGCAAAACAGGCAGAAGGACCAAAGTACACTGCTGAGGGGAGCAGCGGGCAGCAGGAGAGGTCTGCGCATGTGGGACCCTCCTCTGGTGGCCGGGGAGCGGCTGGGGATCGAACCAGCACTTAAGAGGCTGTGGGCAGCTTCACAACCCAGCGCTCAACCGCTGCGCTACCAGGGAGGCCCTCTATTGTTGTTTTACACATTTTCTTAAACATGTTTTATTCCATGTTATACAGAAATATATTGTGAAAATTTTCTCTCTGCTGTGTTATATTACCCTTAAAATATTTCTCTTGCGCTGAATTCTAATTGTTTACATTGAAATTACCTCACTTTCACAAGTTGTCCAATGTTTCATCAAGGCAATATCTCAAACAGGGGAAAAGAACAAAACAATGAACAAAATGTAGCACCCTTGTGTAAACACTTCCTGGATTTGAAGCCAAAAATAAATGGTGTCACACCTAAGTGTTGACATTTTATTAGACTAAACATGAAAGATATGTCACAAATGCACCAACAATGTATGGATACATACACAGAGTAAATCTGTAATAAAAAGTACCAGCCCAGAAAATTGGTGTTATTTCAACTCTTACCCAGAATAATTAAAAGAATACATGAACCAAAAACAATATAAAGAATAATATTTAACATTATACTGAGAATTCTATAGGATATACATAATTTGTCATATTTAGAAAAACAGCAAAAATGTTAATCATTTCCAGTATTTTAGTGAATGTCCCAGAGCTTCCTTTCTCATAAACCTAAACATTATAGTAGCTGAAAGAGAAAGACAGGAAAATAAGAGGGGAGAAAGAAAGGAGGAAATTTGGCAGGGAGGGGAAAAGGCAAAGAGGAATGAGAGTGATTTGATTGATATTTCAAGGTCCAAGTCTTCTCAAGTTTAAGCAATAGGTGTCAATTGGCCAATCAACTGCACACTCTCCTCCCTTAGAAATCACTAGATCTCAAAGTGATCTTTCTACAAGGAGTTTATTTGACTTGCACAGCAATTCTGTCAATGTTTCCCCTCATTGTTCTAAATATATAATGAGTCAATCACAAGAATATATTCTTTTCAAACATAGAGTAAGCAAATATGTAATAAACTTAATATGTTTCTGTAAAGATTCTTGAGAAATCCATGTCTAAAATGTACTTTTTAATAAACATTCCTTTAGAAAAAAAATCCATCCCTATACACATAAACACAAACATATTTTGGGGTGAGTAAATAGAGCAGGATATCACACATCAATATTACTCAAATGCTTGCAATTAAGCAAAGCATCTTTAAAAAAGAAAATCATTAATGCTCAAGGGGGTAACACAGAGAGTGCAAATTCAAAATGTTGATCAGAAACATTTTGTTGATAGAAAATGAGTTAGCTAGCAACATTTTAGGTTTAGAAGGCTTCCAGTTACTGTGTGGTTGTAGTGTATTTATACACCTCTATATTTAAACACAGGTGGTAATTAGCAAGATTGAGACACCTTTAATAAGGCATCATCATAGGTGCAAAGGATGTGTAGCATAAGATGAGTTCATTATCAATAACTTTCCTGAATTAATCATCTCTTAGGACATTTAATTTTAAATGTACCTGAAAAAAACCTGGATTACTGAGATAGGCCATCTGTAGTATCTTTTTCTAATTTCTCTGAACAACTGAGTAGTTTTCTTAAAATGTCTATATACAGCTGGGACATAGGGATTGCAATATCTAATAAACCAATTGTTCATCTAATCTGGCACCTTCTTTTTGACAGGTGTCTAAACCACATAGAGGCATTAGAAGTAATATAAACACTTAGAATCTACCAATTATGCAAAACCATGCATCTGGGAAATTTTCTCCTTGACCTTAGTCAGCCATCATATTTATCCCTGAAGTATGCAAACTGATAGCAATGTACTTTTATTCTGACTGCTTTAAAAACCTTTCATACAGGCAGCTAAAAACACTAAAACTGTAATTCCAAACATTAAAATGAAAAGATTTCCTCTGATACATCCATATAGGGATTCTAATGAGAGTTACATATGTATGTATTATATATTAGTATATCATCTACATCAACATTCTAAATATTTATAATATTTTTCATATAAATAGGAAAACAACTGAAAAGCAAATATATAGTAAATTCAAAAGGGAAACTGAGGCTATTACATCGACCATCACTGGGGTGAAAAGTCAAATATTTGGAATCATCCAGATGATTGACTGTGCCAAGCATCTGCTGACAGATTATAGAAAATGAAGATGCTACAGAAGTTATCACAGAGATAGATACTATGACATCAACAATGTTGACTTAATTTCCCATGTTTTACTCAAATATTTTGGTATCATACATATATGGTTCAAGGAACAAAGATAAACTAACAAAACATGCAATTCAATAACTAACAACAGGACATTCATATCCATCAATATTCCTTAAAATGTAAAAGTGCAAATATTATTTTTCCTAAGCTTTTATGTCACCACTTCATTCTATTATTAATAATTCTGTCTGGGATGTTTGTATTTTGAAATCTTAATGACTTAAAACAAGAAAGTACCTGGTGACATATATAGATCTCCACTCTTTTTGTTCTTTTTGGGAATCACTTTTTCTTGAATATAAAGTAGGAATTTGTTTATAGTTGCAAATACACACAAAAAATTTTTTCTTTAGCAAGACCCATAGCTGGTAACATTGCAAAACCTTAACATGAATTGTAATTCAGCTCAAATTAGAGTTTGTGATTCCAATTTTGTAAGTCATAACCAGTCACAAAAGTGTTACAATGGAATATGAAAAACATTAAAAGACAATTTCCTCATTATTTACTAATCAACTGATAACAGCCAATTAAAATTAAAACAATCAGTATGCTTTAATGGGAACGAGCAAAGCGAGTATTTTACAAATTTTAAATCAATGTATTCAAATACATTTGCTCTGTAGTGGGGTATAGATATTTTAATAAAATTGTTTTTATATTTGAAAAAGAAAATAACCAATTGTACCTGGAAGTTTAAGTATCATGTATATTTAATGTTACTGTGATGGGTAACTAGGCTTCTTCAAAGTCTACGAAAATCATAATTTGAAGGAACATTTTTTTCAACATAATAGCTATTATGAAACTATTTTATAGCTGTGAAAATCCTCATAGAACAAAAATACTCTGTAGCATACCTAAATACCAATAGGATTATGCAAATCAAACCTCTATTTCTGTAATTATTTTTAAAGAACTGCTTGAGTAGGGACGAAGAGGGTTGCAGAAAGATCCTCAGGAAAATGACAGAGATGGCACTGATTTGTGGTCTGCTTAATCATTTATTGCTCACAAATTCAATTCCCCAGCCTCTTACAGTTACTTTCAAGGACCAACAGGCTGGCATGAAATTAAATTAACAAGCAGGTTCCCATCCTGAATTAGTGACTCCCAGCTGTCTGTCCCGTCTAGTTTCCATGGCAGTAGAAGAATTGGTGGAAAATGAGGTGTGGGAAATTTTAAGCCAACATATCAAACTCTTTATGTTGATTTCTTTAAACTAATGAATCAGTACTGGGGGTGTTGGAGGGAGGTAGAAATGAAGTTCAAGTTTTTAATTTCCTGGGTCGTTGAAAAGGTCAGGGTGGTTTTAGTTTTGTAATTGTTGAGGGATGCAAACACATCTCCTTAAATATTTCATAGAAGGCTAAAGATTTGGGATGGCACTTACTTCATTATGTATTTTATAACAACCCAAGGATGTTTAAGGTACTCTAAGTGTATTTCAAAGTGTTTCATTTTTTTGTTTCTTTTCTGATATAGACATTAAAATTCATCAGTCTGTTAAATGACTTCAAAACATCCAGAGACTAAGTAAAAAATTCTCTCAACCAACCAGATGTTTGTTTGCATCACCTCAAACAGCTGGATGGTTGACGGAACTTTTCACTCACATATTTGGGTGTCACCTGGATACAGCCATAGAGACCTGTCATAAGTACCCAGGAAAAAAATATTAATCTTGGCACAAACCTACCATAAACACAAATATGAAAGCTCAGAATACAAGCTTCACAGGAGGTGATCCACTGATATGAAAAGAGGTTATTTAACACGTTTTTCTGTGTACATTTTCCCATTAACTTCTCCACTCATACAATTAGAGTAGGGCGGGGATGGAGAATCCAATATTTCAGAGTCATTACATCACATTGAAAACATCATCCAAGAGATAGTGGCTAGTTGGCATATATGAATGTTTCACCATATGCTATTGTTTACCTAAAGTGGAGGCTTGGACAGGAAGTAAAATTCAGAATTTTTTTCTAAGTTGTAAATTATCCAAGATTTTATTTCCAGGTCTAGAAATGAGCCCTAAGGTTACATAAGTATTTAACAGGCTTTATTTATCAGACTTCAGTTATTATTTTAAACATATTTGGGATCCAACATCAACCGTAAATATATTTACTATCTCCAATTAAAACTAGTTCATTTTGATTATATACAAAAATTTTAGAGCAGTGCAACTGGTATAAATATTACTATACAAAAAATTTTCAGTTCATTCCATCAGATTCCAATCTCCTCAGTCCTATTTTTTATTGGTCCTAAATGTAAGTAAATCGCTGGTCTTGCTAAATTGTACCATAGACCATCCAGTAAACTAAATTCTCTATACATTAAATAAGTCATTATAACAGAATCCACATACTGAAGAGACACCTAAGGTTGGACTATGAAAGTTTTTAGGAATAATCAAAAGCTGTGAAACCTTTTATAGTAGTCACCTGCTCAAATTAAGCACAGTTCTATTTGATATTTAATTTCCTCAATTCTAAAAATCAATGGAAAATGGAAAGGAATGGAAATAGTACATTAAGCCAGGATTCAAGGATTCAGACCGTTTTACCTTTTAGGTGAAGGAAAACTAATAGTAATCTCTGTGGGAAATAACAGCTTAATCTAACACTCAAAATCTGCAGATGATTTAAAGCAGTTGTCTATAGGAACACTTCTGAAATTTGATTCCTTTTAATATTTTATAATCAACAGCTACATGTCCAGCTATGGAATTGCTAAATACTATCCCTCAGTCTTCATCATTTAATCTGCCTGTATTTGTGCTAGTAATTCTGTTCAAACCTATCTTCCAAATGGTACCTGATTGGAATATTTTTCACATATGCACAGATTACTACTTTTGAGGGTAAATCAACAGGAATTTAAAGAAATGTGTATATCAATAAAATTATCATACATGCTTTATATCCAATATATGTCATTCTCATGGGATGGTTTCTAAGTGTATGCGTGAGAGAGAACATATATATGAGTATTATAAGAAAATGTGTTTTCATTAAAAAAAAATCGTTGAGTCGGGTATTCAAAGTTCTGGTCTTCTTTGACCTCAGGTCAGTAAGTAAGTGAGTGAGTAAATCACTCAATCAGTTATTTGGGAAACTTCAGGGAATTTATTATCCATTATCGTAATCTACACCAGGCTCTTGATAACTATACTTAAAACTGAAGCTGATGAACTTTTGGGGAAAAGCAAGTTTCAAGCAAAAAAAAAAAAAAAAAGAACACATAAACTGTAATAACTGTCTCTAACATAGAATGGGCCAAAAAAAAAAATGTTATGTTAATTAATACCCAATCCTCATTCCACTCCCAAGTTTTAAGTCTCTCATGGAAAATAAAGTTCCTCTAAGCCTTCTGTTTTCAGAACCAACATATCAAAAGAATATTTTGCAGTTTGATGATTTATAGTAATATTGTACAGCATAAACTTCAATGTTGGCCTGTTTGGCTTCAGTAGGAATCTTTGTATTAAATGTATCAGAAACGTACAACTACTATGAAGGAGACGATGGTCATCTCTGTTTGTTATACATATGGAATCTTAGGATATTTAGACTTTGAAGTGGTCCTTTAAGTGAGAGGGTAGTTACATACAATCTGCCCTTACCTTTTATCACACTTCTATGTTTGAATATTTGAAATGTCACTTACTCACCCTTACAGCACAATGATTTCACAAATCATTCTTTCCTTCAGTCCCGATGTATATTTTGCCAAATGAATGCCTATTCTTAATTCATAATTGGAGCCCAGAACTAATGGTAAATACTGATTCATGTTTTCAAAAAATATTTGCTTTTTACTGTATCTGGAATTTCTCTAAGACCACTCTATTTTATCATGCAAATATTAACATTTCCTCCTAGACCTGTTTTCTAGAAACACCTGTTTTTCAAAAACATTTTGTGGGACAACCTGAAAACTTTTAAATAGCATTTACACCATGGCTTCATTTTAGAAATTACCTGGACCCCTTTGCAAATCCAACTTGTGACTTTTTATTATCTTTTAGAGGTTCCAACATCACTTTGGCATACTTGAAAGCTTTTAAGTACCCTTAAAAAAAAAACAAACAAACTTTGCAATGGTAAATTTATACACCACACAAAAAACTTGGACAATAAATGGCAAAGCTCAGATTCTGGTTTCCTTGTTATTTACTTTAAGGGTTACACTGAGCTTTATGAAAATTCTTTCACTACATTGCAGATATGAAGGGGGGGTGAGCAAGCAAGCAAATGCTGGGCAATCATGGAACAGAACGTAAAGCTGTGGATCACCTTTTAATTTAAAATGCCTTTCCTTCTTCAACTGTACTCTTTTTAGAGAGCAGGAGTATCCTATGCTGCAAATCAGAAGTCTTTGGACTAAGATGACCAAGATATTTCAACCAAATGATAGTAACAGAGCAGACATTTGCAATGCCTCCTACAAACAGGTTAAGAGTAGCGGTTGATCCTCAAGATTGTGTACCTGGTTTGTTAATTATAGTCATAGAACAATCTAAAATTCAAGGAAGCTCTCTCTGACCCTCACCACAACACAATCAATTAAATGCTAATCTAAGAGCACCTATTACAGTCCACTGGGGTGTTTCGTTTCCTTCATGTTGCTAAAACTGTATGGCTACTAATTTCCCTGCTATGGAACCAGGAACTTCTTTTTATATTTCTCCGGACCACCTCAAATATTTCTCCGGACCACCTCAAATACACCTTCGGAACAGCATTGCTTTAAAAAAAAAGAGAGAGAGAGAGAGAGAGAGAGAGAGACCAAAACGGGAAAGTTCAGGGCGTCTCCTGACCAATTGCTTCAGATTGAGGATGTAGTTTTTCTATCCATATTAGCATATTGCCAGCAGCAGTGATGCAGATCAGCTAAACCAGAAGCTGCCGACGGCAAGCAAAGGCAACAAACCAGCCCCCGCCCCCACCCCTACTCTCCTGGTGGCGAAAAATATGTCGAGACGACTTCTACTAGTGGAGTGAGATCGTCTGTCTCCGCAATTGTAAACAACCGGCTGCACTAGGTTTGCTGAAATGTTTAAATACACTGCTGACTGCAAACACATCACACTCACCAAATCGCGCTAACAGTCGCCCCTTCTCCACCTCTAGGAAAAGCATCCTAGAACTGAATTGAAAATCCGCTAGTGGTGGATTGGAAAAAAGTGAGGTTACATTTCCCGAGGCTTGCCTAGAGGCTACTTGGCGCTCGGCAGATGGGCTGGCCGCTGCTAGATTCCCGGGACGACTTCTCAGGATGAAATGTGGAAACACACAAACCCGCGCGCAGCTGAGCGCGTGGTTAAAGGCAACACCGACGGCTCCAGAGCACTCTGCTGCGTAATGACTGTCTCTTTTGACAAAGATTAGGGTACTGAAAGGACGCGTCGGGTGGGGCCCCAGAAGGCATAGGTTAGAAGGAGGTCGTGAAGTTCTTCCCGGAACCTAGGCTCCCCGAGTGAGGTTCAAGGAGAAATTCAGAAGCAAACAGGTACCAAAGTGCGTCCTAGCCCCTGGGCATCTTCTCTCAGAAAGAAGGCAGGAGCGGGACCCCAGTGGCTGGGTCCTGGGCGGACGCTCCAGGTGGGAAGAAATGCGGGAGTAGAGGCGCCCCCTCGACTCCTCTCCGACAGAGCCCGTCCGCCCACCTACCATCGTCCCTACCCCCTGACCAGACTGTGGGTCCACTTGTTAGAGTGCCAGGGCTCTGAGTGAGAGGTGAGAGGGGTCCCTTTTCAGAACCCAAGGAGTTGGCTGGAAAAAGTGTCGCCCGAGAAGCATAGAAAGCCCTCGAAGGGCAGCGCCCCCAGGCACACTGGAAGGTAGAAATGCGAAAAGGCCGACCTGCGGTCTCCCTCGGGTGGCCCAGAGCGCTGAGCCCAGCGTAGATGTAAAGAAAACGGATACAGAGATTCTGGCACCTCGGGCAAGACTCCCAAAGCGGACGCAGTCCGCCGCTCACAGCCGCAGCCGCCACCCGCCGCCCGCAGCCTCGGGGAGAAGTTCGCCCTGGGTCCTAGGGGTGGGAGGTGGGGGTAGAGGGGCCTCCGCGGAGAGAGGAGGAGGTGGGGGTCAGGAGAAATGCACCTACCTAGTCCAGGCGCAAGTTTCGGTGGCGTCCCCAGGTGCGATACCCCCGCCCCCTCGCCAGGTGCTCAGCCCCGCTGGGCGCTGCCCGTGCCCGGGACTTCAGGCGTGTGAGCCGGTTCCTGCGGGAAACGACTGTAAATCCACATTACTGTTCGAGCTGCCGCTCGGGCCCCCGCATTGCTTTCCTCCGGCTAGCGGCGATGGTGCTGTCAGCCGGCAGCGGCCGGGGGCAGGGACCGAACCCGGCTACTACCGCGCCAGCGGACGATCGCTGTCAGTAGTGCTCGAGCCCGGGGTCGTGTGTGTGAGTGTGTATACGAGTGAGTGTCTGTGAAAGAGAGTGTGCGTGTGTGCGAGCTGAAGGGGTGAGCTCAGCCCCCGGGGCACTCGGAGGTGAACTCCAGGCTAAGCCAGAGCCCGCCGCGCTCCCGGGTGCGGGGCGTCTGCACGGCTGATGGCTGTGCTGATGTTGCCGTGGCCGCCGCCGCCGCGCTCTAAGGCTGGTCGCGGTGGTGCAAAAAATGTTTCTCCGCTACTCGAGACCAAAAAACCTGCCCTGTCTACTGAGCATGCCCGGTTTGACAGCTCCACAGCCGAGGGTTTTTTTTTTTTTTTTTCTTTTCCCCAAGACTCCAGGTTTTAGCCGCAGCTGAAATGGAGGGGAGGGAGTAGGAGCAGGAGGAGGAGGAAGAGAGAGGACCGAGGGAGCAGGTAGCGGGCAGAGGAAGGGAACTCGAGATGAGAAAGATCTGGGTGTTAGAGGGTGGGGAGAGGGAAAGAGAAAGCTGGGAATGGGAGCGGAGGAAAGAAATCTGGATGAACAAAATTTAGATTTCGTACCACAACGAGTTCCTGTCCAGGGAACGCTCATGACCAGCTTTTATTATGTTTTCTCGAGGGTTAGGAGGAGTGGGGTTCAGAAGCGTGCTTGCCATCCCAGAGATCAACCTGGTACATTGTTTCATATTCATGACATACACAACGCGCGCGCACACACACACAGCCCCCCACACACAAAGGAGCGCGATCACTGCTGCGATGTGTAAAGCCTCGGGACAGACTTTGAAAGAATGCGAAGTCTCTTGCCAGTGCAACTTTGGCAAAAATGAAAAAAAGCGAGGGAGACACAGAATTGTTTGGGCTCTTCCTCCTCCCCTCTCCCTGCCTTCCAGAAAAGCCAAGCCCGCTAGCATGGAGCTTAAGTGACCCGCAAGCTCTCCGGCGTCCGCGCGACAGCTCCGCCGACTACCTCCCGTTGACAGTGTGACCCTGAGCTCCAACACCGGCCACGCGCAGCCTCCCCGCGGCGCGTCAGGTCAGCACTAACAACCCCCTTTTCGCCCCCCAGCGCTCCAGCTCCTGCCCTGCGTAGCCGCCCAGGTCCCGGGGCTCCCCAATCAGCTCCGCCCTTCACCCAGCAGAGCTACGGGGCACGTACCCGGGCGAACCCAGCGCTCTGCCCAGAGTCCAGGATCCCTCCCTACCCACCCTCTTCAGCTTCCTCGAAAAAACGGAGAAGCGGAATCTGCATGCCCAGAAACTCGCTACGGGAGGCTGAGGAGTCCTACTGGGCATGCTCAGGACTCGGGGCGCCTAGCGTGAAGGAACTCTCTGGCCGCCAACATCTGCACGACTGGGCCAGATGTGAGTCTGAAGTGGGAAGCATCACGCCCGCTTGGAGTTTGGCTCCGGTTCCGGGAAGGGCGGTGGCGTCGCCCACCATCGTCTTCTCCTTCGCGGCTTCCCAGTGAGAGAAAGACCGTGGGAGATACCAAGTGCCCAGCCAGGGGAGCTGCACCAACTGGAGAAACAGAAGTCTCGCGTACTCCCAAACCCCTTCTCCCCAGCGCCACCCCCACCTAGGCAGGTAGGGGGCGCGCAGAGCAGCGAGGAGAGCCCCGCGTGTGTTCACAGGCTCTACTAACCTCTAGGCGAAGAAAAGAGAGCGCAAAGACTCGAACCTTCTTTGAAAGATGTTTACTGATGGTTTTCTTGAGTGAAGAAAGAAGGGCGTATGTAAATGTGCATGTGTGCACGCACGTTTGTAATTTTTCTCCACCAGAGCAGGGACAGGAAATCGAGAAGCTATTGCCGAGTTAAGAGCCCGCTAGGGGTTGCAATGAGGCTCATTTGGAGCCTTGCTGGCGCTAATTACCGGGAAGAGTTGCTGGCGGCGCGGGGCGCGGTGGGCGCGCACCAAAGCTTCCAGCTGTTCTCTTCCCTGGGTGATAGCAGCTGCACGGCTTCCCGGCTGCATGGTCTGCGCTCCAGAGCAGGGAAACACGGCTCGCTTTCCGAAAGATTGTATAGGGTGACGCCAGGGGGAGATCTCGGAACCGTGTGTTCCCATCTTCCTGGCTTTTGACAGAGTATTTGCAAAGAGGGGGCATTGTAAGCCCGGCACGCCACCGAGGGGAGGAAATATACTGAGCTGAACACTCGGGGGAAGAATCGGGGAATCAAGAGCGCGTTTATTCCCATCGTCCCTATTCCAACACCACCTTCAGCTGTAGGCAGAAATCGTTTAGATCCCTGCCGCTCTCCTTTACCCCCCCCCCCATACACACACACCCGCACCCTCATACACACACCGCTCTGCCAACAAAGAAACAAAAGATGACAACCCGGCTCTGTAGGGGGGAGTAACAACTGCTTCCAGAACTGTCTCTCTGTTGGGCTGTTGAAAAAGCAACGGGGGAAGGATAGGCTAGAAAACCCGTATCTTCCCACTGATATTTATATGAACCTCCTAAAATCCCAGACTCCTCCGAAACATAACAAAAGCGTGTGCTTACCTATCCAGCACTCCTAATATACATCCCAAGCAAAAGAAACATTTCGTATAAAGAACAGAAGCCTGAAATGTGGAAGGAAAAGACGTTGGGGAGACCTCGATTCCCATCTAAGAGTTCTGGAACAGGAAAAAGAAACATCTGGTCAATCACTTCTCCAGTGACTAGAAACACTTGGAGTGTAAGGAAATTCCGTAACCAATGATTAAGAAAAGAGCTCTTCATGAATGAACACAAAATTCTGGCAAAATGGGATGTGGACAAACCGTAACAATGATGGAAAAGGAATAGGGTTTAAAACCACCATCATCTCCCACTGGCTGTCTCTTTGTTACTCTTTTTGAAGACATAGGGAGGAAGGGAGAGTTGATACCTGGGGATTTCTTGAAAGGAAACTCATCTTGTTTCTTTCCTGGTAAATAGGCAATGGGTTTATTCATTTAAAAAAAATCTCTCCTCTCTACTTCCTCCTTATATTTTCTCTCACATTCTTCCCTCTCATTTTCCTTACCAGTCCTCCACAGCTCCCTGGAGCCCTTAATTCATTTGGTCAGCACCTGTCTCCCTTTAGTTTCCTCAAAAACACTGTTTCCCTTTCTAATTCCAAAGTACAGAGGGTCCTGTCACTTTTCTTCCTTTCCCTAAGACCTGATTTACGGCTTCTGTAGGTCCACAGTCTGTTACTGCAGGTGGATTTCCTAAAGCACTTATTCAACTTTAGAGATTCCCCAGACACATTTAAGCAATAGGAAATTGCAGAATTTTCAAGTCGTTTTGCTCATGGGACCAAGAATTTCTATTTCAAATGTGGATATCAGGAAGAAGAAACACTAAATTGCCAGTTTCAGAATGTCCAATGTAAAGGGAAATATAACCAATTGCAACAGAGCATGCAATCTGTATAGGACAGCTATCCAGTTGCCTAGATTATATTATTCAAAAACATTGCAATGAATTTTAAAAGGTTATATATGCCTTTTTGTTACAAAGACCATACACATGCACTCACACACCCTTACACGTTTATCCTCAGAACTAATGTAATTATATGAATTCAATTCAGCAAATTATTATGGAGAATCTACTGTGTTCCAGGAACTGTGCCAGAACTGGGGATAGGTAAAGAAATTGAGACTTAAAGATGCTAAGAGATATTCAAAGGTTTGTGAACAATTCACTAATCAACAAGCATATACTGAGTGGCTATTACTGTAAACCTAGAACAATTTATTCTAAAGAATAATATTAAGATATTCTGGCTTTGAATGTTTAGAACATATTTGATTAATCCATAGGTGACATTATCTGCAAAGAATGCATAATGGAAAATATTACTTATTTCAATCTTGTTTCTAAGTACCCTCATAAGTAAGAGTGTAAGTACTATAATATTAGAAGACTAAAGTCAATAACAATTACATAAAGAAAATCAATGTCAACCATCTGAAATGAAGGAGTTTTGTTTGGTTGTTTGTCTACTGGAAAGATGTTTTCAAAGGCACAATTTCAATATATACTAGTTATAGTGAACCATTATTTCCTATTGCAACTAAAAACCATGTCACGTACCAAAAATTATGAATAGTGTTGGTGCCTTAAACTTTAGTGCTAATGACTTGAAGCAAGAAAGGTAGTTTAATTAATGATATTCTACCCAAACAGTTTCTATAAACAGAGCTGTAAAATTGCAATCACCAGCTTGCTATTAGGGACTGCCCATTTCCAGCAGGCTGTGGACCCTCTCGGGAAAACCAGCCACTTTGGAGGAAGCTCATTTGAGTCTGGACATGAGCAGTTGGTGGCCATGATTCTGCATTCATCTGTTCAGAAGGGAGTCAGACATGTTATTTTTCACACACTCAAGTAGGGCTCAGGAGAAAAACTAATAAGTCAATAAATGTCTTTACCTATTCCTCTTTGGTACCCAAATGGATCCTGTGGGTCTATTTTTCTGGCTGGCATTCCAAGGAGAAGCAAAACAGTTCATTTTTTCAAAAACTTCGGACTTTACCAAGTCATTTTGTATTCCACTTAGCATGCCCTGCTTATGGAAGGATACATTTATGCAGACTATCCCTCATTGGAAAAGCTCCACCAATACTGCTTTACTTTACTCTCAAACTAAAATGTATCCCTTATATAGATTAATCTTAACTTTCAGAAAGCAAGGCTTCTCAATAGGGTGCAATGGCAATACATTTGTGTTACTGCTATAATGGGTTCATATAATTACCCAAATTTGAAATTATACAGTTAAGAGTAGCTCCTTGATCTTTTATTTATATGAAATTCAATTATATTTGATACACATACACATAAAAATTATAGCAATAACAATAATTTGTACCCTCTTAAAGATAATGTAGTACCTTCCTTCTGCAAATCTGAAGCCAATTTTATGCTAGCGTTTATCTTTTTATTGGAAATACTTTTAAGAATATTCCTTTTTGGCACTTTTTAACTATCACAGTTGTTGAAAAGGGGAAATATTGATTTCAAAATGTACTATGATTTCTGTTTGAGAGATGAAATTACACTCCAGAAAAAGAATTTGAAAAGAGTATAGAACAATTAGGATTGTTCTGTTGGCATTTAAATGCATTTGCACTTCACTCTAACTTTGTGACCTCGTCATCATAACCTTTTAAGTGAATTATTATCATGATTGAGTTACAGGTAACTATTAATTTGAATTGAAATAACTAAAGCATTTAGTGCTTCTAAAATGCATGCTTAATAATGGCCAGAAGAAGTCTTTTATAGCCACATACATTAACAATTGCTATTAGATGCTAACAATTATTAGGATAGTCTATCATAAACAGATTTTAAGTGCATTTTATATGAAAATTGGGAACTAGAATATTATCATTTTCCAAGCAATATAATAAACATGAATAATTTCTTCTCAGACTAAGAAAACAAGCTCCCCATAGGTATCTTCATTCTCTCATATTTTCATTGAGCAAAGTAGACACCTCTATGTTAAGTACTGGGAAGACAGTGGTAAACAAAACATACCCCTTCCTGCCTTTGTGAAGAATATAGTCCACTGGCAGGAGATGGACAGAACCAACCCCACAGTAAAATACAGTTCTTGTCAGGATGCAGGAGAATATTCTCCCACCTCTCTCAGCTGGACAATTTATCATCAGATATATTAATGGGAGAAAAGACCAAATTTAATAACACATGTATGAAGAATTTACATGACTGTGAATTCTAAAGTCAAAGGGACAAACTGGGGGGTTTTAATCCTGGGCTAAGGGAGCTGGGGTGTCAAGGAGGAAAGGGGTTCTCACATGATGAGGAGGGCCTAACTTCTTATGACATAATCTTGCCTCTAGATGTATGCCTTGCCTTATGATAAGCTTCTCCAATGAAAAGTTTATTTCTGGAGACAGCCCAAAAATCTAGGTAATCTTCATTCTTTAAGGTTATGGAAACATTTTCTTCTGAGGCTCACAGCGCCTTGATTGACATGAATTCTACACACCAAGGTGTCACATATTGAATAAGGCCTACTCTGGACAACTTGGAAAAATCCTGTCTGAACCTTTTTGGAGAAACCTATCCTAAATTTTATGCTGATGAATGCTCTGAAAGAAAAGAGCACAGTATTGGCAAGAAAACAACAAAGAAAACTCCATTTAGACTGAGGTTAGAGTGATTGTGTAGGTTTCCCTGAGGCAGTGACTACTAATCTGAGGCCCAGAAAATATAGTTAGCATTCCAGGCACAGAGAAAAGAATTCAATTTGATGTGAGAAATATCTTGGTAATGTCAAGGACAGCATGTGCATCTTGTGTGTAGTGAGTATAAGTGGTGTATGAGGCTGGTGGGAAGAAACAAGATAAGGCAGGTGAGGCAAAAAGGAACCAAATCATACAAGGACTTAGGAACCTTCATAAGAATTTTGGATTTTGCCTTAGGAGAACAGGAAGTCCCATGATGGTATGATTTACAGTTCTTTTGCCACCACATTACTCCCATTTCTAATGACTCAGCTGGAGCGACTAGAACAACTGAGATGTCTGTGCCTTTCTCTCCTGATAGGGTCTCATTCTAAGAGAGCTCACATTCTCTATATCAGCTATTATTGCATTATAAATGGCCATAAATCCCAGTGGCTTAAAGCAACATTAATTTATCATTTTTCAAGCTTCTGTGTGTTATCTATACATTTGCTCTGCTGGCTTTTCCTTGACAAGTTTGCAAGGTTGCATTCAGCTGAAGGGTTGGCTGGTACTAAAATACAAAATCCATCTGAATATATTTAGAGATCATATTCGTTTTTATGAAATCATCCACAAATAGGACAACATCCCATCTAGGAAGTAGAAAGGCTCTGCAAGGGATTGCATACAATGGAAAGTTTTTATAGTCAGAAAGAGGGTGGGACAAGATTATTAGCAAAAGAAAAAGATGATTTCAAGCAAAGCCTTGTTCCCTGAGGGAAAGGCAGAGGGATTTTATCAAGCAGATTACCTCACTAGTGCTATCAGGAAACTCCAGACTGATTGCTTTAGAATTCTACTCTTGAGAGAGACCTAAACTGCAATTAGGTTACCTATTAAGTATTGGTGGCCCCTCCATCCCTCCCTCCCTGACTCTGCCATTCTCCCACCCCTACCCCCCAAAGGACTCCCTTAAACCTGAGCTGAAAAGTACAAGGTGTCCTCACTCTCCTATCTGGCAATAGGTGCTGACAACAGCCTCAGATTGACAACAGACAACATGGTCTCTCATTCTCCAGTAGGCTACTCCAACTGCCTTATATGAGGGTATCAGGGCAAAAACACGCTCTCACCACCACCCTCTTGCCCCCCCCCCACCTGCCCCAATGTCAAAGGTAGAAGGTATTGGACCTGGACAGGCCGAGGCTTCAGAAAATACACAGTATTACTTCTGCTATGATCTACTGTTCACAGATCCAGGGAAATAGATGGTTATGTTTTGGTAAAAGGAGCTGCAAAATATTCTGGCCCCAGTTTTCTTTGTATCATAGGCACAATTAAGATGTTAATTATTTAAATTCTATGTTCTAGAAATTTGTGGTTACAGGTAAAAGTCCAGTGCAAGTGATATATATTTTTTCCATTTTTCTTCTTTCTTTTTTTAAAAAATATTTATTTATGCAAACAAGAACTGGGGTACAGACCAGAGGCATGGGGGATGAGAGGATTCACCAGAGACAAAGTGGGGAACAGAACAGGCAGACTGACTGAAATACACTGCTGAGGGGAGTGTCTTAATCCCTTGCGACACCAGGGAGGCCCATTTTTCTTCTTTCTTATGTAGAAACATTTCAGTCCCATTCTCATTTTGGTTTCTCTCTTTTTTTTTTTTTTTGTTACAAGGAAATCCATGAATGCATTATTATTGCAACATATTTAGGAATGTAATAATAACAAACTCTTACATAGTTAGCTTACACTATGTTCCCGGCTTCATTTTAAGTGCTTTACATGCATTGCCTCATTTAACTTTGGGGTAAGCAATAACATCAACACCATTTTATCAATAAAGAAACCGAGGCACAGAGGAGTTAAGTGCCTTGCCAAGGTCACTAGTAAGTAGCAGTCATTAAATTGTGAGTCCAGGGTCTATAGTCTTAACCACACTGTTATAGCTCTCCCTGGTTTTGCAGCTACTTTCCCTGTCAACAATTTAGTATGGGGGCGGAGCAACATGGCGGCGAGGAGACGCTGCGAGTAAGATCTCCCATTAAAAAAAGTTAATAGGGAGGAAAAGCGGCAGGTCCCAGTGAGAACTGGGACACGGAAGATAAACGGACGACTCCAGCAAACTGCCCGAAGAAGAAAGTTGCCATAAAAGAGGACCAGAAGGGAGGGAAGCACAGAACCCTGCTCCCCTCCCCCGCCCACAGAGGCAGCACTCTCCGACCCGCAGAGAGGAGGGAAACAACAAACCAAAACGGCCAACAAGAACAAAGGACGCAGCAAGTGGGACTGTGAGTGGAAAGGAACTATTTCAGCCACCACACCCCGTGAACGGGAGCTGTGGAGAACCCTGCAGGATCCGCCGCGGAGGTGAGCTCCAGGCGCCATTAAAGAGAGCCCCGCCCCCCAGGAGGAGACCAGCACCAGCACACAGCCCCGGCCGCCCAGTAAGCTTGCACGGAAAGCGGCTCGCTGATCCAGATCGGATCGCAGCTGCCCAGGTCCCCGCGCCTGCGACCTAGGCTTGCAGGGAGACCGCGGAGGCCCTCCCTGAGTGAGCAGGAACAAGGCGCCCAGGCAGGGAAGCGGGATTCAAAAGGCGCCATTCCCGCGCCACTGATCTGGGCTACAGCCTGTGTCCTGGAACTGAGGGCTTTGGAACTGAGACCCGGGGCACGAAATTAGGGGCGTGGGTTCCCCACGACGGTGGGGCACAAGGCAGACACAGCACCCCAAAGCCGTTGAGGTGTACCCTACCATCCCCGCTCTGCTCCCTGTCCCACGGGGTGGAAAATCAGCTCCCCAAGGGCTCTAGGAGAGATCTCTGGCGCCACCTAGCGACTTGAAGCCAGCAGAGGCTCCTGAAGGAGCTAGTGGCCAGCTGGGGAGTTAGCCCACACCAGGCCCCGTCCGAACAAGTAGTCTGAGCCCACAGGGAGAGCGAGCACCCACAGCCAGGGCAGTCCAGGCGCGCAGAAGAGTGTGCCTGAGACCAGACGCGCAGGGAGTGTGTCCCACATCACCATTTTAGAACAGGGACATTTCTTCAGTAAAGACTACCTGCAGAAGGCTTCCTCAGGAGCCAGAGGTGAGTGGGGGAAGTTCGCCCACACCAGACCCCCTCTGGCCTGCAGTCCAAGCCCAGAGGGGGAGCAGGAACCCACCGCAGGGGCAGACCAGGCGCACAGGGGAGTGTGTCCCCACATCGGCATTTTAGAACAGGGACCTTTCTCCAGTAAAGACTGCTTGAAACTGACAGATGACTCCTGGAGGAACCAGAGGGGAGCAGAGAAGCCCACCCAAGATGCCAACCAGTCCCAACAACACAGTGTCCCAACGCATACGGCAAATTAGAAAACAGACAGTAGGGAGGAGAAGAACCACATGCAACTTAGCAACTCTCCAGAGAAAAAGCACACCACAAAAAGAAAACCAGCCCCCAGATTGCAACGACAATAACTTGGAAGAATTTCTGAGCCTTCCAGAAAGAGAATTTAAAATTGCCGTGATTAAAAAACTGACAGAAGTCATAAAGGAAAACAATGATAAGGGAAAAATAATCAACGATCAGAAGAATGCAATTGAGTCCCTAGAGAGGGAAAACAATGGTCAGAAGAAAGAAATTGAGTCCCTAAAGAGGGAAGTAAAAGAAATGCAGGAGATCAAAGAATTAATGGAAGAACTAAAGAATTCTGGGAAAAGCAATGAAAGCAGAATAGATGAAATGGAAGAATGAATAAGTAATCTTGAAGACACAGAAATAAAAAGAACCAAGACAGAAAAGGAAAGAGAAGTACGAAGGAAAAAGAACGAGGAAAGACTTCGGGAACTATCTGACTCCATGAGGAAAGGAAATATAAGAGTTATAGGAATACCAGAAGGAGAGGAGAGAGATGTAGGAACAGAGAAAATATTCAAAGAGATAATTGAAGAGAACTTCCCAAATGTGAAGAAGGAGCTGAAAATTGATATACAAGAAGCAAGAAGAACACCAAACTTCCACGACGAAAGGAAAAATACAGCAAGACACATAATAGTAAAGCTCCCAAGAATCCAGGACAAGGAAAAAATAATGAAGCTGGCAAGAAAGAAGAAACAGATAACATTCAAAAGAAAACCAATCAGGCTGACATCAGACTTCTCCGAAGAAACACTACGGGCAAGGAGAGAGTGGAGGGACATAGTCAACAGACTCCAAGAAAACAGATGCCAACCAAGAATACTCTATCCCGCAAAGCTCTCCTTCCTCTTTGAAGAAAGAATATGGACCTTCCCAGACAAACAGAAACTCCGGAATTTCATTGCAACTAAACCCCCACTCCAAAAAATACTACAAGGAGTCCTAAAGCCAGAACCTCAGAGGGACGAATAACAATGAAAGAAGGCCAAAAAAAAAAAAGTTATTAAAAGAATAAATAAATAAAATCAAAGGAAAGACAAACACAATGGCAAATACAGATGTTAACATATCAATATTAACTCTAAATGTAAATGGACTAAACTCTTCAATAAAAAGACACAGAGTTGCAGCCTGGATTAAGAAACAAAACCCAACCTTTTGCTGTCTCCAGGAAACACATTTAGCTACAAAAGATAAAAATAGGCTCAAAGTTAAAGGATGGAAAACAATCCTACAAGCAAATGGACCAAAAAAGAAAGCAGGAACAGCTATACTTATATCAGATAAAACAGATTTCAAACTCAAAAAGATAAAAAGAGACCCCAATGGTCACTACATTATGATCAAGGGGACAATACTTCAAGAAGAAATAACACTCATTAACATATACTCACCAAACGAAGGAGCACCAAAATATATCAGACAACTGTTGTCCTCTCTGAAAACAGACATCAGAGAAAACACATACGTAGTGGGAGACTTCAACACACCACTATCAACAATGGATAGATCAACAAGACAAAAAATAAGTAAAGAAACCAAAGCTCTAAATAAGGACCTAGAGCAATTGGGCTTAACAGACATCTATAGAACACTAAACCCCAAAAAAACGGAGTACACATTTTTCTCAAGCGCACACGGATCATTCTCCAGGATCGATCACATACTGGGGCACAAGACAAACATCAACAGATACACCAAGATTGAAATCATATCAACCATCTTTTCTGACCATGAAGGCATCAAACTAGAAATAAACCATAAAAAGAAGGCAAGGAACTTTCCTACCTCATGGAGATTAAAAACCACACTACTGGAAGACCATTGGACTAATGAGGAGATCAAAGAAGAAATTAAAAAATTTTTTGAATTGAACGACAAGGAGGACACCAATATCCTAAATGTATGGGATGCAGCAAAAGCAGTAATAAGAGGAAAATATATAGCAATAGAAGCTCACATCAAGAAACAAGAAAGAACGCAAAGAAACAACCTAATCTCGAAGCTCAAAGATCTAGAAAAAGAACAACAAAAAAACCCCAAAACCAGTAGAAGAAAAGAAATAATAAAAACCAAAGCAGAAATAAATGAAATTGAAACTAAAAAAACAATCCAAAAGATCAATGAAACCAAGAGCTGGTTCTTTGAAAAAATCAATAAAATAGACAAACCCCTAGCCAGGCTCACAAAGGAAAAAAGGGAGAAAGCACAAATAAACAGGATCATCAATGAAAGAGGAGAAATCACAACGGACACAGCAGAAATCAAAAGAATATTCAGTAACTACTATGAACAGTTATATGGAAACAAGTTTAACAATCTAGAGGAGATGGACAAATTCCTACAACTCTACAATCACCCAAAGCTAGATAAAGAAGAAATAGAACACCTAAACAGACCAATTACAATTAGCGAAATTGAAATGGTAATCAAAAACCTCCCCAAAAACAAAAGCCCAGGACCTGATGGATTTACAAATGAATTCTACCAAACATTCAGAGACGAATTAGTGCCTATCCTTCACAAACTCTTCCAAATAATTGAGAAGGAAGGGACAATACCAAACACGTTTTATGAAGCCAACATTACACTAATACCAAAACCGAACAAGGACAACACAAAAAAGGAAAACTACAGGCCAATCTCCTTAATGAACACTGATGCAAAAATCCTCAATAAAATTTTAGCTATCAGAATCCAACAATGTATCCACAAGATAATTCACCACGTCCAAGTAGGATTCATTCCAGGGACACAAGGATGGTTTAACATCCGAAAATCAATCAACGTTATCCAACACATCAACAAAAAGAAATATAAAAACCATATGATAATATCAATAGATGCTGAGAAAACTTTCGACAAAGTGCAACACCCATTCATGATAAAAGCCCTTGAAATTCTTGGGATACAAGGAACATACCTCAACATCATAAAGGCCATCTATGACAAGCCAACAGCCAGTATCATTCTCAATGGTGAAAAGCTGAAAGCAATTCCATTAAGATCTGGAACAAGACAAGGATGTCCACTCTCACCACTGCTTTTCAATATAATACTGGAAGTCCTAGCCAGGGCAATAAGACAAGAGAAAGACATCCAAGGAATCCAAATAGGAAAAGAAGAAGTCAAACTATCACTATTTGCAGACGATATGATATTATACATAGAGAACCCCAAAAACTCCACAGAAAAGCTAATTCAACTCATCAATCAGTTCAGTAAAGTGGCAGGATACAAAATCAACACGTAAAAGTCAGTAGCCTTCCTATACACAAACAATAAATCTGAAGAAGAAGAAATCAAAAAAACCATCCCTTTTGTTATTGAAACAAAAAAAATCAAATATTTGGGAATAAATCTAACAAAAGAGGTAAAGGACCTATACAAAGAAAACTATAAAACACTGTTAAAAGAAATAGAAGAAGACACAAAGAAATGAAGAGACATCCCCTGCTCATGGATTGGAAGAATAAACATTATTAAAATGGCCATCCTTCCAAAAGCAATATACAGATTCAATGCTATTCCAATGAAAATTTCAATGTCATTCTTCAAAGAAATAGAACAATTATTGATGATATTCATATGGAATCACAAAAAACCCCGAATAGCCAAAGCTCTCCTGAAAAAAAAAAGGGAATGGAGGCATCACACTCCCAGACTTCAAACTCTACTACAAAGCCATAATCATCAAAACTGCATGGTATTGGAACAAGAACAGACATACAGACCAATGGAATCGAATAGAAAATCCAGAAATAAACCCACAGATTTATGGTCAACTAATCTTTGACAAAGGAGCAAAGACTATGCATTGGAGCAAAGAAAGTTTGTTCAGTAAGTGGTGCTGGGAAAACTGGGTCGCTACATGCAAAAGAATGAAGCTTGACCACTACCTCACACCATACACAAAAATCAACTCAAAATGGATTAAAGAACTAGACATAAGACCTGAAACCATAAAATATATAGAAGGAAATATAGGCGAAACACTACGTGATTTGCACATCAAAGACATCTTTACAGACACATCACCCAAAGCAGTGATAGTGAAGGCAAAGATAAACAGCTGGGACTACATCAAATTAAAGAGCTTTTGCATAGCAAAAGAGACAATAACAAAAACAAAGAGAAACCCCACCGACTGGGAGAACATTTTTGCACCCAACACTAATGATAAAGGACTGATCACAAAAATCTGCAAAGAGCTGATGAGACTCAACAACAACAAAGAAAATAATCCAGTCAAAAAATGGGCAGAAGAGCTAAAAAGAAACTTCTCTGAAGAGGAAATGCAAATGGCCAACAGGCATATGAAAAAATGTTCAACATCACTTGTCATCAGGGAAATGCAAATCAAAACTACCATGAGATACCATCTTACACCAGTGAGAATGGCACATATTAAAAAAACTAGCAACAACAAATGTTGGCAAGGGTGTGGAGAAAAAGGAACTCTTCTGCACTGTTGGTGGGAGTGAAAACTGGTCCAACCACTGTGGAAAGCTGTGTGGAGATTTCTGGACCTACTAAACATAGAGCTTCCATATGATCCAGCAATTCCACTCCTAGGTATTTACCCAAAGGACACAGAAACATCAATTCCAAAGAGCATCTGCACCCCTATGTTTATAGCAGCACTGTTTACAATAGCTAAGCTTTGGAAACAACCCAAATGCCCAAAAATAGATGACTGGATCAACAAGATGTGGTACATATATACCATGGAATATTACTCAGCATTCAAAAAAGATAAACACATGCAATTTGCAGCAACATGGATGGCGCTGGAAGGGATCATGCTCAGCGAAATAAGCCAAAAAGAAAAAGAAAAATACCGGATGGTCTCACTCATAGCAGGAATCTAGAAAACTTAAATAAGGGACCAGGAAAATGAATAACTATAAGAAAGTGAAAATCAAAATCAACAAAAAACTATGAACCAGAGACACTTTTAGGGGGGCGGGGGCGGGAGGGGAGGGATTGGGGTCAGAATGGGGGGGCTGCAATTGTATGGGGAATATAACAATAAAATTTATAAAAAAAAAAGCCATAGCAGTAGGTTAAATCATTGAGGGAATTAGAAAAAAGAAAACAATAAAGACCCTAATAAAATATCTGCATAAAAGAATCATAAATAGAAATGTTAGAAGAAGTCAAAGTGATTTCTGAGCAGTTTTCATTGAAATCCAGGAGAAATAAAAGTTTCAAGACAGAAGAAAAAGACAGACAATGTAAAATTTGTGCAGAGGAAGCAAAACTTTTCCCCTACCCATTTTAGGATTTCAACTTTTGTTAATTTTTCTAATAGAAAGACAAATTAACAAAAGATAAAATGTTTCTTAACTCTTGCAACATTTAATCACGCACTTAGGAGAAACCTCAATGAAAATTAACTCAAAGTTCAGGTTTAGAACTGCAGGTTAAAAAAAAAACAATTTAGTATGTATTTCTTTATGGTTCTACATATTTATAAATATTAATATGTTTATATGCATTTTTCTTACCCAAAGTGATGGACATTTAGGTAAGTTTTAATTATTTCTTTGTACAATTAATTCTACAATTAACATTCCTGAATTCATTCCCTTTTCCTCATTATAAATCTTTGCACAATTTACAAGAATACAAGATACCTTCATAGTGCTGAGACTTAACCCCTTGCACCACCAGGGGGGCTCTACTACCCACATATTTCAATAATGACCCAACCTTGCTATCAAGAATGTTGTGGAAAATTGATTATGAATTTGGATTATTGTGATATGAAAATTAAAAGTTAGGAGTAAATTTTCCAAAAGAAAATCTTCGGTAACACCAGGGATTGACCTTCCATGAGAGAAGAGAGGCCACATGAGAAATACACAGAGAAATTAGGTGAGGAGCCCTATAAGGCATATGAAGATCAAATCTTTATCTTAAGTGAATGATCCAAAATCTAGGACTCATACGTTAAGCTTCTTACTCTCATTGCCCCACCCATCCATACTTAGTAGAATAAGTACATGTTCCAAATAAACAACTTTGGAGTGGATCCACTCACTGGACAACCTTTACTGTCGCTCTTACCAGAGATGGACATTGGTTACTTGCACCTGTCCTTGCAATTATAGGACACTCCACTTACCAAGCATCAAGTAAACCAAACACTAACCAGCTAACATTTTGTTACTCTTTCTGCCTTTCCCCCTGTTCATAAAATGTGAAGGAAAGATGGAAGAAAGAAGAATGGGTAGGTGAAGCCACATAACAAACACACAACCCTTTGGTCATGGCACAATCTTTGAGAAAGATGGAAGGAAAAAGTACTGCACCTGTTTTAACTATTACTTTATTCTTCCTTTTGTTATATTTGTTAGTACTATATACAATGAACAGGCTATTGACTAATGAATATATTCAACTCATACTTTTAACTTTAGACTCTAGACTTTAGACTCTCCTTAAACTTGAGCGCTAATTTAAGTAGTCTCTAAAATTGTCCAACAAGCAAAGCAAACACGATCTATCAACTGTTAGTTTTCAATATGTCTATTTTCCAAGTAATGTAAAGATGTTGCATATTGTTCCTTAATAGGAAGACTGCCAAAATTATTAATATAATTTCTTTGGAGGGAAGGAGAAATTGTTTCCCTGATGTCTGTGTGAAATTTAAATGAAAATGAATGTGATTTGAGTGTTAGTATTCATGGCTGCTACTTCTTCTCTGTTAATTTACATTTATATTCTTAATGTCTAGGTTGAGCCTAGGGAAATTTAAAACTCAATTTCATTAATGCCATAACTTCCATAGGAATCTCAATATGCACAGAAGTTCCTAGATTGTGGAGTTATTGGATGAGAATATAGCAGCTAAGCATAATTGCTGAGTGGTTATGATAGTTAAATATGTACTGTCAATTTTGATTTTTGAAATTCCTCTGGGCTTAAAACTAGTGTCCAAAAAGTTTTAAAAACACAAAGCTAATATAGTTATGAATTTTAACATCTTTAAAATAGAAGCATTACATGTCTGAATCATTGCCCATCTCTGATTATGATTTAAACTAGATCATATTTTCACATTTGCAATTACTACATTGACATACATGATGTTTATGATTACCGCATAACTTGAGGTTTGCAAGTTCAGCTCACTAGCTAGAGTTTTTTCATTTTGTTTCTTTTACTGAAAATGTGTTCACTATTTCCAACTGGCAAATTTACTATGAATAGGAATGCCTAGGCCTAACAATGGTTTTCCCTGAGTCCCAGATAGATATTCCTTTATTTTTCTTCATTATAAGCAATGTGTAGATAGATATACTTTAAAATATAATACTTAAATTTTATTTATGAACTAAGCATTTTAGGAAAAAAATCCCTGAATATCCCAAAAATCCTTATCAGAATTTAATTTTAATTTAACCCTGTTCTAATCTTCATTTTGATTGCTTTGATTAGGCTCCTCACTGAACAATCAGTCATGTCTTAGAATTATGTCCACCTTCGAGAAGTTCTATAGCTCTATGACTTCAGAATTCAGGTCTTTACAATTCTAGGACATGAGAAATTTGTCTTAAAGACTCACTGCCTTCTTTCATAACATGCAGCTGAAGTCCTTCTTACACATTTCAATTAGCTTGCAACAGCAGTAAAGAAGAGTGGGCAGTGAAAAAAGGATAGAAGAGGAAGGAAAGGAGAGGAAAGGCTGTAAACACTGTACTATCGGACAGCAATTGTGAATTCCCTGCTTCAAGGCACGTTCATGAGTACACAGAAAGCTCTGGCAATGATTCTCTACCAAGGGAACATCCACACCTAAGGGCCAATATCATAAGATGGAACAGAAAGGGAGAAGAAGGGGCCTCCCCTGGTGGCACAGCGGTTGAGCACTGGGCTATGCAGCCTCTGCAGTGCCTGTTCGATCCCCGGCTGCCAGTGAGGGTCCCACATGGTGCGACAGACCTCTTCCGCCGTGCCCGCAGCTCCCCTCAGCAGTGTACTTCGGTCCTTCTGCCTGTTCTGCTCTCCACTCTGGCTCTGGTGAATTCTCTCACCCTCCCACGCTTCTCACTCTACCCAGTGCTTGTATAAATAAATAAATAAACCTTAAAAAAAAAAAAAAGAAAGAAAGAAAGGGAGAAGGAGAGGCATATGTGGTTGGCTTGAAAAAGTTCTTCAAGTGATAAAGTAAAAAGAGATTGATGGCTAAATTGTTTTCATATAGAAAGAATGTTGTACTTTCTTATTAGTGGAATTAAACAGCAATGGAATTAAACAGTTTCTGAAATTGGAGTGGTGGCAAATTTATTTAGACCAATATATCCTTTAACAACATCACAGAAATAACAAGGACTCACAATTTGGTTTAAAGCATTATGATCTTCTCAGTGTTGCCATTCTGTAAAATATCTTAAGCACAACTGAAATGAATTACTATGAAAACTGACTGAAACTAACTTTGTAACTTTGAAATTTTTTTATTTTAACAAGAAATAAGTGCATGATGTACATTCCACTGGGGACCCAGGAACCTGAATTTTTATTGTTATAAATATTACAAATAAAAAAGTTACTTGTAAATATGCATTAAAGATTCACTCATACAGCATGGTTAAGTGGGACATAAACTAACTTCCAGGTGCATATATTCAGGATTGGTACCCATTATAATACTGGAAAGATACAATTTCAAACACCACAAACTTGAATTTTGAAATCCCCCAAATCAGGTTACCTGCCTTCAAAAATGCCCTTCATCAGAAAACAAAAAGAATTCTAAAAGCGCAACAACCTTTTGAACCAAAGATACTTTGTGATACAGAGGTTTCTCCAAAGTGACAAAACACATTAAATGGTGAACTATTCTTGGTTAGGGATCTGATTGTTGAAGAAAGCTAGACTTCTTATATTCACTACTAAAGCTTATAGAAAACCTAGCTAATGCTTCACTTTGAATAATGGATGGCACTTTCAAAACTCTCCCTGCTATTTTTTGTCAACTACATACAAATCATGCCCTTGTTGGTTCAGAAAATTCTAGACTTAGCCTCTTGTTTAGGATTAATGACTGGAAAAAAAAAAAAACAACACAGAGCACTTTTTAAATGCTTATTTGATGATTTGGTGGGCTTTGCAGAAGAAAATGAATTTTAATTGAGTCTCCGAGTCAAAAAGACAGATTTGGAGTTAGGTGCTATCTTGGCTGCGAAAAGTGAATTGCAAGGAGTTATCAATAAAGTTTGTTTTTTTCCATTTAGCACAATGCATTTGGCGGAAAATTCAGATGGTAGAAATTTCAGATGAGTGAATCGGCCATATAGCACAGCAACAACGAAAACTAGAGTTTAAAAATGTATCATTTGTCTACATTAGCATTCCTTCCAGCTGATAAAATTCCAGGAGCTTTTAATGAATTAAAGCTGCATTTGCCTGAAGAAGTCAATTATTCGGAAGTAATTATTTGTATGGTAGGATAAGAAGACACACAACAGTGTTGCTGTTCCATCACAAGTATTGTTTCCACCAGATTTGTAGTCCATATAGGAATGCATGGGGAATGGATAGAAGCATAGCAAAGAAGATGGGCAAATTTAATAAGGAATGTTTATGCTTATGTATATTGAATCACAGAATAATTTCAAAAAGAGCAGTGCCACATAGAAAGTGAATGTGAACATATTTTTTAAAGAGAGCTATACCCGAAAAGAAAAAGAAAACAACAGCTATCTTTCACAATGCAAGACTTCAAAATACAGTGAATGATCAAAAAAGTCAGCCAATTCTTATGGACCATCTCTGTGCATTGCCCATAATCTATTTCTGTAATACATTTTTTTATATGTCAAATTTTCTTTTTAGGTTTTGGGAGCTTTAGTTATTTTTCTTTAGTTTTTTGCCCCAGTATTTTCAGACATCAGCAACATTTTTCACAATTTGCTATGGTATTACTGTCCCCTCCTTAGTGTGGCATAACATAGCCTTTGGTTTCCTTTTGAGTAAAAACAACAGATTTGTTTTGAGTTTTCATTTTCTCTTCTGAAGTCCTCTTTGTGTCTTCTATATATTTATGAAACTGACTTAGGCTACTGGCTGTGTCTGTTCCTTTGAACAAAGTAAAACTAACAGCTTTATAATCAAGGGTATCAAAACTTAGACATTTTTAATCCCATTTTCTAGTCCACTAAACTAGATAGGCCAATGCAAACTCTAGTTAGCTTTCAGAGTGTACTCTGTATTTGATTCATGGAGTATATGTGTCTTTCTAACTGAATTTGGTTGTTACTTTGCAATCATCAAAAACCTTTAATGAGCATTAGCATTTCCCACCCCAAAAGTAAAATATCAATATATTATAAAATCATGATAATTTAGGTGCAGACAATATAAAATAGTGGTTAAATGTATACATGCTGTAGACAGAATTGGTGTTTAGGGTAAGTCATAACTTTACTGCTGATTAGCTCTATGATGTTGGACCAATTATTTAACTGCTGTGTGTCTCAATGTCCTCACCTATAAAATGGAGTAATAAAAGAACTTCTCTCCTAATTTGGTTATGAACAATGAATACATATAAAGTCAAAATTTTTACCTGTTATTATTACTTCTGAGGTTTCATAATTATGTGAAGATGAAAATGTGTACTATATAGTAGCACAAAACATTTAATTCAATTTAAAAATAAGCATAATGATAGTTTTCAATAAGTAAAGTTTGAAATACATTCACCTGTCTTCTTTGTATGTAATTACTCATTTTCTTCTCTCAAAGGAAGCAATGAATAGATACAGCAATAGCATATTTTAGTTGAGTTGTAGCTAAACCTGTCCTGAAGGTAATAAAATATAACATAAAATATCATCTGTTGCATATCTAAATTAGAAGAGTTTATTAAAACTAATGAACTGAGTTTGTGAAACAAAGTTTGCATGTTAGAAAATGTACGTTTGCTGAATTGCTAGTTGAAAAGCAGTGCACAATAATAATAGCATTTTCATACTAATGGAGAAAAAACAAACTTTGATTTGCAGTTAGATACCCAAGCTGTGATTTCTTTGATTAACATAATCTTTCATAACACACTGAAAATAAGAATTTGTATGATTTCTCACTCTTGTATTGCCAAAGGAAATGTAGTTCTGCAAACCACAAATGAACTGTGTTAACAATTATGAACCATTTGACAGTAGCACAACATTATTGTTGAGAAGCCTAATTTGGACAAGGCACAAATTGGGAGCCGTCCAACCAGGTCACATTGAGGCTGTATGATTCAGTTCAATGTGATTAGTGTTATTTCTCTCTTACACACAACCCTTAAAAATTAAAACAAAACATACACAATGCACTGGGTATTGTTCCACACAGAATCTGCAGTGTGATGACAGAGAATGGAACCATTTCTACCACATTTGAAGAGATCTTGCACATTATTCTTCTACTGAGGTAAGGAAGAAATAAACCTTGAAATATTTTCTCTCTCCCCTTTAAAATAAGACGTTTGAACAGTGCTATAGCTTAGAAAAAGAACATATCCAAATTAGAACAGAAATCCCATGAATTTTGAAAACCCTAGTGCAATTAAAAGCCTTGTGTATTTATTAGAATTCTTTCCTAAGCTTGTGGACTTTAACTTTGATCATCTGCTGAGATCCAGGGACTGTATGTGCTTTCTATATGCAGGGATGACTTTTCCATTAGGTATAGTGTCTAGGGTCCATAAAACATTTAGGGGTCCACAAAATTTTTTCATTTTCGTTTTCTTTTTAACTTCAGAAGAAAACATGAATATAATAGTAATGCATATAGAAATAATAACAATGGCCATGTAAACATCTATCTTTAGAACACTGCCATCAAAGTATAATTTTAAATTTCTTTTTGGAGGAAAGGACCACAAAGAGAAAAGTGCCTGTGATTCACAGAAGTCAGAACCTGAACATACTTCAGGAAGGTGTGGTAGGCTGAATAATGATTCCCCCAAAATATATGTTTTGATCACTGAAACCTGTGAATGCTGCTGTTATGACCAAAGACAGGCTACCTGAGGATGTGTTGATGTTTGATAGTGATTATTTTGATTTAACAGAATTTGGGAGACTGATGATCCAAGAATATTTTGCCCAATTATCTCTCTAAAAACAGGAAATCTCTATGGTGGTCCAGAGATGAGAGCCTCACAGCCTTAACACCCCAGGTGAGAGCTTACAAGTTCTGTTCATAAACTCTGAAAATTTTCTCTTAAAATTGAAAATTTCTTTGTTCTGTTTTTCCCTCCTAAATTTATTTTTTCCTACCTAAATCTATCACCCCCTTTCTAGAGACTTATAACTTCAATGAAATGACCAGAAATTGGGTTCATGTTCTATGGAACCCACTTGTACACATAAAGTTTGTCTTTTCTGTAGCTAATCTCTCATCCCAATTTAATAATTTTCCAGCCTATGGACCTAGAAGGGTGGGGGAAAGATTTGCTTTTTCCCCAACTCTACCTCGTAAAAATGAACTTGCAGGTGTGTTTAAATTAAGAATCTTGAGATGAGACTATCCTGGTTTACCTGGGTAAACCCTAAATGAAATTGTACATAACCTTCTAAGACAGAGGTAGAAGAGGAGAAGGCAATATGATTATGAGAACAGATTGGAGTGATGCACTCACATACCAAAGAATATACTACTAGAAGCTATTAGAAGCTTGAAGAGTCAAGCAACAGATTCTTCCCTAGAGCCTCTGGAGGGAGCACAGATCTGCCAACACCTTCACTTAGGCTCAGTAAAACTGTTTTCACAATTCAAGACTCTAGAACTGTAAGAGAACAAATGTGTGTTGTTTTAAGTCAGCAAGTAGTAATTTGTTATAGCAGCCACAGGAAATAATATAAAGGTGTTCAACTTTAATTTGAATGTGTTTGTTACCTAAATACAAATTTCTGTTTGTACTAAAGAGGAAAAATAAATGATATGCAAGATAATAAACACTGATGAAAGATTCATTTATAATATTTAAATAAAGCAAAAATGTCTTTATGCTTGAAATTAATATGAATTATACTTAAATGAGAAAATAACACTTGTATTTTATAAATGTTAATTAACCGATAATAAAATTTTATCTAAAATTAACAAAAACTAAAAATAATGTGTTTTATGACATCAATCGTATCTGCAACATGTAGCCCCAAATGCTTTTTTAAAAATAATTAAGTTGATTAACCACAGAAACCATTCATAACCACGAACACTAAATCTTTACCTCATTACCCCCTTCCCTGATAGAAAAAAAAAAAAATTTCTTTTCATCATAAGAGAAATGGAAGGGTACAAATTTTCTGAGCTGCTGAAACTTGTGATTGAAATTAAGCTTTATGACACTGCTTACAGAAATAAGAAGGGCAGATGTCAATGCACTTCTAAAAGCAAAAGGCAAGGAATGGATTGTTAAATGGGCAGAGTTAAGTGGTCTCCCAAAAAGGGCATCTACTAACAGTGATATGTCAAAGAAGTCGTCTTAATGTGTTGCTACAGATTTGTTACTGTAAGCTCTGCATTCAACAATATCCTTGCTTTAACATTTAATATCTTTGAATCTCAATGGTTTTTAGTGAGATTGATCGGCTTAAATGCTGAATGACTTGGAAAATACCTGTCCCCCTTTGCTCATCTTTAAATAAAGAGATGTGTATTTCAGAGCTCATCAAGAAAAGTGGAAGTAGTATTCTTATTTTTTTAACAGATTCTGGTCAGATTTCCTTTCCAAATTCATAGAACACATCATATTGATGTGAACATTCTTCAAAGTTGTTCATTCAAGAAGTAATTCATTGCACAAAAATGCTTTGCAGTTCACAGTACTTACTTGGAGATATTTTTCATTAATTTCTTCCTCTTCACATGAAATCTAAGCACATCTGTGGTATGATTTAAATTACTTTACATCCAGACTTTAAGAATACTTTTGCCTATGATATGTATGTGGACAGAAATATTCAATGCTTTATGTTGTAAATATTAACTTAGACTTAGAAATTTATCATTTTATTTATCATGATTAATTATTCCATAACCCTTAGGGTGAAAAGAGTATGAGTCTGTTCCCTTTGCATTTCCTGTTTCTGTTCTCTTTGCAGTCCTGTTCTCTTAGCACTGTGTAGATTTCTTAATAATTCTTGAATTCATGAATGTATAATAAAGTGAATAAATGAATGAATAACTTAATAACCACTTCATCATACAAGAAGTTGTGAATGTTGTGATGAAAAGACGTGGCAGATTACAGAACTAAACTTCTTCTTCTGTACAGGTAGAAAAAGTACCCACTTACCCAATGTGATTTGAGAAGGATAGTGAAAAGTTCTTTGTGTCTAAAAATAGTGCCTGCCCATTTATGTTTAGTACTAGCAATGCCTGCATCAGAGAATCATGCCTTTAGGATGCAGTGGTTTGCGTCCTCCAATGTTGTCTTTCACAATGTAGACACCCCAGGGGAAGACAGCAATTTCCTTTCCTTTTAATCATTACTATAAGGACAAGTATTTGTGTACAGACTCAGCATCACTTAAGGCTAAAGACAGGACTTTGAAGTTAGATAGATCTGGTTTGGAATCTTATTCTTCCATTTAGGAGCAAAGGAATATCAGCTAAATAAATTTCACTGAGGCTCACTTTTCTTATCTGTAAAATGAGGAAGAAAATGTTTTCCTCAGGATTGTGAAACTTAAATGAGATATGATACGTAAATGTTAAGCATGGTAAGAACAGCGAGTCACTGACCTTAAGAATGTAATAATTCTTGGGGGGAGGGAAGGCGGGAAGTCCCTTCTAATCCAAAGATATCCTGATGCTGATGCTGATGCTAGAGGAAGACAATGCAGGACTAAACCTCTTACTTTTGAAAGAAAGCCCTGCAGAGATAAGACCACTGCTCCCATCAGCAGTGTATTTCATCAATCTGCCTGTTCTGTTGCCCCACTCAGTCTCTGGTGAATTCTCTCATGCCCCTCACTTCTGGCCTACACCCCAGCTCCTGTATGCATAAATAAATAAATCGTAAAAAAAAAAAAAAAAAGACCGCTTGGTACCCATTGTTAAATCTTTTTTTAATCTGGTTCCTTGGGTATGAAAAAAACTGGTTTTACCTCTCTAGCCTGCTACACCAGGATAGGAGTACCAAACATTTTATAATATGTCCACAAGGGTCATTCATTGGGGGCAATAAGATTGCTTTAGTTTCCTCCTCTGAGGTGCCAGTTGTTTTGGAGAGGTTTGTTTTGTTTTGTTTATACCCTGAAATGTGATGATATAGGGCTAAAAATCATATGGCCAACACATGAAAAGGCTTGCAGATTGCTGATAATATAAAACTCCTTTTGACAAACATAGGTGAGGGTCAAACTTTCTATTTATGCTATTGATGTCCTCTAGCTATTATTTGTACCACATATTAATATTACCTGGTATCCTATAGTCTCCTCTACTGGGTTTTAAGGTACTTTAAGACAGGGGCCATGTCTTATTTATCTTGATATCTTCAATACCTAGTCCAGAGCCTGTCAGATACCAGGTGCTCAGTAAGTATTTGATAAATTAAAACAAACATGAAAAGTAATGATAGTCAACAAAACTTAAAAAAAAATAAAGCTTCTAAGGTTAGTTCTATCTTCATAGCTCATGATTTTAGAGCGTGGAGTGAATGCTATTTCTGGGAAAGAAAGAATCCCTGTATTCATCAACTTGAGCTGCTATAACAAACACAATAGACAGGGTGGTAAAACTACAAGCATTTCTCAGAGTTCTGGAAAGCTGAGAAGAATACTACCAAGGTGCCCGCAGTATGTGCATCTTGGGAAAACCTCTTCTTTCTGCCCATGGTGATTTCTTGCTGTGTCCTCTCATGTCAGGGATCAGGAAGGGGCAGGGCAGGAGGGTATCTGATCTTATAATCACATCATGGAGGCTCTACCCTCAGGATCTCATCTATACTTAAAGTCCCTGTTTCCAAATACCATCACAATGGGTTTTAGAACTTCAACATAAGAATTTAGAATAAATATTTATTTTTTAAAGATGTATTTAGCATAGAAGAACTGAGGTGCGGGGTGGGGGGTAAGAGCATTCACCAGAGACCTAGTGGGGAGCAGAACAGGCAGATCTACTGAAATGCACTGCTAAGGGGAGCAGTGGGTGAAACAGGAGAGGTCTGCTATGCAATATGTGGGTTAGCTCCCTGGCCAGGGTTCAAATTCAGGCCTTCATGGTGTGCCATGGTGGTCAGCACAGAGTCTTAATCCCTAGGCCACCAGGGAGGCCCTAGAATAAATATTTATTCTATAGCAACCTCACTGTGAAGCCATTTAATTTACATTATGATCCTAAGCCATGAACTCCAAAGATAGCATCATAGTCAGGTATTGTTCTCTGCATGACCAATGCATGCCTGTTTGCACTCACAGCCTGCATTTTTAGGCAGAATAGAACACTCAGTAGAGCGTTTTCCTACTGTGCTTGTTTATGAATCAAGTACTTTGTTCACTTAGTAGAATTTAATATTGTAATGTGCACTTTGATTCTTTATGCCTTTATCTTTGTTCTGAATTTCTGGGGAGTGTTCTTCTTTGGGGAACATCAGCTTTCCAGTGGAAACCATTTCTGTTCTGCCTGGGGTATTCTGTTTCATCTTGTTCAAGTGCTGCTTTTGTTCAAATAGTCTTTTTTGACTTGAAGATATTTTTTAATCAGGCTTTTTGCCCATTTTGTTTTTGTCCTTTGCAGGGGGGATGGATTAATTTATTTCTTTCCTGTCTCCCATTTAGTAATTTTGAGTTGATCTTGGTCATACATGCTAAGCTTGTGTCTCATGTGCTTTTCTAAATTCTTGTCTTTGATTAGTCTGTGGAGTGAAGTTCTTTGATAATGAGGAGGAGAATAAACATTTACGTAACCTTGAGTTTTTGAAGCAATTAGTGTTTTACTCCACAGTGTAATTCAGTGTACAGCTGATATAATGGGAATAAAATTATTAGTAAGACTACATGCTTTCAGATAATTGAGATGGATCCAAATAATGCATAGCTGTTATCATCAGGCCTTGTTGCTTATTCCAAGTAAGTGTGTACCCTTCTTCAGTGGAGCCCTGGAATTCACCACTGCTTGTATGGCTGTTTCCAATAATCTCTGTTATCAAAAAGTCTGGACTCCTTGTACTCAGAAATTGGAAAAAATACTTTTTTTTGGGGGGGGGGGCCTCGCCGGCGGCCGGGGAACAAACCAGCGCTGCAGAGGCTGCGGCAGCCTCGCAGCCCAGCGCTCAACCGCTGCGCCACCAGGGGAGGCCTGGAAAAAATGCTTTTTATTTTTGTTATATCAGGTCTATATTGCCTTGCCTCTACGCATACATTACGTAAAAGACAGATGAAAGGGGGAAATAAAATCCTGAATGAATTTGTTTTGCAGGTATAATGTCATTTAAAAAGTTATGCAATGGAATGAAAAATTAAACAACATATTTCCTAGGAAATTCCAAGTTCTGCCATAGAGTCATATAATATCAGAGCTGTTTTTACAAGTGTGGAAATTAAGGCCCAGAGAAGTGAATTGATTGAATTCATAACAACCATTAATTATGTTGCTAATCTAGCATATTTTCCAAACCTTCAGACTTCTAGGGTTCTTTTAGTCTTGCAGGGACTAATCTGTCAATGCACAGAGTGCCTGTTATACAGTGGAGACTTACACACATTTGGTTTAATGCTTTGCAGTATTCCTCAAGCTTAAATGTGTATAGGAATTGCCTGTGAATCTTTTTTAAATTATAGATTCTGAAAGTTTGGAGCAGGGTCTTTACAGTCTGCATTTCTAACAAACTCTTAAATTATGCCAATTTTGCTGGTCCATGGATTATATTTCAAAGGACTAGTTATTAATCCATTCTCCTAAACTTTGCTTAAGCAGGCCAAACTTCTAAAGTGAATTTGCAAATGCACTGCATTGTTAATTATGATAATGATGATAATTTTTAACTTTTATTGAGAAATCTGTTAAATATTCTATACACATTATGTAATTTAATCTTCCTAAAAGAATCCTATGAGGTGGGTACTATATTGACGAGGACATTGAAGCTCAGAGAGATTTCAATAATTTTCCCAAGACTATACACTATCAGGTGACAGCTAATAATGCAGACTCTGTATTTTTGGAGTTCAATTTTGTAAGCACCAAAGTTTTTTCTTCTCCCTAGAAAGTGCTAGCATTCAGAAAGAGAAAGGGAAGAAGGAAGAGAGTCGAGGAGAAAGAGAATGAGACTAGTATTTATTAAGAATCTGTTGTGTGACAGATACAATGCTAATTTGTTTTCCATATTATCTCATTTATTCTTCAAAAGTAGTAAGGATTATCATACTCATTTGAAGGATGAGAAAATCAAGGAATAAAGGTATCAAATCATTCGTTGAAGAACACAGGCTCACAGAGTTAGCAAGTGGTGGAGCTGAGGATTGAACTTAAAATTCATGTAAAATCCATTCAACGATTTTGCTTCTACTGGAATCAATTGAGTGAAAGTTGGATTTATACTGTTTAGAAAGTAAATCAAGAGTCCTTAACTAGGGTCCAAAAGAGCCCTATAGTGTTTTTGGTTGTTTTCCTATTTCTTTGAAGAATACTATGATTGGCTTCATCCTAAGAGTGTCTACAAGACGTTAGTGTGTAACAGACATTACTGTTCTCAACAATATCCAGTTCTGCTATCCACTGGGTAAGCATAAGACTAGATATCACAGCTCCCTCACATATAGATGGGATCATGTGTCTATTTCTGTCAAAGGACTGAACAGACTTGGTATGTGTTACATCTGAACTGAAACACTTTTGACACATTGCACAATTTTTCAGCTCTCAATTGTCTTCTTTCACAACTTTGGAATCTTCTGTTAAAATGGTTGAATCAAATCATTGCAGGAATATAGTATAATTATTGTAGATGTCACTACAATATTGAGGAAATCTGCCCTGGAGAGTTGCCCTGACCCATAATGGATTTTGTGAGAATGAAAAATAAACATTTTCTGTGTTAGACTATTAAGAGATAGTTGTTTGTTACTGCAACATCAGTTTAGTCTATGCTATTTAATATAGGTGGCAAGTATTGCTAAATGAACACCATCAGTATATGAGCCTTATTATTGCTATATCATGACATCTAGAGTTATTTCCTTTGTTAGGAAGAAAAAAAATGTATTCAGCGATTACAATATTGAATGATTGTTTATGTTTACCATGAACATAGTTTAAGTCAGAAAACTTCCAAGGAAAGCACAAGGTGGCCTAGAGGTTGGGTCTCAGTACTACCACATATGGCGCGGCAGACATCTCCTGTCTTGCTCACTGCTCCCCTTAACAATATGTTTCAGTAGTTCTGCCTGTTCTGCTCCCCACTCTGTCTCTGGTAAATCCTTACCTGCTGCACCGCTGGCCTAAACCCCAGTTATTATACACAAAATAAATAATAAAGTAAATAAAAATCTTGCAAAAAGGGAATAATTCTTCAAAAAGAAAAGCACAATAATGTGTAAGCATGCCTTGACTTCATTTCTGGACATGATAGATTAAAAAAAATGTGATGCTTCTTATGTGACATGGTTCTAGTCAATGGAAATTGAAGAAGCATATTGGTACATTTTGAAAATTACTTTATTTTGATGGAAATATTTATAAAAAAGATTACTCATCCTTGGAATTTATCGTCTACTCCAATTTAGGTAATGATTCTAAGGTCTCATTATGAAAACCCATATTCTGTGATCTCTAGTACACAATCATTCTCATAGGAGCAATTAATGTATATAGCAATTATTCCTAACTATTAATAGGGTAAAATGATATGGGTATACATACACATATGTAAAAGTATATGCACAAATATATAACTTCAATACTTAAGTATGTTGAGGTATAAAATATATATGTATCTATAGATGTGTGTACTTATGTGTGTGTGTTTCCCTTTATTTTGAAAATTGTATTGAAATATTTTATCCAAATAACGCTATTGACATTGAAAATGTCACTATGAGGTAACAGCATAATCCTTACTTTTCATATAATTTATACTGGTTCAAATTAAAGAAAAAAATAGTCCACAATGAAAGGGATATTGTTGTTCATATCTGTCCAAGTCTACATTAGAAAATGCAAAGTAAAATAAAATAATGTATTACAATACTTACTTAAGGTATACATTGGATTCATTTTCTTTATTGAATATTGATGTGACACAAAGTCATAATGCTTCCTAAGTGTCAACGGTTTTGTCAGTGGAAATTTGAAGCTAACATTGTACATTCTTAAAAAGATAGCTCAATTTGAAAAGACAAGGAAATAACCAAGACTGGAATTTGCCTCAACACAAGGCCTTTTCTAGTATTTTTCAATAAGACTGCTGTCACATTGCCAGCCAAAGCAAGTCACATATACTTTGAGGGATTTGGTGAACCCAGGTGCTCTGGAAAAGGTTGAACTGGATTGTGACTTAGAGAAAACAAAGAAAACACAGGCAGTGTTTTTGTCAAATCAATCAACTCCATAATTGATGATTTTTCTTCTAATATTTTGAGGGGGACATGAAGAAATACAGTTAAAACAATAGCCTCTAGCAAGAACTGCAACTGGATAGCACTACACACATCTCTCAGTGTAGAGTGTACCTAGTACTTATATGATAGCTGAATGCTAATTCCATACAGGAAATCCTGTTCTTGTGAGCTCATTTTAGGAACTCAAATTCTGCTGATGTCTTTCAAATGCAGTTATTTGCCAAGCAAAACTTGTATGGAGAAATAATCTTGGTCATCTTTTATACACTAGGAGTATCCACAGTGCTGGACTGTGTTATCAGTTTTTCTATTTTGGTGAAGAAAAAATGTTTCTATAACAAGTAGTGCCTGGAGACTAGATGGTGTTTATCTTAAAAACTGTATATATACATACTATATGATATTATATAATGGAAATTGGCTCATACAATTATGAAGGCTAAGAAGTCCCATGATCTGCTCTCTGCAAACTGGTGGTGCAATTCATTTCAAGTTTGTAGGTCTGAGAACCAGAGGAGCAGATGCAATGAGTCCAAAGATAGACCCAGGAATGTCAATGTTTGAGGACAGATAGGGTTGTCCCAGGTCAAGCAACAAGCAGATTTTCCTGGTTCTACCTTTTTATTTTATTCATATCCTTAGTGGATTGGATGAAGCCCACCTACATTGGTGAGAGAAATCATCTTTATGCAATGTGCTTGAAATGGTAATCTCTTCCAGAAATACCCTTATAGACACACCCAGATATAATGTTTTACTGGATATCTCTTAGCTCAGTGGAGATAAAAAACATCAAAAGTATAAATCTGTGGGTTTATTTCTGGATTTTCTATTTGATTCCATTGGTCTGTGTGTCTGTTCTTGTTCCAATACCATGCAGTTTTGATGATTATGGCTTTGTAGTATAGTTTGAAGACTGGGAGTGTGATGCTTCCATTCCCTTCTTTTTTTTTTCAGGAGAGCTTTGGCTCTTCGGGGTTTTTGGTGATTCCATATGAATTTCATCAATAATTGTTCTATTTCTTTGAAGAATGACATTGAAATTTTTACTGGAATAGCATTGAATCTGTATATTGCTTTTGGTAGGATGGCCATTTTAATAATGTTTATTCTTCCAATCCATGAGCAGGGAATGTCTTTCCATTTCTTTGTGTCTTCTATTTCTTTTAACAGTGTTTTATAGTGCAAACTGGTCCAACCACTGTGGAGAGCTGTGTGGAGATTTCTGGACCTACTAAAGATAGAGCTTCCATATGATCCAGCAATTCCACTCCTAGGTATTTACCCAAAGGACACAGAAACATCAATTCCAAAGAGCACCTGCACCCCTATGTTTATAGCAGCACTATTTACAATAGCTAAGCTTTGGAAACAACTCAAATGCCCAAAAATAGATGACTGGATCAAGAGGATGTGATACCTAAACACCATGGAATATTACTCAGCATTCAAAAAAGATAAACACATGCAATTTGCAGCAACATGGATGGCGCTGGAAGGGATCATGCTCAGCGAAATAAGCCAGAAAGAAAAAGAGAAATACCGGATGGTCTCACTCATAGCAGGAATCCAGAAAACTTAAATAAGGGACCAGGAAAAAAGAATAACTATAAGAAAGCAAAAATCAAAATCAACAAACAGCTATGAACCAGAGACACTCTATAGTGGGCGGGGGGCGGGGAGGGGAGGGATTGGGGTCAAAATAAGGGGGTCACAATTGTATGGGGAATATAAAAATAAAATTTATAATAAAAAAAATCAAAATTCTACCCCTTGTGAAATTAGCACATGTATCTCTTTAAAACATTGTTAATCTCCAAATAAAGGCGATAACAAGAATACAAGTCCACTTAGCATGATACAGCTATCTTATATACAACCAAGATTGAACTCTTTCCAAGAAGAGGAGATTAAGTCCTTGAAAGATTCTTACTCTGCTCCTGATACTCTATAACTTAAATACTGTGGTGTACAATTAACAACTTAAATATTAATATGAAGTCAATATATCTCATGTGACATGATAAAGGAATAAGAGGGAGGAAAGCAAAGTTATTTGCTTAAAAATATATATATATATATGCATATCATACCAAAATAAAATACGCAAATACTCATAACAACTACAGTCTCATTTCTGTAACTAGTCATATGGTCACAGCTGTTATGTATAACTACTATCTTCCACTACCCACTCTATCTTCCCTTTGGTCTTCAGAGAGTACCTCAGTTGATTGTGATTCTTTACTTGGTGAGATGACCTAAACCCTCATAACTGAAGGGTCTGGGACATTAGTAGTCCTGCCCAGATTGAGTTGCAATTTTCCACTGACCTCTATTACCTGAAATAGTACTATTAAGAGACACCTTAACAAATTTTCTATATTCTGGATATGTTCTTTCTTACCTCCATTTTGGAGTAGTAATCCAATTTCCCCATGGTAGTCAGAATCAATCATATAAGCCAGCACAGTAATTCCCTTCCTTGAGTAGTCATTCAGAGGCATTAATTACCAAACTGGCTGAATAGCAATCTTAACCTCAAGTTTGATAGACTCATCATTGTGTCTCATAGTGCATGCATTCCTTCCTCTGGAACTAAGACCTCTAAACGCATGCTATTTGTGGCAACTTGGATGGCACTGGAAGGGATTATGCTAACTAAAATAAGTCAGAAGGAGATAGACAAATATCAGATGTTTTCACTTATATGCAGAATAAAGAGAAACCAAACAAAAGATAAAAAAAAGACAAGACTTGCAAACTGACCATAGATCTGAGGCATACAACAAGGGTGAGGGAGGGAAGAGGGTCAAAACGGGAGAGAAGAACACAAAGGACTATGATAATGAATCATGGGGGATATGGTGGGTGGAGAACTATGGGGACTACACCTGAGGGGAGAAACCAATCACAGTACAAAAATAAAAAAAATAATAATGTAAAAAATTATGATGAACATAATGACCAGGGAACAGAAAGCAAATATTTTGCTAGGGGGCAACTAGGGGTAATAGTGAGTGGAGTCACTACAATTTACAGCCCTAAACTCATTTCTTTCTATGTCCTTTCAGGCATCTATAACAGAACATCATAAATTGGGTGGCTTATAAACAATAGACATTTATTTCTCACAGGTCTACAGTCTGGAAGGTCCAAGATCAAGGTGCTAGAAGATTCTGTGTCTGGAGAAAGCCTGTTACCTGGTTCATAGTTGGATATCACATTGCACCCTCACATGGGTATTGTAGAATTTATCAACTTTCTGGAAGCCTAAACCTTGAATCACCTTTTATTCCCCCAAAGGCTTTGTGAAGAAAAGCAAACAGAATTTGCAATTTTTTTTACTACATAGGATTTTGCTAGCTTTCTAAAAAAACAAGTTGTAAAGTGTTATTTGAAATATATGAAAAAGTCAAATTCATTTATGTAAGCGTGAATGTGTGTGTATATACATGCTTATTTATAGTTCACTTATAGAACCATGGTTTGGATTTTTTATGGGTTTTGCTCACAGGGATCTGAGAAATCTTCTGATTTAAGGTCTTGCAATCACCATTATGGTTGCCATGGAAAAAATTTACAAGCTCTGTTATTATTGTTGGTTTTGTTTTTGCCAAATTTGCTGTTCTGGAAGAGGGGATTGGAAGCAGACAACGCTACAAACTTTGTAAACTTGGACAAACTCCTTCTGCTGGCTGGAGCCAAGATTGTTAAAGCTTGGTCATTTTTTTTGGAGGCAGAAATCTGTCCATACCTCAAATCATTACCAATATTTTTTAAGTTCCTATTCAGATGATGTTCAAATTGAAGCCCTGGTCTATAAATAGTTCCTTACTAAAATGGATAGCATCAACAGTGTAAATTATGATATTAGATGGCTTTATTATTTTGAGAACAAAGGATGCATTGATATATGATGTCATCTGAAAGAACCTTGGAAAATTCTGAGAGTCTTGGATACAAGTTTACTCTAATCTGGCAAAGGTACATTATTCAATTTGTTATTCTACATAATTTCATGAGTCAGAGTTTTCAGTACTTGTGGTAATCAAAAGTCATTTGGTGACTCAAATTGCATGTGTTGTCATCTAAATTTTAAACTTCTATTCAAAATAAAGACAGTCTCATCAAAATGTACTTTTAAGCACAATTAAAATTTTTTAAAGATTTATTTATTTATGCATACAAGAACTCAGGTGTAGGCCAGAGGTGCGGGGGATTAGAGAGGATTTACCAGAGTCAGAGTGGGGGACAGAACAGGCGAATTGATGGAAATATACTGCTGAGGGGAGTAGTTAGCAAGACAGGAGAGGTCTGCTGTGCAATGTGGATTAGCTCCCTGGCCAGGGATCAAACTCATGCTGCAGCAGCTACAGATAGCTTCACAGTGCTGAGACTTAATCCCTTGCTTGTGCCACCAGGGAGACCCCTATCTTCAGAATTTGAGAGTATTTTCATGAGTGAGAGACACACCTTTAAAAAGTTAATTTTATATTATACTCTTTTGAAGGAAATAATCTAGTTATTAGTATTTTCTGGAGAAAAGGCAAAATTTATACAGATTCTCAGTGTCTGCAAATCCAAATAGCTTAGAAACATCAGCATTTAGTTTTATTATTTAGAAAAATTTTTATTCAATCAATAGTTTCACATCTAAGACTTTACCCTGAAGAAACATGAGAAAACTGTACAGAAATTTGAGTGTGAAGGTGATTGTTATGATGTTATTTATGACAATGAAAATTAAAAGCAACCGAAATGCTCCACATAAGGTGAATGTTTAAAAGATTGTGTAGGGGCCTCCCTAATGGCACAAGGGGTTAAATTGAAATGATATAATATACATTATCTTTTAATTACATAAAATTTATAGAAATATTTGGAAAGGAATTTGCTGAAATGTTAGCAGTGATCATCTCGAGATGGTATGTTTATGAAAGACCATTTCTCTTTTCTTTATTTTTTTTTTTACAAAATTTACAAAATGAATATACAATATTTTTATAATCAATGTGGAAAACATCGAATAGAAAAATCCATATAAAAAAGGATTTGGTATAGCAATTTTTTTGTAACATATATTTATTATGAAAATCTTTTTCATTAAATAACATGCTCTAAGGAAACTAATTCTAGAGACAAGTTTTGTGCATCTTTCAGCATTAGTCATTAAGATACTGAATCATTAAGCACTGATTTTTTTTCCTGAATTTTATGATACAAAAAATTCTGGTTTTTAGAAGCTGTACATTAGCAGTGGACACACAAAACTCATAGACTTCTTTTTGTTTGTTTTCAAATCAAGTTTAAGATATATGGGATAGGCTCACTAAGAAAAATAGGGAGAATACTAAAATAAATAGAATTTAAAATAAAAGAGAAGTTACAACAGACACTGCAGAAATTCGTAGGATAAGAGGCTACTATGAACAATATGCTAACAAGCACAACAACCTAGAAGAGATGGACAAATTCTTAGGATTATACAATCTTCCAAGATAGAGTAGGGAACAAATAGAAAACCTGAACCAATCACAAGCAAGGAAATTGAAACAGTAATCAAAAAACAAAAGTCCAGGACCAGATGGTTTCAAAGTGAGTTCTATGAAACTTTCAAAGATGAACTAATACCTATCCTCCTAAAATCCTTTCCAAATAGAGAAAGAGGGAATACTTCCAAACACACTTTATGAGTCTAACATTAGTTCAATGTGAAAACCACACAAAGACAACCAAAAAAGAAAATTACAGACCAATTTCCCTAATGAATACAGATGCAAAAATCTTCAATAAAATCTTAGCAAATCAAATCCAACAATGCATTAAAATAATTATACACCATGAGCAAGTGGGATTTATCCCAAGGACAAGAGTGTAGTTCAACATCTGAAAATCAATCAACATAATTCACCACACCAAAAAGAAAAGAAAGAAAAAAAATGATCATATCATTAGATGCCAAGAAAGCATTTGATAAGAGACAACATCCATTTATGATGAAAACCCTGAAATAACTGGGGATAAATGGAACATATTTTAACATAAAAAAAGCCACATATGATAAACTCATAGCCAACATCACTCTTAAGAGTGAGAAACTGTAAGCTTTTTTGACTAAGTTCTGATACAAGACAAGGATGTCCACTTTCACCACTACTATTCACTACAATACTGGAAATCCCTGTCACAGGAATTAGGCAAAAGAAAGATGTAAAAGGAATTCAAATTGAGAAAAAAGTAAAGCTATCCTCATTTGCATAAAACATGAAAATATATAGAGAGAACACTTTGCAGAAAACATGATAATAGAACATTAAAGGCTCCATAAAAAACTAATTGAAACAACAAATCAGTTCAGAAAGTGGCAGGTTATAAAATCAATACACAAAATCAGTTGCTTTCTTATATGCAAACAATGAGCTAGAAGACAAAGAAATTAAGAAAATGATCCCATTTACAATCACACCAAAGAAAATTAAATACCTAGGAGTAAATCTAAAAAGGAGGTAAAGGACCTATACAAAGAAAACTACAAGACATTGTTAAAAGAAGTAAGACACAAAGAAATGGAAAGATATTCCCTGCTCAAGGATTTGAAGAATCAACACTGTCATAACAGCCATCCTACCCAAAGGAATATACAGATTCATTATAATCCCAATAAAAATTTAAAGGCATTTCTTCAAAGAAATGGAGCAAATATCACCAAAATTCATACAAAGTCCCCAAATAGAAAAAGCAATCCTTATAAAAAAGAAGAATGGTGGTATCACACATCCAGATTTCAAACTAAACTCTAAGGCCATGATAATCAACCAGAATGGTACTGAACCAAAAACAGACACACAGACCAATGGAATAGAAATGAGAGCCCAGAATTAAATCTATGCCTGTATGGACAGTTAATAGATGACAAAGGGGACAAGAATATACACAGCAACAAGGAGATATCCTCTTCAATAAATGGTGTCTGGAAAACTGGACAGTTGCATACAGAAGAATAAAACTAGACCACTATCTAACACTATACATAAAGTCAACTCAAAATGAATAAAATATTTGAATGTAATATCTGAAACCATAAAATATATAGAAGAAAACACAGCAAAACACTTCATGACATAAGGTTCAAAAATGTCTTTGTGGATTCATCTCTAATGGCAAGGAAAGCAAGAGAGTATATAAACAATTTGGACTACATCATACCAAAAAGCTCTGCACAGAGAAAGAAACCATAACTGAAACAGAGATATCCTACTGAATAGAAGAAAATATTTGCACACCATACATCTGACAAGAGACTGGTATCAAAGATCTACAAAGAGCTCATATAACTTTACAAAAGAAAACAAATAACCCAATCAAAAAAAAAAATGGGCAGAAGAGCTAAATAAGCACTTCTCCAAAGAAGACATACAGATAGCCAACAGGCACATGAAAAAAAAATGTTCATTATCACTTAACATCAGGGAAATTCAAATCAAAATCACAATGAGATACCACCTCACACCTCTGAGAATGACCTATATTAAAAAGACCAAAAACAACAAGTGCTGTCGAGATTGTGGAGAAAAGGAAACCCTCTTACACTGTTGGTAGGAATGTAAAGCAGTATGGAGGGTTTTCCAAAATTAAAAATGGGGACTCCCCAGTGGTGAGCGGGTTTAGCACAGTGCTGTGAAGCTGTCTGAAGCCTCTGCAGCATGGGTTCAATTCCCGGCGGCCGAGGAGATACCCACATGGCGTGATAGACCTCTTCTGCCTCGCCCACTGCTCCCCTCAGCAGTGTCTTTGGTCCATCTGCCTGTTCTGCTCCATACTGTCTCTGGTGACTCCTCTCACCCTCTCACACCTCTGGCCTGTACCTCAGCTCTTGTATAAATAAATAAATATTTTTTAAAAAGATTAAAAATGGATCTGCTATACTACCTAAGAATTCCTTGCACTCCTATGCTTATTGCAGCACTACTTACAATAGTCAAGCTATGGAAACAACCTAAGTGTCCCAAAACAGATGTGTCATTCAAGATGATGCAGTATGTACACAATGGACAACTACTAAAAGATCAAAAAAGATAAACTCATGACATTGGAGGCAACACTGATGGAAATAGAAGGGGTTATGCTAAGTAAAAATAAGCCAGAGGGAGAAACATACATAGTAGATGGTGTCATTTATATGTATAATATAGAGAAACCAAAGAAAGAGTCAAAGACAATTTTTTTTATTATTTTATTTTATATAAGTCTTACATCATTTTTCATTTTTGCACAATATATGCATTTTCATTTTGGTTATATTCCCCATACAATTCCCACCCCCCTGATTTTGACCCTAATCCCTCCTCTCCTTCCCCACCCCCCAGTAGTATTTCTCTGGTTTACAGTTGCTTGTTGAATTTGATTTTTTCTTTATTATAAGTAATCTTTTTCCTGGTCCCTTATTTAGGTTTTCTAAAGTCCTGCTATGAGTGAGATCATCTGGTATTTTTCTTTTTCTTCCTGCCTTATTTCACTGAGCATGATCCCTTGCAGCTCCATCCATGTTGCTGCAAATGGCATGAGTTTATCTTTTTTGATTGTTGAGTAATATTCCATTGTGTATATGTACCACATCTTCTTGATCCAGTCATCTATTTTGGGCATTTGGGTTGTTTCCAAAGCTTAGCTATTGTAAATAGTGCTGCTATAAACATAGGGGTGCAGGTGCCCTTTTGAATTAATGTTTCTGTGTCATTTGGGTAAATACCTAGGAGTGGAATTGCTGGATCATATGGAAGCTCTATGTTTAGTAGGTCCAGAAATCTCCACACAGCTTTCCACAGTGGTTGGACCAGTTTGTACTGCCACCAGCAGGGCAGGACAGTTCCTTTTTCTCCACATCCTCACCAACATTTGTTGTTGGTAGTTTTTTTAATATGTGCCATTTTCACTGGTGTAAGATGGTATCTCATTGTAGTTTTGATTTGCATTTCCCTGATTACAAGTGGTGTTGAACATTTTTTCATATGCCTGTTGGCCATTTGCATTTCCTCTTTGGAGAAGTTTCTTTTTAGCTCTTCTGCCCATTTTTTGACTGGATTATTTACTTTGTTTATGTTGAGTCTCGTGAGCTCTTTGTAGATTTTTGCGATCAGTCCTTAATCATTAATGTTGTGTGCAAAAATGTTCTCCTAGTTGGTGGGGTTTCTCTTTGTTTTGGTTATTACAAAGACAAACTTTTAAATCAACACTTGAAAACTGATCATAGAACTGAGATATTCAGAAAGAGTGCAGGAGGAGAAGTTGAGAGAACAGGGTACGGAGATTGCAAAGTGGACTATGGTATGGGTGCTTTGGTGGTGGACACACTCAGATGACAACACCTAAAGGGGGAGATCCTGTATTTCCAAAATAATGACAGCAATGTAAACCAATTGTACTTCAATAAAAAATTAGAGAAAGTTATTACAGAGCACCAGTATACAATGCTAATATTTTTCTATACTAGTTGTTAAAATACTAAATTACCTTGCTGGATCCTATCCTTACTGCTTATCAGGGGTCATCTAAAGACAATGCCATGGAGAGGCAGCAGTAGAGGCTGGAATCTGGTGTGGTGGGTGTTGGTAAGGCTGTGTCCCTTCCTTGTACCCATGCATCTGCCTAACACACCATGGCTGACTAGGACAGTCTAGGCATGGAAAGTGGTTGTCACTGGCTCAGACCAAAGTACGGATGGCAGGGAAGGCAGCACTGGTGCAGGATTGTGGAGAAAGAGTTGAGCCAGAGACTCCCAGGGTCCAAGTCATAAGGAAACCATGTATATCCTGCCCTGACCCAAGGGGATCTAACAGCTGTCCTCTAACTGGATACAAGTGCTGACTAGCAGAGCCTTAATGAGGCCACTGGACATGTTTGATGTGATCCACTCTGCCATGATTCAGAAAGGGGCATAACAGTTATTGACAACTTCCTCCAACAAAATATCACATGAACATCATCTAAAAATCAACCAGTGATTTGGAAATTACTGAATCATTTGATAAAACAATTTAAATTACAATTCATAATACTTGGTAGGCTGTCTTATGATACAAGTCAATTAAGTTAGAAAATAAAACAATTTAAAAAAAAAGTATTTGGAAATTTGCACTTCTCAATCTGCACTCAGTTGCCACCCAAAAATGGAAAGAAAAGTGTGGCAAGCATCTATTTTTAAATCACTGCAATTCTTCCTGGAGCATTTCCACTGAAAGCACAAATGATATAGGAATCTAAGCTAAGCACATTTGGGAATACAGAAGAATCTCAAGCAACATAGTCTCTCATCAGCTAGATGTGTTCAGATAGGTCGGTAGAATTTTGCCTATGGCTATATGAGCTGTTTTGCCCCAGAGACATCAATTTTAATTCTCTCTTTGGGATCCTTTGGTGTACAACGTTCTCCAGAGGATTCTTTGTCTCACTAGAAATGCTTTCTCTCCTTTATCCACCTTGCCCTCTATCCCTCAAAAATCTTAGCCATTTATCTGGAATTTTCATAATACTTGATAGTGAAAAGAGTTCAAAAACTGACACGGAAGAAATTATGTTGTAAAACCACAGAGACACTTATTTTGTTGTATTAAGTTTAGAGAGTGCAGCTGTATCATCTGATGTGTGTGTGTGTGCGTATAATATATAAAATATACAAAATCCCAAATTGGAGAAAAATGCAATTTATCAGTTGAAGGTGGTGGGGAGTGGGCAAAATGATATACAAAAATTTAAACAAATCTCATTACTGTGTTGTCAGTAATTGACTCCAGTTCTTCATGTTCAGATTCAATGTTAAAAATACTTTATCCTTCCAAAAACCTGAACTTGTAATTTTTATGGGTTACCACTGAATGGCAGTAATACTATAGCTATTATTAAAAACAAATAAACAAAAATGTACAGGATATGGTTTGTTGACATTTATATGGGATTTGAAGAAGTTAGGCAGGACTGACTGGAGTTTTGTTTCACAGCATCTGATTGTGGTCAGGATATGGAGGAGCAAACCATGTGTCTATGTGGGAGTGGGTGGTGTATAGAGGGTAGGTAGTATGTGAGGCTCACTAATTTCTAAGGGACTTCAACTAGAATGTTACTGTCAAATGAAAATTATTCTATCATTTCATAGAAAGGGCTCCCTTCTGAGAGAAGAGCTGGGAAGACAACTCATTAAACAGTCTTATTACACAGTTGAATCTACAGAAGTGACACCTGAAACACAAAGGCAAAGGAACAAAGAACCAGAAATACAGACACAATAGGTTGAAAAGTCAAGTCTTTCAAGAGGCATGACAAGGTAAGTTATATTGTGGAGGGGTGGGGGAAGAGAACCAAAACTTCAGAATGAAGATTCAAGGATACAGTACACAATAGTAATGCTATCAATGGAATTTTGTCTCCCCTAAATTCATATGTTGAAATCCTAATCTCCTGTTGTGATAGTATGTGGAGACAGAGATTTAAGGAGATAATTAAGGTTAGATTAATTAGGACATTCAGGTGGGGACCTTTCCTATAAGTCCAGTGGCATTTTAAGAAGAGGAATAGACACATAGTGAGAAAGTCAAAATCTACAAGGCAGGAAGAGGGCTCTTCAGCAGGAATCAACCCTGCTGCCACCTTGGTCTTGGACTTCCAGCCACCGGACAGTGAGAAAATGTATTTCTGCTGTTTCAGCCAGCCATTCTGTGGTATTATGTTATGGCAACCTGAGTAAACTGCTCCATGGACCTGACCAGCTGGAGGGGAGCCAAAAGCAATAATTCATTCTGATGGTGAACTTATCGGAAGTGCTGAGTTGGGGGCTCTTACCTCTGGCTCTTCTGAGATGCCTTAAGGCCACAATAGGTGGGTTCTGACAGTCACTTTTCAGCAATAATATTCTTTCAACTCTAAGCACCGAGCACTTTTAAAATGAGTTTTTATTTATTGGATTTAAAGTGATTTCATGATAGACCTAAAGATAGCAACAGATAAGTGGACGAGGATTAAAGCAAAAGTAGATATATCTTTGTAGTAGAGACTATAGATATATTAAGGATGTGAAAATGGAGAAGGGAAAGAAAATGTTGTTTGTGTGTCACACAGATAGAAAGTGGCACTGGAGAACCTGTATAATGAGCCCCATAAGAATTAGATATTATAAAGAACGACAGAAATCATTTTCTAAAGAATAGCTTTAAAAAAGTCCTACGAAATGAAATCAGCACTCTAAGGAGAAGCAAAGACAATTAGTAAAGGGGAAATTTTCCCTTCCCTCCATAGATACAAAGGCACAAAGAATTCTGTTAGAACAGCAATTAAAGCAATTCTTCCCAGAACATCAATTTTATGATTTACCAGAACCCATTCCGACCCTTAGAGAAAAGATTAACACCTTCTGTTATATCAGCAATGGAAAATTCAGGGCTAAATGGATACATATTGTATGAAGAAAAGGGGTGAATGGAAAGAATAGAAATGGTAAGGGTTCTGGCAATTTCAAAGTCATGAGCATGATTCAGAGACAATAAATACCTTGTTTTGTATATGAAGATAACATTTGCAGCTCTTTTATTAGAAGTGTTGCTTTTTTCTCCTAGACAAGGGGATACTCTTTGAACCTTCCACATTTCCCTATATACATGCATTTGCACAGTGGCTGATAAGGGGTGTAGCTTGTGACAAGGCAAAAGCGATTTTCCCTATTACCAAAGTCTATAGAAAGGAACAAATTGGCAATTCTGTTTTCTAGCTCACATTAGGCAGACTAACTAGTCCAGATTAAGAAATCGAAAGTCCACTAATAAAAATATGTATTAACATAACATCTATAATTTAAACGTTATAATATTTTACCATATCAGCTTCTCTTTCTCAGACACGAATTTCTTTTAAGAACATAGGAACTATGTAGGGAATAATTAATTAGTTTGACTAAAATTCTATCATCATTGCATGTTTTAACTTGCTATCCAAATTTCTTAGGATTTGCCAGCTAGTGCTTTTTTCCTTCATACTATTCACAACTTAATGTGTACATTCTTTTGGTGTCTGTGGACTTAAACACAACTTATTTAACTCATCTTCTCTAAGGAAGGTTTATAATTTAAAGAAATTCACCATTATATTGAAAATGCTTTCAAAAAATATGCTTAAAATGCAAAGATATAGAAATTATTTTATACATTGTTCTTGTCCACAATCCACATTTCCCCACAAAGGTAATTACCAAAACCAAATTATTAACTATTTTAATGAATTATTAATACTGTTTTCTAAAAAAATCTGCAAAATACATACTCCCGTTAACACTACATGGTTCTCTTTAATAAAATGTTAGGTTATTTTGCTTTATTTTTATTTTTAAAATATATTTTTATCAAAGTAACATTGGTTTATAACATAAAATTCAGGTAAGGAGCATTATAATCAATATCAATATATATCACATCATTGATGGAAACTTAGAGTAAAAGCCTTAGAATGGAAGACCTGCAGGAAAAGACTTCTGTGGAAGAGCTGCAGGCAAACACAAGTCATTAAAGAGTTGCTAAACCAGCTATGGAAAATCTGTAGGCAAAGGCTGCTATGGAAGATCAGCAGGCACAGACCAGAGGTGGGGGAAATGGAGAATTGCTGGTCATTATAAAGAACAACAGTCCTTAGAGATTAATCCAATCAGCCCCTAGAAGTGATAGATTCCTCAAATGATAAAATTCCACAAAAGAATGACCCTCCAACACCCTGCCCCCATCAAAAAAATAAATAAAAATAAAACAGTATATAAAAACAAATCCCATGCTGGCAAAAAGCAACTCTCTGCCTGCCTGGGTCTAGGCAGATACCTCCTTTTTCCTTTTCCGAATAAACCTGCCCTTTTAAATGCAGCTTTTGCCTGTTTGTGTCCAAGCAAACTTTTTTTCTCCCTTAATGATAACCTCGCTGTGTCTTAAGTAAACGCTTCATGAGGTGGTGTAACAGGGTGGTCCCCAGGAAAAGGGGAGGTTCCAGGTTTCCTGCCCCACCCAGGGAAAGGTGGAGCTGAGCAGGGAGGAGAAGAAGCTGCAGAGGAGACTGAGGAAGGAAGGAAGCAGGATGGAGCCAGAAGGAGACCTGGAGGAGGTACATGGAGCAGAGACACACGTGAAGTAACTGCGCTTGCCTTTTGGTCTTGGACTGGTTGACACAGATGTGGGTGAGAGACCCGTGGGGAGGTTAACAATGGCAGCTTTTATCTTGATTTTGATTTTGCTCTTTTCCTTCCAGACTTATCTGGCTGTTTCTGCCTCTTTCTTATGGGTCCCCAACAGAAGATGCTTTAGATTTGTGGTGGGCCTTTGGGCCTCAGACACCTTGCTTTGGGACAAGCCTGTTTGGGCATTTCCCCATGAGGGGATGGGTAATTTGGGGTGCTTGATTTGGAAACTATATTCTTCCCCATTCTTCCCCTTTTCTGTATTACACACTAAGTGCATTACTCTTCCTTTCCATTTGTGGTCTTATGCACTAGAGTATGTTTTGTCTTGATGGCAGAACCTATTTAGAGAGGGCACGTTTGCGGGTTTTAGGGTGCCTGCCCCTGCCCTGTAATAGTACTGAATGGGACACTGCTGAAAATTTTTTCAGAGGAACCCAAGAACCCCACATCTGAACCCCAACATCATGGTCATCCCCCGAAGGCTAGTTTCCATAAAAACAAAAACAAACCTTTAGATTCAGACAATAGAATGGTGGTCATCAGAGGGGAAAGCATGAATTTCTTTTAAGAACACAGAAACTGTGTATTGAATTATTAATATAGTTGATGAAAATTTCTTTCATCTGCATGGTTTAATATACATTACCATCCAAATTTCTTAGGCTTTGCCAGCTAATGGTTTTTGTTCTTGGTATTATTCACAACATAAATAAATGTGTACATTCTATTTTCTGTGCTAATAATAAATTGCTACCTTCTTATTAATTGGAAAGAAAAAATGATGTTGCTTTGTTTACCACTTGTACTAGGCACAGTGCCAGCAGGGTATAAAAACCAAACAGGAAGATATAGACCATAATATACATGCTCTAAGTTTGTACCACTAACAAATAATGTATTATTCTAGGAAAGAGGTAAGAAAAATAAATCATCATCACCTTGTGTTGAAATATACCAGATGTTTCTACAATAAGCCTAAATAATAAGATCCATAATAAAAAAACTGTACAAGTTTATTATGGATAGTCTAGGATTTAGGGCCAGGCAAGTTTCAAACTTTATTCCTTTAGCACTATTTGAAAGTAGGAAGCAGTATGCAAGGCAGGGTATTTCTGATATGTAAGACATTACATTAAATGGAAGTTCTTTACTCTGCAGCCAGTAAGCATTTTGCTATTTGCATAAGGACAAATATATTACTTTCAAACTCTTCTCATGTTTTATATTTGTTAAATGCAGACTATAAGATGAGATCTGTAAGGGCAGTGATCTCTGTTTTATTGACTGGTGCTTCTTAAGTGTTTAGAACAGTCTACCACATAGTAGAAACATAATAAATATTTACTGAAGAATTTAACTGTATGTTTTTTGTCCCAACTGAGCAGTTCAAGAATAAGTACCTATATAGTAGTAGTTTGCAAGATATGTGATGTGTAGTAGTAAATAAAGCATTGTAAATACTATAGTCGTCATTATTCTATGTCTTGGTATCTTTAAAATCAAGTACAAGACATTGGATATATATGGATACTCAATCAATGATGCTTAAGCTTTGAGGATAACATATACTTTCAGGAAACTAGTGAAAACTGTATACCATTTTCCCAGAAAAAGGTACATTCTCATACATTCTGCAGATAGTTTCAGGGAGTTTAAGAAATACACTTCTGAAATCAGCCACATACCCCTTAATGCCCAGAGTCCATTCAAAGCTACTTAACAAACCAAGAAAACAAAAAGCAGGTGAGTCATCAAGGGCAAGACTGAAGACCACTGGCTCAAAAAACAAAAGGTAACAGAAGATCTTTAGTTGTCTGGTAGGAAACAGGGCAGGATATCCCCAGAAAGCTAATTATTTGGTCCCATGTGACTAAAGAAAATCCACTTTTTTTTTTTTTTTTGTGGGACCCTCACCAGAGGCAGGGGAACAAAACAGCACAGCAGAGGCTGCCAGGCAGGGGCAGCCTCGAAACCCAGCCCTCAACCGCTGGGCCACCAGGGGAGGCCCAAATGCACATTTCTCCCTCCCTCCAGCCCTCCCTCCCCCCTCCCTCCCCCTTTCCTCCTTCCCTTCCCCCTTCCTCCTTCCCTCCCCCCTACCTCCCTCCCTCCTTCCTTCCTCTCACTCTCTCTCTCTTTCTTTTCTTTCTCTATCTTTCTTTCATTTTCTCTCTCTTTCTTTCTCTTTCTTTCTATTCTGATATCTAAATTTATTATAGTATCTAAATAAAAACAGTTTACTTGAGTGGTTGAAGACATTTGCATGAAATTGCACCTGGTGCAGTACTTGTTATTTATGACTCCTCTTTATCCCCCTTTTCTACTCAAAGAGGACTATGGTACCTGTAAACTTTGACAAGCATCCTGTCTTCTAAAATTTGGACTGCTTTGTGGCAGTCACCTCACTCTAAACAGGACTCTAGTTTCTATGTTCATTGGCATCTGATACTTGCTGAGTAAGTGGCTAAATATATATGTAAAACATGTCAGAGTTTATAAGCACAAATTTTCATTCAAAATGCTATTAAAAAAGAAAGTTGCCTTATTGCTATTACTCAATTTTATTCTTAGCAGTCTGTCAATTCTGATGTGACTTGTTCTGCCCCTTCTGTGTGCATTCATCCCTATGGTTCTTTGGTAACTACTTTTTCTTTTAAATTTCATTGTAAAGTCTAGTGCATTTTCCATCTGCATGGCTGATGCAATATTTCTTATTCTACAGTGTTAAACAATGGAACATATTGTTTCGGTTAGAGAGAAGGGAAACTTCCTAAGTAAAAAACTGTGGCTCCATATTTTAAAAGATAATAAATTATTCCTCATTTTCATTTATCAATTTCCAGCATTTAAAGATCTCCATTGTTTACAGAATTGAAACAGACAATGTACAACCAGAATTTAAATATTAAGAAAACAATGAATTTTCATCCATCAAATACCATAATCAAAACAAAGGCATGACATTCAGTAACATAAATTAATAGCAACCACTTAAACTGTTGTTGTTCTGTTACTCATTTCTCTGTAACAAGTTTAAAGTTCTTGTTGTCTTTAAAAGGATTTATGGGGACCTCGCTGGTAGCACAAGGGGTTAAGCACCGCACTATGAAGCAACCTGCAGCCGCTGCAGCATAAATTTGAGTAACCCACATGGCATAGCCAGGGTGTAACCCACATGGCATAGCAGACCTCTCCTGACTCGCCCACTGCTCCCCTTAGCAGTGTATTTCTGTCAGTCTGCCTGTTCTGTTCCCCATTCTGTCTCTGGTGAATTCTCTCACCCCACCACATCTCTGGCCTGTACCCCAGCTCTTATATGCATAAATAAATAAATCTTTAAAAAATAAAATAAAAGGATTTAGATGGGAGATAATGCATGAGATAAGATCAAAAGCTTTTTCTGACTTCTGGTTGAAATCAACCTGTTACTGTCACTACATTACCTGGAAGATGAGACAGAATTGTGTGATTAAATGAAGTCACACTATCATTCCTCTGACCTAAAAGGCATTTTTCTCAATGAATTCTAAATAGCTAATGTTTCTTTAGTTTTGACCCATAGAGTCCATTCAAAGCTGCTTAACAAACCAAGAAAACAAAAAGCAGGTGAATCATCAAGGGCAAGACTGAAGACCACTGGCTCAAAAAACAAAAGGTAATAAAAGCTCTTCAGTTGACTGGTAGGAAACAAGGCAGGATATCCCCAGGATATCCTTTCTTTATTTTCCTTTACTAAGAATCTTTTCTACCCTTCCTACATAGGATTTTCTGCCTTTAAAGGATATAGGAAGAAAGAAGTTATTCTATGGACAAGAAAATAATCTAGCTAAGCAAGGAAACTGTCTACTAAAGTAACAGAATTCACTATTTAGAGGGCAGTTGGACAGGATCCTTGAGTCTTCAGGAACACTTAGGATAAGCGCTCAGAAGGACCAGACACATCTAGAATAGGGTGGGGTAAGTAAGGTCCAGTGTCTCAGAGGATAAGCACTCAGAAGGACCAGCCACATCTAGAATAGGGTGGGGGAAGTAAGGTCCAGTGTCTCAGCAAGGTGAGCCAGAAACCTTTTGAAAGGGAAAGACTGTAAAACAGTACATTAGGAATGGTGCTATTGTACTGGAAAGGCTATTTGTCCTCCCTCTAACAGTCCCCCAGAATCTCCCACTGGCCTGAGGAGAGAACATAATTCACTTTGAGAGCATAGCCTATTCCACAGTTGAAGAAAAAAAAAAAGGCACTCAGATGACAGGGGACTGGGTTTGACAGTGGAGAGAGTCATATGGCCAGCCCTGACATGGTCACTGGACTCTCAGGAGGTCCATGACCTATGAAACCCAGGAAGACATTTATACCTCCCCCACAACCCATGTGACCTCCAGTATGCACTTACATGGAGACTACAGGAAACCACAGTGGACACTGCTTAGTGGTTTGTTCAGGGGCACCAAGGTGACTATGGCATGCATAGAGTTTTTTGACATCTAGACTGCAGGGTTTCCAGAGGCTGGGGTCACACCCACTGCTGCCCCTCCCATCAGTGTGTGCCCTCTAGCCTGTGCTGACAAAGAAACTAAAGGAAAAGTGCCTGTCTAGTCACACTGTAAGGGAAAGTGCAGCATTTTCAGCCATATAATATACATGAACTTTCAGCTAAAAAACATAACAAAAGACAGAGGTGAATGCTATATAATCACTTAGGGATCAAGATATCAGGAAGAAAAAAACACTTATCAACATATGTGTACCAAAAAGAAATATGAAAACGCATAAGAAACTACTACCAAATCTGAAACAAGATATTGGCTAATACCACACTTTCATCAATGGACAGATCAACCAGACAGAAAATAAACAAGGAAAGAGGAATTAGACCAAGTGAGTTTAATGGACATTTATAGGACCCTGAACCCCAAAAAGCAGAATACATATCCTTCTCAAGTGCACATGAACACTCTGCAGGATAAACCACATGTTGGGTTACAAAACAGATATCAATAAATTCATGAAGATTGAAATTATACCATGTACCTTCTCTGCCCACAAAAGTGTCAAGCAAGAAATCAACCACAAAAAGAAAGCAAGAAAAACTTCTACTATATGGAGATTGAGCAACACACTTCTGAATGACTATAGGACAAATGAGGATATCAAAGAAGAAACTAAAAAATACCTGCAGATTAATGAAAATGAAGATACAACCTATCAGAATCTCTGGGATACAGCAAAATTGGTACTAAGAGAAAAGTATATAGCAATTGAAGCCATGTCAAGAATCAAGAAAGACTTCAAATAAACAACCATACTTCTCACTTCAAGATATTAGAAAAAGAAGAACAAATGAAACCTAAGCCAGTAGAAGGGAGGAAATAAAAAATGAAAGCAGAAATAAATGAAGTAGAAATAAAACATAGCCCAAAGGATCAATGAAACTAAAAATTGGTTATTTGAAAAAAAATTTAACAAAATAGGCCCTCCCCAGTGGCGCAGTGGTTGAGTGCTGGGTTGTGAAGCTGCCCGCAGCCTCTGCAGTGCAGGTTCGATCCCCGGCCGCCGGAGAGGGTCTCACATGGCACACAGACCTCTCCTGCCACCCGCTGCTCCCCTCAGCAGTGTATTTTGTCAGTCTGCCTGTTCTGTTCCCCGCTCTGGCTCTGGTGAATCCTCTCACCCTCCCGCACTTCTGACTGTACCCAGTGCTTGTGTAAATAAATAAATAAATCTTTAAAACAAAAAATTAACAAAACAGGTAAAACTGTAGCTAGATTCACTAAGGGGAAAAAAGGGAGAAAAATCTAATGAATAGAATCAGAAACAAAAGAGAATAAATTACAACAGATATTTCAGAAATACAGAAGTTCTTAAGAGGTTACTATGAAAACTTATATGCAAACAAATTGCATAACCTAGATAAAATGGACAAGTTATTAGTAATTTATTAATACAATCCTCTAAGAAATTAAAAATCTAAACAGACCAATCACAAGCAAGGAATATGAAACAGTAATCAAAAAGTTTTCTAAAGAAAAAAATCTAGGCACAGAGTTTCATTACTGAGTTTTAAAAACCTTTCAAAGTTAAACTAATACCTATCCTACTCAAACTCTTACAAAAAAAATTGAGAAAGAGGAAAAGCTTCCAGACACATTTTATTATGAGGCCAACATCATTCTGATACCAAAACCAGACAAAGACATCACACAAAAGAGAATTACAGACCAATTTCTCTGATGAACATAGATGCAAAAATCCTCAACAAAAATCTCAGCAAACAGAATCCAACAATACATGAAAAGGATTATACATCATGACCAAGTGGGATTTATTCCAGGGACACAGGGATGGTTTGACATCTGAACAAAATCAATCAATGTAATTCATCACATCAACAAAAGGGAAGATAAAAATAATATGATTACATCAATAGATGCAGAGAAAGCATTTGATTAGACTCAACATCCATTTAGGAGAAAAACCCTCAGATATCGGGATAGAGAACATTCCTCCACAAAATGAAGGCCATGTATGACAAACTGATAGCAAACATCATACTCAATGGTTAAAAAAATAAAAAATTTTCCTCTAATACCTGGTACAAGTCAAGAATGTCTAATTTCAGAAATACTAGTCAATATGGTATTGGAAATCCAAGCCAGAGCAATCAGGCAAGAGAAAGATATAAAAAGAATCCAAGTTGGGAAAGAAGAAGTAAAACTATCATTATTTGCAGATGAAATGAAAAAACCTGAGTACCCCACTGAAAAACTAATTGAAAGAATAAATCAATTCAATAAGTGGCAGAAGCAAAACCAATACACTAGAATACACAAGGAAATAGAAAGATATTTTTTGCTCATTAATTGGGAGAAGACTGTTAAATGGCTATCTTACCCAAAGCAGTATATATATATATATATAATATATATATGATATATGATATATATGATATATATGATAAATATATCATACATGTATAAATATATGATAAATATATATCACACAAATATATGATAAATATATATCATATATATGATATATGATATATATGATATATATAAATTGCATCAACTATATATATCAAGGCCCTGATGGCATTCTTCAAAGAGACTGAAGAGCAAAAATAAAAAATACTGAAATTCACATGGAACCAGAAAATACCCTGAATAGCCAAAACAATCCCAACAAGATAGATAAAGAGTGGTAGCATCACCCTTGGATTTTAAACTATACCACAAAGCTACAATAATCAAAACAGTACAACACTAGATGAAACAGAAACAGACCAATGGAATAATGAACCCAGAAATAAACCCATATTATTTATGGAAAGTTAATCTGTAATAAGGGAGCCAACAGTATACATTGGAGAAAGGAGAGTCTCTTCAACAAATGGTGTTGGAAAAACTGGATAGCCAGGTGCAAAAGAATGAAACTAGATTAAAATCTCATAATTTATACAAAAATTTACTCAAAATGGATTAAAGACATGAATGTAGGATTCAAAACTATAAAATACATCAAAGAGCATATAGGCAGAACATTCTATAACATTGACTGAAGAAATGTCTTTGGGGATACATGTCCAATGACAAGAAAATCAAAAGCAAGAATAAATAAATGGGATCACATCAAATTAAAAACCTTGTGCAAAGTAAAATAAACTATCAATAAGACAAAATGACACAGTATTGAATGGGAGAAAATATTTACACATGACACATCTGACAAAAGGCTGACATCCAAAATACATAAAGAAAACAATTAACCCAATCCAATAATGGGCAGAAGAGCTAAATAGACACTTCTTCAAAGGAAACACAGAGATGGCCAATAGGAATATGAAAAAATGGTCATCATTACTTTTCATCAGGGAATTACAAATCAGAACTATAATAATGAACTATCTCACACCCATGAGAATGGCTCACATCAAAAAGACCATAAAAAAGAAGGGTTAAAAAGGATGGGGATTGGGGAAGGAACCCTGGTATATTGTTGGTAGGAATGTAGACTGGCCCAGCCCCTGTGGAAAATGATATGGAGGTTCCTCAAACTATTAAAACTAAACCTAATATATGACCCAGCAATTCCACCATTAGGTATCTACCCAAAAGAATTTAAACATCAATTCAAAGGAATATATGTATTCCTATGTTCACTGCAGCCCTATTTACAACAGCTAAGTTACGGAAACAGCCTAAGTGTCAAGGACAGAGGAGTGGGTCAGAAAAATGTAGTATACACAAACATTATAGATATAGTGGAAATACTACTCAGCTATAAAAAGATGACTCTTGCCATTTGCAACAACATTGATGCAATCAGTAAAAGAAATATACTAAAAATTGATTGGAAAACTGCAACCCATGGGCCAAGTCCAGTCCAGGATGTTTTTGTAAGCTCTTGAACTACAAATGGCTTTTACATTTAAAAGAGGTTGTTGAAACCAAATAAACAAAAACAAAAGCATATAAGTGACAGAGAACCTATGTGGCCCACATAGGCTAAAACATTTATTATCTGGCCCTTTACAGAAAATGTTTGCCAGCTCTATCTAAAATATTAGTTGTGGGTATATCTTTGAATTATTGGTTTATTGAATATTCTGATTTTGATTTTCCTCTTTCTGCTTTTGTATTTTCTCCAAGTTTTCCATAGTGCTATTATGATGAGGGAAACAAAGACAAAGTGATTTTTTACAGAGGACTTAAAAATAATTCTTGCCTATAAATTGAATATATCTGATTCAAACCATTAATTACAGAGAAACTATTTCACAATTATTACTAAAGAAAACTTCAATCTCAAATCCATTTTGATCATCAGAATTTCTAAAATAGGGATTTACAAATAAATGATATGTTAACACTTCTGATAAGGATGATGGTGCAAAAATGCTATATCAGATGAAAATAATTTATTTTAGGACCATGTTACTAAGATATCTAAACTCTTTAGCTCTCTCTCTGTGTCCCTCATTTTTATCTCCATCAAGAAGTTTTAAGGATCTCGTATTTTGTGCTGATACATGGTGAAATAGTGTTAAAATGTTTGATTATTGATTTATTTAAATATTATCGTAATGTTTTCATTGGTTTTGGTATGGGAAGGATCTATGATAGAATCCTGGTCAGTCACCTGAATTTTTTTTAACAAGTATTTTCATTAGTTGCATTCCCACATCACTGAAAGACCTTGTGATTGGGAGCAGTGCTTTGTATGCAACACGATTATCTTCCTCTATATCATGCACACATATTCAATTAAAAAAACAGATTTGAACAAATGTGTATTACCCTTTCCCAGAACTTTCCAAGGGTGTATGAATTTCCTGTAAACCAATATCTGAAATATGAAGGCAGTGAGAAACTCTTTTCCAGTAAATGCCCTGCAAAATGCTATGGGGATGTGCAGTCTATAACTAAAAAAAGAGGTGTGCCGTGCAAGTATTATCTTAAAACAGTACTTTCACTGTGAATATCTAAAAAAAGGACACTTTATAAGTATAATGCATTTTAAATATTCTGAAATCTCAAAGATAAGCATATCTAGATACACAAAGTGCTAGTACATAGCACTTTCCTGGAAAGTGCATGTTACTGTACGTTATAATTTTATAGATTCTGGTTCTGAGGTTTGGGGCATATTCATGTGGGAAATGTAACAAATGAATAAAGAGAACTGTAAAACGCTAAATGGCTTATTCTTCCATTGATTCACTTGAAAGTTACTTCTCTATATAATCATGCCTCAATGCAAGAGTAAGTTCCATAGAATTTATTTTTTCGCCTAGTAAATAAAAAATTTAGATTCAGGGGCCACCCCTGGTGGCACAAGGGGTTGAGATGCAACCTATGAAGCTTACCACAGCCACTGCAGCACGAGTTCGATCCCTGGCCAGACAGCAACCCACATGGCACAGCAGACATCTCATGTCTCACCCGTTGCTCCCCTCAGCAGTGTATTTCAGTCAATCTGCCTGTTCTGTTCCCCTCTGTCTCTGGTGAATCCTCTCATCCCCCCACACCTCTGGCCTGTAACCCCATTCTTGTATGCATAAATAAATAAATCTTTTAAAAAATTAGGTGCATGTTGGAGCATTCTCAAAATTCTCTTTATAGAAAACAGAGCTATATGTGTATTTTTCCTATTGAGCACTGATATTTTAGGGTTTTTTCTACTTTTAATTAAAAATACTCAGCCATTTCCACTCAAGTGGCCCACTGATTTGATGTTTCATGCCTAATTCTCACAATATTTTTACATAGTACATCAGGTAGTATTTTTACCAGATTTATTATTATGAATTCTAAATAATAAGAATTTCCTAATGTTAGAAGTAAAAATTTCTTCCCTTTCTTCTCTCTCTTCTTTCAAAATCAAAAGATAATTTTTTAAAGATATGTGATAAAATTCTGGGCCTCCCTGGTAGCACAGGCAGTTGAGTGCAGCGCTGTGAAGCTGTCCACAGCCTCTGCAGTGCTGGTTCGATCCCCACCGGCCTCAGAGCAACCCACATGGCGAGCAAATCTCTCCTGTCTCGCCCGCTGCTCCCCTCAGCAGTGTATCTCGTCAGTCTGCCTGTTGTGTTCCCCACTCTGTCTCTGGTGAAACCTCTCACCCTCCCGTGCATCCAGACTGTACCCCGGTTCTTGTATAAATAAAATAAATCTTTAAAAAAATAAAGATATGTAATAAAACTCTAATTCAACATGAACACTATATCCTGACTCTTGTGAAAGATACTATTATGTACAACATTGTATTTCAGATAAGATGGGTCTTTCATAGAAATCATTCATGCATTAATATAATTTTTGAAATTCCAATAAAATTTTATTCATTTACCATTGGTTCATAATAACAGTAAGTTTCAGGACTACTGCTTCACACCTTGACATGTGTATATGCCTCACCATACCCACTACCATAATTCTAGTCATTCACCATTATCAAACTGACTCTCTCTATCCATTCCTTCCACACCCTTTATTTAAAAAAAAAATCTTTGAATACCAGATTAAATGGGCATTCCTGATTTAAAATAATAGTATGGCAAAAATACTTTAATATGCAATTAAGCATGTATATAAATAAGTCTCCAAATATGTCAAAGAAGAAATATGAGTTTTGTATGTGATGAAGGGATAACATGTAAAATGCTATGATTTACTAAGATGGAAGATTCAATCAGCCAGCTAATCATTATTAAAACTTCATTTTTAACATAAAATATTGCTATCTAGACTGAAAAGTGAATGGAAGGACATAAAATGTTAATAGTGGACGTTTCTAGGCAGCAGGAATTAGAGCATTAATTATTTTTATTTGCATGTTTTACTAAGTAGAAGATATACTGCTATTTCTAAAAGGAAAGAGAAAAACAGAAAAATTCACTTAAAAAACAATGCTTCCATTTAGAATCAATTATATAAGAATGTTAAAAATAAAAAGAACACAAAAAATTGAATATAACAAAGATAGCAAATATTTATATGAGAAATTGTCCTCTAGCAAGATGGCATCAGAATTGCCATACTTTGGGCCTTTCCGGTGGCACAGCAGGTTGAGGGCCACGCTGTGAAGCTGCCTGCAACCTCAGCAGTGCAGGTTCGATTCCCAGCCAGCTAGGGAGAAACCCACATGGAGCAGCAGACCTCTCCTGCTTCGCCCGCTGCTCCCCTCAGCAGAATCTTCGGTTCATCTGCCTGTTCTGCTCCCCACTCTTTCTCTGGTGAATTCACTCACCCTTTCACACCTCTGGTGTGTACCCCAGATCTTGAATAAATAAATCTTTTTTTTTTTAAAGTGCCGTACTTTACTCGGTGGAGAACTGACTGAGAGAATTCTATATAAGCACTAGAATCAGAAGATCCTGTGACTTGGTGAAACCAGAGTCTCACAATTACTAGGGATGAGTTTCTCCAAAGAAACAGAAGACTACTGAAATTTACATGGAACCACAAAAGATCCTGAATGGCCACATCAATCATGACAAAAAGGAGGAAGAAATAGAAGTACTATAATCTTAGTCTTTAAGCTACAACATAAAGCAATAATAATCAAAACAGTATAATACTGGAACAAAAACAAAAACATAGACCATTAAATAGAATTAAGGGCCCAGAAATAAATCCACACCTATATGGGCAGTTATTCTGCAACAAAGGAGCCAAAAATACATATGGTAGAAAGGAAAATCTCTCCCAATAAATGGTTTTGGGAAAACTGGACAGCCATATAAAAAAGAATACTACTAAACAGAACACTATCTCACTCCATATACGGGATAAAAGACTTGCATGTAAGACCATAATCCATAAAATACATAGAAGAAAACATACGCAAAACATTCCATGGCATATTTCAGAGTTTTCTTTGTGGATTCATCTCTAACAGCAAGGAAAACAAAAGGAAATATAAATCATTGGGACTACATCAAATTAATAAGCTTCTGCACAGGAAAAAAACTGTCATCAAAATAAAAAAGATACCATACATAATGGGAGATTATTTTTGCCCACAATATATTTGACAAGGGGCTGATATCCAAGTTCTATAAATAACTCACAAAACTTTACAAGAAGTAACAAATGGGCATAAGAATTATACAGACACTTCTCCAAAGAAGACATCCAGATGGCCAATAGGGACATGAGAAAATGCTCATCACTTATGGTCAGACAGATGCAAATCAAAACCACATTGAGATACCACCTCACATCTGTGAGAATAACCCATATCAAAAGATTAGAAATAAGAGTTGGAGAGGATTTGGACTAAAGGGAACATTCTTACACTGATGGTATGAATGTAGATTGGTATAGCTGCTATGGGAAAGTATATGGAGGTTTCTCAAACTATCAAAAAATTGATCTACCACATGACCCAGCAATTCCACTCCTAGGTATTTACCTGAAGAATACAAAAACACTGTTTAGAAGGGAAATATGCACTCTTCAGTTCATCCACAGCACTATTTACAAAAGTCAAGCTGTGAAAATAAACTAAGTGCTCAAGACCAGATGAGTGGATCAGGAAGATGTCAGATTTACAATATATACCACCCATACATACAATGGGATATTAGTCAGCTAGTAAAAAAAGATAAACGCTTGTCATTTGGGAAAACATGGAAGTCACTGGAAGGGATTATGCTAAGTGAAATAAATCATAAAGAGAAGGAGAAATACCAGTTGGTGTCACTTATATGACACATATATAGAGAAACAAAACAAAGGATCTGATAAAAAAAAAACGAGTAACAAACCCTAGGAGACTGACTGTAGAACTCAAGGTCCCAATGGGGGATGGGGAAAGGGAGAGGAAAGAACAAGAAAGTGATGGAGTGCAATGGCCTATTATGGTGGACTACGGGTGCTCAGGTGGTAGAAGTAGTGTTAACATCTCTACAACACAAATGTTGTAAACCTCAATCAAAAAAAAAAAATCTGTGAGGGTAGATGTATATGTTTACTAAGGTTTTCCTGTAAATCATAATATTTATATATCAACCTTAGATCAGTTTTTGATATCCTTAATGGTTATCCTTTAACCATATCATACATATACATCCATCTTCCCAGAGCAGTATTTGTATCCTTGTTATATTTATTTTTATCTATCTATCTATCTACCTACCTACCTACCTACCTACCTACCTACATTTCGGGGGAGAGAGAGAGATACCCCTAAATGGACTATTAAAGAATTCTTCCTATAAAAGAAGAAAATAACACTCACGTATTCTGGTAGCTTAGTTTCTGTTTCTTTCTGTGGGAAATGTGGCCCACTGCAGTTTCTGGAACATTTTTTCCCAGCTCGGTTAAAAGTTACATCATGCTGTCTCCCTTCTGTATCTAAAATGATACTTCCCTTATACCTTTAACATTTTATCAAGATTTTTATGTATTTTGGAGGTTAATATTCCCAGTAAGTCTCTCCTTAGGAGTAAGTTAGGGAGGCTTATGGAGCCCACTAAGGCACTAACCCCTTCTAGCCGTTATGCAATAAGTAGCCTAAAAACATTAATGCACCTGCTTAACCACCTCACTCACTTCCCAGGGAGAGACTGAACGCACAGGAGAGAATATAGCCAAGTATGTTTTATTTTATTTATTGCATTTGTAGTGCTTATTACCCTCTAGGCACACGTAAATACTGTACAAAAATCTCGTTTGGATAAAGTCAGCTTTGATCAAGAAAAGGTTTGCTGATAAGGTTCAAAAAATCGCTTATACTTTTCTTGTTGTTAAGATATGGCTCCTTTATTTTGAAACCTCTACTGCACAATCATGAGCTGAGAGATGACAGGTACAGAATGAGATAATGGGATTGTTCTTCAGGAACTGAAATTATTTTTTAAGGTCCAGTGTAAGTCCTTAGTTTGAAATCAGCAAACTTCTCTAATTCCTACCTATGTGCTGCTTCACATGATATATAAAGATATTTCCTGTTGGGCTGGAAAGGCTGATCTGTTTTTAAGTATCTGCTGTCACTGAAAACTGTCCCAAAGCAGACAGAGTCTAAAGGGTGATCTTCCAAAGTAAAAATAATTACTTTAGTTCTGCATCACTGTTCTGACATAGGTACTTTTTCAAAATGTCCCCATTCTTTTGTTGTTTTTGTTTTTGTTTTTATCGGTAACCTAATATTCTGATGAGGCCAGCAAGACCTAATTTTTGAATTCCCCACTCCACAACACCTTTATAATGCTTATATTTTTCCAACCTGACTGCTTAATATTTTTTCTCCTTATAATCATGTGCCCAATAGCATCGTCATAAGGTTTCCTTTTGTTAGTTGCCCATTAACAGGAAGATCTGGAGCAAATTTGCACAGAATTTTTAGTTTTTATGTTTTATATATTTATGAAGTGATGTATTAGTGATCTGAAACTCTGTTTATCAGTAAAGATTACTGTCTTTTTTTGGCATTATGAATGCACCAGTGTGGAACTGCTGTGCACTTTGATATGTAGCTTAGGTGACAGATTTATCCGCAAGGGGGTTGGACTTAACAAACACCTACTGAAAATGAGTTGCTCTAATAAGGCAGCATTTAGTGAGAGTAGATTTAAGGGGAAAAAAACTCCAATTAAATACATTTTTTTCTTCCCATTTTTTTTTTACCCTAAAGAGAAAAAAAATCAATCTGTTCAGTTTTTGCTACCTTGAATGGTTTTTAATGAAGGAGGTAGCATCATGTTGTAGAGGAAAAAAAAAACACTATGATGCTTGGTTTCTAGTGTAGGTTCTATGATTTTTCTAGTCCTAGGTGACCTTACACACAAATTACTTAACACCTAGACTCTAACTTGCATATTTATAAAATGGAAAATCTAGTATTAGACATCCTTATCTCACATAATTCCTCTGAGAGCCAAATACAAAAATAAAAACAAGGCATGTGAAAAATTTTTGAAAAGCATAAAGAATCAGGCAGAGGTCAGGCATATTTATTACAATACATCTTATGTAATTGTTTTTGTCTTCTCTTAATTCCAGGTAACATTCACTTTTCGCATAAATTCATTATTCAATAAAAAGAATCAGAGTGGGTGGGGGGAACCAAATACTGTTTAAAAATGAACAATGATGTAAAAAATAAATTAATTAAAAATAAATAAATAAATTTAGGGGCATAGACTTAAAAAAAAATCACAGAACATTTTATTATAATTAAGACTCATGAGCCTAAGTCCCACCTCTGAATGAGTGATATAAATTTAGTCAAATTAGCGTTAAAGTTTTAGTCTTTTGGTCCGATGTACATAGAAGCTAATTACAGTAACTCACTCATATTGACTGTGAATGTTTAGTAAAACCAATGTGCCACAGTTTATTTGCACAATGCATTTAGCAGAAATCAATGCCAGTGAATCTAATGACACATTTCCGTGCCCATGAGCAAGTTTGTACAAGATGTCATAGTGACTAGCATTTTTATCAATTTCCTAAAAAAACAAAACAAGACAAAAGAGGAGGCAGAAGGATGAACTTCTAGTTAGAGAGGAAAACTGCTGGTTCAGAATGAAACCGTTGGCCTACCATGCCATTCCTAATCATGGTTGATGAACAAAATTGCCTGGAAAGTTTAAAAATGCAACAGATTCCCAGGTCCTGTACCCTCAGGTCCAGATTCAACAGGTGCAGTGTGGAGTCTGATACTTTCAGCTTTTAAATCTTTCCCAGGAAATTCTGAAATCAACAAGACTTGAGAAGCACTGATCTAAGTTACCACTAAAGGCATAATAGAAGACATTTGTCCTTAGTACTGTTTTTCAAAAGAAATGGGTCCTTAGTTTGAATTTTTCAGTATAACCACAACCTCTATTATGGTTCTGTATTGTGAAATAGACAGTATCTCATTATCAAAGAGTAGATATTACCTCTTAGAAAGTTATTATTAAACTTTAGTATGATTTAACGTCATTTAGGGAGTGTGTTGAAAATTCATACTACATGGTTAACTCCCAGAGAATTTTTTTAATATAGTATATTTAACAAAACCAATAAATACTAAAAAACTTTTTTTTCCTACTGTTTTAAATATATATACAGGGAACATCTATGTATCAGCCTCCCGTGTGCTTCCCTAATTATTTTCTTTCTGTAACTTTTTATTTATTGACATAACATTATATATGTATACATGTTTATCTTTCAATTCCATTTTTAATTTTTTTAAAGATTTATTTTTTATTTATAGAAGAGCTGGGGTACAGGCCAGAGGCGTGGGAGGGTGAGACGATTCACCAGAGACAGAGCAGGGAGCAGAACAGGCAGACAGATGGAAAGCACTGTGGAGGGGAGCAGCGGCCTAGACAGGAGAGGTCTGCCGCGCCTTGTGGGAATCTCCCTGGTCGGCCGGGAATGGAACCCATGCAGCAGAGGCTGCGACAGCTTCACAGCACTGCGCCCTACCCGCTGCACCACTTGGGAAGCCCAATTCTTTTTTCTAATTGTATTATTTTTATTGAGGTAACATTGGTACACAATACTTTATATGATTTCAGGAAATAGGTTTACATTTCCTCAGATGTATGTTACCACACCACAGGTACAACCAAACCAACCCCTCACTCTTTACACCTCAACCTCCAACCTCCCTCTATGGTATCCTCAAATCTGCAGCCATATTTCTAGGGGCTCTTTTAGTTTATTTTTGTCTGTTTCTTTGTTTTCTTTCTTTACATTACACATGTAAGTGAAATAATTCAGTATTTGTCTTTCTCTTTAAACGGTATAAATCTTTTAGCCTTTTACTTTCAGATATTTTGATCCAGTTTATTTGTAAGGCAGACTCAAGACTGCATTTTCAACAGTTGACAGAGATGATTCTGATACAGATGATCTAGGCAACCACAGTTTGAGAAAAAGGGTGCAGCAACTTCTTATATCAAATCAATATGTTGCCTATATGTTGCAACTTCTTATATCAAATCAATATGCTGCCTTATATATGATATTTTCAAAACAAAAATTTTAATGAATATACACATTCTCACAAAGAGATAATAAATTTCAAACTCATTATACTTCATTCAATTATGGATTGAATTATGCATTTTAATTATGTTTTAATTATGGATCAGAATTAAAAGGTCTCTTTAGATTTATATAAGGTAAAGTTGAAAAGTAATGGATTCTATTTTTGTATGTTTAATTTTGGCTACTTCAATGTAATTTTAGAATAGTAGAAATGGAGCAATGAAAATTACATATTTGATTATTTGGATCAATTAATACCAATGAAAATGCTTAGTTTATCTCCTATACATTTTACTATGAATTATACATAGCTCTCAGAGAGGCAGAAGGATGAACTTCTAGTTAGAGAGGAAAACTGCTGGTTCAGAATGAAACCGTTGGCCTACCATAATAGCAAAATATGATATCAGCTGAAACTGGATGGCCAATTCTTATAGCCTGTCTTGTTTCTGTTTTGGAGTACTAATAACTAACACATATTTTTCTACCAGTCCACATAGTTCATGTAATTCTTCTTAACATTCTGTTGTCAATCTAATTTTGTGGGTGTTGCGTGGATTCAAATCATAGAGTCTGTTTAAAGAAGAAAATGAAATTCACCTGAAATTATATTATCTAGAGGGAACACCGAATATTTTGTGAAGTTTCCTTTCTCTCCCTACATATACATGAATATCTATACATAGTCTGATTTTTTGAGATAAAACAGAGACAATGTAACACCATATATACTATTTAAGCATTAAATTATATTACATTTCCAGGCTTCCTTGGTGACAGTCTCAGTACTATCAAGATATCACTAGCCACTGTACCATGAGTTCGATCCCCTGTGAGGAAGCTAACCCACATGGTGCAGCAGACCTCTCTTGTCTTGCCCGCTGCTCCCCTCAGCAGCGTATTTCAGTCAATCTGACTGTTCTGTTCCCAACTCTTTCTCTGGTGAATCCTCTCACCCTCTGTATCTCTGAACCACACCCCAGGTCTTATATGCATAAATAAATAAATCATTAAAAAATAAATTATGTCACATTTCCATGTCATAAATTATTTGTTTTAACCAAAACTTTCAGTGTTCCATTTCTGTGGCAACATCCAATCATGGAAAAAAAAAAAAAACAAGATTAAACCTAAAAGTAAGTTAAGCACATTTGTGTCCTTATTCAATAGTTCCTATTTCATAAAACTCTTTTAGATATTAAATGAGATAATACAAATTCAGCACTTAGAACAGTGTCTGGCATATAGCAAGTGCTCAATTAATATTGGTTATTATTATTCAAAAACATTTTTGGTCTTTTTATATTAGCAAAAGTTACCAATGTCTTCAATAAGCATATGACATTATATTTCTCCTGGTTTCTCATTATAGCAGCAAAGTTGAATATTAATAAGTATGGAGAATGATGTTGTCATGCATGTTAGTCTGGAAAATATAAATTCATCTCATAAAAAGTCAAAGTATCAAAGAAGATTTTTACTGTTAATTGGAAACAAAGTGTCATTGGTATACTGATTTAAAAGCTACTCAATTATGATTAACTAATAAAGACAAAGAAAGAAAGAAAAATAGGGTTAAAGTAAGGTAATTATTAGCCCTTACTGCACTAAAATCTTTCCTCATAGCCTATGGCACCAAATAAAATTAAATATAGAAAAGTTTCATAATTCAAGATGATATTCTCAGTGTTAAGATATTTTAAAATAAAAAATGCATCACTGAAAGCATACTTCAAAATTATTAGATGTAATATTTTTATAGCCAAAAGCATCTAAATTTTAAGAATTGAACAACTGGAGGATTAAATACTATTTATGGAATTAGAAAGATTTAGTCACTTTCATAAGTTGAAATTCTTTCTCTCTTTAAGCCACCTGCTCTTGTTCTCTCTTTAGAAATGGTTTTGTTAAAAATAAGCACAAGATTCTGACTATTCTCTTTTCTAAGGAAACCATATCAAATTCAAAGTAGAATTTTTTCTTAATTATTGGTAAAGACTTGGGCAGGCTTGTGGGCAGATAGTTCACCAATTTGTTATAGTCTTTTCCATAACATCTGAAAAAAATGGTCTGGAAAAATGTCAGAATAGATACTGCCTACAATAAAATGATGCAAATGACCTAAGTTCACTGAAGAGCTGAGAATATATATTACCTGAAACTTTAGCTTAATGAGTCCCTTAATTAGGGAAGACATAATTTAAGGTGGTAAAAAATCATGTGGCTGAGTATTTGAATTATTGTATGTTTACATCAGTTTAACTAGAAGTTATAATTAACAATTGGGGGAAGACCGAATTGAAAGTCTATACCCACTTCCACCAGGAAGTATTAATGACATGTTTTAGTTATATGCTTTAGACAGACTAATTTACAGATACAGTTGCTAATTTCCATAAATGAGGATTCAAGTAAATGAACAATGCTAGAATGGATAATTGTTTAAAATTGTAGTATTGTCAAACAAGCAACAAAACAGTCTGTTTTTTCTTGACACAGTATATTTAGTTTTAAATGTCTAATATATTTCAAAATGTAACCTTTTCTTTATCCCATTATTGTAACTTATCATTAAAATGAAAATCTGAAAATGTTTACAAAGAATTATAAGGTACATGCAAAATCCCTAAAATATGCAATGTGTGAGGGAAAAAGAAAGTGGCAGACAGTTGACTATAGAGTATCAGCTTTAAACTTCTCTTTTTCCCAATTTTATAAAATGAACATACATTATTTCTGTGGTCAGGAAACATTTACGTAATGGACCCTAAACAATAACTTCAATTAGGGTAGAACAATTTGACTACTCATATATTTTATGTCTTAAGATAATCAAAGTCTAATTTATTGTTTCAACAATTCACATCATGGAAATCGACTTATAAAATACATTAATTATCTATCCTTATATAAATTGATGCTAATAATGAAGGTAGAAGCTCTTTATAAAATACACTTTTAGGTTTTAGCATAGCAGATTAAAGAGAACAAAGAATTTTTTGCTTAGTAGTTATTAGCTGAAAGCATCAATGTTATAGGTTGTTGACTAAATAAGCAGGCAGCATTTAGAACTATTTTGTCAACATGCCCACGAACATTTGCTTTATAATATACAAAACTCATGATTGAAAAGGAGACAGGATATGTATAGATACTTCTTAAAATTTCTATTTTTTTGAAGACATTTATTTTTACACAAGAACTAGGGTACAGGCCAGAGGCACGGAAGGTGAGAGGATTCACCAGAGACAGAGCAGGGATCAGAACAGGCAGACTGACTGAAATACACTGCTGGGGGGAGCAGGGGGCGTGACAGGAGAGGTCTGCCTAGCCACGTGGGAATTTCCCTGGCCAGCCAGGAATCGAACCTGCGCTGCAGAGGCTGAGCACAGCTTGCTGTGCCACCGTGTAGGCCCTAAACATTCTATTTCTAATTGACTAAAATATCTTCATTGTACATTTCATTCTACTTCATGACTTTTAAAATTCAAATTTAATAGCTTTTTTTCTTATATTATTTTGCTTAGTTATAATTTCTATTTACATTGCAAATAGCTACATAATACAGGATTTTTTATTCCACCTTTTGGATGACATCAGCTGACACTTACTTACACTTTTACCAGGTCCAAGTCTAGCAATTTCCCCATATGTCTGACAGATAAAAAACAGAGGCTCAGTTTCAGAAGAAACAGAGAGACTAATCAGTCATGGGGTTTTATTTATTTAGCCATAAAGTCTATCTGGGAGTTGGCTTGAGAAGTCAGAAATTTGAGTATGGAGGTCCTCCCTGGTGGCACAGCAGTTGAGTGCTGGGTTGCAAAGCTGCCTGCAGCCTCTGCAATGCCAGTTCAATCCCCGGCCACCGGCAAGGGTCCCACATGGCAGGCAGACCTCTCCTGGCGCCTGCTGCTCTCCTCAGCAGTGTATTTCATGGTCAGTCTGCCTGCTCTGCTCTCCCCTCTGGCTCTGGTGGATTCTCTCACCCTCCACACTTCTGACTGTACCCAGTGCTTGTATAAATCAATCAATCAATCAATCAATCTTTTAAAAAAAAGAAAAAAAAGAAATTTGAGTATGGATTTAGACAGATTAAATTCCATTTTCAAGATAACACTTAGGAAATAATCAGTGGAATCAAGTAAATAGTTATGAAATTAATAGTACTTGAATCTTTCAACTCTATATCGTTTATTTTAATGAATAATGAGAGTAAAGCCTATTAAATTATTAATCAGGAAATAATTCAATCAATAGTAATTCTTAAGAACAGCATATAGAAACCAACACAATTTTAAAATTCTATCAACAAAAAGGACAGAATTTGTAGCAACATTACAATGAACAAGATTTTAGTTTTAAACAGGCATTACTTTACTTTCTAAATTCAACCATTATGTGCACTCACTATAATTGTAAAATATGGAAAAGTAAAGCTAGGATTCTACACATATATAAATAAATACTTTTCAGATTATAACTCCAAAAAGGGACTAGACTGGGTATAATACTCTTGGGAAACTGTTTCAACAATTTATTAATTTGAGTAGGCATGAATAACATGCCTCAACAAACATGAAGTTAATGATTTTTTATACTCATTTGATCACTTATAGTTTCCTTTTCGTGATATTTATATGCTTCTTAGATATAAATTAGTTTTCTTATTTGTAGTTACTAATGAATATCTGACACCTGATATTTATCATTCCATATATCATATTTTTAGCCCATGGATATATTTACAAGTATACTAAAATAAGTCTGACTTTCAACAAAAGTGCTATGTGAAAAAATGTACTGTAACTATAACCATGACTTCACAGAGACGAAGTTAATCTTAGGGAGATGGGAAGTGCTCTCTTTAATCAACCTTTAAGAACTGCAGGTGAGATTACTTGTAGGCGTGATGAATAAATCAATAAAAGTTGTCTGTTAGATACCTACTGTGTTCAATTCTATCTTGGGACAAAAAAAAGGGCAAGAATGGAGGTAGATGGTGAGGATGCAGAAAACTGTCAGTGTCCTCAAGGCACATGCAATAGAACTGGATAGAATGATCAATGAATGATACAAGAGAGAACCAAATCTAAGTGATAAATTGTGAAGTACAGATAGAGATGGATATATCATGAGCCTAATAAAACTTCAGCTTCAGAGACTTTTGTTCAGTGGTGCAAAATACCACTGAGTAGTGACTTAAACAACAGAAATTTATTTTCTCACATTCTAGAGGTTTAAAGTCCAAAATCAAGGTAGAGACAGTTTTTTTTTCCCCCCTAAGGACTCTGTCCTTGATTTATAGTTGGTCATCTTCTGGTGTCTTCAAATACTGCCCTAACTTCCTGATTTAATAAATATACCAGTCATATTGGATTAGAATTCTCCCAAATAATCTCATTTTATTTAATTACTGTTATCACCAAATATAGTCATTATCATCAAATATACTCACATTTTCAGTTACTGGGGGGGGGTACTTTAGGATGTCATCATATGAATGGTAGGTGGGAACCCAAAATTTAGCCCACAATACTCTGCCTTCAGGCTCCCCTCACCCCCCAGTTTATGTCCTTGCCATATGAAAAATTACATCAGCTCCAAAGCCAATAGCCACAAAAGTCTTAGCCTGTTTCAACATTAATTCAAAGTCCAAAGCCTCATCTAAGTATCATCGAAATCAAATATGGGTGAGGGCCTCCCCTGGTGGCGCAGCGGTTGAGTGCTGGGCTGTGAAGCTGCTTGCAGCCTCTGCAGTGCTGGTTCCTTCCCAGGCCGGCTGCTGGCAAGGGTACCACATGGCACGCAGACCTCTCCTGACACGCCCACTGCTCCCCTCAGCAGTGTATTTCATCAATCTTCCTGTTCTGTTCCCTGCTCTGGCTCTGGTGAATTCTCTCACCCTCCCATGCTTCTGACTGTACCCAGTGCTTGTACAAATAAATAAATAAATCTTTAAAAAAAAAATATGGGTGAGACTCTAGGTTTGATTCATCATGATGCAAAATCACTTTACAGCTTCAAACCTATAAAATCAGTTAACCTGCTTCTAAGTTACAATAGTGTCAGTCCGTCCCGCAGGCCGACGGGGTTCAGGAACACGGCGGAGGGGCTGGGGATGAAAGATGCATACACTCACTTGGCTGGAAGCAGGAACTCTCTTTATTACCGAGGGGCAGGGATAGAGATAGGAAAGTCTGCACATGCGCTTTACGTGGATCTTATAACATCCGGTTATTATTGCATCAGCTTTTGCCGAATCATGCTTGAGCGGAAGCAACCACTACCCCAGGTCCCTCTGCTGGTGAGCCCTGTACTAACAGCTCCCCCATTTTTATGTTATAAAGAAAAAAGGGGGGGACGCACCGGGGCCTGTCTTAGGTTGTGGCGGTCGTATTCACATGCTTACCCGTCATGGCCACCCACCACCAGATTCCTAGGTAAGGTAGTGGAGCTGTCTTAGGTTGCAATGGATTACACCGCCATCTTACCCGTCATTGGCCTACAGGTGGTCAAGGGCAATATTGACCCACACGGCAGGGTCTGCAGTGCGTTGTAACGGAGAGTACCGTACCTGTCGCAGAGCCAGTCGTAGGGCCCTGCGTCTTTGGCACTGGTGCCACAGGATGTAGAAGATGACACCCAGACAGAAGAGGACCACACCAAGGAGTGATATGGCTCCCCCCAAGGATTTGGCCAGCCCCCAGGCTTTAGAGAGCCAGGAAAGGGCTTGATCAGGGTTAAATACCACGGCTCGGGTATTATTGATAGTGAGAATTTGATTAGCCAATTGAACTGTAAAACTCAGAAAGGTTTGGTTCCACGGGCCACGCAGGTACTCATTAAGGGTATGAACCTGGGGATAATTGGAAACAAGAGCAGGGGTAACACATGTGAACGCATATGTAGGAACACAGGGGACATGGGCAGTTAGAGTCAATAAGTCTATTTCTTCTTGTAGCAAGGAGACTTGTTGATTTAGTTGGAGTATTCCGACCGCAAGGTGATTGTTGATAGAGTTTTGAGTGAGAAAGGCGGTGGAGATTAGTTCTGAGAGAAGGTTGATGGTGTCCGCGTTAGCCACAGAGTTGGACAGAGCTAGGCCGCCAACCACCGCGGCCACAGCTGCCAGGGTCGAGAAGATCGAGATCAAGGCGCCAACAACCAATGCCGGACCTGCTCGTCGATTTCGGATGATTACCTGAGAAGTAGACTCAGACACATTGACAGGCATAATAACGACCTTAGGGAAACACATGACAACAAAGGAATTGCTGAGGGTTCTGGACCAACAAGAGGAAAAGTGACAGCTACAATTGAGGGAGGATTGATTGTTTGTTGAACGATAGATTGAAAGACACTCTATAAAAAGGAGACAGGACGCAAACACCTGCTTGAACAATAAAATTAACTTTGGAACTGAGAGTGGCATTGTCAGAGAGAGTGCTGGGATGGTTACCATAGGTAGCATTATAGGAAGGGAATTGCAGAGAAACCAGCCAGAGCGAATGGGATGTTGTTCCCCAGTGGTGTGGGGGTCTCTATGGAGCAATGGGGGGGATATTTTGGCATTTACCATAGGCACGGAGAGGGGACGGGGACCAAAGAAGGAGAGACCACCTTTTGTGCAGTATGGTGTGATGGGCGGTATACATTCATGCCACCTAAGGCCATCGTTTTGTACAGTAGTATAATCATGTTCACAGGGCCAGCACAGTGGAGCAGGTGCCATAGGATGGGCAGAGCAAGTGACCCCTGAGCTTCCAGGGGAGTAAACCGGAGTGGTGATGTTGGAAAAGCGGAAATAGGGACCCTGAAAGAACTCATGACTGGATGTGTTGGAAAGACTGTCATTTTTGCTCCAGTTTATGTCAGCGGTTGTCTTTATAGTAAGGGGAATGCAAGGGGGAAAGGTGATATTCTGCAGGGTTGCGGTAAGATGTAGGAAGGTGAAACAGAACACTGATGACAAATCAATAGTAGAGGGGCTGGTAAAGTTACTAGCGGAGGTCAAGGGTGTAGAAGGGAGTCCGGTGGTGGAATTGGTAGACAAGAATGACGGGAGAATACCCCCCTTTCTGGAAACCGGCAGAAGGAAAGGGGGATTATTAACTATTGTCCAATGAATTGTGTTGCAAAGGAGGGGGGTGTACTTGCAGTTGGAGGTGGAAGAGTAGTAGCAGGTGGAGGATCATTTTCAGAAGGTTTGGAGAGCGCCTCTTCGTTAGGCGGATCGGAGGGCGGACTATGAAGTAAGCAAGTCAGCCGAAGAGGGATAAATGGCCCATTTGACCACACCCAAAACAGGTACCGCCTCGTGTGGGGTAACGGTGGATCCATCAATATCTTTACACAAACATATGTGACACATGAGAAGGGACTCCTGGGTGTTTTCCTCGCGGGATGTTTGAGAAGAGCTTGAGGAGGTGAATTTTGAAAGAGCAGAAGTGAGGGACTGCACAAGCCCCCAGAAGTCTGTATCAGAGCCGGGGGGTGGGGGTGGTGAGCGGAGGGGCGGAGGGGAGAATGAGAAGGGAGGGATACCGCCGATTTTTGGTTGATGGGGGGTGGTCTATCATAGGGAGGTGGATGGTCTGTATTGTCCTCCACATCCCCCTCGTCTGAAGAGGAATCTCCCTCTGGTTTTGAGGATTGAGAAGGGGGGGTTTCCGTGGCTGAGCTTGCCGTGGCCGAGCATGTGGCGGGCGTAGTTTTGCTTTCGGACTGAGCCGCGGAGCGCAATGCCTCAGCCACTAGTTCACAAGCAGCTGCTCCCCCGTTACTAAGGGCATCATGGACTAGCTGCCACACAGAAAAAATACGGGGGGGGGGAACAGTTTGGGGTCCGTAAAGGTCCCTGTGAAGAAGGAGGTCCACTTTGACCTTTTCCCAGTTTCATACTGAGACAGTGTCCTGCTGAAAGAACCAATTGCTGGTATTTGCGAGGACTGAGACTAGATCATGAAGGGTCTGAACCTTAACGGGAGTTCCATAATTTTTAAGGAGAAGCTGTAGGGCTCTAACAAGTTGGCCCTTGGACATGGTATTGCCCATGATGCCGATCACTTACCAATGACCTTACCTTAATGATTGATCGGTCCCTCCGAGGATCCCTCGTACTTGGGTCCCTGTTCAGGCGCCACTTGTCGGTCTGTCCCCGCAGGCCGACGGGGTTCAGGAACATGGCGGAGGGGCTGGGGATGAAAGATGCATACACTCACTTGGCTGGAAGCAGGAACTGTCTTTATTACCGAGGGGCAAGGATAGAGATAGGAAAGTCTGCACACGCGCTTTACATGGTCTGCACATGTGCTTTACGTGGATCTTATAACATCCGGTTATTATTGCATCAGCTTTTGCCGAATCATGCTTGAGCAGAAGCAACCACTACCCCAGGTCCCTCTGCTGGTTAGCCCTGTACTAACACAATAGGTCATACACGGTATAGATAGTCATATTTCAAAAGGCAGAAACTGAACCAAGAAAGGGACCATGGGTCCCAAGCAAGTCTGAATGTAGCAGGGAAATGCCAGTAAATTTTGACTCAAGCAAGGATAATCTTCTTGGACTTGAGGCTCTGACCTGTTCTAACAAGTGTGGCAGTCCTACTTTCTTGGCCATGGGAGGCAACCTTGTTTCCTGAGCTCTAGGTGTCTGCCTGACTCCTCTAGAACCAAGCAGTAAAAGGTTCTATACCACTGTCGTGTGCCCCCTGGATTCATGGTAGAAGTGGTAGCCCTGCTGACTTCTGAATTGGCTGTGGTCATTTATCTTTTTTTTCTTCATTTTTAAAAAAGATTTATTTATTTATTTATACAAGCACTGGGTACAGTCAGAAGCGTGGGAGGCTGAGAGAATTCACCAGAGCCAGAGCGGGAAGGAGAACAGGCTGACTGACGAAATACACTGCTGAGGGGAGCAGCGGGCAGCAGGAGAGGTCTGCGCGCCATGTGGGACCCTCGCTGGCCAGCCGGGGATCGAACTGGTGCTGCAGAGGCTGCGGCCAGCTTCTCAGCCCAGCGCTCAACCTCTGCGCCACCAGGTGAGGCCCTATCTTTTTTCTTTAAAGGATAAAACATGTTACAGACAGATGGCTCTATTGGTTGCCATCCTCTAGAATCCCATACATATGACAGCCTGCCTTCATTTCATTGCATCTCTGTCCCATTTAGGCCAAGTTGTCAACACTTTTCCTGGTAAACTCCATATCTACTCTTGGTTTCTGCTGATATGGTTGATTAGATCATTAACTCATATGGTATCTCTTCAGCAAATGGTTATCCTCCTACATCATTGATGTTCTCTTTATAACATGTGTTTTCAATTTTTTGCCACATGGTTAGACTGAAAATTTTCTAAATCATCAAGTGCAGGTTCTATTTGCTTAATAATATCTTCTTCAATTTATCTCACTCTTAAATTTTATAGGCAGCAACAAGAAACCAAATTGTATCTTCAACATCTTGTTTACAGATCTCCTCAGCTAAATATCGAAGATCATTATTTATAAGTTCTATTTTCTGCAAAATCCTAGAACACAATTTAGCAGTTCTTTGATACCTTATAGCAAGGATTACCTTTATTCCAGTTTCCAATAGCATGCTACCATTTCTTCCTGAGACAGCAACAGAAGCACCTTTAACATTCATTTTCCCACCAACACTTTTCATAACAATATAGGTATATCTCTAAGATTATAGAAACAATTTTCCTCTTCTTTTTTGAATCTTCAGCAGAGATGCCTTTAACATTCATATTTCTACCAACAGTTTCTTCCAGGTAATTGAGGCCTTTTTTTAAAATGTGCACCTTAAAACTCTTACAGCTTCTACCCATGACCCAGTTTCAATGCCAATACCACATTTTACCTTTTTCTTTCCACCTCTTTTGTTTTGTATAGACTGGAATTTGAGTAGCTGCAGGAACGTTAGGGATCTGGCTAAGAGGAGTCAAGATAGGAATCATTTAGTTTGATTTTAGTAGGATTTATCTATGTGGTTCACAGTCACTGTTATGTATGGTTATTACTAGTTGCCCCAGGGTAGTACTGGCTACCAGGAATAATCATCACTTTCTGTGCCTACAACACAAAGATTCAAAGCTGGAGCAGTGATACGATATGTACATAACCTGTAGGTCCTGGCACTGAAAATGAAGGCAATGAAGGATAAGCTAGATTTGAAATGTATGAAGCCAAAAGCCTGTCTATGCAAACATCTTCTAAACATTACATGTATAAAATTAAAAGCATCAAATTTGGTTCTCATCAGAGCTTAGTCAAAAGTTCTTTTCTATCAGGAATAATCTTTTTTTAAATGATTTTTTATTTATTTATACAAGAGCTGGGGTACAGTCCAGAGGCACGGCAGGATGAGACAATTCACCAGAGACAGAGTGGGGAGCAGAACAGGTGGATCTACTGAAATACACTGCTAAGAGGAGGAGCGCTCAAGACAGGAAAGGTCTGCCACACCATGTGGGTATCTCCCCAGCTGGCTGGGAATCAAACCTGTGCTGCAGAGGCTGCAGACAGCTTCCCAGCACTGCGCTCAACCCGCAGTGCCACCAGGGAGGCCCTATCAGGAATAATCTGATAATGTCTTTACAAAAGGAGCAAATGTTTCTTTTCATATTTGATGGAGGTTATATGAAATATGATTTATCAAAATTTCTGTTTATAGGATACTTATTTATAGTAATGTTATTAACAGTGTGTACACCTGTAGAAGTTGCATGCTTTACACATATTTATTTAGCAATAATAGAAAAGGTACCAATTTTGATAAACTGTATGAAAGACTAAATTATCTTTCTGTACTCTCTACAGACAATGAAATTTACAAATTGACATATGAAGAGGTGATCAAGAATATGTATCCAAAAATAAATGGGTATAACAGTTAAGTGATAAAATGTTATTTTTCTTCATTTTTCAATGTTTGTGTTACTTGTCAGTCTTTTGAAATCTGTAATTTGCTGTGATTTCTTAATTTTAAGCAAATGTTCACTTTTGAAGCTAATTGTATGTTATTTCCTTAAAGAGCATTCCCAAGATTTTATGTACGTTTAGTCCCCACAATACTTGGATCTGCTTCTGGGCAGGGGCTATTTATGCTAAAGGAAATTATAGGAAGAAAAGATCAATAAAAATTGGAATAACTAAGGAAAATCAGTCACTTTTATGGAAAGAAATCAGTTTTATTATTCAAACACTTGGCTCATCTATATAGAGAAGTTTTGTATGCAATTTGTTTTTTTTCCTCCAACAAGAAATTTCCTATAATAGGGCAGTAAGTCAGTACTATATTCAGAATTATTAAGAATTGCCATTATAAGATTAATCATATTGTAGCAAATGATTTTTGCTGCCCTGTGGCAGGCATTATTCACTTATTCACTAACACATTCCCTCCCCAGGGAATGAATCATCATTATTCTAAATGACCCTTTGCTTTGCTACAGGTGGGTCTGGGTATAGGCATACTACCTAATTCTGGCAAATGAAAATGGAAGTCTGCTGAGAATTTCTGCAAAAGATTTTAATATCTACAAAAAGGATGAGAACTGAATAAGAAAAAGTTCCTTTGTGCCTCTCACCCTTTTTTTATATGTTGTTATAAGGATGTAGTATTTGGAGCTAGGCAACAATCTTTTGATTACAACAAAACAGCCAAGTGAATCAAAGTGATATCAATCCATCAGTAGTACTGTGATATCACAGAACTCCAAAATCCATCTGGGACGTTCTAATTCTAGATTCTTATTAAGAAATATAATTGAATATAATTACAATGCTTAAGCCACTGTTGGTCAGATTTTTTTTTTTAGGTGGAGCTCACAGTATTTCCAACTGAATGATAACTGATAAAAATATGGAACAAAGGAGAAAGAAATTGTTGATGTTAGTGGACATACTAGCAAATACTTTCCCTCAAAACAGCTGCAAAGAAGTATCTTATAATCTGTAACACTCACTTAAATATTTAAAATGTCTTATTAATTTTCATGTGGCATGTCTAACTAAAATGGAAACATTCAATTAAAAAAATTAATGTTTAACTGAGGTTTAATAAAAAATTTTATTGAGATGTAAGAATTAACGTCTTAAAGTGTAAAATTTTATGGGTTTTAATATAGTCACAAACCTGTACATTGATTATTGTTATCTAATTTCATAACACTTTCATCACTCTAAAGAGGAGTAGTCACTTCCTGTTCCCCCATCCCTCTGTCCCTGGTAACCACTACTAATATAGTTGTTGCCACTATCACACATTATATGGTATATTCTTTCACACAATGTTAATGCTTTCAAGGTTCATCCACGTTGTAGCGTGAATCAGTACTGCATAATCTTTTCATGGCTAAATAATATTCTATTGAAAGGATATTTGGCGTTGCGTTTATCTACTTATTGATGGGCATTCGGGCTGTTTCCACCTTTTGGCTATTGTGAGTGCTGCTATGGACATTCTTTACAAGTTTTTTTGAACATCTCTTTTCAAATATTTTTGGGTATCACCCTAGGAGTGCAATTTCTGATTCATGGAACAATTCTATATTTATCAGAAAACTTCAAATCTGTTTCCAAAGTTGATGTATCATTTTATATTACTGGCAGCAGTATATGAAGGCTCACTTTCACTATATCCTCATCAATGCTTGTTTTCATCTGCATTTTTTACTACAGTCATCCTAGCAGGTGTGGTAGCACACTGTGGTTTTGATTTGCATTTTTTAGTTACTAGTAATGTTGAACATTATTTTATGTGCTTACTGGCCACTTGTATATCTTCTTTGAAGAAATGTCTAGTCATACTTTTTGGCCACTTTTACTGTGAAATTTGTCTTCTGATTGTTGAGTTGCAAGAATTTTAATGTTATTCTGGAGTCTAGATCCTTAATTATATATGTCTGCAATGATGCTGTCGATGGCTGTCTTTACATTTTCATGATGGTATCCTTGGAAGTATAACATTTAAAAATTTGGTGAAGTCCAATTTATCTATTTTTTTCCTTTGATTGTTTTCTTTTTGGTATCACTTTTCAAGAAACCATTGGAAATATTGGAGGCTGAGATGTGGTGACAAATTTCCACAGTAGAAAGGAGAACGGGTTAGGGCATTTTGTTTGATTATTAAAGGTTCCTGGTAACATTACACTTATAGGCACATGCTCAAAGTTCTATATCAAACACTGGCCACCTATATGAGAATCATTTGAGGGTGCTTACTATAATACAGATCACAAGACTTCCTCCAAAATATCAAAACAAATTCCTGGACCTAGGAATATGAATTCTAAACAAGCTCTTAAATAGATTTTGCTGTACCATACATGGAGGTTTGAGAACCAATAAATTATATAACATATTGCCCTCCACGAAGTATGAAATATATATATTTTGATGGCTATCAGCATCACCAACTTCCAATAGATTCAATCTAACATTATTAAATTTGCTCTTCTTTTGTGCCAGGAACTGTGCAGGACACTAAACATCTCCGACAGAGAAAATGAGGAAGAATATTTAAGTATGATAACCATTGTAGTACATAAAAACTTGTAGCTATATCACAAAGGCATTTAAATCAGGCACAATGTTGTCATTTCAAAGCTAATTTTGCTGATTCATTTACGACTCCACAGAATCTCATTATGGGGGGTTATATGTCAGTTTCCCTTTGATCATAACAACACCTCAGTGATGAGATTAACATTTTTCAATGTTAGATAATTATTGGCCAATACAAGAATAGGAATACTACAATAATTTGTGAGCTTTCCCTGAGGAGTTCATGTCCTAAACAGAATTTATCTTGAGAAAGAAAACTACATATACTTGTATATATTTGAGCCACTGAACATGCTATGACTTGCATTGTGATTAAGGTATTATAGCAATAGAAATGAAGATATATGAATGACTATTAGTCTAGAGGTTATCATAACATGATTAAAATATTAGGAAGAAATGAGAGTAAGTGATGAAAGAATTTGTGGGCAGATACATCTAAATCCACAGTCACTGATTGTGATGGCCAGTCTCCAATACTACCCCCAATGATACCATCCCCTGGTATTCTCACTCTTGTGTAGACACCAGAGTTGGCCTGTGTGACCAATAAAATATGGCAGAAACAAAGGTCATGAATGGCTATGGTTTGTTCTCACTATGGTTCTCTCTCACTTGCAATCTTTTTCTCTCTTGGATCATTTATTCTTGGGGACATGATGTCAGAGGAGGTTAATGGGGCAGCACACATGCTGATGAGCTAAAACCTCTTGATAAAAGCAGTAACAGTTTGGAAGTGGATCATTCATTCTCCAATCAAGTTTTCAGAGACTATAGCCCTAGTGGACATCATGAAAACAACCTCTTGAGAGATTCTGAGCCCAAACCACCCAACTTACTTGCTTCTGGATCTCTGACAGATATTGTTACATAAAATTGTTTTCTGTTTTACTAACAGAAACTGTGAGATAATAAATGTTCGTTGTTTTAGAGCACCAAGTTTCCTGGCAGTTTGTTATACACTGATAGAGAACTAGCATGCAAATCAAGGAATTATTATCGGGTGCAAGTGAACAGATTTCTAAGTAAATCTTTAAGGAAAAATACAACCTTACAATTTGTACAGTTATCTCTGTCCTAAAAAGGTTGAAATGTTCACCAACAATGTAGAAAAATCTACAAAAGAAAAAAAATCATATTGATCAATATTTCTTTAAGGTGAATTACAATTCTAGTCAAAAAGAAATATGATGAATTGCTCAATAATATATTTGAGCAATAATATATATTATAAATTATATAATAATATAATTTATGTTGCACATATAAATTATATGTGCAACAAATTCTTCCTTGGTCATATAAAGTCTGTATGCTTATCATTATTGCTATATTTCTAATAATAGCAATCAGGTAACATTTAGATGCTTATCATGAGGCAGACATAACACTTCATAGTTTCATTCCTTCATACTTATTATCTTTAAAATATTCCCATTTAATTTTAACAACCCAGGGCCTCCCTAGTGGCACAGCGGGTTGAGTGCAGCACTGTGAAGCTGTCTGCAGCCTCAGCAGTGAGGGTTCAATCCCTGGACAGCCAGGGAGCTACCCACATGGTGCGGCAGACATCTCCTGTTTTACCCGCTGCTCCCCTCAGCAGTGTTTTCGGTCCGTCTGCCTGTTCTGCTCCCCACACTGTCTCTGGTGAATTCTCCCACACTCCCATGCCTCTGGCCTATATCCAAGTTCTTGGATAAATAAATAAATCTTTAAAAGATTAATTATAACAACCCATAAGAAAGGTACTATTATTATCCCTGTTTATTTTAATTCACACAGCTAGCAAGTAAGAACATAGATTTAAGTCTAGCTCATTTTTGAGTGCCCAAGTATATTAAAAGGTAATATTTATAAGGTATTATTTATAAGGTAATATTTTTAAGGTAAAATTTATGCATACAAGAACTGGCTACAGGCCAGAGGTGCAGGGGGTTGAGAGGATTCACCAGAGACAGAGAGGGGAACAGAACAGGCAGACTGACTGAAATACACTGCTAAGGGGAGCAGCTGGGGAGACAGAAGAGGTCTGCTGCACCACGTGGGTAGCTCCCTGGCTTGCTGGGGATCGAACTCTTGCTGCAGAGGCAGCAGATAGCTTCACAGTGCTGTGCTCCCTTGCACCACCAGGGAGGCCCCTAAAAGGTATCTTGAAATATGTGTGTGTGGTTTGTGTGTGTGTGTGTATACATATATATATATATATATATATATATATTTTACAAAGTAATCCCTAACAAAGATTTTTCTCTTTACCAAAACTTTAGTAAGCCTCCTCTAAGTCCTTTATCATTATGCCATACACCTATTTATCCCTGATAACTTCCTTTAATCTGAATTATACTGTTTGGAATTAATACAACTGTTCCTGCTTTCTTTTGATAAGTGTTAGTATGGCATATCTTCTTCCATTTATTTTTGAATCTATGTCTTACATTTAAAGTTGGTTGCCTGTAGACAGCATAGAGTGGGTCTTACTTTTTAGTTCACTCTGAAAAACTTGTCTTAGTGTATTTATAACATTGACATTTGAAGTGATTACTGTAATTGTTGGATTGATAACTAGCATATTTGTAATTATTTTCTATTTGTTATTTTTATTATTTGTGCCCATTTTTTCTTCTATTAGTTTTGGTTCTTGACTGTGCAATATGCATTTACAAATAATCTAAATCCAGTTTCAAATAGCACTATTCATCTTCATGAGTAGTATAAGCACCTTTTAATAACAAAATATTCCTAATTCCTTCCTTTTATCCTTTGTATCACTGTCATTCATTTCATTCATACATAAGAATGCACATACACACACACACATACAAACAATTAAATACAATTTAAGTATTTTGAACAGGCTTTTATCTGTTGGATCAATTCAGAATGAAAGCTTTATTTTTTTATTGAGGTAACATTATAATACAACTTTATATACATGTTTCAGGAGTATATCACTGAGGAGCAGAATACTCTGACATATTACAAAATGGTCCCTTTTAAACTTCCCATGCCAAAACCATGGGGACACTTTTATCCAATATTCACTTTGAGATCCTGGTAGGGCTCCTAGAGGTAAAATTCACAAAATGGTGAGTGCCCTCTTATGATTGGGTCCTCCTATATTTCCCCCCTCAGGTTTATCCATACTGTATCTCCAGCATACTTTCATTACAACCTGGGTTCTCCTACCCTGGCACACTGTTTTCCACAGTAGTTTCTTCTCATGGACTTATTCCCCCAAATTGTGACCCTCTGTATTCACCTGTCTTTCTCCCTAATTTGGAGAGCAGTAGTTATTCTTATGACTGCACTTCTCTGATATACACCAAAGAAGAATTACTGATTTTTCATTCTGTTTATCTTTTTACTTATTAGAATGGATCAAAAACTTCTAAGTTCTTTACATGTAGTACTGGAAACCAGAAGTCTTTTTTTTTTTTTTTTGTCAAGCAAAGAGAATTTTTATTTACTTTTGAGTAGGAGCATAAACTGGTTTTACACTTCAGAGAAGAATTTAATAATATCTAGTAAATTTGACAACATGATTACAACTCAGCAATTATACTTTTGCATACATGTCTAGATAAACTCATGTGCATATGGCTAAGCACCATCCATTTTAGCATTGATTTTTTTTAATAAATTTTATTGTTATATTCCCCATACAATTGCAGCCCCCCCATTCTGACCCCAATCCTTCCCCTCCCACCCCCGCCCCCCTAAAAGTCTCTGTTTCATAGTTTTTTGTTGATTTTGATTTTCACTTTCTTATAGTTATTCATTTTCCTGGTCCCTTATTTAAGTTTTCTAGATTCCTGCTATGAAACCAGAAGTCTTTAAGACATAATTTTTCATGCTATCAGGCATTTGCTTTTTAGATACCATGTGGTATATATCCACCAAGACTGCCTGAAATATAATGAGTAGCTGCTTCTTACAAATTCTACTCCAACAGACCGCTTCCATTTCGGATCAAATTTATTTTTAAGTTTTTCAAGACAAAATGCATCTGATGAGGAGAACTTTAAGGAAACTATGCTTCTTTCCATCTGATTGCTCTGGCATGGCTGAAAAGGGTGATGGGCATATTTGTGAAACTTGGAATTAGGTAGCAATGTTGCAGCAGGAACCTGAGAGACTCCCAATAAAATTTAAATTTCACTTTTTCTAGCAACAATACCTTCACTAGATCACAGCTTTCTATCATAACCTTACTTTTGAATCTGTATAAGAAATAGTTCCATGAAAACTATTTCTGTACCTCTTTATCAAACCAAAGTAGAGGTCAATGTCTGTTATGTTCTTCGATGCCTATGTCATGTTCCTCAAACATGCATGTAAAAATGTAGTAACAATAACATTTGTCTCTACAAACAAATACTTTGGTTTCTTTTGCAGACAAGAAGACCTATATAACCCATAGTGTTTTCCCATTTTACCCTTGCGTCCAGGATAATTAACACTAAATTCAGGGTTCAGTTGTAACAACATTAATCTTGACCTTACAGCAAAATGCAAGTTTTTATTTGCAAGGTCATTTGTCACATATGTTTTAATATCTAAGTCAATTCAGCAATTTTAATGGATGGTATTGATGAACTATTAATAGATATCAGCTTAAAATAAAATGTTATATACCTCTTGGAATAATTTTTCAGATTTTGAGCAAAAATTATATGAAGGTAAGAATGACAAGACAACTGCTTGAATTTGGAATAACTAGAAATGGGAATATAAATATTTCTTTTTCAAATACTTTTCTGTATTTAAAAATTTCAAATTTGGAATTTCAAGGTCTTGGCTTATTTTAGAATTATGCCAGAACAATTGGGAATACTGTGGTTCTAGTTTTTACCTTTTCACTTGTAGGACAAATGCTTCTAAGTAAGTGTTAAGCTTGTTTGTTGATGTAGAATTGAAAATGATGACTTTATATTCAAAATAATAATTTCAAATCTTTGTGCCCTTCCTCGAAATTTACAAAGACCCCTGTGGCATTCAGTTCAGGGTTAATACCATATAGCTTTTTTTAATAGGGAAAAGTACTTTAAGACTATTTTCTTCTGACACTTATAGAACTGGAACACTTACATTAGTATCTTTGAGTGAGTTCTAATTTTCCATTTCACAACAACCAATTTTATGTCATGTGAGGAGCAAATTCAGGGTCATTCTTTTTACATTTGACACAATTATCTGTATTATTTAAGTAAAAAGTGAACTGTGTGCTAGTTCTAGAGTGGCAGTCAATATTGACCAAATTGACAGAACAATTACTTAACTTTCTATTTCATTTGCCTTTGTAAATACAGCCACAAATCAGTTGGTTCAGTTAACTTACTTCAAGGAATGAATTTCCTATAAAAAGCTAACTTTTAACATGATGCAATTTAATAATAAATTGGAAAATTTCTAAATGGGCAAACTTTGAAAGTATGGATAACATTAAATTTGGTATTCAGATATTTGAGGACCATTATGGTTAGGTTCATTTTAATCATTTTAAAGACTCGGCCAGATTTATTCATTAAACAAACGTTCATTCCAGCTTACTATATTCTTTTCACAACGTTAGATCTAGGATACAACTTAAAATGTCAAGTCTCAGACTTCAATAAATGCACAATCCAGTGTGAAAATCAGAATAGGAAAGAGATAATTATGTGGCAATATCATAGGTGCAGTTGCATAGCGTTATGGAAAATTAATGTGGTAGGACTGTGTAAAGTGCACTTGAGTTAAGGATATCAAATTAGTAGCATAAAGTAGGTACTATTCCTATTTCTCTGTATATATAAGGAAACTTCAGAGGCTCAGAAAGATTCAGTAATAGCCTGGGATTATTCAGCTTATTAATATGTTCATTCATTGACACATTCATTCATAAGAAGCTGTTCAATAAAGCAGTCATTAAGACAGACTGAAACTTGCCTTAAAGATTTTATAAGAGATCTAATATAGCTGTGATTAAGTCAGAGAGACTATGGTAGTGTATTTGGAATTCTAGTAGGAGAAATTGACTCAATTACACATTAAAAGGCAGAGCTGCAAATTGCATGAGTTTATCTTTTTTGATTGCTGAGTAATATTCCACTGTGCATATGTACCTCATCTTCTTGATCCAGTCATCTATTTTTGAGCATTTGGGTTATTTCCATAGCTCAGCTATTGTAAATAGTGCTGCTATAAACAACATGGATGGAGCTGGAAGGGATCATGCTCAGCGAAATAAGCCAAAAAGAAAGAAAAATACCAGATAGTCTCACTCATAGCAGGAATTTAGAAAACCTAAATAAGGGACCAGGAAAAAAACTAATTATAATAAACAAGCAACTATAAACCAGAGACACACTATTGGGGGTGGGGGTTTGTAGGATCAAAACAAACAGGGGAGGGCATTGTATGGGGACTATAACCAAGATGAACATGCATACATTGTGCAAAAAATGAAAAATGATGTAAAAAATGTATAAAATAAAAAAAATTATAAAATAAAAAAAGAATTAACAAAAAACAATAAAAAAAGGAGAGGGGGAAAAAGGCAGAGCTGAGAGTCAATCTGGGTTCTTCCCACTCATCTATGAAAGGTAGCTCTCGCACATTTTGGCAGCCAGGTTATGGAGGATGGGAAGGACTTTATTGATGTTTATACATACATGAGCCCACAGGAGTCACTTATTTATATTGTCTGTATGGGCATTTACTTTGGAACAGTTAGGACTGTATAAGCTGTATGATGAGTAAAACACAAAAAATTCTAATTAAAATATTAGGTGCTAGGGCCTCCCTGCAGGCCTAGGAATTAAATCTCAGTGTGACCAAGCTATCAACATCAGGGCCTGAGTTGGATCTCTGCCCCAGAGCTAATCCATATGGCGCAGCAGACCTCTCCTGTCTCACCCGCTGCTCCCCTTAGCGGAGTATTTCAGTAGATCCACCTGTTCTGCTCTCCACTCTGTCTTTAGTGAATCCTCTCACCCCTTGCACCTCTGGCCTACACTCCAGTTCTTATATACATAAATAAATAAAATAAATCTTTTAAAAAATACTAGGTGTCGGCCTCCCTGGTGGAACAGGTGGTTGAGTGCCGCACCATGAAGCTGTCCGCAGCCTCTGCAGTGAGGGTTTGATCCCGGTCGGACGGCGAGAATCCCACATGGTGAAGCAGACCTCTCCTGTATCGCCCTCTGCTCCCCTCAGCAGTGTATTTCATCAGTCTACCTGTTCTGCTCCCCACTCTGTCTCTGGTGAATCCTCTCACCCTCCCACACCTCTGGCCTGTACCCCTGTTCTTGTATAAAAATAAATAAATCTTTAAAAAAAAAAGTTCGGTGTCACTAGTTACCATATGATAGTGTCTTTATCTGAAGCAACTCTTGGGGGCCAGCTAATTAGCAGATTTAGTATCTTAAACGAAACCATTAACTTAGGGTTGACTGATTTGCACAAGAATTTTTTTTTTTGAAAGATTTATTTATTTATTTATACAAGCACTGGGTACAGTCAGAAGCACGGGAGGGTGAGAGGATTCACCAGAGCCAGAACGGGGAGCAGAACAGGCAGACTTGATTAAGTACACTGCTGAGGGGAGCAGCGGGTGGCAGGAGAGGTCTGAGCACCATGTGGAACCCTCGCCCGGCAGCTGGGGATTGAACCGGTGTTGCAGAGGCTGCAGGGAGCTTCGCAGCCCAGTGCTCAACTGCTGTGCCACTGGGGAGGCCCTGCACAAGGAATATTAAAAATAATTTTTGATTTGAAAAAATAGACTTAAGACATGTAACTTGCTAGGAACAGTGCAAGAGGACCAAACTCCTTTCATGAATGAAATGTTGGAAATTGGCAAACCTAAAAGCCTATGTCCTATGCACAATGCCTTCCACCTGAAGCTTATTGATTCTACACCTTCTCTAAATTGAAAATCTTACTGCTTGATAAGACTGCAAGTCTTTTACATTCTGACAGTTAGAATGGAAAAGCCCATCCTATTTGTTTCAGAGGGAGCCTTTCATGCAAGATGAACTTGAGGATAGAGAACAGGACCTCTCCTATGTATCAACAGACTGTCAAGTAATATTAGTACTATTGGGGTGCAAAGGAAATCATCCTATACACCTCTGGCTTTGTCTAGGCTGGCAAGTAATCAAACAAGTATCACACAGATCAAAGAAAAAAGCCAAAAAGAAATTTCATAATATGTATACCTCCTATATACATGGGAGAGAACCAACATGACTAAGTTGCTATGTGGATTCAGACACCACCTTAGCTAAGACAAAGGAGGTTGGGGGGAAGAAAGGGGAAGGTCACTTGGGGATAGTACCAAGGAAAGCACAGAAATCAAAGTGTTACAGAGGTATCACCATAAATGGGGGAGGTACCACTTTTCCCCACCCCCACTTAGCTAGGGATGGAGCTGAGCAGCCAGGGAAAGTTATATAATAAAAATGAAGGGCCTTCCCTGTGGTGCAGGCTGTTGAGCATCACGCTGTGAAGCTGTCCTCAGCCTCTTCAGCAGCCTCTTCAGCGTGGGTCCAATCCTGGCCAGACAGCAAGGGTCCCACATGGTGTGGCAGACCTCTCCTGTCTCGCCCACTGCTCCCCTCAGCAGTGTATTTCATCAGTCTGCCTGTTCTGCTCCTGCTCTGTCTCTGGTGAATCCTCTCACCCTCCCCCGTTTCTGGCCTGTACCCCAGTTCTTGCATAAATAAATAAATAAATGAATGAATGATAAATAAATAAATAAATAAATCCTTAAAGAAAAAAGAATGCAGGTGGGCTCTGGGGACAAAAAGAAGAGGACAAGTTCTCGTTCGTGCAGCTGGAAAGGAGATACAGAATGAGACTTGTGTAGGAGAGTCATGAAGAGAGTCATGAAGGGGTGGGGGGCAGGCTGACAATGACAGGATTATCTTAATGTAGTCTCTCCTTTTGTCTCAGCTTTCTGGGGCCTGCTTCACAAGCCCCTTTCTATGGTTCCCTTCCAGAAAGTGTCTTACACTTGTGGCAAGCTTCCAGGACTCAGCAGCCTCACTTTGGGCCAACACTGTTAGGCTGAATATTTGCCCATGAGAGAATGGGTAACTTTGGGTGTTTTATTGGGAAACTATATTTTTTCTCTCTTCTTTCTTTGCTACACACACTAATTCTACTTAAGTTCTTTTCTATTAAATGTCTTTCACATTAAGAATAGGCTTTGTATTTATGCGGCAGATGGCAGAACCTATTTAGAGCTTGCAGGTTCGGGGGTCATGGGGTGCCCCCCTCATTTTGCCCACTAACAGTGGACTATGTGGTTATTAGATGTGACCATTGGGTCTTTACTAAATATAAAGGAATTTGAGAAAAGAAAGTGAAAAATGCAATTATCTTTGAAATGAGCCCTAAATCAAATTTGTTTAGTGACGTTTCCAGTGGACTGGGACAGATTTAAGATATTAGAGAAATGACATAGAGCTTTGATTGATTTAGACCAAAAGTCTACAAACGTTTTCTACAGAGGGCCTTCCTGTCTGTCACAGCACTGCCTTTGTAAAGCCAACGAAGCAGTCAAAACATAAATGAATGAGCGTATGTAGATGTGTTAAAAAAAAAAACTTTATTTACAAAATTGTATTGCAGGCTGGATTTGGCCCATGGGCTGAAGTTTACAGACCCCTGATTTATATTATGGAAATGTTAAGAAACAAAATAAGTCTTTGGCAAGCCAAAGTATCCAGAATAGTTGTCAACATTAAATAAATTCACTAGAATTGAGCAACTATCCAAAGCGTTTATGAAGAGTGCTAAAATTGTAGCATCTGAAGTCAGCTCTTTATTTTCCCCCGAAGAAAAACATTATAGGGCTGAAGCTTGTATTCAATCTGTATGCAACTTGATCATCATACTGGATCTTTCTACAGTGAAATAAGTGACATTTATTTATAAATCTTGTGACACTAGATTTTGTATAAGATATATGCTTTCCAAATTAATAGCTTTTGTTAATTTAGAATTTTAAGCAATGCATTCTGTTTACCTTTATATTTAAATCCCTTGAATATTAGACTAAAAAGAGATAATTGCTACAAATTTATAAGATACTTAAATTAATCCCTTGAGTACTGGATAGTGTTGTTCTCAAAAGAAGAGTAAATAGGGGAAGGGAAATTGGAATGGATGTGCCTTGTTAAGCTCAACTAAAGAATTAATAATTTATTTTGAAATGCCTATTAACTTTGACAATCTATGAACCATGCAAGTTTCATAAACTAGGTGGCTGGAAATAATGTGGCTGTGGCATCAACGGTAATGTCAAAATGCAGGTAAATAAAGATATTTAATAGTAAAGTCTTAAAAAGTGCTGCTTAGGCATTTCTGATTTAATCATGAAAGTGTATTATCATAACATTGCACATACTTCTTATTTATTGTAGATCATACTTTTTGATTACTTAACACATGCTCATACTTTTTAAATTTTATTTTAACTTAGAATAAGGGAAAAAACAAATTTAAAATGTTAACATTCCAAAATACAGATTAAGTACTTTACTGCAACCTAATATTTAGTGCTCACACCAAATCCTGTCAGGTAAGTAAGTACTGTTTATATTACAAATAAAGAAAGTAAAGCACAAAATGATTATGAAACTTTCAAGTAGTAGAAGTGCTTCTAAGTGGCAGAACTGAGACTTAACCAAATTCTATTTGTCTCAAGATCCCAATCACTTAACTACCCTAATATATTATCTCTGAATAAGACTACTGGAGGTAGGGGTGTGGAGTACAGTGATACAAGTATTTATAAGTGTCCATTACATGCCAGGCCTTAATACTGCACAGAATGTGGCAGATTTCCCCTGCAAGGTGTTTTTTTTTTTTTTGTCTAAGAAATTATTTTGCCTTTTTTTAAAAAAAGATTTATTTTTATTTATATAAGAGCTGAGGTACAGGACAGAGTCGCGGGAGGGTGAGGATTCACCAGGGACAGAGCCAGGAGCAGAACAGGCAGACAACCGAAAAACACTGCTGGGGGTTAGCAGAGGGCGAGACAGGAGAGGCCTGCTGTGCCATGTGGGATTCTGACCGGCCTGGGAGAATCGAACCAGCGCTGCAAAAGCTGCGGACAGCTTCACAGTATGGTGCTCAACCCTCTGTGCCACTGGGGAGGTCCCTATTTTGTCATTTGATAAAAAAAAAATATGTTGAAATATATAAACAATATGCATTTCAATCCTTTTTGTAAATATAGTTAATGTAAACTTATCACTAAGCCAGTCGTTTTATTTTTTTAGTATTATGACTTCTATTAATATTATGACTTTTATTAATATTATGACTTCTATTAATATTATAATGTCTATTAAAAAATAAAATGGCTGGCCTAGTGATAAGTTTACATTATCTACATTTACAGAAAGGATTGAAGTGCATATTGTTTATATATTTCAACATATTTTCATTTTTATCAAATGGCAAAATAATTTCTTAGACAAAAAAGATCCCCTTGCATAGGAAATCTGCCACATTCTGTGCAGTATTAAAGCCTGGCATGTAATGGACACTTATTTAAATACTTGTATTGCTGTACTTATTTTTGTTAAAGATTTAATTTTATTTATGTATGCATACAAGAGCTGGGGTACAGGCCAGAGTATGGGATGTGGTGAGAGGATTCACCAGAGACAGAGTGGGGAGCAGAAAAGGGGGGCTGACTGAAATACACTGCTGAGGGGAGCAGCAGGGGAAACAGGAGAGGTCAGCTGTGCCAGGATTGAACTCGTGCTGATGAGATAGCTTGATAGCACTGAGACTTTAACCCCTGTGCCACCAGGGAGGCTTCAGGCCAGTAATTTTAACAGGATGAAATGGGGCATATCAAAATTGAGGAGTCCACTTTTGCTAGTCAATGCACTAGACTTTGAATTCTTTTTTTTTTTTAAGTTTATCAATCTCTCTTTTTTTTTTTTAAGATTTATTTATTTATACAAGCACTGGGTACAGTCAGAAGCATGGGAGGGTGAGGGAATTCACCAGAGCCAGAGCAGGGAGCAGAGCAGGCAGAAGGACCCAAGTACACTGCTGAGGGGAGCAGCGGGCGGCAGGAGAGGTCTGCGCACCATGCGGGACCCTCCTCCGGTGACCGGGGAGCAGCTGGGGATCGAACCGGCGCCGCGGAGGCTTCGGGCAGCTTTGCAACTCAGCGCTCAACCGCTGCGCCACCAGGGAGGTCCTAGATTTTGAATTCTTTAAGAGCTCACCTTTGTAGCCCTAATGCCAAATATAGGACCTACAGAAAAACAGCCACTTACCATTCATATAGCCTTGAGTCAATTATAACCTGAGAACCTCAGTTTTATTATATCTAAAATACAGTTCACTGCTGGATAACTACCCAACTTGAAAAAAGGTACAGATTTTTTTCTCTTATGAAGTTTTCCATCTTATGTAGGAAATATACACTTGCAATATTTATCCTACCTTGCTCATGAATTGACACGAAAGACAAATGAGACACTGTATGTATAGTGCATCTTATAAAATACAAAGATTAGTATTACAATGTTGATCATATAAAGTTGTAGTCATCCAACTATCAGTCTGATTTATTTTGGTTATAAGAGATACAAATCAAACTCCAACAAACTTAAAGGGGAGGGGGTAGGATAAATGAATGGATTGTTAGAGTAGCTCTACAAATCAAGAAAGAAAGAAAAGAATAAACTACTATGACAAGGCAGCTCTAGGAATCATGGTATGTAAAGTAGTGGAGTCTCAATGCCACGGTTCTCTACTTTCTTTTTTTTCTCTCCCATCTTCTGCCACTGGCTTTGAGTAGCATTAGCTTTTTCCTCTCGGGATTCTTTACTTGATTGAGAAAATAGCCTCCAGCACCCCTAGAACTGTATCCTTATAGTTCTCTGCTATTCGTACAGTTGCTTGGCTAGAGGTAAAAGAGACACTTTGACATCACCTCCAAATGAAATATCTCAAGGAAGGATTCTGATTGCAAGCAAGGGTGGCAAGCTTATCCCTGGGACAATGACGAGGGTCATACAATTGAGCTATTATGGTCTCAGCCTGGGTCACATGCTCACTCATATTTATAATGGATCTAGGAAAATATCCTGAGTAAACAATGGTAATAATTACTACAATATCATAGCTTCATTTGCCTAATGGTATACCTGTTAAAAATACAAATTTATTTGTACGGTGGCTATGATTCTGTTACTATTGTATATAATAGAATAAATGATAATACTTTATAATGTGCTATCTTGATCCATCAATGCTATCTTGATACATCAAAAGGTTTCTCTGCCTTTATTATAAATTGTTAGATCATGGGCCTCCTCGGTGATACAGCGGTTGAGTGCTGGGTTGCGAACCTGCCCGCAGCCTCTGCAGCACCTGTTTGATCCCCGGCTGCCAGGGCGAGGGTCCCACATGGCACACAGACCTCCTGCTGCGCCCGCTGCTCCCCTCAGCAGTGTACTTTGTCAGTCTGCCTGTTCTGATCCCTGCTTTGGCTCTGGTGAATTCTCTCACCCTCCCGCACTTCTGACTGTACCCAGTGCTTGTTTAAATAAATAAATAAATCTTTAAAAAAAATTGTTTGATCATGAAAATGTATACTTTTAGCTGCTTCACTGTCAATTGTTGCAATAGAAAATGCAAGATCACAAATAATATTTGACAATTTTCAAGTTTGTGAAAGATGTTTCTGCAACTGTTAAGAATATTATCATAGGCCATGACAATATTTGGTTAATGTAAATTAGTCCTAAATACAAATTTTAGTACAACCAAACTCATACTTTTTCCTGAATAATTTTTAAAGATGATTTAACTCTTCATACAAATCAGTTTCATGTAAATCTGATTTTAATTTCAAATGTAAATTTATGTGATGTTATTTAAATGTTTCCTCCAACCATTTCTGTAACTTAAGGCTTGTAAAAGAAACTGAAAGTGTTTTCATGATTTGTGTCTAACTCAAAATGCTTGTTTATATACTTTATTGCTTTATCTTCAATTATAAGGAAAATTAATTTAAATTTTTCTTTCCCATTAATAATTGATTCATGTGAAGCTTCAAATGAAAGTAATGTTATTTAAATGTAATTTCTATTACTAAGCCTGTGGATATTTGCTTTGCAATATGCTGCAGCAATTTTCAAAACCAGAAATTTTAAACTCTTTAAAAATTCTAATAAATCCTTGATGTGTCTTATTGCACATCCACATGTATGCTCATATTTTGAAAGAATTCACTGACAAGTTGTATTGCCAGAGCTAATGCAGTTCCTGCTCAGTTAATATTTGTTTTTTTTTTTTTTGTTCTATTTATTATTTATTTATTTACGTATTCTCACTCATTCATTATTTGTGGTAACACTGGTTTAAAGCACTATATATGATTCAGAAGAGCAAGTTCACACCTCCTCAGATGTGTATAGCCACACCCCACACACCCCACCTCAGAGCAACCATATCCCTCTATCACATACCTTTGGGCCCCTCCCCACTTTGTTTGAACAGATGCAGCAGTGATGTGAAGCCAGGATGGACAGGCAAGCTGTCCTCCCATTGCAGGCCCCAACGTTACTCCCATGAGGAAATTCCTTTTCCCTAGGTCAGTCACTACCAGACTGCTGCTGTTGTTGCTGTCACCACTTGTAGCTGCCTATCTGGGCCCGTGTCCTCGCCCCATTCACTCCCTTAGGACCCTGCAGAGAACACCAGATTATTCTTTATATACATAAAATACATAAAATAAATAAATATATATTTAACATAATTTCAGCACTATGAAGCTATCACCAATCACTGCAGCAACGTGTTCGATTCCCAGGCAAGGAACTGACCCACGTGGCGCAGCAGACCTCTCCTGTCTCACTCACTGCTCCCCTCAGCAGTGTATTTCAGTAGATCTGCCTGTTCTGCTCCCCACTCTGCTCTGGTGAATCTTCTCACGCCCCCCACACCTTTGGCCTACACCCCAGCTCTTGTATGCATAAATAAACAAAAATAAATCGTTAAAAAAAAAGTTGGTCCAAACCCCATAAAAGGAATACTTTTCTTGAAATATGACCGACCTGGTTTGCCTCGGGCTTCCTAGGTTTGTGTACTTTAAGTCTTGTATCCCAGGAAACCCTTCAGTTCTGGGAAAAGTAAGATGTGGGGATACCTTTTTTTCTATGTCTCTATTCCATATCTATGGTTCTCTTTCCTTGCCTGGACAGCTTTTCAAACTGTAGTTTGGAGGTTTAGCCTAAGCAGTTCACTTCTTTTTTTTTTTTTATATAAATTTTATTGTTATATTCCCCATACAATTGCAGCCCCCCAATTCTGACCCCAATCCCTCCCCTCCCGCCCCCGCCCCCCTAAAAGTGTCTCTGGTTCATAGTTTTTTGTTGATTTTGATTTTCACTTTCTTATGGTTATTCATTTTCCTGGTCCCTTATTTAAGTTTTCTAGATTCCTGCTACGAGTGAGACCATCCGGTATTTTTCTTTTTCTTTTTGGCTTATTTCGCTGAGCATGATCCCTTCCAGCGCCATCCATGTTGCTGCAAATTGCATGTGTTTATCTTTTTTGAATGCTAAGTAATATTCCATGGTATATATGTACCACATCTTCTTGATCCAGTCATCTATTTTTGGGCATTTGGGCTGTTTCCAAAGCTTAGCTATTGTAAACAGTGCTGCTATAAACATAGGGGTGCAGGTTCTCTTTGGAATTGATGTTTCTGTGTCCTTTGGGTAAATACCTAGGAGTGGAATTGCTGGATCATATGGAAGCTCTATGTTTAGTAGGTCCAGAAATCTCCACACAGCTCTCCACAGTGGTTGGACCAGTTTGCACTCCCACCAACAGTGCAGAAGAGTTCCTTTTTCTCCACACCCTCGCCAGCATTTGTTGTTGCTAGTTTTTTTAATATGTGCCATTCTCACTGGTGTAAGATGGTATCTCATGGTAGTTTTGATTTGTATTTCCCTGATGGCAAGTGATGTTGAACATTTTTTCATATGCCTGTTGGCCATTTGCATTTCCTCTTCAGAGAAGTTTCTTTTTAGCTCTTCTGCCCATTTTTTGACTGGATTATTTTCTTTGTTGTTGTTGAGTCTCATCAGCTCTTTGCAGATTTTTGTGATCAGTCCTTTATCATTAGTGTTGGGTGCAAAAATGTTCTCCCAGTTGGTGGGGTTTCTCTTTGTTTTTGTTATTGTCTCTTTTGCTGTGCAGAAGCTCTTTAATTTGATGTAGTCCCAGCTGTTTATCTTTGCCTTCACTATCACTGCTTTGGGTGATGTGTCTGTAAAGATGTCTTTGATGTGCAAATCACGTAGTATTTCGCCTATATTTCCTTCTATATATTTTATGGTTTCAGGTCTTATGTCTAGTTCTTTAATCCATTTTGAGTTGATTTTTGTGTATGGTGTGAGGTAGTGGTCAAGCTTCATTCTTTTGCATGTAGCGACCCAGTTTTCCCAGCACCATTTATTGAACAAACTTTCTTTGCTCCAATGCATAGTCTTTGCTCCTTTGTCAAAGATTAGTTGACCATAAATCTGTGGGTTTATTTCTGGATTTTCTGTTCGATTCCATTGGTCTGTATGTCTGTTCTTGTTCCAATACCATGCAGTTTTGATGATTATGGCTTTGTAGTATAGTTTGAAGTCTGGGAGTGTAATGCCTCCATTCCCTTCTTTTTTTTTCAGGAGAGCTTTGGCTATTCGGGGTTTTTTGTGATTCCATATGAATTTCATCAATAATTGTTCTATTTCTTTGAAGAATGACATAGAAATTTTGATTGGAATAGCATTGAATCTGTATATTGCTTTTGGAAGGATGGCCATTTTAATAATGTTTATTCTTCCAATCCACGAGCAGGGGATGTCTCTCCATTTCTTTGTGTCTTCTTCTATTTCTTTTAACAGTGTTTTATAGTTTTCTTTGTATAGGTCCTTTACCTCTTTTGTTAGATTTATTCCCAAATATTTGATTTTTTTTGTTTCAATAAAAAAAGGGATGGTTTTTTTGATTTCTTCTTCTTCAGACTTATTGTTTGTGTATAGGAAGGCTACTGACTTTTGCATGTTGATTTTGTATCCTGCCACTTTACTGAACTGATTGATGAGTTGAATTAGCTTTTCTGTGGAGTTTTTGGGGTTCTCTATGTATAATATCATATCATCTGCAAATAGTGATAGTTTGACTTCTTCTTTTCCTATTTGGATTCCTTGGATGTCTTTCTCTTGTCTTATTGCCCTGGCTAGGACTTCCAGTATTATATTGAAAAGCAATGGTGAGAGTGGACATCCTTGTCTTGTTCCAGATCTTAAAGGAATTGCTTTCAGCTTTTCACCATTGAGAATGATACTGGCTGTTGGCTTGTCATAGATGGCCTTTATGATGTTGAGGTATGTTCCTTGTATCCCAAGAATTTCAAGGGCTTTTATCATGAATGGGTGTTGCACTTTGTCGAAAGCTTTCTCAGCATCTATTGATATTATCATATGGTTTTTATATTTCTTTTTGTTGATGTGTTGGATAACGTTGATTGATTTTCGGATGTTAAAACATCCTTGTGCCCCTGGAATGAATCCTACTTGGTCGTGGTGAATTATCTTATGGATACATTGTTGGATTCTGATGGCTAAAATTTTATTGAGGATTTTTGCATCAGTGTTCATTAGGGAGATTGGCCTGTAGTTTTCCTTTTTTGTGTTGTCCTTGTTCGGTTTTGGTATTAGTGTTATGTTGGCTTCATAGAACGTGTTTGGTATTGTCCCTTCCTTCTCAATTTTTTGGAAGAGTTTGTGAAGGATAGGCACTAATTCGTCTCTGAATGTTTGGTAGAATTCATTTGTAAATCCATCAGGTCCTGGGCTTTTGTTTTTGGGGAGGTTTTTGATTACCATTTCAATTTCGCTAATTGTAATTGGTCTGTTTAGGTGTTCTATTTCTTCTTTATCTAGCTTTGGGTGATTGTAGAGTTGTAGGAATTTGTCCATCTCCTCTAGATTATTAAACTTGTTTCCATATAACTGTTCATAGTAGTTACTGATTATTCTTTTGATTTCTGCTGTGTCCGTTGTGATTTCTCCTCTTTCATTGATGATCCTGTTTATTTGTGCTTTCTCCCTTTTTTCCTTTGTGAGCCTGGCTAGGGGTTTGTCTATTTTATTGATTTTTTCAAAGAACCAGCTCTTGGTTTCATTGATCTTTTGGATTGTTTTTTTAGTTTCAATTTCATTTATTTCTGCTTTGGTTTTTATTATTTCTTTTCTTCTACTGGTTTTGGGTTTTTTTTGTTGTTCTTTTTCTAGATCTTTGAGCTTCGAGATTAGGTTGTTTCTTTGAGTTCTTTCTTGTTTCTTGATGTGAGCTTCTATTGCTATATATTTTCCTCTTATTACTGCTTTTGCTGCATCCCATACATTTAGGATATTGGTGTCCTCCTTGTCGTTCAATTCAAAAAATTTTTTAATTTCTTCTTTGATCTCCTCATTAGTCCAGTGGTCTTCCAGTAGTGTGGTTTTTAATCTCCATGAGGTAGGAAAGTTCCTTGCCTTCTTTTTATGGTTTATTTCTAGTTTGATGCCTTCATGGTCAGAAAAGATGGTTGATATGATTTCAATCTTGGTGTATCTGTTGATGTTTGTCTTGTGCCCCAGTATGTGATCGATCCTGGAGAATGATCCGTGTGCGCTTGAGAAAAATGTGTACTCCGTTTTTTTGGGGTTTAGTGTTCTATAGATGTCTGTTAAGCCCAATTGCTCTAGGTCCTTATTTAGAGCTTTGGTTTCTTTACTTATTTTTTGTCTTGTTGATCTATCCATTGTTGATAGTGGTGTGTTGAAGTCTCCCACTACGTATGTGTTTTCTCTGATGTCTGTTTTCAGAGAGGACAACAGTTGTCTGATATATTTGGTGCTCCTTCGTTTTGGTGAGTATATGTTAATGAGTGTTATTTCTTCTTGAAGTATTGTCCCCTTGATCATAATGTAGTGACCATTGGGGTCTCTTTTTATCTTTTTGAGTTTGAAATCTCTTTTATCTGATATAAGTATAGCTGTTCCTGCTTTCTTTTTTGGTCCATTTGCTTGTAGGATTGTTTTCCATCCTTTAACTTTGAGCCTATTTTTATCTTTTGTAGCTAAATGTGTTTCCTGGAGACAGCAAAAGGTTGGGTTTTGTTTCTTAATCCAGGCTGCAACTCTGTGTCTTTTTATTGAAGAGTTTAGTCCATTTACATTTAGAGTTAATATTGATATGTTAACATCTGTATTTGCCATTGTATTTGTCTTTCCTTTGATTTTATTTATTTATTCTTTTAATAACTTTTTTTTTTTGGCCTTCTTTCATTGTTATTCGTCCCTCTGAGGTTCTGGCTTTAGGACTCCTTGTAGTATTTTTTGGAGTGGGGGTTTAGTTGCAATGAAATTCCGGAGTTTCTGTTTGTCTGGGAAGGTCCATATTCTTTCTTCAAAGAGGAAGGAGAGCTTTGCGGGATAGAGTATTCTTGGTTGGCATCTGTTTTCTTGGAGTCTGTTGACTATGTCCCTCCACTCTCTCCTTGCCCGTAGTGTTTCTTCGGAGAAGTCTGATGTCAGCCTGATTGGCTTTCCTTTGAATGTTATCTGTTTCTTCCCTCTTGCCAGCTTCATTATTTTTTCCTTGTCCTGGATTCTTGGGAGCTTTACTATTATGTGTCTTGCTGTATTTTTTCTTTCGTCGTGGAAGTTTGGTGTTCTTCTTGCTTCTTGTATATCAATTTTCAGCTCCTTCTTCACATTTGGGAAGTTCTCTTCAATTATCTCTTTGAATATTTTCTCTGTTCCTACTTCTCTCTCCTCTCCTTCTGGTATTCCTATAACTCTTATATTTCCTTTCCTCATGGAGTCAGATAGTTTCCGAAGTCTTTCTTCATTCTTTTTCCTTCGTACTTCTCTTTCCTTTTCTGTTTTGGTTCTTTTTATTTCTGTGTCTTCAAGAGCACTTACTCGTTCTTCCATTTCATCAATTCTGCTTTCATTGCTTTTCCCAGAATTCTTTAGTTCTTCCACTAATTCTTTGATCTCCTGCATTTCTTTTACTTCCCTCTTTAGGGACTCAATTTCATTCTTCTGATCGTTGATTATTTTTCCCTAATCATTGTTTTCCTTTATGACTTCTGTCAGTTTTTTAATCACGGCAATTTTAAATTCTCTTTCTGGAAGGCTCAGAAGTTCTTCCAAGTTACTGTCGTTGCAATCTGGGGGCTGGTTTTCTTTTTGTGGTGTGCTTTTTCTCTGGAGAGTTGCTAGGTTGCGTGTGGTTCTTTTCCTCCCTACTGTCTGTTTTCTAATTTGCCGTATGCGTTGGGACACTGTGTTGTTGGGACTGGCCGGCATCTTGGGTGGGCTTCTCTTCTCCCCTCTGGTTCCTCCAGGAGTCATCTGTCAGTTTCAAGCAGTCTTTATTGGAGAAAGGTCCCTGTCCTAAAATGTCGATGTGGGGACACACTCCCCTGTGCGCCTGGTCTGCCCCGGCGGTGGGTTCCTGCTCCCCCTCTGGGCTTGGACTGCAGGCCACAGGGGGTCTGGCGTGGGCGAACTTCCCCCGCTCACCTCTGGCTCCTGAGGAAGCCTTCTGCAGGTAGTCTTTACTGAAGAAATGTCCCTGTTCTAAAATGGTGATGTGGGACACACTCCCTGCGCGTCCGGTGTCAGGCACACTCTTCTGCGTGCCTGGTCTGCCCTGGCTGTGGGTGCTCGCTCTCCCTGTGGGCTCAGATTACTTGTTCGGAAGGGGCCGGGTGTGGGCTAACTCCCCAGTTGGCCACTAGCTCCTTCAGGAGCCTGTGCTGGCTACAAGTCGCTAGGTGGAGCCAAAGATCTCTCCTAGAGCCGTTGGGGAGCTGATTTTCCACCCTGTGGGACAGGGAGCAAAGCGGGGATGGTAGGGTACACCTCAACGGCTTTGGGGTGCTGTGTCTGCCTTGTGCCCCACCGTCGTGGGGAACCCATGCCCCTAATTTCGTGCCCCGGGTCTCAGTTCAAAGCCCTCAGTTCCAGGATGCGGGCTGTAGCCCAGTTTAGTGGCGCGGGAATGGCGCCTTTTGCACCGCTCCCGTGCCTGGGCGCCTGGTTCCTGCTTACTCAGGGAGGGACCTTCACCTAAGTGAGGACCTCCACGCATCTCCCCGCAAGCCTAGGTCGCAGACGTGGGGACCTGGGCAACCGCGATCCAGGTCTGCATTTGCTTTTCAAGCGCGCCAAGCGCGCTGCTTTTCCGCACAAGCTTACAGGCAGCCTGGGCTGTGTGCGCGTCTCCCGGGGTCTTTGTTGTTCTCCAATGGCGCCCGGAGTCATTCGCTCACCGCCGCGGCGAATCCTGCAGGGTTCGCCTCAGCTCCCGTTCACGGGGTGTGGTGGCTGCAATAGTTCCTTTCCACTCACAGTCCCGCTTGCTGCGTCGTTTGTTCTTGTTGGCCGTTTTGGTTTGTTGTTTTCCTCCTCTCTGCCCGTTGGAGAGTGCCGCCTCTGTGGGCGGGGGAGGGGAGCAGGGTTCTGCGCTTCCCTCCCTTCTAGTCCTCTTTTATGGCCACTTTCTTCTTCGGGTAGTTTGCTGGAGTCACCCGTTTATCTTCCGTGTCCCAGTTCTCACTGGGACCTGCCGCTTTTCCTCCCTATTAACTTTTTTTAATGGGAGATCTTACTCGCAGTGTCTCCTCGCCGCCATGTTGCTCCGCCCCCCAAGCAGTTCATTTCTATGAAACTTCTTCTGACACTGTCAGAAAGAGGTAAGTGTTCCTTTCTTTCTACTCCTACAGAACATTGGGAATCACTGCTACACTATTTATAACACTGCTTCTTTGGATATTTTTTTTAAAGATTTATTTATTTTATTTATACAAGTACTGGGTACAGTCAGAAGTGCAGGAGGGTGAGAGAACTCACTAGAGCCAGAGGGGAGAGCAGAGCAGGCAGACTGACCATGAAATACACTGCTGAGGGGAGCAGTGGGCGGCAGGAGAGGTCTGCAGGCCATGTGGGACCCTCGTCAGTGGCCGGGGATCGAACTGGCGCTGCAGAGGCTGCGGGCAGCTTCGCAACCCAGCACTCAACCGCTGCGCCACCAGGGAAGCCTTACTTTGGCTATTTTATCCCATTAGGTAAGACCTCCTTAGGGCAGGATGTAAGTTTTTCCCCATCTGCTTTCTTTGTGCCTATCATAGTGCTGGGTCTAAAATGAGTAATCAATAAACATTTATTGAAAAGATGAATGAAGTGCTGGTCTAAAACTGATCTTTATCATGAAGATTAGAAAACTGAACTAAGCACCAATGGTAAATAATCCTTCACTTTGTTGGACAGTCTCAGTTTCCATCAGAAACACTGAATAAATTGGCCCACTTCCTCAGTGTTGGGGCAAGTCCATTTAATTCCTTATTCCTTATTATTCCATCCCATATTCCACTATAGCCTTCTTTTACTCAGTGGAATGTGTTTGTTTTTTTTTTTTTAAATGCATCATAGTCAGCAACCAAATGGCCTTCTTTTGTTTTGATGACAGGGATCAGTATCACTGGACATAATTGTAGAACTGTATTGTTACTGAAATCTCGACACTGTTATCTTCATGTTTCATATTTAAGACTTTTTCATAACCATGTTGATGTCACAATAAGTTAATCTTATAGAGGCAGAAGATTAGAGTTTGGATTTAGACTCAATGAAAAAAACAGTTTTGTTGGAAAATTACATATCTAATGTTGACATAAAGTACATGGATATAATCAGTTCATACAGTATGATGAAAATATCTTGAAGTCTTTGATTTTAGTGAGAAAAACAGTGAATATCTTGGATTAGATCAAGAAATTCAGTTTTGTGTATTGAAATATATGATTTCACAAATTATCAGCTTGGTTTAATGACTGAATATAAAAGTATTACTTTAGAATTGAACATTATTTATGGTGCTAATATTTTTAAATATATGAAGAGCTATTTGTATGATCCTGCTACACTATGGAAATTTGCAGTGGTTAAATTCTCTTAAATATTTCTGATATCATACTCTAAGTCAGTTCTTACTGAATTATTGCAGTGACTCGGGAACTGACTTCCTGGATTTAGATCAAATTTCATAAATTAAGGGCACAATCTTCCTCTGATGTCCTTCTTAATTTAGACATTATCTATCTGCTTGGGGATTCCCAGGCCATGCACACTTCTAACCAGTGGCACTAAACTCAGGATTTCCCACTATTCCATCAAGTTCCATAATCCACCAAAATGACTTACAAAATAATAAAAAAAAAACTGTACTTATGATTATGGTTTTATAATAACAAAAAGAATATAAACCAGCACCAGCCAAAAAGAAGAGATGTATATAATACAGTGAGATCAAGGTCTCACAACCAGTGTCTACTCCCAGGAAAGTCAGGATGTGTCATTTTCCTGGCACATCAATGTGCAACATTATACACAGAGTATTGCTAACCCAGGAAGCTCACCTGAGCCTGTGTGTTCAGATTTTTTATTGGAGTATTATTATATAGGCATGATTGATTGAATCATTGGTCATGAGATAGAATTCAATCTTCAATTCCCCAGAGGTCAAATGGCTTGTAGCCTCACCCAACTGATTACACAGTCGGCCTTTTTGGTATGGCCAGTTCCCACCCTATGTCATCTCAGTTAGCTTAAATAATATAGGAGTCTACCATGAGTCCCTAGTCATCTCATAAGTAAAGTTTATCAGAGTCTGCCATAAATAAGAAAGACATTTTTATCTCTTGGGAAATTCAAAGAATTTAGAAGCTAGCTTCTAGGAACTAAGGACAAAGGCCAGGCAAATTCTTTATTATATAACTATTCATTGACAAATTGGAAACTATAAAGATTTGTTATGTTCATACAGGCTGCATTCTTTATCTACAGGGTGCACAAACCTTATTTTATGTGTTCCAAACAGAATACACCAAAAGGAAAGCATTTCATCCATTAGTTGTTACAACAACACATTGATCTATTTCTTGAGCGCAGGCTAGGGAATAAGGATTTGGGGCCACTAAAACTTTATTCTTTATTAATATCTTTTTTTTATTGGATAACTTCTAGAGCAGCAAAAACAGCCTGAGAAGAAGCCAGAAGTGTATGGGATGATTTTTTTTGAACCCCAACAGAATCTTCATTATGTTTTCAAGTTGTGTAAAGCAGGAGATATAGCCCAGTGCATCTCAGGGAAGTTTATGATTCTGTACATTACTTCAGGCTGAAGCCCACCAAGTTATTATAAAGGACAAGGTACAGATGTGAGGCAAGGTCACCTATCTACACTCCAATAGTGACTGTGCCTATCTCTGAGAAGAAATACCTCCCCAATACATACTGTAAAAAACTCTTCAGGCTAAAAACTCTTTAGGCTAATGATATGGAGTACATCATGAAGAGGTCACAGGCAAGAGTTTGATTTTGAGGGTTGGAAAGATCTCATGGAAAGACCAGAGAAAGGACTCCAGCTCTCTAATTATGCTGGGTTAAAAGTGCTTAAATAGAGCCTCCACCTGTTTCTTCGAGAGCAGCATAGAGACCCTGTTACTGATGCTGACTCCTTTAGAAATTGCATACATTAACTTTAATAAGATCTTGCTTGGTGCCTGCAGGATTAGTGTCTCCATTATTCCTATTTCGAAGAGAACTCAAGAACCCAGAATCTTCACTATCCTGCATCACAGTATACTTGCATCAAGCTGAATGAAACTTAAAATCACTCCGAAGTGGTACACTCTCAGAAATCTTAGGAAAGATACAAAAGGACTACAGTACACATCAACCTAGAGTATCTTAAGAATACGCAAACAAGCATACCTCAATTCCTTCAAAATGAGCCTATGTGCACAGATTTGTGAAGAGAGTTCTGTACACCTCTCATGGAGAGTATTTTTTTTTTAATTTTTCTGTTATGTTCCCTTAAATTGATTCTTCTTTTCCTGAGAATGTTTTTATTTTTTCTTTTGCTTTGGTTGTTGACAGATTTATTTTCAATTCAGTACAGCTCACTGAATTGCAAAGGAAAATAATGAGTGTGAAAGTATTACAGTACACCCACATAGCCCTTCCACCTGGTTGCTTTATCCTTCCAAACAGGCACCACCCCAAAGTAAACTATGTTGCTCAAAAACAATGATGAAAGATGAGTGGCTGCAGTTTGATATAATATCCTAATTCAAGTGATATCTTGAATGCTTTTCATGGGCTGTTGTGATAAGGGCTGACATGATCCTGTCATGAACAAGACTACACATTCAAAGTGGAGTCTGTGGAATGCAAGTTTGTTTGAGGCACTAAAAAGTATTCCACTAGACCCAGTTTGTTTGTTTTGTGGGGGGAGGGAGATAACTCAGATAAATCTGAGCTAAAGCTTTTTAAAAGTTTTTTTTTTTTAATTTCTCAGATTCTTTCACCTTTCACATTGGAACAAATATTCAAGAACACTTCAGGAAACAGTAAAGGTTTTGATAGTGCAAGGGTTCTAGGTGTTTGAATTTTTTATAATTTATTAAGGGGGTAACTGTAGATTCATATATGCTCGTAAGATACAGAGAAGTCCTGTGTACCCTTTATCCAATTTTCCCCACTGGTATAATTTTGTAAAATTATAGTACACATCAAAGTCAGAGTGTTAATATTTATACAATGTATTGATCTTAATCAGATTTCTCCAGTTGTATACTCAAGTACATGTATGTTTGTATGTACATATATGTGTGTGTTTAGTTCTATTCAATTTTCTCACATGTATAGGATTGAGTACCTGGTATCCATGACTTTATGGGAAAATTACCACTTCTTTATTTCCACTGCTCATTTACAGAAATTTAGCACTTAATTCAATTATCGCTATAAGTAAAAGCAACTCACAAATTATATTAGCAGTACTTACGAGTTTTTCATCAATGGAAAACACATTATATATAGCTCTTGTGCATAATTGAAAACATCCCTTATGCTCATCACTACTTCAAAATTAGAATAGTTATTAAAGCTGTCAATCGATCTTATTACTTAATACTTTAATGCACATGTATTTTCCTATATCGCAATTTTCAAATAGTATAGCTATTAATATATGTATTTCTTATGCCTCTCTATATTTCATTTATTTAAAATATTATTTTGAGATGTTCTTAAGTTTCCCTGTCAAAGTGGTCTATGGCAAAAAAAAGTTAAGAATTTCTATTTAGCACAATGGGGAAAAAAAAAACACTGAAAAGAGAGACAGAAGGGGCTGTTTTGATTTCCAACTCTACTGCTTATTACCTATACAGCATAAACAAGTACCTAAAACTGAGTCCTAGTGTCCTTGTCAATAAAATGGGAGACTAACTGACAGCTATAGTTTCCTTTTATCTCTAAACCTCTCAGAATGTTAAATGAAAGCAAAGAAGTCATCTATTGCTACCAGATGCTGAACTAATTCAGATATTTTTAAATTTCCTTCTAATTTCTAAAGACATACAGATAATTTGGAATTTATTCAGAAATATAGCCTAAAATCATTCATTCAAAAATAATCTCAGGCCTCCCTGGTGGAGCAAGAGGTTAAGATGCAACCTATGAAGCTACCTGCAACCTCTACAGCACGGGTTCGATCCCCGGCCAGGGAACAACACCCATAGCAAAGCAGACCTCTCCTGACTCACCCGCTGCTCCCCTCAGCAGTATACTTCAGTCAATCTGCTTGTTCTGTTCCCCGCTCTGTTTCTTGGTGAATCCTCTCCCCCCTCCGCACCTCTGGCCTGTACCCCAGCTCTTGTATGCATAAATAAATCTTTTTTAAAAAATTAAAAAATCTCTGCTCGCATTTCACAGTTTCAACACTCCAGTGTATCATCTTGTATACCTTTTGAGGTGTGCACACCTCACTGTGGAATTCAGTGGAGTATGGGACTAATAGTGGAAACTGGGGACCTTAAAGGATGAGGAGAAAAGAGGTGGAGACAACTGGGGAAAGATGTTACAAGTATGGAAGGCATTTTGAGCAAAGGTATACTGATGAATGCTGGGAAATCTCAAATATAGAGTTGCTGAAGCACAGAATGCAAAACAGGTAGTAGCACTCTGGGCCTTATATGTCATACTGGGGAAGCTGGGGCGGGGGAGTTTTAAGGTTAGGGGTATTAGATATGTTTATATTTGGCTCAAATCACTGTTAGGGGTAGGCAATGGAAAAAATGAGATTGGAGGCAGAGAGATATAATGGGATACAGAAAATATATTTGTGAAGATAAATAGGCTTGTTTCTTTCAGAGAATGGATTGTGACTTGGTCACAGTCTTTTAATATAAGACTTAAAATTAGAAACATTTTGTTTAGTTTCTAATCACTAAAAAGTAGAAAAGAAGAAATAAATAATCAAAATGGCAAAGTATGTGTAGGTTACTCAGCCAAGTCTCTCCTTGGTCAACTAGATAATGATTTATATATTTGAAGACTTTAGAAATCTTTCTGAGGAGAATGGTATTACTGGCTGATTTAGAGGCAAATGAATGTCCAAGAGGTGAGGATGTAGGGCTATTGAGATTGTTTCTTTTAAAAGTCTGGTGACTGTTGCATGAAGGCCAGGATCAGCTTGAGGGCTGCTAGTTTGTATGACTTATGGGTTAGGCAGTCACCTACTTTTAGGAAGGTGTCTGTTCTAATGAGATGCTCTGGTGAGGTCCCATTGCATCTGGAGATATGAGAAGGTGATAAACCACATAGTATGCATTTGCATTTATAGACAATTTACTAGGTTCTGGGTAAAAAACAGATTTACCATGTAGTTTCTGCATGCAAAGAGCTACCCATCTAGTTTGGGAAAACAAAAGATATGGGTAGAGAGCTAACAACATAAAGAAGAATATATATGCAGATAACATGATTAGCTCATAAACTTCTGTTGAGCAGTATTAGGTGACACACCACATTTAAAAAACTATGTGTTACTGGAAGTTTCCCTAATGATGAAGTTTCTGAGAAACTCAGATAAGTAGAAATGAATGCATTGCAGAATGTTTTTCCCCTCTTACATTTAAACCTGACATATCTAGTTCTGCTATATAAAAGGATAAAAAGGTTAGAAATGAATAACACTGCCACTAATTCTATTTGATAATTCAAGAATTAAATTAACATTTATCCAAATATTCAGTTTGAATACAAATGGTTTATAAATTCAGCAGAATAAAGATGTTCTATAATAAGTTAATAGCTAACATTTTTTTTTACTGTTCAGAAGTGAACATTTATAACTGTTTACATTAATGCATGCTGAGAAGCAGTGTAGTGTGGTGGGAAAAGTACTGAACTAAATATTAAAGATATTTTTTCCAGTTTTACCTCTGTCCCTAATTAGTTATATGCTTGCCTTATTAAAATATTGTTATAGAAATACCAATGAATTTTTCCCTAGGCATAACAAATTGGATAAAATCATCATTACTCCAAGTCTAAGATAAATATTGAGATTTGAAAGCTATTTAAATTTTAAATGGAAAACATGATAAATGTAAAATAACACTGATGAATAGCCTAAACAAAACACTTAAATGCAATTCAATTGCCAAGAATGTTTGACATGTTAAGTAATATGCCATTTAGGTGAGAAAAGGTATTGGCATTAAATGGCAAAACTGTGGGAGAAGACCACAGTAATATGTAAGAACTTGTTTCCCCATTCACATAGGAAGCAGAGGTATAGAAGTGAGATACATAAACTTTCTTAAAGATCACAATTTCATAAAAGAGCCATAAAAACAAGAAAGGGAAAGGAATGAAAACATTTATCTATTATCTATTAATTGTGAAAATCTTTATAAGCTATTTTCACAAGTTCTTTATCCTATGAGGAAAGTAATACAAGCTAGGTTTCCCAGTCTTTTCAGGTCACTATGTTTACCTGGTACAACTATTAAAAATATAGCTACCTAGAGCACCTCCTGGCTGAGTCTCCATAGAAGGAACACGATAATTTGTATTTTATGCATATGACCCAGGTGATTTTTATGATTAGGCAATTTTAGAAAATACTGCTATAGACTCTTAATGTTCACAAAGCACATATCCAAAGACATTTGGAAATTCTCAACATTGCAAATATTACTATAATCACTGTAATTTCCCACTTAAAAATTCTATTTTGCTGGCTAAGAACCATTGCTTTCTTAGAGCTTCACATTTCTTTCTTTCTCTTCATTTCTATTACCAATGCAAGTAGTTAGATCTTTGGGGGTGATTTCCACAAAGAATCAAAAGTTTTATCACTTTAAAGGGAGTTAGTGACCACATGAGAAGGGGACTACAAAGATACACTGATTCTAAACATATACTTCTTTGGGTAGACAAGTCGGAACAGATGTATCTCAGGTATAAATGCTGAGACTAATCTTATTTTTCATAAATTTATAATATAATGTTTGCTGAGTAAAAATATGTGGAAGAAAGTCCATAGTATATTTGACAAGTTGGCAGTTAGCATCATAGACTTTTAGGTAGTGAAATGCTAAGTTGAAATTTGCTAAACAGAGAAAAGTCATTTTCTGTGAGATTACTCTAACTTCATATAACATGAAGAGGTAAATTCAACCAGGGATTTTGTGAGACCACTATTAACATTTCTCTAACTCAAATGAATTGCAAGATGTGTCATACTGATTAAAGAATGTAGTTATGACTTTTAAAGGTGAATAGGCAAGAAAGTAGTGAGTGAAATTTAGTGCAGTGCACAGCTGCTTGCATATGGGGGGAAATAATCGAAATTATATCCATAGACTAATGGGTTCCTAGTGTATCAGTTACATGTATAGAAAAAAACTTGCCGGTTTGCCCAAAGTAGCCTCTCTGGGCACCTAAGCATGCTTTATCACATCCCTGTTTTATTTCCTTTACAACACTTGTCAGGCATATATTGTATATTCCCTATTTGTTTGTTGCCTGTGTCCACTTCTATTCCCAAAACAAAATGGAAGGCACATGAGTGTAGGGACCTTGCTTTTAGTTGTTATCTGTTGTGCTGAATCATCAGCTTCTAGCACAAAATAGACATATTAAATATTTGTTGAATGTATGAATTTTCCAAATGCATCAATTTAGCATGCTGCTGTGTCCAAAGATCAAGAGATTAATGAGCATAATCACGCTGAATATTTAGCATAAAATATTATTTTACTTTGTACAAAAAATTAAGAACTTACCCCCATATCAAGATGTATTAGAACTGATGTTCTAAAGATAATAATCAGGATAATTGAGGAACAAGATCTTGAATAGTAGACTATAAAGAGCAAGCCTCATTAAAAATGACAAAATAGAAGTTGAAGGTTAGATTAGACCTTTTAAGAGAAAGGATGAGCTTAGACTGTTCATTAATTCTCCATATTTAACAGCTAGGGGTTATGTTCTGGAATTCCTTCATTCAATAGATATGCAGTATAATAGTAATATGTGAGATGCTGGTGACACAAAGGCCAATAAAATAGAGTAGTTTATAGTATAGTGGGGGAAAGCCTGATGTGGGGATGTCACATAATGCTTTCTGGATAAGGAGATACCTATTTTGAATATTAAAATATGATTAAAAGTTATTCAGTAAAGAGTGTTTTGAGCCAAGCAGAAATGACAGTAGAAACCTAACAAATACATAAGAAGCAAGACATGTGTGAAGAACTACAATCAGTTCAACTTGATTGAATGTAACATTTGATAGGAAAATGATGAAAAATGAGATTGTTAAGGCTAAAGTGGACAGTCATTAGGAGCTTAAATAATATTTAAAAGTTAGGGTATTATAATCTAAGATATATGGGCACTGAATGATTTTTAAGCATGGTACTTATGCGTACATTTTAAAATAAATTGTTCTGGAAACTTTTTAGATGATATATTTGAAGAGGAATATATAAGAGGCTAGAAGAGGAGTTAAGAAGCTGTTGTACTAGTGTAGGCAAATGATGATGGCTACTTTGGTAACAGTAGTGTGGATAGTAAAGAAATGACAGACCTAGGAAAATTAAGGAGGATAGAGCCACCAATTGGATATAGGGGGAAGGAAGGATAGAGGAGTCAAAATGACTTTAACATCTTAACTTTGATGATTGAGTACATGAGGACAACATACAAATAATTGCAGAGGAAGAAGCAAATGTTATAGGGGATTTACATATAAGTTTGTGGTATTAAGGTTTCTGTGAAACATTTAGTAGGCAGTTTAGTACAAGTTTAAGTCTGAATGAGAGACATGTTAGAAATATATTTGTAGGAGTTATCAGTTTACAGGTAATATTTATAACTGGAACATGAATTTTATCATCTGGGAAAAGGTATAAAGTGAGAGGATAAAGGGAATGATAGAGACTAGAAAATGTCAATGATTACTGAGTAAGACAAAAATAGGAATCCACAAAAGAAAAAGAATGGTTGGAGATATACTACATGAACTAAAGGTGTCCTAGAGGTCAAGAGTGAAGAATTTCAGAAAAGAAGGAGTGATTGTCATTACTAAATACAATAGATTCAGTAAAGGAACCTTGGATCTTACAATTAGGAAGCCATTTGACACCTTAGTAAGACCACGATGATAGAGTAGAGGGTATAGAATCCAGAATCCAGCAAATTAAGGACTGCATGGGAAATATTTACAGTTAATCAAAGATGTCCCCTTCCTTTATTTACATAGAACACACAACAGACATGGTACAAGTTGAATAAAACTTTTAATATTTTTAAATAATTTCTCTGAGTTGCAGGTTCATGATATTTGTCAATAAAAATAGGTTGTAGGAGCATCACTGACATGATACAAAAGGCATTTCTTATGTGTTTATCATAACACTCACCCATAGAAGCATTTGTAATATGGTCTGAATTGATACCAAAATGTATTACTATTACTCAGGGGTTTATCTTCCCTACTGACAAACAACGAAAGGAGTAGGAATAGGAACGGATGACTGTAACCTAATTTTCCTGTCAACTCAAAATGCAATAGGAGAAAGGTAATGCAACATTTTTAGCTCTCTGACAAAGACTATTGAGACAAAAACAACAGAAGCAAGAGCACATGGATAGAGTAGGAAATAACTCTTCTGGGAAATGTAATACGCTAAGCTTGCCACTACAAATATGAATGATGGTGACCTAAATAGATGAGTAAAAGGCAATAGTATTCTATTAGAGCCATATGAACTTAACTGCTAATTTTCATTTGCTGTAGAATGTTAATTTTTGAAGGTTTATTTTTAATTTTCTATGTTTACTGCTATAACAATTCATGAAACTCTGTATATTTAGGGGTATAGGTTCACACGCCTACGAATGTAAGTTTTCATACCACACCCACCACCAAAGCACAAATAATCTTCTACCATAGCCCACTAAACACCTGGTCAATTCTTGACGTAGAACATTAGGGAGGGGTACTGCTTTAGTGGAATGTTGGCAGTCGCTAGAGCATGTAATCAAACCTTTTTTAATACAAATGCTACTATCAGTGATTTAAATTATTTTGTAGGACCTTCAAAAATGAGAAACATAAATGGCACCATAGTTATGTCTTTGAAGTTTACATGATTATCTTGATCAATCTAGGTCAAGCAGGTAAACATGTGGCTATACGAAATGTGACACAGAGTTATCACTCTAGTATGGACATAAATTTCTGGGGGTACCTCATTTCACGATATACTTCTTAGCACTGTAAGTCAGAGGTTAAAATGGTTTTGAAAATTTGGTTAGTTATTTGAATGGTATCAATTTCTCAAAAGACCAGCTTAGACCAGTTTATTTCAAAAGGCATCAATGTCCAAAATGCAAGCACTGGTTTATTTGGTTTATTTGTTACATGATAGGCATAACTGTCAAGCAGCCTGCAAGAGTTAGTTTGATGATACAGGAGTTCCCTTCATACTTGTTAAACTGGAAGTTCAAATATCATCAGGAGAAAATAGGTCAAGTAATGAGAACTGGAATTGGTGGGATGATTCACATATAATTTTGTCATAGAACTTTTATGGTCTGATACCTTTGTCTCTACTATAGCAATAGATCTGGCGGGGAACTGGAATGTCCCCATCCATTGGTTAGAACCCTTTCTACATTGCACAGGTTTTAATGCCAATTCCAATTTGTAGCTTTTAGTTTTCTTATTTTTTAAATTGTCCATTTCTCTTCATTTGACTCATTTACAAAACATGTTTAGGGTACCTACTATATTATAGGCAAGTTTTGATCTTGGATTGAAAGACATTTACTCTTTCAGAATGACATTTACATA